>NC_067398.1:162665553-163289303 GCF_016432865.1 Antechinus flavipes
AAAACCCTTGTGATAAACATATGTGATCAATCAAGACAAGACATGTTGTCTACGTCCAAAGAATGTATGTTCCATTCTGTAGAACACCATTTCTCTGTCAAAAGGGGAGAAGCAAGGTTCATTATCAGTCCTTTGGAATGTTCACTGGTCATTGCATTGATCACTGTTACTGACTTTCAAAACTGTCTTTACAATGTTGTTATAGTATAAGTTATTCTAGTTTTGCTATCTTCACTCTACATAAGTTCATAGAAGGATTTTTGGCAAATATCCTTTTCTTCATTTCTTATGTTATTTACCATTATTTGTTCAGTCATTCTCCAATTTGATGAGCACCAACTGAGTTACTAGCTCTTTGCTGCTATAAAGAGATGCTATAAATATTTGTGCACAAATGAATCATCTTCTTCTTTGTTTGATCTCTTTGGGATGTAAACCTGGAAAGGATCAAAAGATATGCAGTTTAGCATCTTTTTGGTCTTGAATCCATTAAAACTAAGTTAATGTTCTTCTTTTTTCCATCACAATGATCATTTCCCTCTTTTTTGCCATCATTAGCAATCTAATATATTTAAATTAAACTCTAGAATTGCTTGAATATGTATTGATTATTTAGAATAATTAGAATCATTTTTTCATATGGCTATTGATAACTGATGGCAGGTAGATGGTACAATGGACAGGGCACTGAACCTGAGTCAGGAAAACATGAATTCAAAACTAGTCTCAGACACTTATATTAGGTATATGAGCCTGAGTAAGTCACTTAATTCTGTTAGCTTCAGTTTCCTCATTTGTAAAATAATCTGGAGAAGAAAATGGCAAACCTCAGTATCTTTGTCCAGAAAACCTCAAATGGGGTCACAAAAAGTCAGAAACTACTGAATAATAAAATTGATAATATAAATTTCCTTCTGTAAGAACTGTCTATTCCTATCCTTTCACCATTCATATTTTGTGGACTAACTCTTATTCTTATAGATTTGAATAAGTTCTTTACAGATCTTGGAGACTAGACCTCCAGATTTCCCCCATTATTCCTTGTTGCCTATCTAAGTTCAGTGGAGAAGAAAATTAAAGTTGGAAGTAGTACTCCCAGGAGGTCTTGGGAAACCATCATTGAGTACTCCAGGACTAAGTTTCTGGAAGTGACTTGGTTTCTGTCTATGACTGCTGTCCTTGTAGCCTTTAAAGATTTCATGTAGGATACCTCCTCTCATAGTATCCAATCAAGAAGACAAGAAAGAGGCCAGCAGCTAATTTCTGGAATCCATTTTGAATTCTAAAACATCATAACTACAAACACAACAATACCTCAAGTTTCTGGTTTACAAAGTCCACATAGGTTCATTCACAGATACCATTTCAAAGCCTTTGAGAAGCTAAGTGACTTGCCCATTGTCCTTGAAGTATCAAAAGCTGGGATTTAACCTGAGATCTCCTTGTTCCAGGTCCAGCACAGTTTCCTTGATACCATACTACTTTTTATTGACAGTATTAGTAATTCTAATAGTGATTCAGATTTTATTTTCTTTAAATAGTCCTGTTGGCTGGAATTCTTTCTTTCCAACTTCAGAACTACATAGTGACTTGACTCATTATTGTTTGTTAAGTACTAGAAGAAAGTTAGGTTATATTGTACTATTGTGCTAATATTGTGCTATTGCTGTTCTACTGAAGGGAAATAATATATATATATATATTATTTATATATACACACACACATACATATATATGTACACACTGACAATTAAGCACAAAATATATAGACAGCATTTTGGAAGAGGGGAGTTCAAATAGTTGAGGTAACCAAGAAAGGCCTCTTATTGGAGGTGACATGAAAACCAAAGACAAAAAATCCTAGAAATTTTTCTTTCCCTTCCCTTAAAAACTGCCTAGAAGGGATTACTGTAAATTAGAGAACAATGCCACAGGAATGACAGAAAGCAGGAGAGAGAGAAAATAATTTTCCCCATTCCCACTTTCAATATCATATTTTACTCCAATAGAACCAACAGAAAGCAAAAAACAAAGATAAAATATTCATGGAGGCCATCATATTTGGAATCATAAGTGGTTAATATGCATCTTGAGGAATGAATAGTTACTCATTTAATTTCCTTTTTTTGTTAAATAATACTTTTATCTGTAAAATATGAAGAGAAGGCTTGAGTTTAAATTTTGGTTCTGCTACTTACTTTCTATGCAAACTTTTAGGAATCTGTTTCCTCATTGCTAAAGTGGTCTCTGACTTCCTTCACAAATCTAAACTAAATTTCTTTCTTAAGATCCAGGCCTTAAGCCAAAACCAATTTGATTCTCTTTGGCCACCAGTAAGTCCCAGGCCAAACCCCATTTGGTCATTGTTTGGGTCCTGATTGACTCAGATTGAATGAAAATAGCAGTTATTGCTTCTTTAGTAGAAAACCAAAGATCTTCCTTTCTCAGAATCATTAATTTATTTAAATTTTTTTAATGTGGAGACAAAGAATTGGAAATGAACAGATTTCCATTAATTGGGGAATGACTGAACAGGCTGTGGTATATGAATGTAATGGGATATTAGTGTGTTATAAAAAATGATGAGCAGAAATGAGCAGAAAAATCTGGAAAGACTTACATGAACTGACGTTGAGTGAATGAGGAGAACATTGTACACAGTATTAGCAATATTGTTCAATGATCAACAATGAATGACATAGCTGTTCTCAACAACACAATGATCTAAGACAATTCCAAATAACTCATGATGGAAAAAAATGTTACCCACCTCCAGAGAAACAACTGATGGAATTTGATTGCAGATCAAACCATACTATTTTACTTTTTTTCATGTTTTTTGGGGAGTGTCTGTGTTTTCTTTCTCAATATGACTAATATGTAAATATGTTTTACATGATTACACATGTCAACCTATATCAAACTGCTTACTGTCTCTAGGAGGAGGAGAAAAGGAAGAAAGAGAGAAAGTTTGAAATTCAAAAAAAAAACTCAAAACAAATGTTAAGAATGATTTCCACATGCAACTGGGAAAAATAAAATATTATCAAAAAGGAAAAAAAAAGATTGTTGGGTTTGTTCTCAGATGACAATAACACCAAATTTGTATTTGAAAATTTCCTAAAACCCAGCGTCACTTCCACATTATTATGAAGTATGGAGGACGTATGTAAATACATTAGCTCCTTGTTCCCATAATATTTGGAGCTGTGACAGCCTCAATCACTGGAAAGTCTCTTTGTACTATACTACACCTCCCAGAAGCCTGTGTGTGGACTTTCAGTATGTCAGCATTAGCTAGCACATACTCAGATTGAACAGGTCCGCTTCTATCCTAGACAGCCTAAAAGAGGATGACAGTCTCTAAGGTGGAATCAAACACAGACAATGTGATGACTGCAAGGTGTGGAAACAAGCAGAGGAGACACAAGTAGACATGAGGAAATCATGCCCATGATAGATTGTTGACAGTGTAGACGACAATGTAGACAGGCTACAGAACCAAGCCAGTATGGTCACGATGCAATTCTTTCTTTTCACATCGTTAGTTGGTTTTAATTAAATGGCTTTGCTTTCAATTAATGTGTCATCTAGCTCAGTCTAATAAAGAGATACATTGATAAGGACTTGGAGTTGTTAATTTGAATAGACAATAATCCAAATTAGATCTTGAATCTGGGTGTGGCTTGGGGGTGAAAGACAGTGCTATGAAAACAGTGGAGCAAAAATCTTATAATTAATGAGTGTTCCAGTATGTTCCCCTTTATCTACTGCCAGTATCAGTTAATATCTCCTCTATCATTAATGCCAGTGATTAGTGTCCTATTATCAACTTAACTAGTTAACATCAATCACCTTTCATAAAAGAAGATAGTGATTTAAGCCCACACAATTAGGTAATGGCAGAACTAAAAATTAAACCCAGGTCTCTTAACTTCCAATCTAATGACCTGCTGTGTTACAGCTAGAGGTGTTTTAGACTAGTAAAAGTAAATATAAATAGTTTATGTATACATATGAGTTGTAAATAAACCAGTCAAGTATTTGCTATCTAAGGCAAAACTTCTTAAACTATGGGTCTCAATTCCATCATAATTGATGATCATAATAGCTGAATGTGGGGGCCAGGAAATTATGATTTATTATTATTGATCTGTATTTTTATATATGTATATATCTGGGGTTACATAAAAATTTCTTGGTTGAAAAGAGTTGTAAGTAGAAAAACTTTAAGAATCTCTCATTCACTTATCCTGAAAGATTCAAATGATGGTTTTATGTCTTTTTTCTTTAAATAAAGACGAATTTCTGAAAACACAAAGTAATAATAATAACATTATTTCTCTACAACCTACATCATATATATAGATATATATATATGGATAGATAAATAGAGAGTTGTGTATATGTATATATGCATATGTCTATATATCTGATTATAGAATACATCTAGTTTTCTCCATTTATTAATTGTGCTTTTTACTATACTTTCTTTACCTTGCTTATTTCTAACATTCCTTTGGGTTTATAGTAAATGGGAGTTTTTCATTTGTTTGTTTTTCTTGTGCCTATTTAAAATGGATATATCTCCATCATTCCCCAGGAAATTCTTCTATCTTTTAAGATTACTTCAGCCCTGTAACTCACACTTCATCCATACCTTCTGTCCCTGGGGCTCTTTCCCTCCAGTTGGAGGATGGAGATTGACTCTCCCAAGTTTCTTAAAAGGAGAAAGCCCAGCCAGTCATGGTTTCATTTCTCATCAATTTTACTTCTCTAGAATTCTCCATCATGGCCCTGGGCAGGATAGCCCCCTCCTAGTCCCATATAACTTTGAAAACTTTCTTTTTGTATGTTGCCTTCTGCTTTGGATTATAAGCTACTTGAGGGCAGGGCCCATTTTTCTTTTTTATACTTGTTTTCCTAGTACTTAGTGCAATTTTTTTGGTACATGGTAGGCTCTTAATAAATGTTTTTGACTAACTGACTTATATACTCAAATGTATAAAAGTCCATGGATATAATAATGTTATGCGCATCTATATATCAGTGTAATTCTTCTCCTAAACACAAAACTTTCATCAAATTCAGCAGTGGATTTGAGATCAGGACAAGGTGCTTAGAGCTTTAGCTCTTTAATTAGGTACTTTTCAAATACCCTGTGGTATGTAGAGCTTGGATTAATAAGTTTCATTCTGTGTATTTCTTGGGAGGGGGGCTATGAAGATTAATGAGTTCTGGCTTCAGTATCACTTTGAGACTCTTGAATAGAAGGTGTTCTGAAAATACATGGTATTATTTTTAATAATACAGAGGGCCCCAGCCCAAAGAATACATTATATTAAGAGTAAATGCTTCCTTCCTCTTCCTTTGACTCCCTCTGACCCCCTCTTTTCTTTCTGGTCATTGAAGGAAATGTAGCAGATTACTATTAGGCAACATAGACTACTGAAAGTATGTTTGCATATAAAAACTTTTCAAAGTTTATCTTATGATGACCCTATGAAATAAGGTGGGCATTATAATCCCCATTAAGCAGGTATTGAGACTGGCAGAAAGCTAAATAGTAAGTTAATTGAAGATCCAGGTCTTTTGATTTCTGCCCTAGAAGAGGGAGTCTACCTACTATTCCACCTGTAAGCTCTCTTTGAAGGTGTTTTATAAGCTATTGTCTATTATAAGTGAACATCCCTGTAAGTATGTTCTGGAGGGACCGTTTCTATTTTGTTTTAGTTTGATCTTTAAATCATACCTTCTGCAGAGGTCAATTGGAAGTAAGATTTATACTTGGGAGATAGGGAAAAAGGGAATAAGCATCTATATGGCACCTACCATGTGCCAGGTATTGTGCTAAGTACTTTACAAATATTATCTTATCTAATCCTTACAATAACACTGAGAGGCAGGTACTGTTATTATTCCCATTTTCCAGTCGAGGCACACAGAATTTAAGTGACTTTTCTCAGAGTCACACAGTTAGTTAGTGTCTGAGGCTAAATTTGAACTTAAATTCTCCTAATTCCAGATCCAGCTCTCTATTATACTGCCTACATGAGAAGTAGATGGATAGAGGAAATTAGTCCAAATTTGTAAATAGTTCTTCAAGCCAAGTGTATTTTAAGAACAAGAGCAAAATTTAGATCAAAGCCTGGATTCCTGACTCAAGAGATGAAAACTTGGGTATTGATGTAGCTTTTTGATAACCTAAATATAAAAGTCATCCCATAAGGAAAGAGATGCTACTCTTAGTCAAGTTTAATTGGGATATCATGGTGGTCAATAAAGGAGGAGAGAAACCTCAACTGAATCAGTGCTGTATCCTTTCTGTATGGTTTTCATGCTTTAACTAAAAAAATTCCCTTTGTTAAGTACTAATTTGTTTATGGGGGCAGTTAGATGGCCAAGTGGATAGAGTTTATGCAGCACATAGATCTTGCCTTAAAGAAAGTGATAATCTAGTAGACAATCATCTATATTTTCTGAGATTACAGCTTCCTCTTCACAAAACACAATTGATGTTTCTCTTTACTATTTGTGTGCCTATCCTGAATGGAATTATTTTCAATGTGTGGAATGGGAAAAAAGGTTGGTAGTCCTACTGCTACTCCGAATTTAGCATATATTATTAATATGTATATTAACGTGTATCAAATCATATCATGTCATATATTGCAACACACATTAAGCTTATGTCCATATATATCCATATATATATGTTAAAGGATATATATTTGCCCCCAAATAAGTGAACTGCCCATGTGATGTTGAGTAGCTATCAGGCTAGAAGTACAATTAGGGTGGGCTGTAGTTCAGGCAAATAGCACATACAATGTTGGAAGATGGGTGGTCTCCAGGCCAGGCTGATAATATGACTTCTTCAGTCACTGACTGAACAATTCTTGCATGTCTATGCTGGACTCTTGTCTTGCCTGATCCTGGAGTTACAGTTAGGTTTGGATTAGTGAGACTTTAAGGTCGGATATCACATGGACTAATAATTGCTAACTGAATGATCCTTTCAGGTTTTTGCAGAGCCGAGTTTTCTCGTTCTTTGGAAGATCATGACAAAGTCCAATTGGCCCTTTCAAACACTATGATTAACTCACTGTTCAATCTGTCTTTGCAAAATTGTTTTATTAAAGTAATGTCTTAAGGCCAAGTGATAAAACTCTCAGTGTGGGCCCTGGCCAATTAGGTGAAGGAGGCAATTATGCAATCTTCCCATTGATTGCGTTGAAAATTCGACTATTACAGCAATGAAATATCTATTTTGAATATCCAGTTAGTTTTCCCTCTCAAGAGTCAATAGTCAATAAATATTTATCATGTCTACTGTGCACCAGGCACTGTGCTAAGCACTGGAAACACGATTAAAAAAAAAAAAGTCCCTTCCCTCAAGGAACTTACAGTCTAATGTGGGAAGACTATACACAAAAGCAAGCTGAAAGGGAGGAGTAGGGAAGGAAGAGAAAGTACCTAAAGCTTGGACTTAGTCCAAGATGAAGACAACTAGGTGAAAAAATGAGATATCTGAAGAGATTTGATTTAAATGCTGACTATCAGCATATCAGGAGATGTTATATATAAAACATAGGCAAGAGTTAAATCCTCAGGCAATGCAGCTTAAGGTCTAATAGAAATATCCTATAACATTCAAGCCAGGATACCTGGGAATTTAGTGAATTTGTAGGAAAGAAATTCTCTGGGGGTCCATGGTTCCTCTGTTCAAAGAGCTCTCTCATTTATACCATGTCATAAGGTTCTCTCTTAAAGCTTCCAAATCCATTAAATGCTACAGAAAACAGGATTTTCCCAGCTCTGATCTCATTATATGTATAAATTCCAAGAGCAGCCTCCCAGAAAATAAAAGTTTTTATACAATATATACTATGTGTTCATGAAAGATATATTGTTTATTTTTCTGGCACAGAATTAATTCTAATATGCGATTACTTAGTTGAAGAAAACATTTCCTGACATGCTGATAGTCAGCATTTGAACCAAATCTCCTCTCCTTTAGATTAAGTATAGAATGAATGTGGTTCTAGTCTATTTAATCCATGTGAATTTCAACATAGTCATCATAACTGTCGAGGTATTTAGTCAGCAAAGCAAAATATAACACAGTATTACACACAATGGCTTATAATAAGTGATAACATTTGGGTAACTTTCTAGCTTTTACTTGGTAGTACTTAATGATAAAGAGAGTCTCAAGTTGGGAAACATTCAGTAAGTCCTTCAGAGAACTAAACCTGTTGGTTATTGATTCTTAAAGAATATCAGGACATTTTTAGGGGGGAGGGAGCAAGTGTCAACATATCACTATTAAAATGTACTGGTATATGCTTTTTAGAGACTTGTATAAATATTATTATTTTAAAACTTGATGATATTAAATGGAGCACTTCCAAAGATAACCTATAGTTTTCATGGCACACTTGAAGACTTCTATTTCTTAAACTGCTACATAGAATGAAACTAGATTTTTTTAAAAATCTGGAGCCAGTTCAAATATATCAGACAAGGATTCTTTGAATACAACTATAAACCATTGTTTACAGAGGTAAAGATGGACCTAAATAATTGGAGAAGTATTAATTACTCATTGGTAATGTGAATCAATCAATAGCCACCAAATTTAATTTATCTATTCAATGCCGCAACAATTAAACTAGCAAAAGATGACTTTATGAAGCGTAAAAAAATTCACAGAGGCTAAAAGGTCAATAATTTTCTAAAAAGTATTTTATTTTTCCAAATACATGCAAAGATAGTTTTCAACATTGACCTTTGCAAAACTTGGTGTTCCGATTTTTTCTCCCTCTCCTTTTCTCCCCACTTTGTTCCAAGGCAGCAAGCAATCTAATATAAGTTAAACATATGCAATTCTCTTAAACATATTTCCATATGCATCATGCTTTGCAAAAAAAAAAAAGAGAAAGAAATAAAGAAAGAGAGGAAGGAAGGAAGAAACAAAATAAAGAAAAAGATCAAAAGAAAAAACAAGAAGAAAAATAAAGAAAATAGGCAAACAACAAAAAAGTGAAAATTCTACGCTTTGATCCACATTCAGTATCCATGGTTTTTTACTCTAAATATGGATGGCACTTTCTATCACAAGGAATAGTCAAGTAAGAGATCAACAATTTCAAAGGAAATAATAATAATTAAAATAATAATTAAAAGGAAAGAATAAAGTAATTTCCAGATTTCCAACCATACCAGAAAGCACAAATTCTCAAAATGATTAGTCAATCAATGGAACAGATTGGATGAATAACAAAGAGAAACAAAAGAATTTAATAATCTCATTTTAAATGAACACAAAAACCCAGCTACTGAAATAAGAATTCATCATTGGACAAACAAAAACTACTGAGAAAATTGAACAGCAGCAGAAATTAAATTTAGACCAATATCTCATACCTTATACTAAATGAATGTGTGACTTAGATACAAAAGGTCACTTAAGAAACAAAAGAAACAAAGAAAAAAATTACCCATCAGATCTATGAAGCAGAGAAAAGTTCATGACCAAAGAATAGGGAGGATAATTTTGTTTACATGCAATTAAAAAGGTTTTTACCAAAATAATACAATAAAGCCAATATTAAAATTAACTGCAGGAAAAATCTTGAAATCAATTTTCTCTGTTAGCTGTCTTATTTCCTAGATGAATTAGATGATTCAAATTTAAAAGAATAAAAGACATTTCTCAATTGATAAATAGTTTAAAGATATGAACAGGCATTTCTCATGCTGTGAGGGGAAGGGACCCAAGCTACCAATATTTATGTTTATATAATATTATATTAAATAATATAACAATATTGTTAATAATAAAATAATAAATATCTATATTTTTAAACACTCAAAAATCATTAATTATTAAAGAAACAAAAATTAAGACAATTATGAGGTTCTACCTCACACCTAGGCACATTGATGCACTTTCGGTGGAATAATGATTGAACATAATCATTATGGGAAGCAGCTAGGAATTATTTACAAAAAATTACTATGGAATTTATGTCCTTTGATCTACCTATGCTATGGGTAGGTCCATAAAGCAAAGAAATCAAAGAAAGAGGATTAAAGTCCTATATGTATAATAAAATTAAAATAGCTCTTTTTGGGTGGCAAAAAAACCTAGAAGTTGAGTATGACCATCAGTTGGGGCAGAGTTAAACAAATTGTATATAACTGTGATAGAATTTTATTGTGTTGTGAAATGAATAAATAGTGGATTTCAAAGAAACATGAAAAGACATGAATTGATGGAGAGGAAAAAGCAAAATGAGAACAATTTACATAACAATACTATGAAAACAGATAATATTGAAAGTTATAAAAACTCTGGTAATATAGTTACTATCCATGACTCCAGAATACATCAAGCATGTTATTGACTTCCTTACTGAGAGACAGTGAAACCAATGTGCAAAACGAGTCTTTTTTTTGTCAAGAAGGGAATGTGTTTTGTTTGACCATGCATATTTGTTGCAGTTCGTTTTTCTCTTTTCCACTCTCCAATGGATCAAGGGGTAGCAGGGAGATTAAATAGATTTCAATTCATTACAAAAAATATAATTTAAAAAAATCTAGTGGTGGATAATGGTAGAAGTAGTAGAAGTGTAGTGACTCAAGTGTTTTTCTCTTTTGCACAAGGAAATCAAGTCCATTTTTACAATTTCACTCAAAATACCTCCATTGTCTTTTTATATGGTGAGTAATTATTATACAGAGATCACTGAGGTCTCACTGATCTCAGCATCTTGCCACCTTCATTGCTCTTCCTTACTCTGGAGATCCAACCAGAGGATTTCCTGTGAGCTTCCTACTGTGTGTTTTTAATTTTGTTCAGGGAGTACAACCTCACATCACTGCTGTTAACACTTAATAAACACTGCCCCTCCCCTCCCCCCTTTTTGGAGCTGTTAAAATTTAATAGTGGATTATACAACCCATCAGATGGAGCATCCCACACTGGCTTTTCATGCTATGGATCAGACAATCATTGTACCATAGCAATTTGGAAGAGAACTCATACCTAATTCACTTTCATAACTACCTGGGGAAAAAGTTAACTTAAATAAACAGTTCAGCTCAATAGAAAATAGCCTCATCAATTAAACACAAAACAAAAATAAAAACTAAATCCTGAGAAACACTGACATGTCTTTCAACCAAGATAATAATTTTTTTATTTGGAAAAATGTTGTAGATTAGAAATTTAAAGAAAAGCGAATGAACAAGAAGCTATTAATAATTAAATTAGTTGCTATCATATATCCTCTTCCCTATGTTTTCTTTTTAGGAAATTTGTGAATTTTCAGGAATGAAATATAAAATTTCAGTATTAAGTACTCAAAGTACAAGGTGAAGGGATAAAAAAAAAGGGGGGGAGCTAACCTTTGTGCTCGTCACAATAAAAAACAATTTTAAAGATTTTTTTTGTAAATAAAAAAATAATTTCTACTTCAGCAAAGAACTGAGAAAGACCATCCATCCACTTGAATTGTAAATTCCATCTGAGTAATTCAATTTCATCTTAACACTTATGCTAATCTATATTCACCAAGCAAAATCAGAAACTATGTAATACTTTAGTTAATTCCATAAACTAAACAGACATTTAATGCAAAAACAAAAACAAAAATTCTTTTCAGCTATGAAAACCATATTAATTGCATATAAATTAATGAAATCACAGATCTGAACTTCTCCCGGAGATCCCCACCCCCAAGCCCAAGCTTTAATGGAGATAATGGGGGAGAAGGGAGGAGTGGTTTTTATATGCTAGATTGAAGTTGTACTACAAAAAGTTTCTCCTGAAGCATGAATAATACTCAAGAGTTAAAAGAAGTAGTTAGTTTATTGTTACATTTTGTGAAGTAGTGGCAAAGCAGCAGCTAGCAGCCAGTGGTTCTGAAGAATTTTTGGTTACTTTGGATGAAAGGTAAACTTTCAATTCAGACATGTCTTCTCTGAGTACCTGCTGCAGGCACTGTCCTTGGTGCAGATCGTGGAAAGATATCGATTACAGAGCGAATGAAGATAATTAAAATTTAGGAGGCCATATCTCCTTTAATAAATTTATACATTTATTATGAAAAGAGAGAATTCTTTAATCATATTTAAAAATATATCAAATTTATTAATTTACTAATTTTGATTATTACTAGGAAAAAAAGAAAAATAAAATCAAAGTTGCTTTTTAAAGGATATTTTTATTTTAAATCAAATATAATTTTATTTCATTTATCTAAAATTTTGATTTCTCATCAATTTAGATAAAACATTTCTCTTGGGAAAGGAAAAATATTGTAATTTTTTTAAAGGAACAATGAACAAGTCTTGAATTGTTCCTGAAAAACACCATAATTTAAAAATTGATTATTGATTCCATTCAGTTTTTATACTACACAATAATATTCTGGTGACTTTCTAACTGCCCCAAAGCTTTCTCTTATAACAAAGAAAAATAACAAAGCAAAAATAAATAACAATTACATTGTCTAGGGTATTTAACATACATTTCATCATGCTTTTTGTGACATAAAATCTCAGAGTTGCTTCAGTTTATACTTTTTCCTTCTATGTGGTTGTTAATTATTTTCATTTCTTACAGGACCAACATTGGCCATTGCCATAAAATCTGATGACTTTTAATGTGGTTTTCATTAATATTGTTGTAGTAATTGCATGTATTGAGCTCCTGGCTCTGCTTTCCTTATGCTTTCTCAGTCCAACAAGCCTTCCAATGTTTTTCTGAATTTTTCAGATTGATCATTTCAAAGGATTGTAGAAGTATAAACTTAGAGCTCAAAGACATTTTAAAAGTCATTTAAGTCAACTCCTTTGTTTTACAAATAAGAAAACTGAAGCCCAGAAAACTAAAGCCAATCACCCAAGATCTTGAAGGTACAAATCAGCAGACCTGGGATCCTAAGTAGGCAATAATATGATATTATAATCTCACTACAATTTGATCGGCTATTTCCCAAATGCTGGACACAACTTTGTTTCCAATTTTTTTGTTACCATAACAAATATTGTTATAATTATTATGGTGTATATAGACTTTTCTTTCTATGTTTGACTTCCTTGGGGCTATATATGTTCAACTGTGAGGTGACTGAGTCAAAGAACTGATTTCTAGAACAATTGATCCAATTTACAACTGCATCAATAATGCAGTAGTCTGTCTTCCCATAGCTCTTTCCAACATTGATTTTCTTTTTCTTATCTTTGTCATTTTGGTTGATGTGAGATAAAATCTCAGAGTTGCCTCAGTTTATATAATTTCCCCTCATGTGGTTTTGCTTATTTGCATTTTTTTCTTTTGAAAACTATTTCCCCATATTTTTGACCATTTATTGTTTGGAAAATATCAGTCCTGGTTCAGTTAGTCAGCCAATATCCTTTTGAAAGCTAATATGTAGTAGATATTGTGCTAAGTTCTAAGAATCTCTGCTCACAAAGAATTCATCTTCTAATGGAGAAGATTATAAACAAAAAGTTATGTACAAATAAGTTAAATATGGGATAGATTGGGGACAAACTACAGAAAGAAAGGACTAACATTAAGAAGTTTCAAGATAAGTTTCTCATAGAAGGTAGGACTTTTGCTAGGACTTGAAGGAAGTCAAGGAAGGCAGGAGGTAGAGATGAGGAGGAAGAACTCCAGGCATGGAGGACAGCTGTTGGAAATGCACCCAGTGGAAAAATGGAGTGTTCTTTTGAGGAATGTCAAGGAGATAAGAGTGTGTATTGCAGAGTATATAGAGATGAGTAAAGTATAATAATACTAGAAAGATAGAAGGAGACCTGATCATGAAGAGCTTTCAATGCCATCATTAACTAATTGGGAAGATGAAATTGGGAAGTCTACATCCTTCTGCAACATCTCTTTTAGGTAGATGTAGAAAAGAAAGGGAGACCTAAGTAGTCTCTGCAACTAGAAGTACAAAAAAGGTAGAAACAGAAAGAAAAGTCCCTCCAGATATGAGGGATGAGGGGAAGGGATAATCCATATATTTTTATTAGTGACAAAAGAAAGGGTGAAAAAAGCACATTTGTTGTAAGGGGGTTTTAATTGTTTGGATGTAAGATTTAATGAACATTCAATTAAATTCTATTCTCATTAACATTTTTAATACCTCCTGTGTATAGAGCATAACCCCCTTACAAGGAACTCACTCTTTCTCCTCATCCTTTCTTTTGTTATTAGTAAGAATAGATTGTCTGCCAATGATATTTCTGGAGAAAATCTTCCTTCTGTTTCTTCCCTTTTCATTATTTTAGATGCAAAGCCTATGTGGGACTTTCTTTTATCTCCACCTCTACCTGAAATTCTTGTCCTCATAGAGCTTACAGTCAATAGGGAGATAAGAGACACACAGATAATTATAAAAGGTATTATTGCACATAAAAAAATTGTTTAGGCATGACTTGACAATTGCAGAAATGTTCTGTCCCCAGTGCCTGCCCTACAGGCTGATTTGATTCTGAGCCAGCACCAGGGGTGCACTTCTGGGCTCCACAACTTAAGAGGAATGTGGTAAAGTTGGAGATAGGTCAGAAGGGAGCTGGAAAGGAGATTAACAACTTGGAAAACAAGACCTAAGAGGAAAAAAATCAAAGGAATAAGGATTACTCAACCTGGAGAAGAGAAGATGGAAAGGGGTGATTTAATGCCAGTCTTAAGTATAAGAAAAATTCTTCCACAAAAGATGGCAACCAGCTGTATGTAGTTCTCACTGGGGATTGACCAAAATGAGATAAACTTAGAACTTAGACACAAGGGATTTGTGTTAAATAAGAGCTGACATTTATATAGTGCTTTATGGTTACATATATTAATTCATTTGATCCTCAAAAAACTCTGTGATGTATATAAGGAAGAATTTTGTGAGAATGAGAGGGATTTTGATTATTTGCTTCCTTTTTCTTCCTTTTTTCTTTGTTCATTCCTTCCTTTTTCACTCTTCCTTATTTTCCTCATTCTCTTCCTCTCCTCCCTTTCTTCCTTTCCTCCTCCTCCTCTTCTTCCTTATCTCTTCTTCTTCTTCTTCTTCTTCTTCTTTTTTCCTTTTTTCTTCTTCTTGTTCTTCCTTATTTTCTTCTTCTTTTTTCTTCTTCTTTCCTTTTTTCTTCTTCTTCTTCTTTCCTCTTCTTCTTCTTCTTCTTCTTCTTCTTCTTCTTCTTCTTCTTCTTCTTCTTCTTCTTCTTCTTCTTCTTCTTCTTCTTCTTCTTCTTCTTCTTCTTCTTCTTCTTCTTCTTCTTCTTCTTCTTCTTCTTCTTCTTCTTCTTCTTCTTCTTCTTCTTCTTCTTCTTCTTCTTCTTCTTCTTCTTCTTCTTCTTCTTCTTCTTCTTCTTCTTCTTCATTGATTAGCAACCAAGTAATAGCAAACTCACCTAATCCAATAAACATGTTTTCTCCTCCCATTAAGATGTGATCTCTTTGAGGGTAGGCAATATCTTCTTTTTATATCTTTATTTCCAACATTTGGCAAAACGAGTGGGATGTAGTGGGCATTTGATAAATCCTTTTTCTTCCTTTCTTGCTCATGTTTGTATTTGGGCTCTTATTCTTATTTTTATTCTTCTGTTTCCATTAATTAAGAGTTTACCTGCTTGTGCTATTGTGTTTTGTGATGTTTAGAGCAATTCAAATGAGTAATTTAGGATCTTAGACTACAAAGCAAACAATCATAACGAACATAGACATTTAAATGGCAACAAATATACATGATCAGAATTTTATATTTTTATACAAATAAAAGGAAGGAGCTTTTGGAATTCAATATTCAGGAAACTCTTGTTAGTAGGATCAGAGATTTAATACACTTTGTAACCCCCATCAGTTCTTAACAGTGATTTCCAGACAGGTCTTAATTATATATCTAGATTTGGAAGGAACTTCAGAGACCATCTCATTCAACATTTTCATTTTACATATGGGAAAACTTAGGTTCAGTAGGCTATATGACTTTTCCAAAGTTATACAAACAGTAAATATCAAAGGTGATTTGAACTCGTCTAGTGCTTTTTCTATTGTAATGTTACCTCTGCTGAATAAATATTGTTTAACAAATGTCCCAGTATTTCTCCTCTAATTCTAGTAGGAAAACTTTATGAATGAGATTAAATTTTTGATCAGTAAGTAAAAAATCATGACCCCTAACTAAAGGGGTCAAGGAGTATTGAATGACTTCTCAAGATTTCTTCTGCTCCAAAGGTTTTATAATACTTTTGTACTACTTCATTTCTAATATTTCTTTTTCTAATCCTCTTTTCTTTTTTATTTGTTCTTTTCATTCATTTGCCACTCTCCTTCTAAGTTTTGTTTCCCCCTCCTCCATGAGTTCTAGTTTCGTAAATCAGCCTATTCCTAAGGGTTACGTGCTTCCAACTACTTCCTGAAAGCCTCATTTCTTTCAGGAAAGCTTTCGGTGGCTGTCCTCCCCGATGGAGAATAACAAGGAAAAAGTTAGGAACTTTAACCCTCAGAGAATTAACCACATTTTCATCTGGAATGTTTTATGCCTGATTTGTATTGTCTGTGTAACTCTAACTGGAAACCTTCATAAGGATCATATATTTCAGTGAACCATCCTGAGCTCTGAAAACACCATCATTGCTTAATAAATAAAAAATAGGCTGAATAATGGCCTCGGTTTCAAGGGTGAGATGGCATAATTATTTCAATTTGAGAATTTTCAGAATGAATCCAAGGCTTGGAAAGTACAAATGAACCTTTATCCCTTCAAGCTGTAAGAATTAATGGAGCCCATGCTTTGCAGAAAGTAGGTACTTAGCAAATGTTTATTGAATTGAATTGCCTCTGGAATCCCAGAATCGCTGGCATTAAAAGAAACTTTGGCAGCCATCTAGGACAAATCCTAACTGGAAAAGAATGTCCTTCAGACAGATCTGACCAGTGGCCATCCAAGAAGTCTTAAAGACCTTGAAAAGGAATCCAGTTCCTTCCAAGGCAGCTCATTCCACTTTTGATTAACTCTAATTGTTAGGATTTTTTTTTCTTAAATCAAACCTAAATGTGCTTCTGCAAATTTTAATCACTACTCCTAGTCCTGCCTTTGTGGGCCAATTAAAATAAATCTAATGCTTCTTCCATATGACTGGCTTTCAAATGCATGAAGATAGCAATCATCTTCCCCAAAGTCTTTTTCAGTCAATTAATCAATCAACCAACAAGCATTTATTAAACATCTGCTATGTGCTAGCCACTGTATCTGACCCTAGGAGATACAAAACCAAAATTAAACAGTCTCTATCCTCAAGGATTTCATAATCTAATGGGGAAAAAAATATGCAAAAAAACGAAGATACAGACAGTGTAAAAATAAGAGATAATCTCAAGTAGTGAGGAGTGAGGGATAATGGTTTTAAAAGATCTCTTATGGAAGATGGAATTTGAAGGAAGTCTAGGAATCACAGAGTTGAGATGAGAAAGGAGAGCATTTTAAGAGCAACCAAAGAAGAGGTATAGGATCAAAAAATGGAGTGTGGTATATGTGAGGAACTTCCATTTTCTCAGGAGAGAAAATATGTACTTATAATTATGCCCAAAATGATCACAGGATGATTTCAAGGAAAGGCACTAGGCACAAGGGGAATTATGAAAGGTTTCATGTAGAAAGTGGCATTTGGGATTTCTCTTGAAGGACACTTGGAATCCTGCAGTGAGTGTGGAAAGAGGGCAGTAATGGGGAGCATTTCATCCCAAGGTAAAGGGATCAAGGTAAAGATCATGGGAATCCCTGATCTAACCAGGTGGTCAGAAAAATCGATACAAGGACATTCTCAAAGTCTCTCAAGAACTTTAGAATTAATTGATGATATGGGAGACACTGGCACAGGACCACCCAGCATGGTGGGCCCTCATCAGAGAAGGTGCTGTGATCTATGATTTATTGATATAGCTCAAAAGAAATGTGAGATGAATCCACCCCAAATGTTCACATAATCTATTTGTGCCTGACCTGTGGCTTGTATTGGTCTGATTAACCATGGTTGACACTCTGTAACTTGACTCTTACATAGTAATGTCATTTTGGTCCTCTTTGAGAATGAAGGACAACAACCAACCCTAATCTAATTAAGAAGTTTCCCTCAAACAACCTGATGAAAATATAGGGCACAAGCCATTGTTGGATCTTGGTCACACTAAAGAGTCCTCCTACAAATAAAATATAGGGAAAAAATTTTAAATTAATAAAAATATAAAAAGAAGATAGTTCCTGCCAGCAAGGAGCCTCTGAGTACCTTCATGAGTTGTTTGTTAATCCCTGATTAAATTAAAGACTCTGCCAACCAAACAGATGGATTCAGAGAATTCCTTAGTGACTGAAGAATCAGCTTGCTCCCTCTTGTAGTCTATAAAAATAAACTGTTTGGAACAGCTAGAAGCCTCAGGTCTTGGAGTCAGGAGGATCTGAGTTCAACTTTTACCTCAAACCCTTAACATTTATTAGCTGTGTGACTTTGGACAAGTCACTTAACTCTAATTACCTCATAAAAAATAAACCCATCTTTCACTTTGGAACTCCTATCTCTAGCCACAAGCCATTTATTCCCTTGTACCTTTATCTAGTACAGTGGTTCTTAAATTTTTTGGTCTCAAGACCATTTTTACAAATTATTTTTTCAAAATTATTGAGGACCTCAAAGAACTTTTATATAAATTATTCCTATTGATATTTGCTCAATTAGAAATCAAAACATAAAATTTAAAATATTTATTTATTATTTCATTTAAAAATAATAAATCCATTAGTAAGTTAGCAAAAACATTTTTATGAAAAATAAGCATATTTTTCAAAACAAACAAAATTTAGTGAGAAGAGTAGCATTTTTTTTTACATATTTTTGCAAATCTCTTTAATGTCCAGCTTAATAGAAGACAGCTGGATTCTCCTTTTTGCTTCTGCATCCAATCTGTTGTGATGGCATTTGGTTGAAGTATATGAAGAAAATCTGGCCTCATTCAGATATGTAGTTTGGAAATGGAGTATTTGAAGAGGCAATAGCATCTTAATATTATTATGAAAATAGTTTTAATGTTGTAGATATCTTGGGGAATCCCTAGAGGTCTTCAGACCATATTTTGAGCTCTGCTGATCTGAAGTGAACTGAAGAGGGAGATGGAGGATTCCTTTTCTCCATCTCTAACCAATTTGAGCAGTAATATCAATGAACATCTGAACCATATGGAATGGTGTTTACATGTAGTCTTAATGGGGAGTTTAAGGACATTACTTTGAATCCTAACCTCCTGTAAGGAGTTTGAATTCACTAAACAGTACAATCTAGTTTTCTAGAACAAAAGGGAGCTTTCCTCACCAGGTTTGAGAGTTAGTGAATAATTAGTTTAGTTACTAGAGAGCCTAATAAGTAACTCCAAATTCAAGGATTCTTGAGTTTGAGAGTTTAAGCTTGGATGCTTCTAGGAATGAGTCCCTGACTCATCCTTCTCCTTTCAGAAAGGCAATCTATATAGTTTCCACTCACTGTCCTAAGTAGGCCCTAAATCCACTGAATTACCTGGAAAGTTCAGGTTCAGTGAAAAGGGGGACTACTTTTCCAATAAACTCTAAAACATGTTTACCTTTTGAGTCAAGTCTAAAACACATAGTGGGATCAGGTACCTTAGGGAAATTATATTGGACTGGGTAGCAAAAGGGAGACTTCTCAGTATAGTAATAGCAGTTCCTATCTGGGGAGAACTTATAGATTATTTAATCATTTATGCTTCTGTATTTATTACTGTGAGTTCTAAGTGTCTTAAGCATTTTCTGTGGAGTGAAATAAAGCCTATCCCATATCTACTATGGATGTTGTATTGCTTTTGCAGGATTTGAGGACTCTACCTCCTCATCCATTTGGAGCCACCCTAGACACAAGCTAAGTCCAAGTTTTGTCTTGAAGAATTTATTAGATTGATCTGGGTGGGGCTAATGAACCAAAGAAAGAAAAGCTGACCTCCTAGGGTCAAACTCCCAGGACAGGACCTAGTCTGTGTGAGTTCAAAATCCCTGGAGGGCTCTGGGCCATGGGTTACATCTTTATGTTTAATTTCTGTGCATGCTTTTCTTTCTGTGCAATTTTCAATAATACTTTGCAGGCAGCTCCCATTCTACAGAGCATCAGCTGCCGGAAATGTAAAAAACTCCACAGTCCAGAAACAGAAAGACACTTGTTGTATTGTTTCATGGAACACATGTAAGATGTTAGTAACCACAACATCCTACACCTGTGGCAACATACCCTCAGACACATGGGTCTGGGCTTTGCAAGCCCTTTTCTCAGGCAGCACTGTCTAGGACCTCAAAGAACAAATTCACATATTTTTTTCACCCACTCCTCTGCTAAACTTTATTGTTCCTGAAAGGCTCTGCGTCATATAATATTACTCACCTTTGGAGTAAATAGAAGGCCTAATTTGTAAGGATTGGCAAGCAGGGTAGCCAGAGCTGTAAAATGCAGTTTCTGTAAGGGCAGTTTTTGCTCCAGAGAGAAGTCGGCAGGGACTTGGCTTGATCAAAGTAAACAGGAAAGAAAAAAGCCCAACTCTACAGGCCTCTAGCCTAACAAAAAGCAGATTCAGCAAGTCCCTTCTTCGTTAGTGTCCAAAAACAGCACTTACCACCTCCACGTTAGTCTTACCCAAAACACGTCAGTCAAACTAAGCTCTGTTCCTTTTAACTGCCTCCTCATTTGTGTTTTCTGAGAACATCCACGTGACTCAGGAATGGAGTTTGAGGCTTTGCTTGTCCAGTAGAAAACTTTCCATTTGCTGAGGTTTGGTCGGCTTATCAGTCAGAGGTTTTATCTTTATTACTTTCCTGTTTGAACTGAGGTTATAACCACTATAACTGTGACCGTGTTTCACTGTTGAGAACACGTAAGTGCCCTCAGAAATGATGCTTCTTTCTAATTTGGGGCCAACATGAAGGACCATAAACTTCTGTTTGCCATGGAAAGAGGGGAAAAGACCGTCTGTCACACTCTTGGGAATCCTTTTAAACTTTGGACTCCATGGGGTTTATTTTTTTCCCCCCTTTACACAATAGTATTTCTGAATGTCTCTATCTAAGTCTCTATCTTAGTCAATATCTAAATAGGTGTTGTAAAAACAACAGTGAATTTGTAGTCAGGAGATCTGGGTTTTAGCCTTGGCTCTGCTCCCTAGTTAGTAAACCATTTGACCTTGAGCAAGCCTCTCTGAACTGCAATTTCTTCATTTACAATAATGTGGAAAATAACAGCTGCCCTACATAATCCATGGGATAGATAGTAGGACAACATGGTCTAAAAAGCTCTCTTTGGAAAATCCATTATTCATTTGGGCCTGGAGTCAGGAATATACCTGAGTTCAACTTTGGCCTGAGACACTTGCTAGCTGTGTGTCTAAACCTGTTTGCCTCAGTTTCCTCATCTATAAAATGAGCTGGAAAAGAAAGTGGCAAAACACTCCAGTATCTTTGCCAAGAAAACCCCACATGGGGTCATAAAAGGTAAGATAAGACTCAATAACAACAACAATGCTAGATAATCCAATGAATCTTGATTCTATAAGCAAATACTTTATCAAATAAAACATTGGTTATGAAGATCATAGAAATGTTTAAGCCAAATATTCTCTCTCCTCTTTATTTCTTCTCTTTTACTTATAACAGACAAAGCTTCCTTTTAAAATACTGATGCCGTTTGGGAAGACAAACTTTGCAATATTATTATTATTACTATTATTATTGCTATTATTATTTTGACCCAGCCTGTGATTTCATTGATGTAGGGAACTCCCTTGGAAAGTATGGTCCAACACCTTCTCTACAACTTGGAAAGTTGCCTAGAACAGAGGTTTCAAATGCTCAGCTTGGCCCATAACACTTCCAAATGTGGCTTGAACCAGATTAAAATGTAGTTACTGTTGGATATCTTTTAAAAGGGTATAAGCATTAAATTAATATATTTGTTTAGATTACACCATCAATATTTTTCCTGACTTGTTTGTTTTTATTTTTCTTAATTAAATGGAAACAAAATTTTTAACATTAATTTATTTTAAATTTTGAGTTCTCTCCTTCCCCCCCTTTCCTTGAGAAAGCAAGCAATTTAAAATAAATTATACATGTGCAATCATGCAAAATATATTTCCACATTAGCAATGTTGCAAAAGAAAATACAGATCCTATCTAATTTTAACAGGTTGCCGTAATACAGCAAACAAATAGATAAATATATGATTTTCTTAGTCATTATGCAGCCCACAGGGAGCCTTATGTATAGTTTGGTGGCTCTTATTTCTATTTAGGTGTGACAGCTCTAAGTACAAAGAGGGGACTTGTCCAGAATCAAACTGCTAGTACGTCAGAAAGAGGACTTGAATGCAGGTTTTCCTTGGCCACCTTTCTAACCAGTACACCATGCTGGCCTGCAGTATTATTTATTACATGGACGAAAGCAGGTAAGATGACCATCAAAGGCAGCTTCGGAAAGAATGTCCTAAAGAGGCAAAATGCATCAAGATAAATATATAGAAAGAGAATTCAAAGAATTCTCAGGATTACTTTTATCAGATTGCTTTTCTCTTAAAGTTCCACATCTGTGCAATTGAACATCAGAACTCTAAGCCTCAGGTTCTCTTTACTGCAGATGTTTACCAAAACATGTCTATTATGCTAATAGCAAATGGAGGTAACTCCAGAGAAAGACAGCATATACACTTGTGTGAACTAACTGGGATGGAACTTCAAAGTCATATGCTCAAAATCTCTCATTTTATAGATATGAAAATAAAGGCCTAAAGATGAAATGACTTGCTGGTACTTAAATCTCAGTCCTTTGATTCCAAATGTGATAAGTGTTCAATTGTTTTCAGTTGTGTTTGACTTTTCAGAAATTATTTGGCGTTTTCTTGGCAAAGATACTGGAGTGATATGTTATTTACTTCTCCAGTTCACTTTACAAATGGGGAAACTGAGGCAGAGAGGGTAAGTGACTTGCCCAGGATCCCACAGCTAGGATATGTCTGAGGCCAGATTTGAACACAGAGAACTCCATGCCCAATTCTCTTTGCACTATGGTATCACCTAGCTAATATTATTTATTCTCTTTGCATTATGGTATCACTTAGCTAATATTATTTATGTGACAAGTTCCCTTCCAGTATACAGATTTATGTAAATTCTTTTTGAATCTTAACAACTGACTCCTTTGCAACCATTTACTCTATCTAATTTAATCTATCCAATACCAGATCTGACTCAAGTCCATTTGGTAATTCAAGTTTGGTGCTGGAAAGAAATGAGGCAATCATAGTTCACATAGCAGTTAACAACAGAAGGTTTACTTAGCCATAGCAGGGAAAAGATGTTAGAGCAGGATATTCATTGAGGAGACATCCTTAATCCAAATGAACACAGGTATTCCATGCTAATGTTGATCATGCTGCAGGTTTGTAATCAGAAGCCTGAAGGAGGAGATCCAGCCCATTCTGTGTGAGACCATCTAGCATTATGTCAAAAGCAGAGCCTTAGTTCTCTGAACCAATTAAATTTTGAGTATGATTATAATACCTTTTTTTAAAGGAGAAAGTAGAGATGATGCAATGGATAGAGTACCTGGCTTGGAGTCTGAGCAAATCACTTAGCCCTGTTTGCCTCAGTTTCCTCATTTGTCAAATGAGCTGGAGAAAGAAATGGCAAACACTCCTTGTATCTTTGCTAACAAAACCCCAAATAAGGTCATAAGCAGCGATAAAGGGAGAAAGTATTTTAACTTCTTGAGGAGGTGGTGTCTACCACACTTGCCCAACTGGACTTGAAGATCTCTTCCAACTTTTATTGATTATCTTACAATTCTGTGGTCCAATATAATCCTATGACTTTTGTCTCCATGGAGATCCCTATAAAAATTAATTTAAGCCCCTAAAATAAGGTTTTAATTAAAGGACTGTACTATTTAGGTAAGGTTTTTAGCAAAACAATATCCAGGACCTGTCAAAAAGTTTCTGCCCTTTATGCACAAAAATACTCAATACACTCTACCTACTGTAGCAAATAGCCATAGTCTTCAGGTTATGGGGAAGTATGACTTTGGCATAACAGAAGAAAAAAGAAAGCTTTCATTATTTTTCTTTACAATTTTAATAGCCTCTTGATTTTATGAACACTAAAAGTGAATTGAGCGTTTCAAATTTAATTTATTTTCCAATAAACTTAGTTAAGCTTAATTTTCTCAGGGGGTTTTCACCTTTCAGATTTTATTCCAACTTAAGTTTTTTCTCCCCTTCCACCCCATAATATAAATTTAAGGAAAGAAAAACCAAGCCTTATTGTTCCTAGTGCCAAAAATCATCATCATCTATAAAGATTTATTGAGCACTTAGTGTAGGCAAAATCTCTGCTAGATGCAGAATACTAAACCCTCCTCAAGTAGTAAAAAGTGGACAATTTGGAGATGAAATTTAGAAAAGAGAAAATTAGCCTGCGAGGAGGAGACTGGTTTTACTCCAGTAATTTATTTTGTAATCTTGGCTAAGTAGCCTGTGAGGATCTCTATTTATTAGTCACTAAAATAACAATAACAATAATAATAGCACCCAAAATGCCATGATTCAAAAGTACTTATACTTTTCTCTGTCCCTCCCCCAACAAAACTCCAATTCCTTTAAACAGAATTATCTTAGATACTTTGAAGGGCTAATCTTCTCTGAGGGCATTTATTATCCCCTATGAATTTCTCCTTGGTCACTAAATAACAACTCATTTATGTAGTGCTTGGAAATCACAAAATATTTTCCTTACAACAACCTTGAGGGAAAAAAAGTACAAGTAGCATTATCCCTATTTTTCACATATGAGAAAAGAATCTGAGAAGTTTACTGATTTGTTCACTAAAATGAATAGTAACAGAACTTGGGTCTTCTGAAACTACATGTAATTTTTTCCTTTTTCTTTCCAATGTCATTTCATCACCAACAGCAACAGTTATCAAGATTTTACTGTGTGGAGGTCACTATGCCTGTACTTTAAGGGATTCAGAGATATGATGGTGGTACCCAGGCCTTCAAGGATTTTATAATACTGGTGAAACTGCTCAGATATAGATAAATGTAAATAACAATGTAAAGAAGTGTGGAAGTTGTGATCAGAAGTAGCCTAGTAAGACTTTCTCACATCTGTCTTATGTCTCCTTAATCCCTAGATAAGTTTTACTCTTAGATAAGCCCTTATTGCCCTGAGCCATACTTCTTGACCTTTTAACATTAGATTAAGAATGATCTATTGATTCTCAATCAGTTTACACACATGGACTATACTTGAGGAGAGTAGACACAGATACACATGAGGAATGAGAGAAGTAGGGCTGAGGCTAAGGGAGAGAAGCCAGTCAGATACTCCAATTCTGATTGTCTGAAGGGCAAATAGCCATCATAGAGTGCTCTGCAGCAACCTCAGGGAAACACATGGTAATTAAAAGGACCACAGGGTCCTTTAGAGAAGAGGAAGGTGGGTAGACAATGCCATGGCTGTCTGCTTGGAATAAGCCTTTTGGACCCAGAGAAGGATTTCCTGGACAGTAAGGAGTTTCTGGATCAAGCAGGAACCAAAACCAAGAAGCATTAGCAAGGGATGAAACCATGATGTGGAAAAGCAGCTCAGCCTATACTGTGAGTTATGTGCATTGTTGCAGACACTGGAAAAATGATTAACTTTCTAGATTGACCCTTTAGTTTTCCCTTTTTGGGTAGGAAAACTTTATCCTCAGGATAATACTAGAAGTCTGGAAGAATGTCTAAGCCCTGTCTAGGCCCCTGAGGTTCACCAAAGAGAGAAAAAGGTCTTTCCTGGATTTAGATGTGAATTCTTTGTATTTTTTGGTTGAGTCAAATAAAACCTATTCTGTATTCAATGTTCATTAGCCTAATGCTTTTATGATAAACAAGTGCTTCTTACCTTTTCTTTTCATTTTTTAAAAATCTTTTTTTTTAATTTTCCTGCCTTTTCCTACATAGACTTACTTATTATATTGTCTGTAGACTAGACTTGAGTCAAATTCTAATGTTAGAGTGAGAAAACTCTAACATTCAAAGAATTCAGCTTGAATAATCCAGAGTTTCATTTCAGAGGCATGGGTGAGAAAAACACAGACTCAGTGATGAATGAATCCTACAGACAAGTGCTAAAGGATTCAGAGGACAAAAAGGTCACTGAGAAACTGGGCTGGTTGGGGAAGTTCTCACACAATTGGTGCTAAGTCAAGTCTTTGAAAAAAGAATAGTACAGATCACCAAGAGTAACCCCAGAAAAGACACGAAAAAAATATACTTTCCTCCTTTCTCTGCAAAGATGGGGGCGGATTATGGGTGTGGTGTATTGCATACATAGTTAGATTCAGTGGTTTTGTTGGTTAGTTTTGAAGAACTATTTCTTTTTTCTCTTTCTTTTTCCTTTTTTGTTACCAAGGCATGGGTCATTGGAAAGGTGAGGGAGGATACAGTTTGAAATAAAGATGATGTGGGGAAAGGCTGAACCTACAGCCTCCAAGGTTCTCAACACTAACAAGACGAGAGAGAGAGAGAGAGAAATAGAGAGAGAGAGAGAGAGAGAGAGAGAGAGAGAGAGAGAGAGAGAGAGAGACAAGACTAGTAGTTTTCTGAGTCTGAGTATTTAAGAATTGAATTAATAAATGGGTTTTTCTTGTATTTTGAGTATATATATGTATATATACTCACATATATATAACATAAAATATATATGTATTTACATAAATCTAGAAGAAACAACATAGGTCAAGTCTTTAAATTATATCAATCATGAATGAGGGCATTTTTCTGGAGGCTGGCCTCCTATAGTGTTGGAAAGGAGATTTAAAAAGCAGAGGGATTCCAGTACAAAGAAGCCAAAAATTTTATTCAAGTATGCAGAATTATGTAGATCCAAAACAAACCTGAAGTCCTTTATCAATTTACCTTTGGTTCTCCAAACTGTAGAACCCAGCAACAGCATTCCCCACCTTGCAGGCCTCTGGACAGGGGAATGAGAACAATTTTCTTATAGCCTACATCTCCTAAATGGCCTTGAGGGATCCATGTTGGTCACATGGGGGAAAAGTACATTTTCAATGTGAAACTCTAGGCCATTGCTATCTGAACTGTGCTGAGAAGCATGCTGTCTCTATTTTCACTTGTTTGCTAAGAATTTGAATCAATTTGAAATATTTATTAAGCATCAACTATGACGCAAGCATTGTGTTAGGCTCTGGGACTATGATGATAATGATAAATGTGAAAAAATCTTTTTAAAAACTGACTCTGAAGCACAGGAGTTGATCAAGAATAGAGTATATATGCTGGGCACGCAAGAGAACCGACTACCCTGTACAGAAAAAAGGACTTGAATGGAGTTGGATTGGGAGAAGGGCAGAAAAGAAGGGGAAATTTTAAAAAAATGGAAATGGGCACATTTCTCAAATCAAAGAGTTTTCTGTGATGTCCATTTCTATTCGCTCACATTATGGAGGATTTTGAAAATTTCCCAAATGGTATCTTTTTCTCAAACTCCTAAGGGTTTGTTTCTACTTTTTGGAATCATTTAACACATCTTGCCTACGTTCTTTGTTCTGGTGCATACATGGGAAAGTTCTTATCATCTTCAATAAGGTCAGTCTGGGGCTTTCTCTTCACTCTCATTTTCCCCCTCAGAGCCCAGCACATTTACTTAGCACACAGTAGGCACAGAACACTTTCTTATGCATCTGATCAGAGTCCCAAACTTACTCCAGTAGAACAGGAGCCATAGGGAGTCTGGTTAAGGGGCATCAGAAGCCTTCGAAGGGAACCTTAGTGTCCGCAGATGGCCTTTAGGAGCCAAGGGCAGGGAAGCAACCCATTTGTCCTCACCACCTATCCTCAGCCCTTGGTCCCTGCAATTTGGTATAGGTACCCGACAGTGTTTGTCTCCAGGGGCCCCTGGGTACCTGATGGACACGGTCTGCCTGAGCCGAATAAGATGGAGGATGGGGGTGGGGGAAAAACTTAAGCTTGGAGCAGGGAGGCAAAGGAGGCAGGGGACGGGGGAGGGACAGTCTTCTGAACATGTGCGTGAGTCTCTGGAGCGGCCCCTGGGGTTATTTTCCACTCGGTTGCTCGCCAGCGGAGTTGTAAACCCAACCTGACGTGGGCTCATTAATTTGGCAGCGACTGGCAAGGCTTGGTCATTTTAGCGCACCCAGAAGGCTATTGTGTACGGCGGGGTCAGGTCAGAGGGCAACCGAAACATGGTTGAACCCTGCACACGGCTCCCGGGCCTCAGATCCCCACAGCCTGCAAAGCTTCCTGCAGCCCCATAGCGTCCCTGCGAGGAGCCGGGACCACAGGCACTTTGCTACCTCCTGCTATCTCCCACCACCTCCTGCTACGTCCCGCCACAGCACGAAACTCTCCTTCCGCCACCGCCTGGCGCCCCGGGCCCCCGGCAGTGCCCTCGTGATTGGCACCGCGGGAGAACCTTCTGCCGGGCCCAGGAAACTTTGCTAGCTAGCATACAGACTCACTCACTAGCTGCTCCCCCACCGCGAACGTAGGGAAGCAAAGGAGAGGACCAAGAAACCTTTTTTTTTTTTCCTTCTTCTTCTTCTCCATCCTTCCCTTAACCAATCCATTATATTAGAATATAAACTCTAGAATATAAGGGTCAGGAGCTGCTTTTCGTTTTGTCTTTGTATTTCTTTGCGCCTATCTTGGGGCCTCACATATAGTGGGTGCTTAATAAATGCTGATGGATTGGCTTGAGCAGAACAATTTCATTAGAATCCAAACTACCAGGGGCAATCGTTTTTGAAAGCAGTTAGCTTTTCTAATACATTGTGCACGCGCTGCGACTACTCTAGTCCACCTCCCCCAAGCCCCTCCATAGTTTGGAAAGAACAAGCCAAGAGTTTTGGAGTGTAACAAACACAGGACTCTCTCAAATGCACGCACGCACGCACGCACGGCCTGGTCAGACAGAGCAAATGGTCCTTGTCTCTTTGCTCCGCGTCCCACTGATTGGAGATTCTTTGCTTAGTGTGAATGGTACCCTCTCAAGTGCTTCAGAAATTCCTCTGGGGGATGGGTGCTTGAGGTCCCTCCTATCTTCTCCTTTCCGACCTACCGGGATCCATTCCTGCCCAGGGATTCCTCAGTGCCCCGGCTGACAACCCCTTGCTCTCTATTTATACACGTGGTGCAGTCATGACCTCGTCGTCTAGGATGGATGAGCTGCCCCTCTACACTGTTTTCTTTTCTCCCCAATGGTCACCACTGACACCGCGGCGGGACTTTGGGAGACTGGTTTGCAGGCGCCTCTCAGAGTCCGGGCTGGGGAGGATGGAGGGTTTTGTCTTCGAGGCCGAGTCCGCACTGTGAGCAGTGCATCGGAATCAGTGCTACTTTAGAGATTGTGGATTATGGGCAACTGGGTCTCTGAGATGTTTGTTTACCGTGCCCCCCACCTCCCGTTCCAGCCCTTCAGCCACCGGCTCCGAAACCTTGATGGTTTTTGCAGACTGCTCCAGGAGCTCTCAGGTGCAGACACCCAGGACGACTTTGTTAATCTCCTGAGAGTGATTTGAATGATTGAATTCTAGAGGCCGAAGGGGGTCAGGAATGAAATCAGAGGAAAGAGAGAATTAAGGAGATTTCTTTTTTTTTTAAACTGGAATTTTAAAATCGAAAGGAGTCAGTGGCTTAGTCTGTAAAGCGGTGAAAGGGAAACTAGAATTAGGGAGCTCTGGTTTCCAATATCTCCTCAAACCATCTTTTACTGTATAACTCTGGACCACTTCAACTTTATCACAAATCACATTTCCCTCATCTTTTTTTTTTTTTTTTTAAGGGAGGGGTCGGGGTGTATGATGATGGTGGTGATAATAATAAGATCTACATGAGATTATTAAGAGGACTTAAATTTGGAGAATGCCAGTCAAACTTTAAAGCGTTATATATAGCTAATATTAAAGAAAACCAAACTAGTTCCTCAGGGCCTCTAGCAGGACAGGTTTTTGTTTTTGTTTTTGTTTTGTTTTGCTTTTTCCCTGTTCTTTTGCAAGCATATCCGCTTCTGCCTGTGGTCTCTTGGATCAATGGAAGCAGACTCCGCGTTTTAGTTCTGCAGAGTCTCTAGGCCCCCGAAAATCCAAAGGTTCTGGTTTTATTTTATTTTTTTAAATCTTGCACTAGGGGGTTTCTGTTTCTTACTATCGACCTTAGAGCTGATTAATTTTAGCAAGTTTCAACAAAACAAACTGGTCCCCGTTTATGCCTCAAGGTGAATTTTGTGACATTTAGCAGCAAAGAAAACTATTTCCTCTGTCATTCAGAACTAACCATGTGTAATTGGCCTAGAAGTCTGTTGTAGTTGGGAGAAAATGCTTGCCGATAGCCCATCTGTTTTTTCATCTTGCCGTTCAAATAAGTCTGTGTTTACCATTCTGTCGGGGAAATTGGTTTACATGTATGGCAATTTTGGTATGACATCGAAGTATTCCCTTGAACTAATGCTGTGGATTCGACCGGCTCTGTACTGTGAATAACCCTCCGTTGTGTCTGTGAAAGACATTTACATAGGCATGTCATTACTATTTCATGAGGGAAATGAAGATCTCCAGTTTATCATAACTATTTGAAAACCCATTGATATCTAGTGATAGCAACCCTTTCGAATCTCCTACTCTGGGAGGGAGTAAGGTTGGAGGCGGTGGTCCGAATATTAACTAGGACTTGTTAGTTGGCTATGGTATGAGACCAGGGGCATGTTTTAGGGTCAGAGGAAATCTCCTTCGAAATTAAGCAGCTTCTAAGCAGGCTTCCTCCTCCCGCTGTCTCCCTGTTTCTTTCCACCCCCCACAGCCTTCGAATTTGCATTTCTCTTCCCTGCACATCATTGAGATACTGTAGACTTCAGGGTGACAAGCCATCTATTTTGTAAAACAACAGGGATTTTAGGCATAGACACACACAGATGTTGCGTTGAGCATACATTCTTTGCGGTCAGATAGCGACGTTTGAAGATGTATGTGTGAGGTCACTCGCTTGCAGGCTGAGGTGGGGAGCAATTCGGGCGCAGGGGGCCATCTGGTGCTCATATGTGGGCCGCAGGTAGAGCGATTTGTTTCTGGCCGGAGTCACTGAGGAATAGAAATGTCAAGTGTTGGGACTCAGCAGAAAAATGATAATCACCCTCATCACCCACCGTAGTGTCTGCCGGCTTTGCCCCGCGGTGCTGAAAGGGGAGAGAAAAGAAAAAGAGAGAAGGGGAAAGTAATCCAGTCAATGGAGTGTGAAATGACAGCATTAGAGAGCGTTGTTTGCTGGTCCACTGTGTTTGCCTCTCAGTTGGGGAGCCTGCCAAGATCGTGGACGCAGTGGTGAGAATCATCGAACTCCGGGCCCTTTGCTTGCGGTGGGCTGCACACGAACAGGGAGGAGGTGGAGATACAAGGAGGGGAGGGAGGTTTGAGTAATTAGAGAAATTGCTCTGAAATCACTTGGGTTGCCCTGGCTGAAAGGCCTCAATCAGCCTCTGGCATGTGTGCAAATCCTGATTATTCGGGTGTTACTCGACTCGGGTGGTCAAAAGCTTTGAGTTCATGGCCCTAGGGGATTAAGTGCGACTCCCCAGTTTTCCCAAGGCAGGGTGTGAGCCGAGCCTTAGGGGGCTGTTGGCTGATGGCCTAGGGCTCTTTTTGGCAGAAGGCTGGGGCTGCCTCAGAGATTTAGAAAATACAGGATGGGGGAAAAAAAGGGGAAGTGTAGAAAGTGAAACCTAAGACAATATTTATTGTGTGCTGCCTCAATGCAAGGACATTTTCCTTGTGAACTCAGAACTCAGTCGCTTTTAGTTTTATTCACTTGCTTTTTAAAGGAGGACAGAAGGTGGAGGGGAAACTTAAGGGTATATGCAAACTAACAAAGGTGAACCAAGCTGTATACAACAAATGCAAAATGGTATACAGATGCCCTTAAAGAATAGAGTGCTCGACAGTGTTAGGAAGACCTGGACTCAAAGCCTTGCCCCAAAACTTATTAGATATATGAATGGATAAATCATTTTATTCCCCTAAACCTCTATTTCCTCACAAGTATCTGCAGGCACTAACTTCACAGGGTTATTATGAAGCTTAAATGACATAATATCAGTAAAGTACCCGGTGAAAGGTTTTTGTAAAAGTGAGTTGTTAACACTATCTGATGATCCTGCTGAATACAACTCTTCAAATCTAATGATTTAACTCTGAACACTGAATTGCATTCAATAGATAGCTAATCCATTTCTTGAATTGCATTGAACAAATGCTTCAAATTCCTTCCCCCCGCCCCCCAGGCCTGAATTTGTTCAAAAATTTCTGTAGCATGCAATGAAAAGGACTTCTTTCCCATGTCGAAGGAATCATATTTTATTCTTGATCGGTAAAAGAGGTAATCTTTAATTACTGGTTAGATGTTGGGACCTCCTTCTGCCTGAGTAGAAAGTTCCATCTTAGTGGGAAGATATAGGACCTAATCAATTTAGTACTCCTAGAAATGTAGCCTTCAAGATTCACCATTTCAATCATTTTCACAAAGAACAAAGTATGTTACATGTATATCCATAGACATAACATTCAAGTGGCCAATCTCCTATTACCCTGGCCTACTAGCCTTCTAGCTAGCTGGTCTACCAATACACTACCTACTTGTACACTACCGCAGATCTTCCTAAAATACTTTATTCATTCCACTCTCCTATTTAAGAACATTTTAATGTGCTTTTTGAGTCCTTCCTAAATTGGGCACAACAGTATTTACCAATACTCTCTAGTTCATTTTTTTTCCCCAAAAGGCAAAGGAGTCATATACTTTCTGCGTCTCTGTTTCTGTCACTATGTCTGTCTTTCATTTCTATTCACAGACTCAGTTCCACTTTTGATTGCTTGGGAAGTTTTGACATACTCTGTTTCTGACTTGGGCTAGTTCACCCCACTTTAAGCAGTCCCTTCTTCCCTGCTCTTAAAGCTTACCAAATTGGTGCTAGACTTAGGGCAGTTTTACCCCATTGAAATACAGAATTCCTTTCAGCTTCCCCAAGGATTATAAATTTGTGCCAACAACTATCTCCCTTGTAGTCATTGCCACCTCTAGCTCATATCCTTGAAGACTTCTTTAAATCACAATCCTTTCATGAAGTCTCACTCCAAGACAACAGCCCCATCCCCATCTCTTATCTAAACTCCTTTGCACTTAGCAATTAATGTGTTCAGGGTACTGTGCCATATATAATAAATATTTCCCTTTGGTTCCAGCAGGTGCTGGCAGTCATATTATTGCACTAAACTGTTCTGTAATTGTTTCCCATGTTATTTTTACTCTCACAATTAGACTTGAAATCCATCCAGAACTATAGCAATAAAAAGGAGCATAAGATTCACAAGAAGAGACCTCAAAGATGATCTAGTCTGTCCCCCCTCATTTTACAGGGACCAAAATTGAGGATAGAAACATACATTTTCTTAGTCTTACGAAACTAAGACAATAGGCGGCCAAACTAATTCTGTAACAACTTTTACTCCTACTTTTTTGGCCTACCTCTCCCTTAGAACAGGAATTCTAGTTCCCTGAATTTTTATGTAGAGAAGACCAAAGAATTGAAGTCAATTCTAAAGATGAAATAGTACATAGCCACTGCCAGTCAGTATTTTTCCTAGATTCACTTCTTCCTGTCCAGTGTGGGAAAATAAATCTATAGAGTCAGAATCCTAGGTTCAAATCATTTCTAATAAAATCTGATTGATCTCAATTTAACCATCAGTTTTCTTGTTTGTAAAATAAAAAGATTGAATTGGATGATACCTGAGACTCTTTTCAGTCCTTGAGCCATGATCCTGCTCTGGGACTTTAAAAACTCTCCTACTAAGGGAGCTTTATTGGACACAGAGAGCCTTGAACACTGGACTATAAGTAAGAAAACTTGGATTCTGATCTATAAGCCAATAACTATCTTGAAGATTCCAGGATTAGTTGCCACTCCCATCCTCCATTTTCTTATCTATAAAATGATGGTATTGGGTGTAAGATCTCTTTCAGCTATTTAGATTTGCTACAAGGAAAAAAAAAACTTACTAATAATAATCAGAGCAATACAAAATTAGAATGTGTTTCCTCAGGAAGTAATGAGTTTTTCCTTTTCTGGAGGTCTTGATTCCCACCTTCCAGGTTTCTTGCCAAAGGAATGTTTGTTCAGATATGGTTGGACTAGACTGACTTGAAGATCTCATGCAACTGTTCTGTAAAATAGTCAAAATCATCCCCTGTGATGTGGTGAAGGGCTCCATTTGCTGACTATCAACCCACTGATATTTACCCTACTATTTGTTTCAAGATGATGATCTACTTAAATCCTGGAAAAATAAATTAACTAAATTATCCAGAAAACAACAATAACAACAACCTAACTACCCCATGTGGTTCTTTTCCCCTGAGGAACTAAGCAGATTCTTCAGAATAGAAACTAAACTTCACAACAGGACTACCACCATCACTGGATTAGTCTAAAGGGCTTAATTGCCTGAAAGTAATTTACAGAAGGTATTTAGGACTATTTGATTTGAAGGAGAGCAGCTATATCTCCAGCTTTTGAGGAATTTGTGAACCATTTTTACCTGTTGGATATTTGAAAGAAAGCTGGTTCTTCCATTTACTATAAAAATAAAAAAATAGTCAAAAAACCAACTTTGATTTTGTTTCCCATGTACATGGACAATTAAAAAATGTCACTGAATTGCAACCTCTATTTTCTTTCTTGTCTGATTTGCAAAACACACAGGACAGAATGTTCCACAAGGGATGATTGTCTTATCAGGTCTAAAGTCCACAGCAGAACTGACCTCTGACCTCCTGTCTCTTAGCACTCTTGTAGAGTGTAAAGGTTTTTTTTTCCTCCTTCCTTTAAATAAATGAAGCAGGCTTCCATAGCCAGTCTGATCCGTCATTTAAAAATGTTGTTTTAAGTCTAATTGGGCTGAAACAGTCTTATTTGTATTCTGCCTAGAGTCAATCATCATCCAAAAAAAAAAAAAAAAGCATGCATTATCCTGCTTTGCCCAGCTCCTGGCCCCATTGCCAGGGTAATTGAGGTTTGGCCAAGGACCAGGATTGACTGGTGGGGGCTGGTATAGTGTCCCACTGTGATGCCAGTCCTGATGTTGGCACTAGGCCACTCTGCTCTGTCTTGGCTTTCCCCCTCCTTGCATCACTCCAAAACTTGCCTGAAGCTCTAATTCATTGCTCACCCCTAATCTAGAACATGAAAAATAAACCAATTTAATTTGTTTAAAAATTATTTCTTTATGTTCTTTCCAAGCTGTATTTAGGGAAAAATTATTTTTATAAAGCATGAGGTTCATGGCAATATTCACATCAGTCATTCAGATAATACACATAAGCTGTATTTTTTTGTTAATGAAATTAATGAAAGATAAATGTACATTTTTCCATGCCTATGATTCACTCGTCATTTATGCTCATGCATACTCTGCATGATACTCTGCAGTAAATGTTTTCCTTTCAGAAATTCACCAATATGAGAATGAAATTTCATAGGATGACTTCTTGATACCCCCAGGTTGAAATGGTTGTATGCTTCAGATGCTAATGATGCTATGAAGTCAAGTTTCTGGAACTGGAACTTCAGGGAGTGCAGATTCCTTGACCCTGTTGTTTTGGAGTGAACTCACTGATGCTATTTCTGACTTACAAGGCAGGCCCTACCCTTGACTTTCAGTACCTATAGGTATTCAGATATATCTAAATAGATGAATGTTAAAGAATTGGGGGAGGGGGGCAGAATCCAGTTAATTAGCCAAGAAAGCAACTGAAAAAAAAACAAATGATGTTACTCTTGGCCCTAGCAAAGCATAGTATGTACATGTGACCATAAAATAATGAGATTGCATTTCATAGGCCATATATAAAATTAGCCTCATTACTTTTTGGCCGCAACACACATATATTTACTCTTTAAATATTAATTGATTGCAATTTGTATCTTTTTATAATTTTTTCTTTATGTCTTTCTACATTAGACTATTAGCCAGGTAAAATACATAACCTATAACCTGCATGCATAACATCATGTAAATATATGTTATTTCTTTTCTTGTGGTTTTTTAGTCCAATTAAAATGTGTAGAATAAGTTCTATGCATTTATCTCTATGCGTGAAATTCATTCTGGATTTGGATCATACTTTCCAAACTTTTTTTTTTTAGCTGAGTTAGCTTTGTTGATTTTACTAACTGTGCTTTTCTACATTTATTTATTTTTGTGATTTATAAAAATGCACCCATAGTTTGAGTAGTCACCCCTGGGTACATGGACAAAAGTTTATAAAATTTCCAAAATATGGTAATCCAACCATAGCAAAATACCATTATAGCAACAGAAAACACAAACCAACTGAACCCCAGCCCAGAATAACATTCCCCCAACTATCTGGGGAAAATAAACTGAAAAGATCCATCTTTCATCATGCCCTGAAGGTCAGTTAACTAGGGCTTTAAGGAGAATGAAGAGAATGGAATTCTAGAGAGGAGGGTCCTTCATAGAAAATTCTTTGCCTTTCGTTTCCCCAAGAAGATAATGTAGGGCAGAAGTGTTTAGCTATTCCTTTCTATGTTTGAATTTTTATATTCATTGTCGGTGAGAAGCAAAGGAACAAAGTCACTTTAAGTTTGTGTTAAAATAATGATGAGAGTAGACTAATTCTTTTTTTCCATATACATGCATATGATCTTGGTCAATCCACTTTAATAACTTCTGTTTGCCTTTAGTTAACTAAGGTTTTGTGGGTAGAACTGGAAGGAATAGAGATCATGAGCTCATTTTTTAAAATAGTATTTTATTTTTCCAAATACATGCAAAGATAGTTTTCAACATTCATCTTTGCAAAATTTTGTGTTACAAAATGTTCTTCCTCTCCTTCCCCTCCCCCTTCCCAAGATAGCAGGCAGTCTCACATAGGTTAAATGTGCAATTCTTCTAAATATATATTCCCATATTTTTCATGCTGCGCAAAAAAAAAAAATAATAATAAAAAAAAAATCAAAAGGTGAAAAAAAAACTAGAAAGAAAAAAAAAAAAACCAGCAAGCAAGCAAGCAAACAAACAAACAACAACAACAACAAAGGTGAAAGTACTATGCTTTGATCAACATCAGTATCCATAGTTCTCTCTCTGGATGTGGATCCATTTTCCATCATACTTTCCATCACACATCCATTGGAATTGCCATGAATCAACTCATTGTTGAAAAGAGATGTCTATCACAGTTGATCAACACAATTTTGTAATTACTGTGTATAATGTTTGCCTGGTTCTTCTCATTTCATTCAGCATCAGGTCATAAGTCTTTCCAGGCTTTTCTGAAATCAGTCTGCTCATCATTTCTTATAGATAATAAAGGTCCATTACATTCATTTACCGTAACTTATTCAGCCATTCTTTAAATGAGAGGCATCTACTCAGTTACTAGTTCTTTGGCACTATAAAAAGGACTGCTACAAACATTTTTTCAAATATGGGTCCTTTCCCCTGTTTTAGATCATAGGCTTATTTGATCAAAAGTTTAGAGATGGATCTTAGAGAACTCGTTTTTGGAGTTTAGTTTAGACCTGAATTATCATCTGATCAATTGACCTACCCATTTCACTTTGCCCTAGTATATGCAATCTAGATCAATACAGAGTCAAATAATTAATCAAAAACAGGGTGGGGAAGGAATTTTGGAGAGGTATGTGGATTAGGATTGGGAGGGGCTCTTGGAGGGGTGGGTGGGATGGAGAATGGGAGAGTGGGGAAAGAAGATAAAGTAATAGGAATAAGGTTAATAAAAGAGAGAGAAGTAAAAAATAGTGAGTAAACATAAAATAGAGGGAAATCACAAATGGTAATTATAACTTTGAATGTGAATGGGATGTTTATAGCATTTCTTTTTGTGGTGGCAAAGAATTGGAAATTCCAGGGATCCTTATCAACTGGGCAATGGCTAAACAAGTAGTAGTAGTATATGGTTGTGAGGGAATACTATGATGCAATAAGAAATGATGAACCTCAATTGGCCAATAAGAAAGGCATGGAAAAACTTACATCAAGTGGTGAAACAAAGTGAAAAGAACATGGTATACAATGTTCTTTGTACAATGGCAATATTGTTTTAAGAATGACTTTGAGTGACTAAGTAACTGACTATTATAAATACACAAATTAAAAATAAAGGACATATGAAGAAAAAATGATTTTCAAATGACCCTAAAAGAGAAAGGGCAATCAGATCTGAGGGAGGAACCCAGGTCTGTCACACTGATTTTCTCATGGGTATATGTTGTACTTGTTCAGTTGCTTCTGATTCTTCATGACTCATTTTTGGCTTTCTTGGTAAAGATCATGGAGTGCTTTGCTATTTCCTTGTTCAGCTCATCTGACAGATGAAAAAACTGAGGCAAACAGGATTAAGTGATTTCTTTAGTGTCTCACAGCTATAAGTGTCCGAGGTAAGATTTGAAACTGGGAAGGTGAGCCTTCCTGACTTCCTCAAGTGGAGAGAGGCTCTATATAGGGCTGGGGGCTCTATCCACTGCACCATATGGGTCAAATTTCAGAGTAATGCCAGTAATTTGGGAGAGGGAAGATGACATGGAGGGCATTATGGGTTTGGGAGTTAGATGATAATAGATACACGTAATTTTTATAAGACATAGTGAGAAAATTCCCAAGATTCCAGGTCACTAGGTAGGATTATCAAAGGCAAAAGTCATTACTTTTCTCTCTCATCTCCCATCTTCACTCAAAAAAGGATAGCCTTTTACACAGATTGCCATAGATGTTTAACTGCTGACATTTCATTTCTTCAAGTCAGCAAGTCTACAAGCATTTTATTAACTTCTCAAACACCAATATAAGCAGAAAGACAATTCCTCCCCTCATAAAGCATCTGAGCCCTAATCAATATGGCATTCCTTTTATTATTCTTAAATAGCAGCTACCCTCAATTCCCTAATTGCCACTTATCAACTTCTTGGTTTAAAAGAGCTGGAGCAATTGGCTTCACAGGGTCCTTCTCGTGCTCTTTTAGTTTCTCTGAACAAGGAAGCAAGAAGGGCAAAAATGGGTACTTTTCATCTTTCCTTTTTCCATGTGTTGAGAAATGTGACTTTCTTAAGTACAGGTGAAAGGGAGTTATATATTTTGCCCATCATGAATGTTTAAAGTATATACGTTTATTTCATATGACAAAAATTATAAGAAAAAGTTGAATACAATAAAAAAATTAAGTTCGTTTTGGATGAGGTGAGCTTTAAATATCTGCAGGATATTCAGTTTGGACTGTTCATTAGGCAACTGATGATGTGGGCTCAGAGCTGAAGAAAGAGATTAAAGAAGGAAAGAAAGGGCTGAGTTCCCTGCAATGCTTCTAAACGGGTTTCAGCAAACTTTGGCAAACACCCAGACTTTAGAATGAATTTTCTGAGTTTTGTGACTTTGAGTGATTTTATTCAGGCTCTCAGTGAAGTTCTTATATTGACATTTATTAGCAGAGTGTTGCTGCCAACATAAGTTTAGAGTAGATTGTGGTATAAACATACTTCCTCTTTACACGTTCTAATCAATTCAGAATGGCAATTTTATTGAAACAGACCCAAAGCCGAAGACCCTTTGCACATGCGCACACACGTATATACACAGGCACGCACGCATACACACATGCAGAGTTTAGATTATATTTATAGTTGGTAACGTCTCTAATTATGGGGCTGTGTGTGTTCAGGGAGGAAAATAAAATCAGCAAACATGGGAGGCCAGGAAATCGTCTTGCTTTTATTCAAGCTTTATGATTGCAGGCTTTAAGGGGCCAATTCAGAGAACTGATGGGTGATGACTTAAGTAGATTTTGTTCTTTTTTCCTATCATCTAATGTCAATTGCCAAGACTCAGTGGAGAGACTTATCCATCCCCAATGTCTGCTTTAATCTGTCCACATTTCCAAGATATTTCTAACAAATTATTATTCTGGATCAATTTTGGTGTTTTTTGTCCTCCTAAGATGATGGAGAAAATGATGGCTTTTCTTATATTATACCGTATTCTATTTATCAAGCAGAGTATATATATATTTACCAAACAGAGAGCCTCATTTACTTCTTCTTCCCTCATTTCTGCTGGAAGAATAGCACAATAAACATTTGCACAGGGCCTGATTATTGATGCTTTTAACAAACATTAGTAGATGATGGTGACGAAATGAGGTTGAAACATCTTTGTACTAGGTTCAAAATTCCATAATGGAAAGAGTACTAGGTGGTGTCAGAAAAAACTGGCTCAAGTTATAGATCAGACATTTAGAGCTTAAAAGAGATCTTAGAAGTAATCAAATCCATCAATTTTATTTCCTCAGTTCTGAGGAAACTGAGACCCAGAGAATTTAAGTGACTCGCATAAGATCATATAAGTACTAAATGGCAAAGCCAATATTTGAACCCAAGTCCTCTCATTTTCAATCCAACAGATTTTTAATTTTATCACACTGCCTCCTGTTCTTCTGTTCTAAAAATGTGTGACTTTAGACAAGTCAATGAATAACTCTGAACTTCAGTTTTTTCAACTTTTTCAAAGGCTTTTTTCAAAAGCCTTTTTCAAGACTTTCTATTGCCTTCAGGAGCAAATATAAATTCTTCTATTTGACATTTAAAAGCCTTTCATAACTTAAATCCCTCTACCTTTCCAATATTTTTACATTTTATTCCCTGACACATATACTTCAATTCAGTGACATTGGCCTTTTGGCTATTCCACAAAAATACCTACCTTTCCTACTTAACACTGTATTATCTATTGTAATAGTTTGCCCCGTGAGATTTTGGCCAAGGTGAAAGATTGGAAAGAGTGAAAAGAGAGGGAGGGACATTAAAGCAAAGGAATAGGACTTCAGATACAAATAAGCATTTCAGAAAACAATGAACTTGCCTTTAGGCAAGGCTGCATTTCTACTTTTGTCCTTGGGCACTCATCCTAATAAGACTCTAGTAGCAGTCTGAGAAGTGTAACTGTCTGAATCCTGAGTGATCTCTCCTGGCCAAGAAAGAGTCCCCGAATTGAGAGAACTGATCCTTAGTTAAGAAGAGCAATGAAAGAAGAGAGGCTAGCCCTGACCCCATGTCCTGCCTGAAGATTACATACCTCAGTTGAAGAGACATTTCTATGGACCTTTTTTTTTTAATTAAAGCTTTTTATTTACAAAACACATGCATGTTTTGAAAATCCTTATGTTCTAAATTATCCCTCCTTTTCCCTCTCCCTCCTCTATATGGCAGGTAGTCCAATACATGTTAAATATGTTAAATCCAATATGTACACATATTTATAATTACCTTGCTGCACAAGAAAAATCGGATCAAAAAGAAAAAAAATTGAAAGAAAACAAAATGCAAACAAACAACAACAGAAAGAATGAGAATGCTATGTTGTGTTCCACACTGTTCCCACAGATCTCTCTCTGGATGTAGATGTCTCTCTTCCTTACTGAACAAGTGAAACTGGTTTGAATCATCTCATTGCTGAAGAGAGCCACGTCCATCAGAATTAATCGTTGTATAGTCTGGTTATTTCCTTTTTATAATGATCTCTTGATTCTGCTTATTTCACTTAGCATCAGTTCTCTCCATGCAAGTCTCTCCAGGTCTCTCTGAAATCATCCTGCTGATCATTTCTTACAGAACAATAATATTATTTCTATGGATATTAAGATAAAACTCTGTTCTAGTGGAACCACACATGTAATACTCCAGCTGAACAGAATCCAGTACTTCCTAGCCAAACCAGGGCTGGAACTCATGAAAGATTGCAGCTAACCATAGAAGATTAAACTTTGGGATTCTAGGGGATTGACCCATCTAGCAGAGACCCCACATCCTAAGAAAAGCCCAGAATCTGAGCAATCTTCTCAACTAAGCTCAGTAGTAGTGGTCAAATGGAGTTGTAAGTGGCTCTAACCATGTATTCCTCCTCCATGTCACTAGTGCTGTACTTCAAATTTGTTCCTGCTCGTTTCCCTCCTCCCCTATGGAGAGTACAGTATTAGTTATAGGGGAAATGCTTTGTAACCAGTGTTCTTGCCATGCCATTTGAATAAATGCCTTTCATAAAGAACTAATTGAGTCCCTTGGCTGATTGTTAAGGGAAAGCACACTAGAGGGACTCAGCCACCAAAGTGATTTTCCTAAAGCTCACAGTAAACTCTAGTGGCTTTCTATTGCCTTCGGGAGCAAATATAAATTCTTCTATTTGACATTTAAAAGCCTTTCATAACTTAAATCCCTCTACCTTTCCAATCTTTTTACATTTTATTCCCTGACACATATACTTCAATTCAGTGACATTGGGCTTTTGGCTATTCCACAAACAAGGTACTCCATCTTTCTACCTCTGGCATCCTCCCCAGGTACATCCCATGCCTGGAAGGTTTTTACCTCCTCTGCTCCAATTACTCATCTCCATGGTTTTAAGTTTTAACTAAAATTATTTTTACAAGAAGCCTTCCCCAACTCCTCCTAGAAGTCTTTTCTCTGTTAATTATTTCCTATCTATCCTATATGTAATTACCTTTGTATATATTTATTTGCATGTTGTCTCCTTCTTTAGATTGTAAGCTCCTTGATAATAGGGATTGTCTTTTGCTTCTTTTTGTATCATCACTACTTGGCACAGTACCTAGTATATTGTAAGTACTTAATAAATGTTGATTGATTGAGTTGGTTTTTAGGAAGACAGTCACCCACGAGTTTATTTTTAGAACCTGGAAAGTAGTAGCATCTATTCCTGTGGGGAATGCTTGTCTGAATAAAGGAATGAACCTAAAGGGGCATTACATAATGTAGAAATGCTTTGTAAATAATAAAACACTATGCAAATATAAATTATCATCATAGCTTCTAGGGAGGTATTTTTGATCCTCCTATAGGATCATTAAATGAAGAGCTGATTCTGTCAGAAAAATGGCCATCGTGGCTTTCTGTGTGGTAAGCTATTGGTTAATGATAGTGTCCAAAGTGGGGAGAAGAAATATTTTAAAGCTTCATGGAATATGATCTGGCTAAGTCTATGCAACCACAATGAATAAATATAAGCAAAATGTACTGGATTTGGAGTCAGAAATCATGGACTTGAATCTCATTTTTAGGGTCAGGAATTGGAATCTCTGCCATTAACTGCGGGAACAATACTTAAATTATCTTAGCCTTTTTTTGCTCATCTATAAAATGGGGGAGTTAAGAGTAGATGAATTTTAATAATATTATCAATGAACATAAATGACATTTTTTCTATGTCATCTTCCCTATTTATAGGGGAGTTCAGTGAAGGCAGAGCTGGTTTTGTCTTTGGATTCCTGGTGTTCAAATGCAGTATTTGGTACATGGTAAGTGCTTAATGAATATTTGATGTTGATTCATATCTCATTTTGAAACCTGAAGAGCACTTGATACATTGCCTCCCTTATAGTGCTAAATCATATGACCTGAGCAAAAAGTTTCCTCACCCTCTCAATCAAACTCATCCATACCAATCACCAACATTGTCCCAAGCCTCCAGTTCACTTTGTGCTGTGTAGTTTGGGCATCTGAAACATAATAACCTGCCTCATGACAATAAGAGGGGCCACTTAGGTTTGGATCAAAATGTCAACATGAATAATGTTTGCAAGTCCTGGCTGGCAGAAGCAAAGCCTTGTGTGTGACTGGGCCCCCAAGAAACATCTCTGACAGTCATGGTGCAAAGAACAATATGCCTCTAATGCACCAATATTGAAGAGTGTTTCTGAATCAACTAAGCAGAATTACAGGGATATTATTACCCTCAAAGTCATGCCCTTTTCCAGGATCCAGCCTCCCCAAAGCATAACATTACTCAGTCATTTTTCATATTCTCTACTCTGGGAGTTCATCCCCAGAAGTTAATATCATTATTTTGGACCAGCACAGGAAGTAATGCTATCAGCAACAGCAGGGGACCTGTCTGTGCTGAAAGAACTGTTGGCCTGTGTAAATGCTAACTCACTGGGGGTGGGAGGAAAGAGAAATGAGGGAAGAAGAGGAGTAGCCAGGAAGGCAATAATGATATTAGTAACAATGGTGATGAGATTAACAAAACTTTGCATTTCTAAAATTCTTCCCAGTGTGGTGTGTGTGGTCCAAGAGAACCCAATCTGAAGTTAGAAGATAGATCTAGGTTTGAATCTCATCCTGGAAATCATATTTCATTGTTAAATTTTTCATTTTCATATCAATTCTGGATATATTCTGCCCTGTTCTCTCTCCTCTGAGCTTTCCCTTATAACAAAGATTTAAAAAGAAAAAAAAAAATTTCCGCAAACCAATCAGACCATCAACTACATCTGATAGTACATACAATATTCCATGTGGCTCCATTGTCTCTTATCTCGGCAATGGGAGGCTCATTTTTTCATCTCTTCTCTGGGCAGTGCTAACAATCTTGGGTCACCCCCTTGGTTATAGGGGAAATGTTTCATAATCAGTGTTCTTGCCATGGTATTTAAAGAAATGCATTTTATAAAGAACTAATTGAGTCTTCTGCTGATTGTTAAGGACTAGAAGCACACTGGAAGCACACTAGAAGGACTCAGCTACCGAAGTGATATTCTTAAAGCTCAGATCCAATCAATAAACTCCAGTGGCTTCTTACTCACCTGTTGATGAATAGATTAGAATATCCTGACTCCTATTCACCAGATGAGGCTGCTCCATTTTCCTGTTTGAGAGTGGAATGCAAAGGCAGAATCCTTATATCCGTGGTAAAACACTTAGGTGAGGGTCACTCTGTCAAAAAGAGGTAAAAACCAGTCCCTGCCCTCAAGGAACTTACACTCTAATAAGGGAGATTTATTATTAGGTAAACAATACATATAAAAGCAAACAAATATATAAAAAACAAATCATACATAGGATAAGAAGGAAATAATTAGGAGAGAGAAGGGATGGAAATTAAATGAGATTGGAAAGGGATTTAATCTGGAACTTAAAGGGAGTCAAGGAAGCCAGTACACACAAATGAGGAAGTAGAACCATTCTATTCCAGGCATGGGGGACAGCCAGAGAAAATGTCAGAAATAAAGTGTCTTTTTTGAAGAGCAGGAAGAGGCCAGTAGCACTAGATTGAAAATTATATGGCAGGAAATGAAGTATAAGAAGTCTGGTAAGGTAGAAAAGGACTGGGTTAGTTAGATTTTGAATGCCAGAAGATTTTGTTTTTGATCCTAGAGGCAATAGGGATCCACTGGATTTATTGAGGAAGGTTAGATGATTGAATGTGCCCTTTAGGAATGTCACTTTAATGGCTATCTAGAAGATGGATTGGAATGGGGAGAGTTTTGAGGCAGGAGAACACACCATCAGCTATTGCAATAGTCCAGGTATAAAGTGATAAGGGTTTATATCATGGCACTAGAAGAGTCAGAGGAGAAAAGGGGGCATATGTGAGAGATGTTGCAAAGTGAGGCATTGGTAATAAGTTGGATAAGGTAAGAGATGGTGAGGAATACAGGGCAACTGCTAGGTTGCAATCCTCAGATACTAGGAAGATGGTGTTGTCCTCTTCAATAGTAGAGAAGATTGGGAAAGGGGAGGTTTTAGGGGAAAAGATAATGAGTTTTGGACACCTTTAGTTTAAGAAGTCTACCAGATATCCAGTTTGAGATGTCTGAAAGGCAGTCGAAGATCAAGATTGGAGGTCAACAGAGAGGTTGAGACAGAAAAGGTAGATTTGAGAATCATTTGCATAGAGATACCTGGTTCTTTTTAAAGCCACAAAGTCAAGGATGAAAGATGGAGTAGAATTCTAAGTCCACTTGGAGAAACTCTAATATTGTATTTAAAATAGAACTCACTATGAATGGGTATGTGTTTTTGTGTGCATGTGTTTTGTTATATTTAGTTGTGTTCTTGGGTATATGTGCTTGTGGATGTGAGTGTGTGTATATGTGTGTGTGTGTGTGTGTGTGTGTGTGTGTGTGTGTGTGTATGTGTAGTGGCTTGAGTTAGGTGTGGAGAGCTATTGACAATCAATTCACTAGAATATATAATCTTAGAAGTGCTGGGGGCATTGAGAAGTCGGCATTTCCAAGAATGTGTCAAAGACAGTATTAGAACTAGGTCAGTTTTCCTGCTTCAAAGACTAGTTCTCTGTGCCACAATGCCTCTTGATGAATCAGTGGAGATGTTTTAGGAAGGAGTTGTTGTTCAATTGTTTTCAACTCTTTGTGATCCCTTTGGGGTTTTCTTGGCAAAGATATTGGAGTAATTTGCCATTTTCTTCTCCAGCTCCTTTTATAGATAAAGAAACTGAGGCAAACAAAGTTGTCACTTTTCCAGAGTCACACAGGTAATAAGTGTCTGAGGCTAGATTTGAACTCATGTTTTCCTGACTTTAAGTACAACCCTTGTACTTAACCATTGTACTGCTACTGCTTCTATATCATAGTAGATTAAAAATGATTCTTCCTTCTCTTACATTATCTTTCCATCAAGGACTTTTGAACAGTCATTTTCCTCCCTCCCTCCTCAATCAACATAATTGATTGGTGTAAATACCCCTTTCTTTCATATCCTTTGAAAATGATTAAAAATAGATTAAAAACTTTACCATTAAGGTTCCAAGCTGGGACCTCAGTTTAAGCTGCCTAATGCCCTCAGAGAAATTATGGGATATGACATATCTATTATGAGATATCTATTTCCTTAGATCCTCTTGAGTTCAATTTCAATCTGCCTCAATATATATCATATATGCAGTGTAACTAAAACAAGATGAAAGGAAGCGAGGGTGGAGGGTGGAAATTATGTTGACAATAAGAGAACCTTCATCTGAAATGGCTGAACTGTCTTTTGAGAACATTTGCCATTGTTTTCTCCTCTGGAGATCCCAGTTCTAAATGAGGTGTTAGTGTTTGTGAGGGTGATAACCTTGTCACACTGAATTATGATGAGAAAACAACACAGTTGCCCACAGAGCCAAAAACAAACTTCAAAACCGCTTAATTCATCCGTCAAACAAATGGTATTTTAGGAAGTGCAGGACATACAAAAATTTACTAAATGGAAAGGAGATTTATTTATTTGTACCAAAGCAAAACTGCAGGCATTTGAGTAGATCCAAATATCATTTAGGGAGGGGAAAAACATGTGATTCATTGCCAGCTATTAAATCTTGTTTATCCTTCTTTAAACTAACCAGAAACACATTTCAAGAAGAAGCTAGTTAACAGTTTAAGTGCTGTGAGTATATTATAATAGTCTGTACTTTTTTTACTTTGGAGGAGAAATAATTGAGCAAAACAAGAGAAGGCAATCTCAGGGGGCCCCGGGTTCAGTTCCTAGCTCTTCTCTCCCAATCTACTCTTAGATCTTGGGAGAATTCTTTGATTTTCTCAAATGTGAATATTTATCTCAGGAGGACTCAAGTAGGCTAATGTTTACATTGTGGTTTCAGATGAAAAGTGATGCATGGTTACTAGATATTATTTTAAAGAAAAGGGCTGTCAGAGCAATGGGATAACATGTCCTTTAGAAAACATTATTTCCTCGATAACTAGTCATTATCATGTTTTCTAAGTCAACAGCTGACTTGCCCGATTATTATACTACTGACATTCTCTGGGTTATTGAGCAAATGCCTGAACAACATAGTTGAGTCTGACTTCCAAGTCCGGAAAGTAATTTGAAAATGGGGCAGTAATTTGAAATCAGAGAGAATAGCACCCCACCCCCAAGACTCACTTTGGGGTGTCCAAAGCCATTCTTTTCTCCCTCTTTTCACTCTCTTTCTTCCTTGTCTTACATTATCCTTCCTTCAAGGATTTTTGAGCAGTCATTTTCCTCCTTCCTTCCTCAATCAACATAATTGATTGGTGTAAATACCCCTTTCTTTCATATCCTCTGGAAAGAATAAAAATATAAATGTAGATTGTACCAAGCAACTCTTTTTTTAAAATCTACCTATGAAATAGACAAATTTCAAATATGGTAAAAGGTATGAAATTCCCATATGAACTAGGAACCCTGGGTAGTTAATGTTTTTTCAAATAGAATAGTTTTAAATACATTTTTTTTTTCTGGAGAATTCAGTCATAGAGATTACCTGGGATTTGAAGCAAGGGCAACAAAGGCTCACTAGGTCCATAGCATCTTTCCGCATCTTCCCTATTCCCCAAGAATTTTTAATTGGCTAGAATCCATAGGAGTGAAGAATACTAAAAACCAAAATTAAGTATAAATTGTATTTACACAAATAAGATATATATGTCCATATGTATTGTCTAAACCATAACTCATGAGAGACACTGAAAGAGAGATGTCTCTGGAATCTTGTTTTCTCCTCTTTTAGGGAGACTATGATTCCTGATTTGAGAGGAGCAGATGAAAAGCTATGATGCCAAATGCCCTTTTCTCCAGTGTCTGAGAAGGATACTTGATTAGAATTATATCTATCTGTCCCTTTAAATATTTCTGATTTTGAGATATAAATAAAAGCCATTTTTCTAATTACTAAATCTTAAGGGGAGAGAGTACCTCCAATTTTTACCTTCTGACTTGGCTTCTTCATACAAATATTGGTTACATAAAAAAACTATCATAAACAGCAAATACTAAGTAAACCTATCTAAGCAAAATAGCAAGCAGAAATTAGAGAAATCATATAGATTAGAATATACCAAAAATAGACAGAAGAGTGAATGGCTTTTTCTGATAGAAGCTAGATAAGATCTAAGCTCAAACTGTAAAGAGAAAGAGAGAGAGATAGAAAGACAGAGAGACAGAGAGAGACCCCAGTCTCATCCAAGGAGAAATTCTGTTTTTGGAATCCCTAAGGAGGCAAGCTGGGAAGAAAGAACATTTTGAGAAGCCAGCTTCCCTTACATGCCTATAGTTTCCAAATCTTTTTCTCCCTCTTATTCCCAGTCGCCTGCCCTGAGTTAATTCCAAAGAAATTTGGAACCACACATATCTCTCTCAATACTTTTGCACTAACTCTATCCCTTACACAGTCATGAAGTTACATGGCATTGTGTCAGTATTCTCTCCACAAATTAGGAGTTGTATTAGGAATTATGTCTCCAGTAGCATGCAAAACACTCCAGACTTGGGTTAAAGCCTAGTTACAAAAGCAAAGCAAAAAAAAGTATTTGAGCCAGATTCCTATCCTTTAAAATCCCATTTATGGGATGCAGGGGAAAGGAAATAGGGACCAACAAGATTTGAAAAATCTCTTCTCTTAAACTCTTCCTTTTGATTGGGCAGGAAATCACCAGTCAGCTTAATGATTTCAAAATGGCAACTATCTCAAAAGTCTGGCATATTGGAAGGTGGAGCAGGACATAAGAGTAGAGAGCTTTGAAAGTTCTAAGGAAACTTAAAAGGAAGAAGGGAGTGGAGTAAGTGGAAGGAGGAGTAGAGATGGAACTAAAGAATGGGAAGAAAAGAAGGAGGAAAAAAAGAAGAGGTAGCAATGAGAGAAAAGCCTCTATTTCTGTTCAGAGAGAACAAGACTAAATGGGTCCCCAGGTAAGTTGGAAGGGTGGTGAAGGGTTTGTTAGGACAATCATAATTTTTATGAGTTTATGGATGGGTCAGCCTTTGTTAAGGATTTGGTTGTTTCTTCCTAGAAAGGGTAAGTATGTATCCTTTATAGCTCATTTAGAGAATTCTGTTGTTGTTGTTGTCATGTCTGACTCTTTGAGACCCATTCTGGCAAAGATACTGAAGCAGTTTGCCATTTCCTTCTCTAGCTCTTTTTATGGGTGAAGAAATGAGGAAAACAAACCTAATGTTCTATTTACTGAATCGCTTTGTTGCCTCATTTATAGGATGCTAAGGATCTCCCCTTAATAAATATCAAAATATGTAAATAGGCAGTTTTCATTTTTCAGAAGAAGAAGAAATCAAAATTATAGTCAAGTGAAAAATGCTCTAAGTCTCTAGTAATTAGAGAAATGCAAATTAAAACAACTCTTGAGATACTGGCTCATGCCCATAAGATTGGCTAAGATGTCAGAAAAAGCAAATAAGAAATGCTAGAGGGGATGTAGAAAAATAGGTATACTAATGCACTATTAGTGGAACTTTGAATTGTTCCAATCATATTGGAGAATAATTAGGAACTAAGCCCCTCAAAAGTGTGAATACCCTTTGACCCAGTTCTAGTTACTAGTTCTATCCTTTAAAGAGAACAAAGAAAAAGGAAAAAGGCCTCTATGTGCAAAAAATATTTATAGCAATTCTTTATATGGTAACAAAGAATTGGAAATTAATGGAATGCCATATATAGGAATATGGCTGAACAAGTTGTGGCATTTGATTGTGATGGAATATTATTGTGCTCTAAGACATGACAAAGGGAATAGTTTCAGAAAAATCTGAGAAGACTTATATTCTTCTGATGCAAAGTGAAGTGATCAGCATCAGGAGAACATGTAAAAGATCAATACCATGATGCAAGACATTCCAAAAGACTCATGATGAAAAATGCTATTTATATTCAAAGAAAGTACTGACAAACTTTGCCGATTGAAGCATATTTTTTCACTTTATTTTTATTGCCTTTTTTTTCTTTTGCAACATGGCTAATATGGAAATAGGTTTTCAATGCCTTCCCCCTCCACATCTCCTCCAACATTTATCATCTTTTCCAGTCATTTTACCCAATCTGAGAGGTGTGAAATGGTACCTCAGAGTTGTCTTAATTTGCATTTCTCTGATCAATAGTGATTTAGAGCATTTTTTCATATGACTAGAAATAGTTTTAATTTCTTTGTCTGAAAATTGTCTGTTCATATCCTTTAACCATTTATCATTTGGAGAATGAATGAGCCACTAGTAGTTTCAAAGATGCTATAAATCTTCAGAGTTACTTACAGTTCCATACTTGAATTCCCTGACTCTTTTCTTTACAAGTCTTGTCTTATATCACTGATTTCTGCCTGGGTGCACTAGTAGGTGAGTGAGTAGGGGTGTGTGTGCGTGTGTGTGTGTGTGCGTGTGTATTTAAGGTGAAAGGGGGGAAGATTCTCAGGCAAGTCAAGGACAAAACACATAATTTTCCAATCTTTCTATACTATATTATATATATATATACATATATATATATATACATATATATATGTATATATATACATACATACACACACACATATAGTTTCTATACTATATTTTCTTGCATTATTTTTCTGGCAATATACTATATTTCCAAGAAAAAGGCAAAATATTCTCTTGTTGGATGTAATGACTCCCTTTATTTTTTCTTTCTTTCCAGTATCCATCAGTTAGTGGCCCTATCCCCTCCACAGACAGGCTTTCAGTTGGACACAGTATATTTTCTCAAATCACTCAAAAGGATAGAGGAAGAGGAAGATCCTATAACCCACTTCACTTTCAAGTTTTAGTAAATTTTGCAATTATTCTCAAAAATATAGACTGCAAACTAATATTCCTTTGGCTGATCCTGACCAGAATAATGTGGACACTGGCAGTAAATGGATAGTTATTGATCACAGTTCTGGGGATCATATTAATTATTTTATAGTCTAATTCCCCAATTTTACAGATGAAGAAGTTGAGGCCAAGGGAGATAAAGTGATTTGCTCAAAGTTACATGAACTAATACACAAAGTCAGGAATGAGTCCCTAATTTACTAAGAAGCTGTATTTCAAAAATCTCATTTATGAATCTGTTCTTTAGATCTGGGAATTCATTTTCTTACAGAAATATATAAAGAAATATTGTAAAGTAAAATTTTAAACATGTAATCCCTAGCCAGAAAATAACTCCTGTTAATAACTCACAATTGAGCTGAATTATATACTGTAGAATGTAATGACCTTTTAGAATTATATTTCCCTGGAAAAACATATACTATTTAATTTAAGAATTACAGTGCTACTAACAAAAATGCATTACCCAACTACCTAGTGAAAATATTATTGAGTTGTTTAGGAATTACAGTTTAAATCATGACTATGTCCTTGTGTGATCTTAGAAAAGCCATTTTATTTCTTTGAGTCTCATTTTCTTCCTTGGTAGAATGGACTCTAAGTCTTTTCTGTATTTCAACCTAAATTGAAATGATCAATCTTCTGATCTCTATTAAAATCTCAGCAATATTTTCTTTCCCTTCCCTTCTTCTTCTAAAAGCTTCTTCTGGGATGCTGATAGAGGATGGGAGTGGGAACAAACTCCAATGACTAAAGCTTGGTGTGTGTGTGTGTGTGTATAGGACAAGCCATCTCCCACCACTACCCTTTTGCACAGGCTGGTCCCCAAACCTGGAATGCCTTCTTTTTCTTCATCTGTTCCTACTATACTCTCTATTTTCCTTCAAGGTTCAGGGCAAGTGTATCTCCTTTAAGAATCATTTCTTGATACCTCATTATTAGGGTCTCCCTCAAATCAATTTGTACTTATTTTTCATATATTCTAAATTTATTATCAGTGATTGTGCTGTATTCCATACTAGAACATAATCCTTTGAAGACAGAAATTGTCTCATTTTAACAGTGTCTAATGCATAGTAGGTATGCAAAAAAATTATGTTGATTTGAATGATATGACTGATAGAAATTGTTATATAAACATGAGATATCATTATAACAATTGTTTATTATGATTAACAAATATTATATATATCAATATAATACATAACATATTATTATAATAGGTACTATTATAATACAACAATAATGGAATAAGCTTCTGCAAATAACTTTAGTAGTTTTTGTTCTTTATATTGGAAGTGGTAAAAATGACAGCAAGACCAAAATCAGGAGGCAGAAAATGGGCAGAAGTCTTTTAAAAGCACTATATCCTGGTCCAATGTACCTGGCAAAATTGCTACTATGAACTTAAGATCTACACAGAAGATCAGAGACAGCTAAAGGATTTGCGGTTACTCTAAGAGCTAAGTTGATTCTGTTCTACTGGAAAATCTTGAAAAATTTTATTGGTGTTTTTTAATTAAACAAAATATGTTATAATAGAATGCTTCCTTTTTAATAACTACTTTTTTTCTCAGAAATATGGTGATTCAAGAAAGTTTCAGTAGATTTGTGAGGAAATGCTATCTATATCCAGAGAAAGAGCTATGGAGATTGAATGCACATTGAAGCAAATTATTTTTGCTTTTTTTGCTTTTTTTTCTGATTCTTCCTTCACAACATGACTAATATAGAAACATGTTTAATATGATTGTCTCTGTCTAACCTACATCAGATTGCTTGGTTCTTGGGGATCTTGGGGAGAGGAAGGGAAAAGGAGAGAGAAAATTTTAGAACTCAAAATCTTACAAAAATGAATGTTGAAAACTATTTTCCATGTAAGGAAAAAATATACTATTAGTATATTTAGCACATATTATATAATATACATTAGTGTGCATGTGTATGTACATATAACAATATACATGTGTCTGTATGTAAACATATACAGACACATGTATATGTATTTCTATATATGTGTATATGTGTGTATGTGGATAGATAGAGAGGTAGATAGTAGTTAAATATAGACACATGGTTCCACATAAATAGACTCTAAACTCCTCAGGGAAGGGATAATTTTCCCTTCACCACTGTGTTTCAAGTGTATAATGTGATACCTGACACATGGTAAATATGTAACAAGTGCTTGTTGAATTGAATTGAACTTTAGGAAGAAAATGATAAATCCTATATGACTGCTATGAACAGTGAATTCAGAAATGAATTGATCTTTTCACTTTCTGCAGATGGAAATTATTGGCATTTCAGTATGTCTAAAATGTCTGTGATATTACTAAATTAGTAGATGGTATCTGAGAAAAACTCTCTCCCCTGTGAGAAGTTCCTCATGCAGAGAGTGATATGAATGAAATCCTAGGCAAGTGACTACTAGGAGTAGTCTGGTTTGGTAAAGGAGCTATCATTCATTGAAACCAATAGAGTTTGAAGTCATTCTGTTTTAAGGGAAAGGGCTGAGGGCTGAGATTCCCAGAAACAGGAACTTGATGGAAGGTTCAACAAAGGCATGTGAGCTTTGAAACAGGAGAAGAAAGTCAATCATCAATTGCTGGCAGGAAGGTTATGCTCAAGGCTTTCTGGGGGTCCAAATGAAAATATGCCCAGATACTAGTAAGCACCCCCCCCAGAGGGCAATGGAGAGCAGAAGAGCTAAGTTTTACCTAAGGATGGAGCCAACTTTACTAAGTAGTTTATATGTTTCAGGCCACAGTACTCTAAGAAGAGAATGATTTTCATTAAAAGTGATCTACACAATGATCTTGATGGTCAAGTGAAGAGTAAAACATCTACAGTAGAAGCATTAGAGCCCCCAGAAAGTGAATATGTTTCTATAAGGACAATAAAGTTTGGCCTGATCCCAGAGATGGCATCTTTGATCACAACTCAAGAAGATGCTTTTAAATCAAGAACCAAATTGAGTTGAGAGTGAAAGTAGAAAAGGAAGTAGGACCATCCAGCCTACATTTTCATTTATTAATTCTACTTTTAGCTACCTTGGCTGATCTTCAGTTTTCTCACCTGTAAAATGAGAATCATAATATTTGCAGCACCTATATAATATAACTGTGAGCTATTTTTAATTATCTGCCCAAATTTCTAAAACACAATCTTTGTCACAACTGAGTTAAAGGAGAAAGGAGCCAAGAAAGTATGAGGAAACTAGAGTACCCCAGTGGCCACTAAGTCTCCACCAGAAAAAGGGAGAGGGGCCATCCCAATGGACCTGGGATGCTAGGTTATCAGAAAGAGAATAAAACTTCTTATGGGATCTGAGCTTGGTTTCCAGTGCCCTGCCTGCACAGGGGAAGTTCCATCAAGGAACTTTCCTTTTTTCTTCCCTTTCTTTTCCATACCTTTACTTCCCTTCCCTTCCCTTCTCTTTCTTTTCTGTTTCCTTCCTTTTCCATTTCCTCACCTAATATTAGAATAAAAATCTATTAGTGTATTTATATTGTTACAGTGGGCATAGAGTTTCCATTTCCTTACCTGTTATTAAGATAAAAATCTATTAGTGGGTTTTTATTGCTACAGTGGGCATAGAGTGCTGGGTGGCTCAATGAATAGAGTATTGGGTCTAGAGTCAGCTAGATTTATCTTTCTGAGTTCAAATCTAGTCTCAGATACTTCCTTGATTGACTCTGGATAAATCACTTAATCCAGTTTCCCTCAATTTTCTAATCTGTAAAATGACCTGGAGAAAGTAATGGCAAAACACTTCAGCATCTTTGTCAAGAAAATCCCAAATGGGGTCATGAAGAATCAGTCATGTCTGAACAACAACAAAATTGCTCTAGTACCTAGAGAGTTTGTTTGATGAGAACATAATATACAGGAAGATAGAGGCATTTGCGGCTTAACTCTTCTTCCAGCCACCTGATTGTGATATTAAGTTTACCAGGGGAATGAAGACCATGCTGTATCATCATTCTTCTAGAAACAAAAATCTTTGGAAATTTCACAATGTTCATCCTTCAGGAACTCAAATTATCATACAGAACATTGATTTTGGATTTTGGCTTTAACAGTTGCTAAACTAATTGCTTTTTTTACTTTTCATGTAACTTGTTTAAGCTTCAGTTTCCCCACCTATAAGGAGTGGGATTCACCCACATCAGTGAGTGGAGAGAGAAAAAATCACGAAGGCAAAGTTATTTTCTTTGCCAATCTTCGATCTTTCCTGACTTTTCCACAAAATAATGGGCCATTCAAAGTCTTACACCCTTTACAATCTATGAATAGGATATTCAAGATCTGAAAAGGACCAAGGTTCAGAATTTTGCCACCCTCAATTAGTAATGGGCATGGGAAATTTTTCCTGGACTACCTCAAAGCATTGTTGAGGGGATGGCACTTTGCAACCCCTAAAGTGCTACATAAAGATGAGTTACTATTACTGTTGTTGTCATTATCATCATTTCCTCACTAAGGTACCAGCCCATTGCTTTCAATCTGCCATTTCCTTGATTACATCCTTTACACCTTTTCTCCTTCACACTTCATTGTGCTTAATGTGTTGTATCCTGCTTACACTGCTGATCTCTGAGTGATGAATCTATTTTTTTAAAACTCTCCAGAGATAACACTGTTCAGTGTGTCACAAGCCTTACAACACCTGTAGTAGCAGAATATTGGTAGTAAAAAGAAGAGGCTTTCTTTGAGTGAGAAGCCTGAAATTGTTTAAAGAACTGCAATTTCCTGAAAACAAGGCAACCCACCTTCCTCTAACAGTCCTGTGCTCAGCTCATTGTCCAATCTCAGTGGGAATCCCAGATACTGGAGGACCAGCTCTATAGATTATCTCCATAGTTGCAGGTAAGGCTCCAACATCAATTAAGCAGGCAAGTATTTATTAAGTATCTACTCTGTGCCGTGTATTGGAGATCCTAATAGAAAGAATGTTATAATCCCAACTCACAAGAAGTTTACATTATAATGGGAAAGACAATGAGTATATGTGATACATGTACATCTATAAACACATGTATAAAGAAAACTATATGTAATTTTATGTAGAAAACTACATATACAGCTATCTAAATTACATTTACAAATAGATGTATATATACAGATACACATACACACATATATGTATACAAACATATATTTCAATTGTTCAGTTATATCCAACTCTTTATGGCCTTATTTGGGATTATCTTGGCAAAGATATTGGAGTGGTTGGTCATTTTCTTTTCCAGCTCATTTGTAGTTGAGGAAACTGAGATAAACAAGGTAAAACAGCTTACCCAGGATCGCACAGCTAGTAAGTGTCTGAGGTTGGATTTGAGCTCAGGTAGAGTTCCTGACTTTTGGGCTGGTATTCTATGCATTGCAACACCTAGCTACCACAACAAATCAATAACCCAGTTTTTGATAGAAAAGCATAAATTATCTAGGGAAATATATATATATGAACACATACACAGATAAAACTATGGCCATTCCCCAATAAATGATATTAATAAACAGTTCTCAAAATCCTGCAAAGGATTTACAATTCCAAACACTATTAATAAGAGGAATGCACATCAAAACAATACAGAAATTTCACCTCACATCTTGCAAATTGACAAAAATGATCCTTCAAAATGGGAGCACTCAGTATTGGGGAGTTTGTGAAAAGAAAGATAATAATACATTGTTGGTGAAACTGTGAAGTGATACAACCATTTTGGAAAGCAATTTGGAACTATGCCAGCAAAGTGATTAAAATATCCATACCCTTTGAACCACAATCCATTACTAGGATTATCCCTTAACCTAAGCCATAGAAGAAAGTCCCTTTATATTTTCAAATATTTATAGTAGCACTTTTTTTATGATAGCTAAGAATTGGAAACAAAGTACACATCCATCATTTTGGTAATGGTTAAACAAATTGTAATACAAAATGTGATACTCTACTACTGTAGAGTAAGAAATGATATATGTGATGAATATAAAGAAACATGGAAAGATCTATTTGAACAGATGCAGAGTAAAGTAAGCAAAGCCAAAAAATATATACACAGTAACTAAAATGATGTAAAGGGAGAGAACAATTTCCCACATAAAAACCAAAAGTAAATGTAACAAATTATATAAGTAAATTCAAATGAAATTATAAGAGAAGATTACCTACTCCTAAATGGAGGTGAGAAGTTCACAGATGTTATGCATTGCGTATGGTTTCAAACTTTTTCAATGTATCAATCAGTTGAGTTGACTTACTTCCCCTCCAAAAAATACTATTTGTTATGTGCAGTGGCTCTCTAGGAGGAGTGGAAGGTGAGGGAGAGAAAGGAATTAGGAGTACTATGGTGACAAAAGAGACAGAAATGTTCAATAAAAATATTGCTGAAAAGAAGATAAGGAAAAACTTCTACACTCAACTAACTAGAAAAAGGATAAGAAGTTTGTCTCGAAGGTGGAAGGGGTCACTATGTTAGTCTGCCTCTATGATTCTCCTTGCCCTGGAAGCTTCAGATTCTCATTATGGCTGCTCTTTGTGTTCAACATAGAATCAATGCTGATTATAGACAAGCTCTTAATGTATATTTCAGCAGTTGTGCACTTCTATGCTCTTGTTTCCTGTACCCCTCCCCCTTCTCTCTTCCTCTCTCTCTCTCTCTCTCTCTCTCTCTCTCTCTCTCTCTCTCTCTCTCTCTCTCTCTTCTCTCTCTCTCTCTCTCTCTCTCTCTCTCTCTCTCTCTCTCTCTCTCTCTCTCTCTCTCTCTCTCTCTCTCTCTCTCTCTCTCTCTCTCTCTCTCTCTCTCTCTCTCTCTCCTTATTCAGCTCTTGTATGTCTTCTGACTTCTATTATATTCCTTTCCACAAAGGTTATGGGAAAAAATTAGGAGTCAAGTTGATTGTGCTAAAGCTGATTCCTTTCCCTTGTCACTCCATTCTGAAGAAAAGTTACAAATAATAGTCTATAGCCTAGCTTCTTAAATTATGATTCAAGATCCCATATGAGTCTCGTAATTTAATGTGGAGATTGCAAAATTATGGTTTATTATCAGTAAATATTTGATTTGTATTAGTCTAACTACTTATATAAGCAAGGACACATAAAAATTTCTCAGGTGAAAAGGAATCACAAGTAAAAACAGTTTAAGAAGCTCCATTCCCATAGATGGCCTGAGATTGAACATTGTTATTATTGTTCATCCTTTGTTCTCAAAGAGCACCAATGACATCATAATGGTGATGTCAATAAATGAGGCAAAATTTGGAGAAATCATCAGCCTCACTCTCTCTTCCAGAGTCATCAAAGTATAATGGCAAGACCAAAGTGAAAATTACTTTTGATGGCTCAGAATGCAGTACACTGGACATTATAGACTCTCCAAAGAATGTGTATCTTATAAGGGCAGGGGTAGAAAAATAAATGTTTCTCATATCTTGTGATACAAATAAGACAGCTGAAATTAAGCTGAAGACTGCAGTAGATTAAAGCAAATCAGTGAAAACACAAAAAAAGCTAATTAAAAATAGCAGCTCCAAAGCATTCCTTTAAAAAAAAAAAAGAAAGAAAAATGGATGAAACACAGAACTGTGAGTTTGCTTAAAAACATGCAGCTAATTTAGAATAGAATCTTTCTCAGTAAGTGTATTTAATTCAAAAGGTATGCCAATTCATGCTTGATTTTGTACCTAGAGAATTAGTGAAAATCAATAGCCCTAGTCATTCTTAGCTAGAAGAAGAGCTCTCATCTCATCATTTGTAGTTCATTGGAGCAAGTCCTACAACTTTAGTAAGATAATGATGATGTTGCTAGCACTTTTTTTTCTTTTTCAATTTCAAATTTTAATTTATATTTTTTTTGGTGCTTTAATTTCCAAACAGATCCCTTCCCTTTCTTACTCAGTGAGCCATTAAAAAAAAGATAAAATAGTGATTAACAAAATTAACCAACATATTAACCAAGACTGACAGTACATAAAATATTCCTGATTTTTTATCTCTGTCTGTCTAGATATAAGATTGAGGTAGAAGGTGGAGCCAAAAGGGAAAAAAAATATTCTCTTCCTCTTTTGGCCCCTACCTTTGGAATGTGAGTGTTGCCAACCAGAGCCAGCCACTCCTTTCTCCTACATAGGGAAGTTTCTACTCCCTTCTTACTGCCCTCAATTCCACCCCTACAAAGAGATTTCTCTGTGAGGGGAGGGGTGAGTGTAAATATGCCTCTGTGTCCCCACAGCCTGGTCTCATCCTAGTCAGAAAAAAAATGATGCTCTGGCATGTCTAGCCTAGGGAAAGGGGGGGGGGAGACAAAAGAATTTAATCCAGTTTAATTCTGCCTTTTGGAGTTTATCTAAAATCAACAACTCAAATAAGATTCTTGATTTGGCTGAGCTTCTAGGTTGAGAAGAGGAAGAAAGAAATGGAAGACATGCTTTCCAGTCTGATATCTATTCTCCTAAATGGAAGTTAGCAACCACTCTCTATTAATAACTGCTGTCTTTTAAATAGTCTTTATGTAACATATGTCATCTCATTTGATCTTCACAACAGCACAAGGTAGATAGAAGCTATTATTATCCCCATTTTAAAGATGAGGAAATTGAGGCTGAGAGGAGGTGAGTGACTTGCTTAGGTCACATAGTTACTGTTTGAGGCATTCAAACTCAAGTCTTCCTGACTACAAGTCCAAGGCTCTATCCACTATGTCATTTAGTTGAGATTCTGGCCTATGAACAGAGATAGGTGTAGTCTTAATAGATAACCACCCAGTCAGCCATTGCTTCTGTGATGCCCCAGCTTTCATGTGCTCCTGCATCTCAGGAATCAGCTTGCTAGTCTCCAGTATTCTACTCAAGAAAACATTCTATCTTCTCCATGAATTAAATAGCACATCACTGCTGTTCCTGTTATGACAAAACACTGCCACAGTGTCAGATGAAAAAATTCCTGGTGATGAAGAAATCTATTCCACTGCTTGAAGTCCTGGAGCTGACCTTTACTCCAAAGCCAACATGTTCTCAATCTCTCCCCCTTCCCCAGGATAGGAAGAAAACTGTTGTCTGTCTGGGATTACATCTCCCGAAATCCAAAAAGTCAAGCTTTGAACACTTCCCTGCTTGCAGAGTTTCTTCCCCAAAACAGGTGACATTCCAGCCCAATTCTACCCCAGCTCTGCAAAAAATGAAAGAAAATAGGAACAATCAATCTTTATAAACAAATCTAAATGGGTATTCTGGTTATGTAGGAGACAATTTTAAAAATAAAAAAAGATATGAAAATAGGACCACTGAAGAACTGGGGCATGGTCATACCAAACTTTCTTTTTTTGAGATAAAATTCTAGTATAAAAAAATCTCAAAAGTTTAAATTTTCTTATTAAAGTATGGTACATATTTCTTATATATCAGCATGCAGAGATGAAAAGTGTAGCTTTCTCTGTACCATGTAGAAAGCATCTTGTTTAGACTATCACACCAGTGCTTTATGCATAGTTAGAATTCAATAAATATTTTTGAACAAATGAATTAATGCATTTCACTCATCTCACAGTCCTGTTTTGATATACTAAAGGTGTTTTGGCCCATTATGAATTGTCTTGCTAAATTCTAACTTTCCTGGGGGATTTCCTTCAGGAAAACATCATCCCTAAGGTGAGATTTGGATTCAAAAGTATTGCTGACAGTAGCAGGGAAAACTAGAGTACTGAAAGAAAAGTCAAAACTCCTTCCCTCAAAAAATACATCTACTTCCATATATGATGTGCACACATATAATACATATACACATATGTATTTATGTATATATGTGTGTGTATAGGAATAAGACTGGTAAACTCTTGGGCTTGATTAAGATTAAAGGAAGGAAAGCCTAGTATTGCCAACAAGGGGGAAGGGAAGAATCTGATGCTGTAAAAATATTAATAAATTTTCCATTGGATCATGAGGCCACAAAGACCAGAGGTCAGCATTTGCTGTTATATATAGTCAATGTGCAGATCATCCATCAAGCAGTACTATTTTCTGTATTTTCATACCCTTGAGTACTTATATAAAATAGATTTTTCTTTTTTATGAGCCAATTATAGACTACAGATTTCTAACTCATTTTTATGGGGAGATGAAACTTCTGCAAACAACCTAAATGCAAACTAAGTATGTTAGTTGTTTTCATTAATTATACAAATCTTTCTGGGCCATGTTACTCTATGGTTTTGATAGAAGTAAGAAAATGAAAAGTTTTTGAAAATGAAAATCCTTGTAGAAAAATAAACAGAATCCTGAACTTAAAGTTAGGTTATATGGTTTCAAAGTCTGTCTCTCAATCTTAATAGCTGTAAGACCAGGCCATTGAACCTTTTTGAGCCTCAATTTGTTCTTGGTTTTATTTTAAATCTGAAATATAAAGATAATTGCAGTACCCACAGAAATCAATAATTTTTGAGTATTATCATACTGTGTTTGATAGGGAGGAATCAAGATGGGGAGAGAGAGAGAAAGAGAAAGAGAAAGAGAGAGAGAGAGAGGAAAAGAGAGAGAGAGAGAGAGAGAGAGAGAGAGAGAGAGAGAGAGAGAGAGAGAGAGATTTAAGGTATATTCTTGCCTTCAAAAAGCTCCGAATCTTGTTGAAGTCAAGGTTTTTATAAACAGTGAGTCAAAAATATTTACTGAGCACCAGTTACTATGTGGCAGGGCCTGAGCTAAGCACTGGGGGTACAGTTCCTGCCCTCAAGGAGTTTACAGAGCTTACAAGCTTGCTGAGTAAACATGTGTAAATGCATGGTGAAGGAAATGAGTACAATGAAGATTTGGGTCTGGAAACAGAGAGTGTGCTAGACAGTGGCAAATAATGGGAAAGCAAGTTTGAATAGGGAGGCAAGGCCAGATTATGGCTGATCTTGAAAGCAAGGCTATGAATTTTATACTTGATTAAGGCTTGGAATCAGGAAGATCTAAATCCAAATCCTACCTAATATTTACTGTATAGTCCTGGGCAAGTCACTTGACCTCTCAGCTTCAGTTTCCTCATCTATAAAATGAGGATAATAATAGCATCTATTTTGCAAAGTTTTGATGAAGATGAAATTAGATCATATTTGCAAATGCTTTACAATTCTAGAGGGTCTACATAAATATTATTATTGATATAATAAAATTAATATTATTACATTTGATTAGCAATATTGGCATTCTAAAAAATGAGCATTTAAGAAGGAATAAAATTGAAATCCAATACTCATAGACCAAAAAGTCAAGATATCTCTAAAACTCTTTGTGAGTGAAGAATCTTCCATTTTCTTGAATATCTGAACTTCTTTGAGCATCACAAATATTCTAGGTATATAGATTTGTGGGTTATAAAGCCACAAAGCAATTCCGGGACATACTACTAGCTATATAATAGCAAGGAAAGAATATTGGATTTGTAATCTTAAAGCTTGAGTTCACATCTCCCTTTTGCCATTAATCAATAATATAATTGGATAAATCATTCAACATCTCTCAGTCATCTGTCAATGGGAAGTAGGAGAAGAGCTGGTGATCCACACCATCATTATTTAATATGGTTCTAGAAATGCTAATTATAGTAATAATATAAGACAAAGAACTGGAATGAATAAACAGTCAAAAAGAAAACAAAATCAACACAATTTTTTAGATATTAGTAGAACTTCAAGGATTTGGATAAAATAAATTGACGTGATAACTTTGGTAAAATAGTAGGAAATAATATATACCCCCCCAAGTATTAGCTTTTCTGCAAATTGTAAACAGCATACAACAAGAGCACATGGGAAAAGAAGTTCCATTTAAAAATTTTAAAAAGCTACAAAATGTTTAAAGTATCTTGGACTTAATCTGCACAGTCAGGACATACATATGAATGTAAGAACAAAATACTCTTTATATTGGCTGTTCATGGTTGGGCCATGTTAATATAATTTAAAAGTACCTAAATTAATTAAATTGCAAATTTAGTGCCATATTGATCACCCTACTAAGGGAATATTTTGTATAACTGGACAAATGAGCAACAAAATTCATCTGGAGAAATATAAGGCCAAGAATTATATACATACATGTATATAAATATATTTAATACATGCAAAATATATTATATAAATATGTATATTTAACATATACAAAATTGATATTTTATATATAAAAATTATAGTCATTTGCTATAAGGGCAAATAGCAGAAATGAAACAAGTCTAGTAGCATTAAACCTCAAAAAACCACAAAACTATAAACCCATTAAAACTATAAATATATATTATTACTGAATCACTGAAACTTTAGTACTAGTTAAAAAATGGAAAAAAAATGACCAATTAATGCAAATGTAAAATGGTGTTATGTACCAAAAACTGGCTAATTATCCATTGTCTTAACCAGCTTTAGGACTGGCCCAATTCCTCTTGTACTCAGTATGCTCCTATGGCAGAATTCTGATCAGAGGATATATAACATCCACAGATGACCCAGAAGAAGACCTTCTATTTCACCTTTTCTAAGCTCTATTGACTCTTACCAGAATTGGAGCTGGATTAGAGGCTCTTTCTAGCTCTGAAATTATGGTCCTGGGAGTCATCCCTCTTCTAGTTACAGGGATAAATTGATCTATTTCTGATACGATCTACTTTTCCCTTTGGTTTCAATCAGATAAAACTAAAATTCTTTCAGAGGAACTTTCCCTGAAAACTTACAGGAAAATTTTAAAAAGCAATAAACAAAATCAAGAGAATCTTAGGAGAGAATAAGTTTTCAAAGGACAATTTTCTGATCTTGAGTCAACTAATGTTCGGTTTCAGATTAATTTGGATGGCTGCAGTCTATCAGAGTTGTCAGAAGCATATTCACAAATGAGTTCTGTAATTATTCTCACCCATCCTCTCCCTTGTCTGTGCTTTTGCTCTCCTATATGTGCAGAGTATTAAAAATGTGTCGGATGAAAGATGAAATGACTGAAGATACAAAGTTTCTGAGTTTCTGAGCATAGCATTAAGAAATACATGCAGTTAGCCAACAAATCAGGACCAGCAGCCTTCCTCAGCTTTAGCACCAAGTCTCAAATACAGAAGGAGATATATTTTTATATATTAAACACAGTTAATCAAATAAGGCCAACTAGCTAAAAAAAAAAAACAAAACAACAACAACAAAAAAAAAAAAAACAAAGAAAAATGTTAAATAATCTGATTTCTAATTGGAGGAAAGATTAGGGACTTTCCAAGTTGGGAAGTGGAGAGTGAACCTACACAATTCTCTGAAATCAGAAAAAGAGGTACTTCATTTCTCTTCAAGTATCTATAAACAATCAATGGAATATAGAAACAATAACTGATTGATCAGTATGGAGCTAGTTTTTAGATAAGACATATGGATTGCTTGAGTTGTTCAATTGTGAGAAATCTCCTTGTATCCATCAATGGATCTGATTTGGTTTCTGATCAGCATAACCTAAGGGTCTCTAAGCAACAGGTAGAGGTGGTTTAGCTTCCCACCTATACAGGCCAAGTTCAAATAATACAATAAGGTTTTCTCTCACTTCCCAGAACTGAATGAAGTTTTCTCACAAGATAGAAATTGGACTAGACCCATGATTGGATAGAAAGAGAACTGAGCTAGTGTTAGAACTGAGTCGTAAGGTGGAGTCAATGTTGTTCACTCAATTCCCATCACCACTTGCTGCTTCAATTCCCTCATATATAACTAGAGTGAATCCTTTTTCCCCCCAATTTCTGTCTATTGAAGTCTCCCAAGTCTTTTGCTCAACTCAGCTGCCACCTCTCCCATGAAGCCTTCCCTGATTCCATACTCCTATTAATGATTTCTCTTACTTCATATGTAACATAAATTACTCTGAACCTCCCCTTTGAAGTTATTTAATTTTCCTTTGTGTCATGGTCCCATCTCATTAGATTATGAACAAGATTGTGTCCCAGTTCTTTGGATAATAGTATTTATATAAAATTTTAAAGTTTGCAAATCATTTTATATATGCTATTTCATTGTTTTTCACAAGAAGCCAGGAAAGTTTGTGCTATTATTAATCCACTTTCATATTATTATTCCAGGAAACTGAGACTGAGTTTAAGTAATTTGCTCAGGGTCACATAACTAGTAAGTGTCTGAGGCAAGATTTGAATTCAGCTCTTCCCAAATACACATCCAACTCTCTATTCATTAAGCCTCTTAGGTACCTTGTGGTTTTTTTGCATACAATAGATAATAAATATTTGAGAAATAAGCATCAATTATGTGTAAATTATTGTATAATTAACAAATAATAAGTAGATTATTATATAATTGATATATGTTTGATAAATGAATGAATGAATGAATGATTCTATTTTTCCTTAAGAGTTAGGATTCTTCAATTAGTCTTCTGAACTAGTAACTAATATTAGTCTCCCTAGTGGCCATGTGGCATCTATAATGGATGCCATCTTTATTATTAGACTTTCCATATGGCTTCAGTTCTCTGTCAGCCAGAACCAATTTACATTCTCTTTTATTATCAAAAATCGGCAGCTCCTTCTCACTCAATCACTGAATTTCTTCCTTTGCTTAAGAAACACCTCCAGTTCTCAACCCATTGAAAGAACAGAGATGACTGACAACTTCCAAGTTCATGGAGGAAGTGATTCCATTAGTTCATGTAAGAAGTTCCTTCCTTTTCCTCAGGAGTCTCTCAAAAGACTCAGTAACTCCCATTTCCTAAGGGGAGTGGTCTCCAGGAATCTTATTACTGCAGTAAAGTGCTTTATATTAAAAGTAAAATTATCATTCTCACCAGAGAAGCTTTTGCTACAATGTCTGTCTCTGCTAAGGAGCTCTCCATTGGTTGCTCCCTCAAACCCTGGGTGGAATAATCCCACTCCCCATAGTCAAATATAAGACTTGCCATATTCTTGTTACCAGTGAATACTTATGGACTTTGCCAGACTGAGGTAGATGAATCTGGGAAGATGAAGGGCTGGGGAGGAATAAAGATCAGTGGCTTCAGAACACAAGAGAGCAAGAGTTCTTTACCATCTGTTACCTGAAAGTAATTGCATATGTAGCAAGTATTTATATTCTTCTTTATAATTTGCAAAGAGTTTAAAAAATTATCACATTTGATCTTCACAAAAAACCTGAGAAGTAGGTGTCATTATTATCATCCCCATTTTGCAGATGAGGAAATTTAGACAGAATAATTGACAATGTGAAAATGATTACAGTGTCCTTTTGTGCCTGACCTCTTTCTTTTTAGGGAGATCCTTTGTCCATCTTTAAGCAAAAGGAATGGAGAACAAGTTACTTTTTCTGAGCTTCCTCATTTGTTCATCTTCTCTTTTGCCAGTACCATTTCTGGCCAAATATGGACTCAGCTAGGCATCTCTCCATGCCTCCTTTGGAACAGAAAGCAACTGTGTATCATCACGTTTTGGATAGTCCTCACTTGCCTGAAGTCACAGGGAGAACTAAAGTACAAAGATCTTTCATGAGTTGCTTATAGTCAATTACCAAGAAAAAACTGGAAGTGACTGGAAGTCAGACTGCTCAAAGATGAAGGACATCAAAATGAAAAGACATATACTGATGTTGATTCATATATTCTTTGTTATGGGTTCTCCTTTCAGTGGTATATAATATAACCTGTATATGCCTTCTAATCCAGTCTCACTTTTATCCAGTGGTCCTTTTTATCCCCAGGATCAAATATAAAATCCTTTGTTTGGCTTTTGAAGCTCTTCATAGCTTAACCTCTTCCTACCTTTTCTGTCTTCTTATACTTTTCTCCTACTCAGAAACATCGGCTTTTTTGATGTTTCTCACATCACATCCATTTCTTGACTATCCATTTTCATCACCTATTTTCCATGCCTGGAATGCTCTTTTTCCTAATTCCCATCTTCTGGTTATCTTGGCTCCCTTTAAGTCTCAATTAAAATCCCACCTTTTGCAAAAAGTGTTTCTTGTGCCCCTTGAATGTTATTGTCTTCTCTCTATCTAAATTTATGCCATATATATCTTGTTGGTACATAGTTGTATATTGTCTGCCCCATTAGATTGTTAACTCCTTGAAGGTAGGGGGCAATTTTTGCCTTTCTTTGTATTCCTAATATTTAGCACAATGCCTGGAATTCTAAGTAGGTGTTTAATGAATGTTTGGTGACTTGTCCATATTCTCGCAAGAATCCTCTATTGTTCTTAGAGTTATAGATTTAGAGGTCATCTATCTAAGTGATTATAAAGCTATTAACTGGGTGGCTAGTAGGCAAGCTATTTTACTGCTTTAGGATTTATCTGATCTCTAAAATCCCTTCCAGCTCTATCTTCTGTGACTTTATGATTTGGAAAATATTTTTAATATATCCATAAAGTGACAGATTTTATTAAAAGAAAAGGAGAAAACTTGAGAAGTTTGGAAATTTACCCAAAGCTCCCTAAAATATTAGAAGTAGAATGGAGGGCAGAAAGTTCCTGATTTCCATTCTGATGGGAAAACCAATAGACAATATATCTCTTATGTAATAAAGAAAATATATTCCTATGTAAACAATGAGTCATTAAAAAAAAACTTTTTAGCATTGGGGTAGAGGTAGAAAGGAGAAGACCCAATAAAGAGGAGAGCCTTAGCCAAAGAGCTGTGTGTGTGTGTGTGTGTGTATGTGTGTGTGTGTTGAGAGACAAAGAGACAGAAAAACAGAGAGACAGAGAGACAGAAAGAGACAAATAGACAGGCAGAGATACATAGAAAGAACTTCCATGCTAGAATATACTTACCTGGGACAGCCCATGTTTTCTGCCTCCTACAGGGCTGGAACTCAGCCTCTCTCCAACCTGAATATGGACTTCAGTAAGGCTGCCATCTGGTAGGAACTTGTGACAAAGAACTCACAGAGCTATTACTCTATTAGTAGCCAGCATTTATGTAACACCTTTCATCCTGAATAAGATTTCTTATTTTCATTTTGCCTCAGGGAGGCTATAGTCCAAGGGGCAGAGTCCTTGGCTAGATTGTGTAGGCTGGGGCCCTTTAGTTCTGGGAGCTCTGTAGCACATTTCAGTATGGATGATGGCAGCCTATTTAATCTGGTCAGTGTCAGAGAAGCAAGGCCCTGACACAGCCCCTCTTTTTGACCAGATTGTTGGCAAGACCAGGTCCTGGCTGCCCCATGCAAATGGGGGGAAGGGCAGTTTGTTAATATTGAGTTTCCCACTGGAAGTTAAAACAAGAAATGGAACAGCAGGAGTTCGCTCCATTCGGTTGACTTGGAACAGCTGCTGACCAATGATTCCAGCATGGAGCGGAAGGCAGAGCTTCACCCTGGGTAGAGGCTGCTTTTCAGGACCCGTCCAAATCAAACTTCCACTCAATGACTTCATTGAAAGCTGGTTTACATCACGAAGAGAACCTCCATTTATTTATTTGTAATAACTTTGGGATTTTTATGGACCCACAAGAGGATGTAATTTAAGAAAACATTAGCAAGCTGTTCCAAATACCAGGGTTTCAAAATAGGCTGTGCCAAACACCCATTGGGGAAGTCCTGCAATATTAAAAATGAAAATCCCAAGCAAAACTCCTTTGAGAAAGGATTAGGATCTGGGAAAAGAGTGGGACTCAGAGTTTTGATCATGGCATCCCAGGGTCCCAAGAAAAAGACAAAGAATCTTCCAATACATCTCATTATGAACAACATATGACCTAACCTTACTAGGCTCATCCATGCCTTCCCAGTGGAATGGCCCCTTGGAAATAACCTCTAAAGTATATTAGGCTGGACCTCTCTTCTGAAGATTACTTTGAACACAGTCACAGAAAAATGATGTGGGTGTTTTCATTAAGGTTTTAAAGACAAAATAATGGGGAAAAAATTACCAGGAAAGAAAGTAGACCCCAAATGACCTGGGGAACACAGAGTTTTTCAAGATCCCATACTATTAAGAATCATGCTTTTTTAAATGTACTGGGTTTTTAAAAATTGTGATAGGATTTTAGATCTGGAGCTAGAAAGAAGTTCAGAGGTCTTCTAGTTGAATTTCCTTCTTTACATTTACATTATAGTTCAGAAATATCTTGTGATCAAGAGGTATTGAGGATTTAACAAGAAGGGGTCATTTCCAATTCTACTTATTTAGCACCTGTCCTGTATCCTTAGTAGACATGTTATAATGCAGGAAAATGGGCACATAAGCATATATACACAAAAGAGAAGAACACACCAAAGATTACCCTGGAAAGTAGATGACCAAAAACCTCCACTGGAAATGATCAGTCATGATCAAAAAAAAAAAAAAAAACATTTTTTGTTTTTGTTTTTGTTTTTTTTTTGTTTTTGTTTTCACACAGCTATGAGATAAAGAACCTGATGGGTTTGCAGTGGTACAATCAAGCTAGCTCAAACAACTCCTGAGAGCAAAGATTAAATTTTCAGGGTGAACATCTATGCCTCAAAAATTGACAATTGCTACAAATCAGGGCCTCATTTATTGTTTTGTTGATTTTCTATATTTAAGAAAGTGATGGAAAACATGTTAATACAGATTAAAATAAAAAAAAACATTTATTGCATATTTTCCCCCCAGGAAGCTAAGTATTAAACATTTATCCAGCATATCCCCTTGGTTAAACATGAGCTAAAACTTCAAGAATTTTGAGTTCAAATTTTGAGTGACCAGCCCATGAATCAACATTTTTTTTACTTAATGGTATATTATTTTTTTCCAATTATATGTAAAGATAAACTTCCAATCTTAATTTTTGTAAGATTTGAGTTCCAGCTTTTTCTCCCTCCCTTCCTTTCTTCCCTTCTCATCTCCCCAAGACAGCAAGCAAACAATCATGTTAAATACATTTCCGCATTAGTCATGTTGTGAAAGAAGACTCAGAACAAATGGGAAAAACCATGAGAAAAACAATAAACAAAAAAAAAAAATTAAGTGAAAATAGCATGCTTTGATTTGCATTCATACTCCATAGTTCTTTCTCTGGATGTGATCAGCATTTTCCATAATAAGTTCTTTGTCATTGTCTTAGATAATTTCATTGCTGAGAAGAGCTAAGTCTATCATAGTTGATCATCATACAATGTTGCTGTTACTATGCACAATATTCTCCTGACTATGGCTCACTTCTCTTAGCATCAATTCATGTAAGTCTTCCCAGGTTTTTATGAAATCCACCTGCTCATCATTTCTTATAGAACAATAATATTCCATTACATTTATATAATACAACTTGTTCAGCAATTCCCAACTGATGAGCATCCCCTCAAATTCCAGTTCTTTACCACTACAAAAACATTGCTGTTTTTTTAAGATGGGGTAGGTATTATGAAGAAGAAAAAATAAATTTCTGTTTATTTTTTAAATTTAAAACAAATAGAAAATAGAAAGAAAAAATAGAAAAAGGAAAAACAAAAAATTGTCACATGCACTGCAGAACATGAGAAGATTCAAAATGTAACAATAAATTTCCATTTCAAGAAAGCTTATATCATAATAGAACACATTATATTTAGAACTGTCTCTTTATTTCCTTTTAGGTTTGCTCTTCTGTGCAAATTTTATTTTATTCTTCCCTGCCTTTTCTTCTTCCCATTTCCCTCAAGCAGGTTACCATTAAGCATGGATTATATTTATATGTATATATATATATAATCACATATATATATATATGTACATATATATATACTCACATATACATATATCCACACATAAATACAATTACATAAACCTCTCTCTATACACACACACACACACACACACATATATACATTATCTGTTGTTTCTTGTCCCTGCTAACTCTTTTCCTTTACTTTTATCTGCTAACTTGCTTTGCTATTATTAACTTGCCCCTTCATATATATCTTATCCCACTCCCATTAATCTACACACCTTTCTATACAAATACCTTATCCTATTTTCTCGTCCCTTATTTCTTTATAGATTTTGGAGGATGCTGTATCCTTTTTGGTATATATCTATATTGTTTCCTCTTTAATCCATTCCTTACATAAGTAGAATTTCAGAACTACAAGCCCTCCTCCCCCCATCTAATTGCTTTGTGTCAGTTTTTACTCTAGCCCCTCTTTTGAATAGCATAATTACTGTTTTTACCCTTGCTGTTTTACTTTTTTAAATCACGCTCTACCCCAATCTTTCTTTTGGACTATCCAATTACTAACGACAGCCTTAGACATATGGTTTACATTTCCAGTATAAAACATAAACAGTTTGTCCTTATTGAGTCCCTTGAAATTAGTCTTTGATGTTGACTCTTATATGTCAAATTTTCTACTGAATTCAGGTTTGTTTGCAACAAAATCCTGAAAATCTGACAATTCATTAAGGTACCTATTTTTATTCAATATTATACTTAATTTTGCTATCTATAATATTTTCAGCCATAACCCTAGTTTGTTTGATTGTCAACATATAGTATTCCAGGACCTGAGGTCTTTTATTGTAGTCACTGATGGGTCTTGTGTGATGCTAATTGTAACTCTAGCATATTTGAATTGTTTTTTGATGTTTGTTTGGTAGTTGTTATTGCTTGTAAAATTTTCTCTTTGATTTGGGGGTTTCAAAATTTAGCAATGATGTTCCTGTGTATTTTCTTTGTAGGATCTCTTTTGGGTGATGATCAGCAGATTTTTTCCAATTTCTACTTTCTCCTCTTGTCCTATCACTTTGGGACAAAGTGATTTGATTATTTCTTGTATTATTGTTTTATTTCTTATTATTATATTGTTATTTCTTGTATGTATTGTTTATTGGTTCTTTTTTTAGTCTTAGCTTTCAGATAGTCCAATTATTCTTATGTTTTCTTTTATTGATATGTTCTCAAGATCTGTTGTTTTTTATGAAATGTCTCACATTTTATTCTATTTTTTCATTCTTTATATTTGTTTTATTATTTCTTGGTCTGCTATAACTTCACTTGATTTCCCTTTCCCAATTTTAATTTTCAGAGTCATTTTCTTCCTTAAAACTCTGGATTTCCTTTTCTAGGTGGTTGATTTTCTTTTCATAATTTTATTTTTCTTAGATTGTTCCTTTTTTGAGTTTTTCCTCAATCTCTTTTCTATTATTTTTAAAGTCTTTTTTGAGTTATTCTATGAATTCTTTTTGGAGCGGGTAACTATTTAATGTTACTCCTTAGAATAAGAGAGACTTTTTAAAATTCAGTATCCTCCTTTGAAAATAAACCTGAGTTGTTCATTTTTCTTTAAAATAGAGATATGGAGGGTAGCACTTTAGATGTGATATATAATACATTCACTTTCAGATGACTTTATAGCATTATTGGTTTTGCTTAATTATTTTCCTTTGTTACAAGAGATTGCTCATGAAGTGGGTATAACAAATACAAATATTTGTAATGTAAAAACAATACACATCAATAAAATGTATTATTTTAAAAAGGAAAGAAATGAACTCAGTATAGAATCATGCTATTAAGGGACAAAAGATAGGAATGGAGGATGAAAAAGATCCATCTTTTAGTTTTAATTTCAAATTAATACCTTTTTACTTTTCCCCAAAATTTGTCTTATATAGTAAAATTAAATTGCCAAGGGATGATAACTGGACCTTTGTTGTCACTGATGTATGAAGAAAACTCCTCTTGAGATGTTTTCTCACTTTATACCATCAGTACCTTTTTTTTTTCTTAACAACTTATGATCTTACAGAATTGCCAAGAGTACTGAATATTAAGGATGATATAGCCAGTATATGCCAGACCCTTGAATCAGGTCTTCCTGGTTCAGTATTAGAGCTCTTGGTAAAGAAGTGGTTCATCTTCTTTATGGAAAAAGCAACCTCTGTGAGAGGCAGAGATAAGAGAGTTAATTTTTGTTTTTGTTTTTGAAGAAGACGAGTAATATCACAGGTGCTGTCTTGACTTGCAGGTGAACTCAAGTGAAGCAAAACTGCACAAAGTCATCAGCCTGACTCTCTCATGGAAATCCAGTGACAGGACAGGTCAGGATGAGCAGTGATGACCCAAGATGCAGTAGCTGACTTTGGCATCTTCAATGTCTGACCAAGCTCCAAGCGACTCAGGTGGACAGCTGCCTTCGTAGACAATGGAACAAATTATTTTCCCCATTCATTCTACCAGGGGAAGTTTTCACATGCTTGGGGTAGTTATTTCCCTAACTCACTGAGGGAGTTTGAGGACTGTCAGTAATCCTTAACCTGGTTTAATCCATCTGCTAAGGTAGTTTTACCATGATATGGCTGCTGCTCCTGCTGCAGCTTCTTGGAACCACAGGTGAAAATTGAATGACTGGTAGCACTCTGAAGTTGGATGAAGAGCCTTGGAAAAGGCACAGTGAGTGCTCATACCGGAGGTACTAGTCCCCCTAAAGACCACATCCACCCCAAGGATCAGAAAGCAGACAAAGATCAATGGAGAATTTGTGGGTAGATCATTCAAACTTTCAAACTTGACTCTCTTCCAACTCTCATTTATTCTGATTAAGAAAGGAGAGAGAAATAGGGAGAAGTAAAAATAGAAAAAACAGTGAAAGGGAGAGAAGAGAAAGATAGGGAACAAAAAAACAAGGAGAGAGGGAGAAAGGGGTCTGTGGCAAATCCTCCTAGATCTGTTCCTGACTTCCTCTGAACTTCATGCCTCTCCTGTTGTCTCATTCTATAACTTCTCTCAGCATCCGGGGCCTTCTCAAACTATAACATCCATCCCTGTGGTCTGCTCATCATGGAACATCCCTCTCCAATACCCCATCTTTTTATTCCATTGGTGAACTTCTTTTGGAATCTTCATTTTATGAAGGAGTTCAGGCTAGCTAACCTTCATTACTCTCCCAAACTTATTCCTTTCCCAGATTACAAAATCATTCCTTTGTATCTGCTACTTTCATTTCCTCACCTATTTTTAATTCCTTTCTGGGTATTGTCTTCCATCATGATAAGGTGAGCATCTTGATCTTTCTTCTTAATCTGATAATTCTGGAATTTAGCTACAATATTCCTTGGAGTTTTCATTTTGGAATTTCTTTTAGGAGAAACTGGAAGATTCCTTCAATGGATATTTCTAGGATATTTGGCAGTTTTCCTAGATAAATTCTTGAAAGATGTTACTGAGGATCTTTTTTTTCATCATGATTTTCAGGTAGTCCAGTAATTCTTAGATTGTCTCTCTTGGATCTATCTTCCAGGTCAGTTATTTTTCATATGAGGTATTTTACATTTTCTTCAATTTTTAATTTTTTTTTGGTTTTGACTGATTCTTGATGTCTTGTTGAGTTATTCACTTCCATTTGTTCAATTATAATTTTTGGTGAATTATTTTCTTCAGTTAGATTTTTTACCTCCTTTTGTATTTGGACAATTGAACTTTTAAATGAGTTGTTTGTTCATTGAATTTTTTCCCCATTTCACCAGTTCTTTTTTTTTGAAGTTCTTTTTCTATTTCTTGGCTTTGCCACAGGAATTGTCCTTTTCGTTTGAATTTATATCACCAACAATTAGCATAATGCCTCGCACTTTGTAAAGGAGAGGAATGAGATTCAGAGGAAATCAGGAACATAATTTGAAAGGGAATTTGCACTTGCTTTTCCCTTTTCTTTTCTTTTCTTTTCTTTTCTTTTCTTTTCTATTCTTTTCTTTTCTTTTCTTTCCTTTCCTTTTCCTTCCCTTCCCTTCCTTCTTTCCTTCCTGCCTCCCTTCTTTCCTTCCTTCCTTTCTTCCTTCCTTCCTTCTTTTCAGAAAGAGATAGAGAAAGAACTTAGTATTCAGATAGCTTGGTGCATGCAAGAGGGAAAGCTCTCTCTCTCTCTCTCTCTCTCACACACACACACACACACACACACACACACACACACACAAATACAGCATTCATGAGAGATTTTTCCACATTGCCCTGATTCATGAGCATTCCCTTCCCAATCAGATCATATAGGTTAGATCCACTCACCTAAGATCTTGGTTTGTTGCTTTAGCCAGGGGAGCACTTTCCTTGAAGCACAGAATCTCACTTGTAACTCTCGTAGGGTAATAGAAACATATAGCCTCTGATGTTCCTTTTATGAAGAGTTGGTACTTGCATGATGAACCAGCAAATTTAAGATGTGGCTGTGGGTAGTGGGGAGTGAGGCTGAAAGTGAAGTCAGTATGGTGGAGTGAGTCAACAGTAAATTTAATTTTGAAAAAACTCCTCTTCAGTACTGTATGTGCTACCACCTGAATATCTGCTAGACCTCAAAACTTAGCTTGGCAAAGATCATTCATAAACAAATACATGACACCACAAGACCTGCTCCCCACCCTGTTCTATCCATCAAGAACTGCTATACCACTAATGAAGTCATAAGTTAAGAGACATTTATTTAGATATCTACTGTGTGTGTGTGTGTGTGTGTGTGTGTGTGTGTGTGTGTTAGGCATTGTGCTAAGAACTTCACAAATGTCATATTTGATCTTCACATTCTGTGAGATAAATTATTTTGCATTTTACAGTTGAGGAAACCAAGGCAAAGAGTTTGCTCAAAGATGAATAGCTAAGGAGCATCTGAGGCTTTATAACTTGAGCCTGTCTGTCTCCAACCATCATTTGGCCTGATGAGTTTTACCAGAACTCAGTGTCACATGCCAATTTGGGGATCACTGGGTTGTAAATCCATGTGAACCTAAGTCCCTATCCCTAAACTGTCTTATAGCTATAGCTTGCTGAAATCTGAGCCCTTTTACAAAGGCAAAGCTGCCTAATACTTCTTCCCTTCCTCTCTGCTATTCTCCTTATCACATGAGCTGGAATGCCTTCTGCTTTTCAGAAAAAAATGACCTTATTCATCTTCCTAACACCTCAGAGGATGCCTGATATTATCCTTGTTTCATAATCTTTGCTTTGAACACATGGAAAATGTGGGGTTACTGGGTTTTTAACTTGTTTAATTATTTAAGGTAACTGATAAAAACAAACATTATTAGAAAAGAACAAGGTTTTTTTTTCATAGCATCATAAACCTAGAGCTGGGAGGAACCTCAGAGATCATTAATTTTCATTTTTCAGAGAAGAAAACTAAGAACCTTGGAGATCACATAGCCCCAAGTTTCCCCAAGGTCACATAGCCAGTAAGAATCAGAGGTAGTCCTCTCTGACTCCAGAGGCAATGCTTTTTCTATTCTATCGGGAGAGAGATCCTGAAGAGAGGTCACCTGAGTGACTAATGAAATGAGTCCTGCCTTTCCTATTTTCTTTCTCATTTTAACAAACCCTAAAACAATTACAAACAATGAAAAGATTTCAAAAGCACTGCCAAAGTTAAGTTCTTTCCCAAGAGAAATAGAAATGTAGAACCAGGATTCTTCATGGGAATTCTGGGAGATGCTAAAATGCAAATGAAAAGATAAAGTGGATCAAGCTAGTCAGAGTCCTAGATTTGAGACATCCTAACCAAGTGACCATGAACAAGTCAAGACTTCTTGGTATCACACTTGTTGTTCAGTCATGTCTGACTCTTAGTGACCCCATTTGAGGTTTTTCTTTGAAAATATGCTGGAATAGTTTGCCATTCCTTCTTCAGCTCATTTTACAGATGAGGAAACTGAGGCAAACAGGGGGAAGTGATTTGTTTAAACTCATATAGCTAGTAGGAAGCCAGATTTGAACTCATTGAAGATGAGTCTTTTTTCTAGTAAATTTATTTATTTTTAATTGTCTTATGAATCATGTTGAGAGAGAAAGATCAGCAAAAGGGAAAAACCATGGGAGAGATAAAAAAAAAAAAACAGAAAAAAAATAAAGAAGTGAGCATAGCATGAGTTGATTTACATTGTCTCCATAATTCTTTTTCTGGAAGCAGTTGGCATTTTCTGTCCAAAGTCTATTGGGACTGCTTTGAATCACTGAATCAATGAGAAGAATAAAGTCTTTCAAAGTTGATCATCACACATTCTTGTGGTTATTGTGTACAATGTATTCCTGATTTTGATTGTTTTGCTCAGCATCAGCTCATGTAAGTCTTTTCAAGCCTTTTTAAAAATCAGTTTGTACGTAATTTTTTATAGCTCTATAATATTCCATTAGAAGAGGGGCTTTCCTGACTCCAGGCACTCTGTATAATATGGCCCATTGAAGATTATTAAAAACTATAACTATAAGACTACAAATGAGTGGTTTATCTGCTTGGGTAAAGGTAGTTCCATACTGGGAGTTTGCTAGATTTAAAAATCATACTTCTGAATCTCATAGATTTAGAGCTGTGAGGGGCCTTAGAGTTGGGCCACCTAATCCTCAACTGAAAGAAAAAAAAAAACCCTGAAGTTTGAGTGACCTGAAAGACTAAGGTCATACAAATAGGAAGTGACAGAATTTAGATTAAAATGAAAGAATTTGACTTGGTGATCACTCTTTTAGGGGTCCTCTTGAGAATCACAGAACTGTGTCAGCTTTTGTCTCTGCATAACAGCACCCCCCAAGACCCACAAGGCTCTTCATTCTGTTCTTAGAGAAGCAATATAGGCCCAGTGAATTGGGGAGGGAGGGAGAGAAGCTTCAGTTCAGAAGACAGCATAGGTACATGTAAGAGTGCAGGGGTGGTGGGGAGACCTACAAGCAAAGGAGTAGGGAGCCACTGCAGATGAGGAGGGGGAGGGGATGATGGGGAGACTTACAAGCAATGGAGTAGGGAACCACTGGCAGATGAGGAGGGGGAGGGGATAATGGGGAGACCTACAAGCAATGGAGTAGGGAGCCACTGCAGATGAGGAGGGAGAGGGGATGAGGGGGAGACTTACAAGCAATGGGGTAGGAAGCCAGTGGCAGATGAAAAAGAGGAGGGGGTGATGGGGAGACTTACAAGCAATGGGGTAGGAAGCCAGTGGCAGATGAAAAAGGGGAGGGGATGAGGGGGAGACTTACAAGCAATGGGGTAGGAAGCCAGCGGCAGATGAAAAAGGGGAGGGGGTGATGGGGAGACTTACAAGCAATGGGGTAGGAAGCCAGCGGCAGATGAGGAAGAGGGGGAGGGGGTGATGGGGAGACTTACAAGCAATGGGGTAGAGAGCCACTGGCAGATGAGGAGGAGGAGGGGGAGGGGGTGATGGGGAGACTTACATGCAATGCTAGGAAGCCAGTGGTGGATGAGGTGGGGGAGGGCACCAGCAGAAGCACCTGTGAAAATAGCAAATAGTTGAACAGGCAAGTGACCACATCCTGCCCTGGGTCCTTTGCCTTTCACATGGTGGGAAGGATCAGAGAGTGAGGGGTGTGGGAAGCGGTCTCCCACGCTGCCTGTGTCCCTAAGGGCCAGTCAGGAATTTGATGAGGAGATGAGCTCAGTGCTGCGGGGGACACCCCAGTGCCCTGAGAATGGAGTGTGAGAGCCAGCAGCAGCAGCCCATCCTTTCCAACCGTATCACCTTAACCTCTGCCCCTTCCTGCCCTCCCAGCACGTAAGAGGTCCTGACAAGCCAAGGCATCTAAGGACCTTCAAAGTTTTCCAAAAAGAAATGGCTGAGGGGGGGTGGGAGTGGCAGCCCCAGAGTCTTCATAGTCTTTCCACTCCGCAGCTGACCAACACTTGAGAACTCTCCTTCCCAAGCCCATGTCCTGCTGTCTTGGGGCAAAGTGTGCAGCTTTCTCACCAGGATCAGTGAGGGAATGGCGGGGCTGTGACCAGAGGAGACCAATCTCTTTTCCCAACAAAGCCTGAGCCCTGTCCAGGTAGCCCCAGTCTTCCCCAGTTTTCCAGGGGTGCTTCCCTTTCCCCTTCTCCCTGTTTGGAGAACACATCACCTAGTGTCTGAAAGGTTCCTTATTTACAAAGCAAACAAAACGTTCCTTTTAACACACATCATGCTAAGTTTATTAATGCAGAAAACAATCCCAGGAGGCCAGCCCAGGGGACCCTTGAAACCTTCCAGCACAAACTCTTCAAACGTTCAACGCGTCAGATCCTCCACAACGATATTTCACACAATGGAGTAAAAATAATATTTTTCTTTGGGCCTTTCCAGTCGCTTTTGTGGCGAGCAGACAGAAATTATTTTCTTACTCTGCTCCCAGAGCAGAAATCTGGACGAAGCTGCGTTTATTTGTTTAACACAATGATTTCATCCTAAATGTCTCGACAGCAAATAGTTGGTGGTTTAAGAAAGACCCTTTGAAAAGTAGGGCTAGAGCAGGGGAAAATGTGAAATATGCAGTTCTCAGGAGGAGAGGTAGAAAATCTCGTTAGGGTGAGGGTGGGGTGTTCCTCTGCCTCCTAGAAGGATCTGGGGGTCCTAGGCCCCAGAAACCTTTCTCCATAATCAAACTAAGCTGCTGACTCTCCTAAACATAATGGAAGACAGAAGGTTGACCTTTTTTTTTTAATCACTTTTTATTTTTCCAAATACATGCAAAGATAATTTTAAACATTTACTTTTGCAAAACCTTGTGTTTCAAATTTTTCTCTCTCTCTTTCCCCCTGCCCCCTCTCCTAGATAATAAGCAAATTCAATATGGGTTAAACATGCGCAATTAGAAGGTTGACCTTTTGATAAATGTCAAACATATTCCTAAGGACAGCTCTGCCCCAATTCATATCCCTTTCCCAAACAGACAGACAGCCACAGATCACACAAACACACATACAGAGACATTACCTGTCAGTAAGACACACCAAAAGCAACACAGACAGGCAAGCCCAAACACACATAGAGACAAACATAGATTACACACACACACACACACACACACACACACACACAGATGCTCAAACCTGCTTGGAGAAAAAAATATTTTGTATTTTTTCCTGATTCAGAAAATTTCTATCCTCATCAAAACCAAGTCACAATAATAATAATAAATATAATAAATAAATAAATAATAATACTAATAAATGACATTTATATAAGATTGTAAGGTGCTACCTGGAGTTCTGGTACCAAGTTAGGATTACCCAGTATAGGGGATGTGACAAAAAGTGAAATGACATTTTTAAAAAGTAGATAGGTGGCAAGAGAAAAGTAAGAAAGCTGATTATGGATAACAAACATATTGGATAATCAGTCTTGGGACATCTTAATGTAATCTAAACTTTGGGGGCTACTAAACCCTTTTGTGGGAATTTATTATCTCTTTTTACCAATTATCCCTTCCATATCACTACTTTCCTCATTTCAATTTCAATATATTATGGGTCAGCATAAGAAATTAAATGGAAATTTGGGGGAAGTTCTACAGAAGCCACATTTGTTAACATTTTAAAAAATACTATAATAATTCAGACTTTTCTCTGGTACAAGAGAAATTTTTATGTGGATTTTCCAGACCTCAGGCTAACCAAGGTGATGTGAAAGGACAACTGTACTGTATTTTAGTTTAGGGGTAAGAGGAAGAGAATTCCTCATCTCCATGTGTGGTCAAGGTTTTTCACACTTAAATGTGTGGCTACAGTGGATAGAAAGATAATCTCTGAATCAGAAAAAAGTCAAGTTCCCATTCTACCTCTGAAATATACTATTATTATCTGAGCTAGATGAATCACCTAATTTCTCAGGACCACAGGGCACATCTCTAAAATACATGTAACAGAGAAGATATTCTTTCACTATGATAGAGATCATTTCTTAGTGGGAACTCCCTCTCAAGGTGAGATGATGGGTCCCCTAAAATTCATTAAAACATTAAAGGCAGTGTGGTATAGTGGGAAGAATATTAGATCAGGAGTTAGAAGGAAAAGGGTAGATTCCTGCCTCTTTGTGTACTCTAAAGCTCAGTTTCCTCATCTCTAATAAGAATTTATTATTTATAAAATGAGTATGCTGATGTTAAGGTAAAACACCTGAGAGTTTCTGGATCTGGACCAGTGTTACCATCCATAGATGGAATTCCCTCTAATAATGTGGACAGCAGAGCCAAAAAAGAAATGAAAAAGATACCTTAAAAGTCATGTGATCCAGTGCCTTCATTTTATAGCTGAAGAAATCTGGTAATTACTTACATAGTCAGACATAGATTTGCAGATGAAACTTGGATCTAATCACTCCCAGTATAGTATGTGATCTCCCATATCACAATAAAGAGAAAATAAAAGGTATGGGTAGAATTTCAAGGACACAGGATGGACTGGTGGTGACTGGTAGAATCATTCTTATCACTTCTTCCCTATTCCGAGTTTTAATTTTGATCTCTATTAATAATGGGCAGCTAGATGATAAAGTCAATAGAGCTATAGAGCACTCGGCCTGGAGTTAGGAAAACAAGTTCAATTCCAATCTCAGACATTTACCAATTATGTGATCCTGAGCAAAATACTTAACCCTGTCTGCTGCAGTTTCCTTCAGTGTAAAATGAGCTTGATAAGGAAATGGCCAAGTGTTCCATTATCTTTGCCAAGAAAACCTTAAATCAGATCACAAAAAGTCAGGCACAACCAAATGACAACAACAAATAAATAATAATAATAGCTAATATATATAAACATATATACATATATAGTGCCTACTATGTGTCAAGCACTGTGCTTCACATATATTATTTCCTTTAATTTTTATAACAACTCTGGGAATTCTTATATTATCCCCATTTTATAAGTGAGGAAACTGAAGCAAACATAGATTAAATGATACCCAGGGTCATCAGTTTAATAAAAATCTGTGGTTAAATTTGAACTCAAGTTATTCTAACTCCAGGTCTGGAACTTTATGTAGCTTTTCCACCTAATTAATAATTAAAAAGTAAAATATCTTTATAGGGGCTATAGTGAATTCAGTTTTCTTTGCTTAAGGATTAAACAGACTGGTCAATAGACAGACAAATAAAATAGAGCCTTTTAAAGCACTATGATACTATGTTAAACACCGAGGATACTGATAGGGAAAACAGTCTTTGTTCTCAAGGAATTTATATTTTAAAATAGTATTTGATTTTTCGAAATACATGCAAAGATAGTTATCAGTATTCACACTTTCAAAATCTTGTGTTCCAAATTTTTTTCCCTCTTCCCTCCTCCCTGCTCCCTTAGACACGAGCAATTCAATATAGGTTAAATGTATGCAATTCTTCTAAATAAATCTTCATTTTTCAGATCAAAAGAAAAAAACCACAGGAAAGAAAAAAAACATCAAGCAAATAAACAATGGCAGTGAAAAAGGTGAAAATATTATGCTTTGATCCACATCAGTATCCATAGTTTTCTCTCTGGATGCTGGTGGCACTTTCCAAAACAAGTCTATTGGAATTGCCTTGAATCACTTCATTGTTGAAAAGAATTAAGTCCATCACAGTTGATCATCACAAAATCTTGTTGCTGCTGTGTACAATGTTCTCTCAGTTCCATTCATTTCACTCGGCATCAGTTTATGTGAATCTTTCCAGGATTTTCTGAAATTAGCCTGCTCATCATTTTTATAGAGTAATGATATTCCCTTACATTCATATACCATAATTTGTTCAGCCAAATTCTTTAGATGATGGACATCCATTCAGTTTCCAGTTCCATGCCATTAAAAAGGGCTGCCACAAACACTTTTGCACATTTGGATCTTTTCCCTTTTTAATAATCTCTTTGGATACAGACCCAGTAGAGACACTGCTGGATCAAAGAGTGTGCACGGTTTTATAGCCCTTTGGGCATAGCTCTGATCTAGTTTATTTAATATTGTTCTGTCAATGAGTTCATATTTTACTGGGAGAAAACAATCTATAAAGAGCAGCTACAAAATGGGAGGAATACAGATATGACTGGAGAAGTCCAGAAGCTGCTATAGAGGACTAGAACAAAGGAAAATAAGACCAAAGCTGATCTATCAAAGTCTAGGGTAGTTTAGGGGCTCTAGATCAAATTTTTCAGTGATGGGGGAATGGAGATGCTGGGGCAATTATGATAGGAAGTTGAAGAGAAATACACACTGGACACTGCTATCTATCTTTTAATCAGTAGAAGACAATCTGTGCTACTCCTTTTGGTTAACTGAGTCCTTTGAGAAAGGTTAAGGGCACCTAGCTATCACAGAGATTACAGTGCCAGGCTTGGAGTCAGAAAACTTCTATCATGAGTTCAAATCTGACCTCAAACACTTCTAGCTGTGTGACTCTAGGCAAGTCACTTAACCCTGTTTGCCTCAGTTCCTCAATCTATAAAATGAGTTGAAGAAGAAAATGTCAAAACATTACAGTATCTTTGCCAAGAAAACCCCAAAAGGGGTTATGAAAAGTCAAACATGACTGAAATGATTCACGGCAACAATAACAAAAGATCAAAGCAAACTGGGGATAATTTGTTTACTGGTTTAAGCATTTACTACTACATAGCTTGGAAGAATTGAGTTCTTTATGCTGGAAATGTCTGCCCTTCACCCAAAAGATATTCCATCAACCTTTGCTGATCAATTGTACATCCCCTGGCAGCCTCTACTCCTGCATGTTCAGCATATTTCTTCTTTGCTAAGAATCATCTGGATTGTAAACCTGATCTCTTAAGAACACAAAGTGGAAGGCATATTATTGCTAGCCCTGCCTAAGAAATATCTCTTTATTTTTCATCTCTGTTCAGGAACATAATGCATATTGACTGCAGGGAAGCCCAGGCAAAAATACGAAAGGTCAAATCTCAAACATTTTCTATCAGTTCCTAGTGATGACGATCTTAAAGACTCATTGGAAGCCCAAAGATGAGAAAAGCCAGGAGAAACTTTCTCTCTTAATTTTGGCATATTCATGTTCTCATTCTGTTTGTATGCTTACTCTTTGCCAGGAGATTAACTTTCAAGATGTGAAAGAAAAATTGCTCGTGTTCAGGATTATTTTCTCAGCATGTGCATCTTTAAATCAATGAGACAAAGAATAGAATTTAGGGTGGGGAGCACTCTGCACTATCAAAATAAGAGAGAGACTGAGATCCAATAAACACAATGTTCTTTCCATACTCATCTCTTGATTTCCCAAGATATAACATTAGAAGATATTCACAGGGAAAGGGTCATATGAAATAAAACCAAGGTCAAATTCTTTGATGCTGAATTTTGTCCGTTGGAGCTTTGAATCCCCCCCATCTCAATACTTGAATCTTTACTAATAACCATCAAATTGACATAAGAACTACAATGCTTCCCAAAAGATTACTGAAGTTTTGTGGAAGGATTGATCTGATAGAGAAAGCCTCTGTCTAGTCTGTCTTGGGGGAAAGAGCTTGTCTGTTTAAGGATTAATGTATCAAAGAGCAATCATTTTCAATTAAATCTCAAAGCATATTCCAATGCTATTTTTCTTTTATGTTGTTATCAATCCTTCAACCAGGACATCATGAAGGTAATGTCTTTACTTCCACCTGAATTGGATTTAAATGAGGCAGAGCTGTGCAAAGTCCTCAGTCTTACTTTCTCCTCCAGAGTCATCCAAGTTCAGTGACAAGTTGTAAGTCAAAATGACTGGCAATGGCCCAAAATGCAGTGGGAGACCTTGGTCTTTCTAAATTAAGGTTTTTTTCCCAGGCCTCAGTTTGTCTGAGGCAATACCCTTTCAATGATCAAGGGCTAAGTAAGAATTGAGAGAAAAGATGGCTTAATTTACTCTCAAAAAAATTCACTCTGGGAGGGGAAAACTCTCAAAGTTTCGAGACAGAACAGAAAACATTTGCTATTTTCATTCATAAAAAGCCATCTTTCATATGAACAAATTTGATGAGACACAAAAGGTTTGCCTCAAAGACATCATCAGAATGTCTCCCAAATGCCATTCTGGCATGATTTCTTATATTTGAGCTTTGTATTTTGTAACCATTACTATCACTGTTATTAATGTGCAGCCCTTGGATTGGGTATTTTTTGGGGGGGTGAGGAGGAAGGAAGGAATCCTTTTCATAGAAAATATGTTTTTTTTTAAATTTTGTAATTGACAAAGGAAAATAGGGTGTTTCTGAAATATTTGTTTTAAGGTCCTGAGTTTTAGCTTGTAGGATTGATCAGCACCTACTATCTAGCTGTTATGAAAGCAGGACTATGTCTTAATTCATCTTCAAATCCCCCACAGCAGCTAGGTTTATGCTCTGTACATAATAAGTACTCCATAAGTATGTGCTGAGTGAATGAATAAAAGAGATCTTAAGAGTTCTATGGTGATTTATCCTATCTGTTTTTTGTTGGAACTGAGCCTGAACTACTTTGTATAAGGTTGGTATTGGGAAGTACTTTAATTTTCATGACATATGGAAGGAGAAATTGTCTTCTATACAATAGTGAATTCAACTGCAAAGCTGATTTGCTGGTGATCTTGACTGGATGAAACTGAGGAAAAATCTTTGTTGTCGCTACTGAATTGTTTCAGTTGTCTCCAGCTGATCGTGAGATCATTTGAGGTTTTCTTGGCAGAGATATTAAAGTGATTTGGCATTTCTTTCTTCAGTTCATTTTGCAGATGAGAAAACTGAGGAAAAGAAAGTTAAATGACTGTTACAGGGTCATACAGCTTAGTAAGTGTCTGAGACAGGATTTAAGCTGTTAGTTATTCCTGACTCCATGCCTGAGCACTCTATCCACTGGGCCACCAACCCACCAAAAGGTGGAGGTAACCCCCAATAGAGGTCCCCAGATGTTGCAAAATATAATGTTCTTCCTTTGAGAGTTTCCAAAGAGAAAGGAGGTTTGGCTGGTGAGCTGAGGAACACTTAGTGGTTAGTAATATGGAGTGAATTTTGGTATCAATTTCCCCTGGGAAAGGTTCATGAAAGAGGCAATAATCTCTTAACTATCTTGCTATGGAAGACCAGTACTTGTGATGGATATTGGTGATAGTATTGGAGAATTTGATGTGCTATGGATTTGATGTTCCTGATATATATTTTGGTCATTATGGCTGATTATTACATCCAGAGACTTCCTCTGAATTGCCCTGACATTTACTTTTCTGTATTAATGGTACTTTTTTAGAAGATTGTTTTGTTTTATGTTTTTATTACTTGTAATAAGCTCCTATCCAATTACTAAGATTTTTTAAAGATTACTTTGGTAAGGAAAGATCTCCTAGAACTCAGCTTCTTAAACTGTGGGTCACAACCCCAAATGGGGTTTCATAATTGAATTGGGGGTCATGAAGTTATGATTCATTATCAATAAATGTTTGATTTATACACCTATATTTTTTATACCTACAGACCTGGGATTGAGTAAATATTTCTCAGATGAAAAGAAGTTAGTGAAAAAAGTTTAAGAAACTGACAACAATAGGTAGAGTGTGGTAGGAAAAGTATCTGTTTAACGTAGATTGAGCAGCTTTCCTTTTAAAGGGATTAGAGAGATCATTCTCAAACCCTCACTGGTTTTGCTTTCCTTCTATATAATATATAAAAGGTTCAATCTATGGGAAGTTGGTTTCATAAGATTTAGAATTTCCACTTTTTGACATGTTCACATGGCCAATCGATAGATGAATATGGATGAGTGGGAGGGAAGAGTGGAGGATAGCATTTTATCTGAATTAGAAATCTGTTTAACTTTAGGAAACATATTCTTTTTAACCTCATTCTAAATAAAGTTGTTTTTATTCCATTTTATGGTCTATTAGAGTCTCATTACTTTCTAATCCTCAACCTGAATCACTGGAGGAGCCGGAGTTGGGTCTGGCCCCAGAATACATTCTGCTTACATTTCCATACATTAAGGATCTCAATATTTACTTAGTGACCACAATGTATGTACTAAGATATATATATATATATATATGGATGTGGTTCCCATACTTTATATCCTTACATTCTGATTTAATGTATCAAAAATATACTGCCCATCTCAGCAATTTAAAATGCTACTAAATGTGGTAAACTTTATTTGGGGAGGGGCAATTTAATCATTTTATAACAAAGCAAACAGATTATTTAAAAGAATGGTCACTTGGCCAACTCTTTCAGAGATAAACTTCATTTTACACAATATCACTTAAAATGCAATTAAACTGTTCTAATTTTTTATTGCTAAAATTCAGGTATAAGTCAAATACTCTACTAACCACAACCAACTGCAATTAATAGGAAATGGATGGAATAATTTCTTTAAAATGTAAATGTTAGTTTGATCCCACAGTCCAACACACACACACACACACACACACACACACACACACACACACTATAAGTTGAACCTTTGAAATCAGAAATATACTCAGCCATGGGATTTCCTATGCTTTGCAGTAAGTTTCTTAAGTGCACTAGATCCTTTTAAATGACTATCATTTCTATGAGCCATGAAGTCAAAGGAAATTGTTTTCATTGAAGTGAAAAAAGACAACCAGTCTTAATTAAAATGACAGAATTTGAGAGGTCATCTAGTTCAACTTCTTGTGCAAATCAGCAATAATTTTTTAAATAACATCCTTGACAGAAGGGCAGATGGATATTCTATGTTTCACATGGCAGATATTTTGTGAGGCAGCCTGTCCCATTGGGGAATAGGCTTTCTAGTAGAAAGGTCTTATTTATATTAAGCCAAAATTTCATTCCATTGGCCCTAATTCTGCCCTTGAGACCAACACCAAATACACATACTCCCTACTTAACAGGACAACCTTTAAAATATATGAAAACAGCTATTATGCTCCCCTTAAGTCTTCTCTTCTTCAAGCTAAACATTCTCAACCCAAGAGGACATGCTTTTTGGAACTTTTACCATCCAGGTAACTTTCCACCAATGATTTAATTTTCAAATCTAGCTTAAAAGTATGGTACCTGACCTACATTTAAAGGAAGACACACACAAAAAAAATAGAAAAACATTGAACATATCATCTATCAGACTTATGGTCAGAAGAAGAATTTATGAATAAACAAGACTCAGAGAGCATTATGGAATGTAAAATAATTTTTATTATATTAAATCAAAAAGATTTTTTTTACAAATAAAAGTCAAAGTTAGAAGGAAAACATCAAGTTTGGGGAAAAATTATAAACAATTTCTCAGAAAAGTCTCATATCTCAAACATATAGACAACTCTTGTCAAATTTATAATATGTCATAATAAATAGTCAAAGAACATGAATAGGAAGTTTTAAAATAAAAGAATCAAAATTAAATGGTCATATAAAAATGGTCTAAATTACTACAGATTAGAGAAATGCAAATTAAAACAACTTTGAGATCATCTCACACCTATTGGAAAAATTGGAACACTAATAATATACTGTTCATAGAATTATAAAGTGATCCAACTGTTTTAAAAAGAATCTAATATTATGCCCAAAGAGTTATTAAACCTATCTACTTTTTGACTCAGAAATATTATTATTCAGTCTATTTCCCAAGATGATTAGGGGAAAAGGAAAAGAACTTAGATGTTCTAAAACATTTATAGCAACTTTATTTGTGATGGCAAAAAATGGAAATTAAGGTAATGTCAATCAACTGGTAAATAACTGAACAAAATATGGTATATAATTGTGATAGAATTTTTACAAGCTGTAAGAAATGATAAATTGATTAATTTAAGAAAAACATTAAAAGACTTGTGTGAAATAAGCAGAACCAAGAGAATGTTGTATATGGAAACAGCAATACTGTTGGAAGAACAATTGTGAATAATTAAGGTTTTCTGAGTATTATAAATACTCAAATTGACTACAAAGGAACTATGAAAGAAGTTACTATCCACTTCCAAAGAAATAATTGATAAATAAAAGTATGCATAGTAAGATTTATATCTATATTTATATCTATCGCTATGTCTCTATCAAATAGTGGCCTTCTCTAATGTGGAGGGGAGAAGAAGGCAGTTTGAAGGCATTTTAAGTTTGGAACTAAATAAAGATAAATTAAATTAAATTTAAAGGGGGGGAGGGGGAGTATGGTACCTAGGACAGAGTATTCATTTCATAATTACTTATAAAATTTTACTTATATATAATTAGTATGATCTAATTTTGCATTCTTCACTTGACTTTATTTCATATATCTTTCCAAATATTTTTTACATTCCTCATATTTGTCCTTCTTAATTCTATGCATTTCCTTAGTGGTTGAAATTTATACTGTTTCCTATTTTATTTTTACAATAGTTAAAATACTATCAGAAATACTTATTTTAATTTTTGCTTATATATTCTGAGAGTTCATTCCCAATAAAAAGATTCCTAAGTCAAAGCCATATAATTACTTTTATAAATCTTGTGTGCTGTTAGATTGATCTCCAAAATATTCCACCAATTTTTCCCAGCAAGGTATGAGAATAACTATTTCTCTGTATCCCCTTCCCTCATTGAATTTTATGATTCTTGTTTATTTTTCTGAATTTTGTGGTTGTGAGGTGGTACCCAAGACCCATTTTAATTTGCACTACTTTGGTTATTAGAGAGATTGAATAATTTAATTCATGTTTTGTAATTTTTATACTTTCTCATGTAAATTATTTGTTCATATCCTTTAACCATTAAAGAAAGATTCTTTCCTTTGCATATTTGCATTATTTACTTATAAATTTTAGATGTCAAGTTTTTATTAGTTATGCTTCAATATTTCAAAGGCTTTGTGATTTTATTATTAAGAGCACTTCTTCCACCAGTGTAGAGCAAAACTATATAATCAGAAGTATGTGAGTAAGTGTTTAAAAACCAGATCTCTAGATGAGGAAAGGTATATATGATATACTTTAAAATTTAATCTATACGATTAACATTTCACCTCTTCCATTATTTTGTTTAGAAATGAACAGAATAATAAATCAGGCCCTCTTTCATAGCAGTGGCCAATTTCTAAGGTATAAAAAAGCCCATACTGAAAATTTAATAATTGGTTTCATAAGCTGGTCCAAACTGGTTTCAGCAGATCCATGGTTATTAATCATCCATGTCTTCTCATCCTGCAAGATATTTGCCCATGCCCTTCTATAAAATTTTTATAGAGTATCTATCCAATATGTTAGAAGCTTTAAGATAAGTAATATTAATATTACACAGATACCAATTAGATATGTAAGTTCAATTTAGGCTGCTCATCTGTTATCCATGACTGTTTTGTGACTGAACCACATCTTTTTATATGTCTTTTTATATGATTTCTTGCAGGCATATCACTATTGGTAATATGGTATAACTTAGTTATGCATATTGTACATTTTTCTATTGCTAAATGAACAATTTACAAATATGTAATTATGTTATTCCATAATTTAGAATCATGGAACCACCAAGAGATTATTGACATAAAGGGCACTTTGTGTCAAGGGGCACTTTGGAAATCACCAAAAGTATTGTGTCATTTTCCAATCCACTTTCTTCCTCTTATTTAATTGTGAGCTCAGATTACTGTCCATCTGTAATGTTTCAACAAGATAGACTAACTCAATAAACTGAGATCATATTGGGGCAATAGCTACTTTCCATCTTTTTTTTATCTTTTTCTTTGTGGAATAGTATGCCAAACTCCTTTGGTGAATTAATGTCTTTTTCATATCTCTTTTGTAGGGCATCATATGCTTTTTCCATTCCTTCTTGCAATGATCTCATTTCATTTCCCCATTTTTCTTCCAACTCTCTTTTAAGATTCTTTAATGCAATCTTCCAAGAAAGCCTTGTGAAATTGGACCAGCTCATGTCTCCCTTTGGGGCTTCATCTAGAGTTGCTTTGCCTTTAGGAACCTCAGGATTTGGAGGTCTGTTCTTCTCTCTCTCCATAAAAGCTGCCTATGGTGAGACTTCTTTTTGTTTTTTTTAGTCATTATTTTAATGCTTGGGGTCTGTTCATTGCAAAGGAGCAACAGCTGCTTTAATTTGCCCTGGGACAGTTCTCCTGATTGCTTTCTGGTGCTGGGTGACCGTGTCTAAGTCTGGTGTCCTTCCAGGGTTCAGTGGTTTACAATTTGCCTTTTACAAAAGGCAAATCTGCCAAACCACTAGCTTGTAACCAGGATAGAATAGCCTAAGAGGCTCATTGAAAATTCCCAGGTGCTTAGAAGCTACAAAGCTCTGACTCCCAGCCCCAGCTCCTTGCCCCTGGGGCTCCCTGTGCTGCCATCTGGGCTCAGCAGACTGTCCCCCTGCCCCTTTGAAGCAGATCTGTTCTGAAGTTCTTCCAAAGTCAGAGGAGGTCACAGACAGTTATGTCTGCTCTCTGCCCCAAACTCTTTTGGGAGACCATGTATCTTAAGGGTTTTTAAAATAGTGTGGGCTTTGATGCAGCTGTGGTACTATGTAGTATGTAAGCTAAAAATAAGAAGTACCTAGAACATAGGTTCTTAATTTTTTGTGGTGTCTTGGATCCCTTTGGCAGACTAATGAAGCTTATGGATTCTTTTCTCAGAATAACTTCTTTAAATGCACAAAATAAAATATGTGGGCTTACAAAGGTGATTGATTTTACTGAAATAAAAATGTGTTTCTTCCCCTACCAAAGTTCACTAACCCTCTGAAATCTATCCACAGATTGCTTCCCAGCAACCTAAAAAACATTTAATTATGAGAAACCCACAGATCTATGGAAGAGGTGGAATTTTGCAGGTTAGAAAAGGGAAAAGATGCTTTACAGTCTCCACATAGTGTTAAGGATGTCAGGTCCAATGGGTTTACATTATACTGTGTCAATGTAAATGTGGACCCTCAGTTAAGAAGTCCTGATTTAGAAAAGCTCACCATCTAAAAATCTCTTTTATCTGTAAAAACTGTTTCCTTATTTGATGCCTTCCTTGATATTGGTGACTAGAGGATCAGCAAACAAAATTATATCTGTAGTTGCATATATCAACAATTTCGTATGATCTAAATCTATGCTTGGAAAAGAATCTTGTTTTGCTGAAGTTTTTAAAGCTGCATTTTACTCCAAATTATTTTTTTTCCTTCCTCCTTTCCTTTCATCTTTCTTCCCTCTTTCCTTTTCCCCCTCCCCTCCTTCTCTTTCTTCTCTTCTTTTCTCCCTTCTTCCTTTCTTCCTTTTCCTCTTTCCTTTCTTCTTTCTTTCCTTGCTTCCTCCCTTCTTCCCTCCTTCCTCCTTTTTCTCCTTTCTTCCATTCTTCTTTTTCTTTCCTCCCTCTCTTCCCTCTTTTTCCTCTCTCCCTCCCTCCCTCTTTTCTTCCTTCCTTCCTTCCCTCTTTCCTTCCTTTCCTCTTTCCTTTGTTCCTTCCTTCCTTTTCTTTTTATCCCTTCCTTTTCCTTTCTTTATTTCCTTCTTTTTTCATTTTTCCTTCCTTTTTCCTTTTCTTCTTTTATTTATTTCTTTTCGATTAATAAATAAATACATTAGATTCTTCCAGTCACTATACTTCTAAGTTAATTGTTAGAATGTGAAATTGTGGTTAGGTATAGAGAGTCATCTGTAAAACCCAGTTCTTCCTTCCTCATATATATTTTTAAATGAAAGGATATTCTCAAAAGGTACATAGACAAATCTCATAAAGATTTTTCTGAGATAACAAAGTAGCAAAAAGTCAGTAATTCCTAAAGTCTTCATGATCATGGCTTTTTTTTTTTTTGGTGGGGGAGTAAGAGGTAATAATATCATCTATCTTTTCTCTCCTTTTGGAATTTTCTATTGTTTGAGTTGTCGTGACAACTAATTACTGAATGTCTGTAACATCAGCATAGATTCCCTCTCTATATACTTCGTCAAATCCAGCTGTTCTTACTAATGCCATCTTCTACAAATAGTAATTCAAACCTGAGCACATCAGGTATTGAGATGTTAGACTTGAAATCTGCTGGTCCTACTGACATCAGTGCATAGAAGAGATTATTACGGATATATGGATATACTTGGTCATTCTCATTTCTATTTCTTACCTTTTTGTCATTTTCAGTGATAAATATTCTTGAGATAATTCCAGAGGGATATGGATCAAGAATTGAAAAGGACCTCAAGGGCATTTAGTGCAAGTTCTTCATTTTTTGGTTGATGAGGAAACTGAAATGAAGGGAGCATACGTGATTTGGTCAAAGATATGCAGATAACAGTCCACCAGAAACAGGATTTGAAAACAGCTCATTTGCTTTTAAAACTAGCTCATTTTCCTCTATGTGTGATGTTGCTTCTTCCTTCCTGCCCACTTTCCAAAAGGGTTATTTTACTTTCCCCTGCTTTTCATTGTTTTGTGGAGCAATATTGCTTGTAATCATTTCTTATTCTCTTGTGTCCTATAAATAATTGCTTTCTGAAATGTTGTTCTTTTGGCTGCCGTGTCTCTCCACTTGGCAAGAATATAATTTGATTTCTAACTATAGAAGTTTCAATCTCTTATGATATCCTCATTTTGTTTGTTATTGGTTAAATACCTCTTTTAGAAGAATTAGAGTTGTTGTTTTTACTGGTATCCATTTCCCACTTTTCAGGGTTGAGTATTTAAATGTATTGAACTTGAACAATTATAATTTTATATATGCACACATGCATACTTTCTTTAATATGTATACTTTCTGATGCACTGTTAATTTTGTATTCTTTGAAATAGTTAAAAAAACAGAATGAAAAAAGAAAAATAGAAAAGGAATACAAAACAAAATAAAACAAAAGTGAATATTGCCATGTGCCCAGCAGAATATAAAGGTGGATTCAAAATATATAACAACAAATTACCAGTTCAAGAAAGTGTATCTATTAGTAGAAGAAATGATATTTATGAGTGTCCATCTTTACTTTCTTGTAAATTGTTCTTTTATTCTCTATGTACCTTTTTAATTTTATTCTTTTTTTCCCCTTTCATCCTCCTTCACCCACAAGTAGGCTATAGTTAAGAAAGGATATATTTATATATACATCTGTAGATATATACATACATACACCTACACACACACACACAAACACACACACACACACCTCACATACACATACATGTATCTTTCCTATGCTTGCTGACTCTTTGCTTTAATTTTGCTCCTTAACTTGCCTTGCTATTACTTAACTTCTCCTCACTCATGGATCCTTCCCTTGCCTTCTTCCTCACCCTTTGCTTCCCAGTTCACCCATACCTCTCCCCTTATTTTTTAAATTCTCGATGTGAGTAGATTGTAAGAAGTAATGCCTCTGATTATTCTTCTTCTGTACTTCATTTGTAGTACATAATTACTATTCTTACCTTAACTCTGCCCCAATCTTTCTTTTGAGTTGCCATATTGTTGATATCAATCTCAAACACTTGGTATACATTTTCCATGTTAAAAAACCATAAACAATTTGTCCATGTTTTATTCCTTAAAATTGATCTTAGATACTGTCTTTCATATTAAATTTTTTATTAAGTTCAAGTTTAGTTGATAGAAAGTCCTAAAAATCTGCAAGTTCATTAAATGTCCATTTTTCCTCATTCAATATTATTGATAATTTTGATATATATGATATTTTTAACCATAGGCCTAGTTCTTTTGATTATTGGTAGATATGATTCCAGGACCTATGGTCTTTTATTGTGGCTACTCATAAGTCTTGTACAATTCTAATTGTAGTTTCAGTGTATTTGAATTGATTTTTTTCTTGTTTCTTGCAAATTTTTCTCTTTCATCTAGGGTTTTGAAATTTGACAATAATATTCCTCTGTGTTTTTCACAAAGAATCTCATTGAGGTGGGGATAAGTGGATTTTTCCACTTCTACTTTCCCCCAAATTCTATCACTCCAGAACAATTTTCTTGATTATTTCTTGCATTTTGGGTAGTCTAATTATTTTTATATTTTTTCATCTTGATCTGTCTCCAGATCTGTTCTCCAGATTTTCTTTTTTTCCCCTTTTTTTAATTATAGCTTTTTATTTACAAGATATGTGCATGGGTAATTTTTCAGCAGTGACAATTGCAAGACCTTTTGTTCCAATTTTTCCTCTTCTTCTTCCCATCCCCTCTCCCAGATGGCAGGTTGACCAATACATGTTAAATATGTTAAAGTATATGTTAAATACAATATATGTATACATATCCATACAGTTATTTTGCTGTACAAAAAGAATCGGACTTTGAAATAGGGTACAATTAACCTGTGAAGAAAATCAAAAATGCAGGCAGACAAAAATAGAGGGATTGGGAATTCTATGTAGTGGTTCATACTCATTTCCCAGAGTTCTTTCGCTGGGTGTAGCTGGTTCAATTCATTACTGCTCTATTGGAACTGATATGGTTTATCTCATTGTTGAAGAGGGCCATGTCCATCAGAATTGATCATCATATAGTATTGTTGAACTATAGGACATTCTGTCCTATTTTTTTTTTCATTTTTTAGACTCTGTTTTGCTATTTCTGGGTTTTTCATAGTTTCACTGGCTTCCTCTTGCCCAATTCTAATTTTAAAAGAATTATTTTCATCTTTGAGACTCTATCTTTTTTTTTCCTTTGGCTGAGGCAATTGGGATTAAGTGACTTGCCCACGGTCACACAGCTAGGAAGTGTTAAGTGTCTGAGGCCAGATTTGAATTCAGGTCCTCCTGACTTCATGGAGCCACCTAGCTACCCCTGCTCCTTTTTGAGTTGGTTAACTTTTTTCATAATCTTCTTTTGCTTTTCTTGGATGGTTTTTATCTTTTAGTTTTTCTCAATGACATTCATTTGATTTTTAAATTCTTTTTTGAGTTCTATGAATTCTCTCTGGACAGGGAGTCATTTAATGTTACTTTTGGGGCAGAAGTTTTTTTTTAATTCAATGTCTCTTTTGAAGATGAACCCTGGTCTTACCTGTTCCCATAGTAAATTTCTATGGTAGAAGAAATTTCTTTCTTCTTTGTTGGTTCATTTTTTTTAAAATAAGAGGTATTAATGTAAGTACCTTTAATAATGGAATGGGGGGTGCCTCTAGCTTCACTTAAGCTTTCCTCTCCAATCTGGAACCCCAAAGCAAACTTACATTCCAGTAAGTGCCTGCAGCCAGCAGCATCTCTGCCTCCTGCCTCTGCACTCACAGGATGCTGTTACCTTTTTCACCCAGGACCCCATATCTGCAGCACAACTGGGCCTAGCATTCCTGATCAGCCAAAATTCCCTCAGTCTTCCTGTACTCAGATCCTGACTCCACAGGCTGTCCAGGTGTTGAAAGTTTCGGTGGTTCCTGCTGAAGCTCCAACCAAACCCAGCTCACCCCAGGGGTCCCCATTTAATGTTTTTGGAAAACAGTTTGGAGGTGTTTGCGTTTCACATGGGTTAATCCCCAGCCCCAGGTCTTTCTCTAGATCTTGGGTTGTACCTGGAGGATCCCTGTTCTGCCCAAAGTTTTCTTGACTTTTCATCAGTCTATATTTGTCCTACAAAGAAATTTGTCCTATTTGTGGGGGAAATCTATAGAGCTTGACCTACTCTACCATCTTTCCAATGTCTTCTTGAAAAAAGGATTTGTGATATATACATATGAGAATCCTAAATTATTCACAGAAGTAACAATTGCTGACATTTATAGAGGATGTCTCCAAAATTTTAGTGCTTAGACATTTGGATACCATATATATGTCTGGATTACTATACATATATATACATATATATATATATATATATATATATATATATACACACACACACACACACACACATACATACTTTAAAATATGATGCCTTGAAGCTTGCAGAATATGTATATTATTTATGTAACTTCATTTAAACTTCTCAATAATGCTATAAAGTAGCACTGCAGATATTAATATCCCCAAATTACAGATGATAAAACTGAAGAACTTATAGATTAAGGGTCTTGTCCATGGTCATAAAGTTAGTAAATGCTGAAGCTAAGATTCAAATAAAGGCTTTTCTTGACTCCAGGTCCAGAGATCATAAAATCATAAAGTTAACTCTATTCATCTCAATGTACCACCTCATTCATAATCCTGAACCATATTTACTAATTTATTTTTAACCCTTCTTCCATGTGCCTCTCTTTGCCCTGAAGTCACCAAATTATGTTGTTTTGATTCGGATCATCTGATCAATTTCAGCAGACATTGATATATAAGCTGTAATTTTCTTCATCATGAATACAGCAAAACCAGATGGCCAAATGTCTCATGAAATGATGTTTTTTGCCTTTTAGCCCAAGATAATATTGAATCTTCCAGTTCCTTTATTTCTCCATCCAAGATATTTGTGAGGTATTTCTCCATTTAGTTTGGAACTCTTTATGTCTGAGAGTTTCATTTATAACAAGAATGTCAACAAGGATGTGGTTCAATTCATCCAGTTTTATACTGTATAATACTATCAATTTGCTCACAGGCCAAAAATCTTACATTTAGCAAATCAAGACAAATGTATTTTTATAGTTTAATAATTGTGTAATTCCTAACCTCCCTTATTCACTTTTCCCTAACTCTACCACTCTCACACTCTGTTCTTTGCTTGCACTCATCTCCTTCATCTCCTTTCCCCTGATGACTTCTTGTCCCTTTCCTTCCCTTTCTTCCTTTTCCTTTGCCTGGGATGGTTTCCCATATATAAACCATTTTGAATTTTTATCTGTTTGTGTTGACCACAGTTAAAGAATACAACAGTTAGTGGCCAACCTGCTGGTCGGTTAAGAGGCTCTTTAGATTGAGCTAGACTGGTCTTTGAATCAAATATCTGCAGTATTTGCAGAAAAAATTTTCTATAAACTGTTTTTCTTTTTACATATTTATTATATTTTTCTCAGATGTATTTTTTTTATATTTATAAAGTAGAATTTATCATTTTTGTCTCCTATAACTTATCTGTTCAATAGATAAAATAGGCATCTCCTCTAAAGTTAGTCATATTATTTTCATCTAAGTTTTTAATGTATTTTTCTTAAGTTTTTCTGGAAACCAAATAAAATTTACTATGATATATAAACTTAAATTTATTGTATATGCTGTTACTATCTAGTTTCTTCAATAATATTTTTAAAATAATTCATTCTTTTCCTAGTTTTAATTTGTATGTTTATTTAGCACCATCTACATCTATACATAAAAGATTGAGCAAGAGAATTCCATGATTGGCTTGATGAGCTTATGTGGGAATAAGCTTTAGTTTGAGACTTCATTCTTTCTGTGGAAGGTATGGACACATCTTAAAAGATAGGTTTCATTGATGTTGGCTGAATTCATAGCCCCTATCTCCTATGTGGTACATGTAAGTGAAGACCTGGTTTTTGTTCTGGTGGTGAATCTATTAACTCCTGCTGTGGTGAGATCAATCAGGAGGGAGGAACCACTTGCTATGCTGGGTTATAAAAGAGAGCCAACAGACCACATCTGGCCTTTCTTATCCTTTTGCCATTTGACAAGGTTAGGATTGGACTAGGATCCTGATGATGGGGTCTCCTAAATTGTCCCCAAGCAAAATGAATGGAAACCACATGCTGGCAGTCTCAATGCATCTAAATAGCAGCCATGGAGAAGTGACCCAAGAGTTAAGAGTATCTGAATTTCAGCTTCTAGAGGAGCATTGGGAGTTTCTCTTTAGCTATCTTACTTTTGAGAATTTATTTATTAAGCACAGACTATATGCCAAGCACTGTCCTAAGTGCTTTAAAAATATTATCTCGTTTGATCCTCACAACAACTCTTTGGAAGAGAAGATATTATTATTAATCTCATTTTACAGTTGGAAATACTAAAGCAGACAGGTAAAGTGATTTGCCCAGAGTCATATAGCTATTAAGTGTTTGAGGTTGGATTTGAACTCAAGTCTCGATTCCTTTGGCTCATTTACCCCCCACCTATTAGCGATTCCCTTTTGTCCCTTTGTACTGTAACTCAATGAATCTTCTCTACCACATCATTATTTTAGAATAATCATTTGATAAAATCATTCATCAAAGTGGTAACACAAACATATATATTTTCCCTTTATGCCTCTTTTCTCTCAGAAGAGAATACAGTGGGGGAAGGGAGTTCTCTCTTTCCCCCTCAATCCTACAACAATGGTGCCTTGTCTTAGAGCAATTCACTCACTGGAAATATACCAAGGAAAGAGTGGCCCTAATAAGTCCAGCTGTGGAGTCAAGTTGAACTATGGAATAGATCCAAGAGAGATATGTCCCACGGATATGCTACGGACACAAGGAGTAGGTGAGTACCCCAAAACAAGAGAAAAGATATTGGGGCTCAAGAGTGCTAGAGGTGTCAACATGGCCATATGTTCTCCTGATCTGAATACTAGAATTAACTAGTATTCTCCACTAGAATGGTCTATACATAGACCCATTCTTCCCACTGATGCTATATATTTGTGGGAGATCATACCAGGCAAAGGAAAAGGAAGAAAGGGAAGGAAAGGGACAAGAAGTCATCAGGAGAAAGGAGATGAAGGAGATGAGGGCAAGCAAAGAACAGGCAGGGGAAAGAAAATATATAAGGAATATAGATGTAGATGGGAAAATGGAAAAATGGCAGAATACAGCCACAATCTGCTCTGGAGCCCCAGCCCACCTTTTAGAGCTTTCCACTCAGCACCAAGGCAACCTCCAAGGGAGAGAGTCCTACATGACCCATGACTGTCATATAATACCAAAGTTCAGAATTCTAGATGTGTGCTGCTTTGCTCTCTGGCTGGCTGGTGAATTTAATACGCAGGAGAGCAGCAAAGTCAGTGAAGGAACAAAGAACATTTAATTCATAAACATATTTCTATCCATATTTATGAGCCTTTTTCCAGGTGCACGGCCTTGGTCTAAGCATTACAAGATGGGGGTTAGAGACGACACAGTCCCTGCTCCCAGGGAGCTCAGCACAGAGCTTGGAAATGACAGACCACACACAGATGAGACAGTCAAATATATACAAGGCACTGTGTAGGATATATACATTTCAGGAGGTGAATGCTACAATGGCTGGATCAGGCTAGCGTGTGAAACCCAGACTTGGCCCTGGTCAGGCTTTGAGAAGTCTATCGTTCCATTTAAACAAATATTTAGTAAGCACCTATGATGTGAGAGGCCATGATTGCATCATGTTAAGTTTTGGAATCTACAACCTAAACATATTGGGAAGAGTTGGGAGAGGAACCAAAAACAATATCAAAAGTTGACAACTTCCCTCCTCACAGAGATGCACAGATATAAAATCCATCAATATGCTTTGCCACAGTAGATGGTCACCTCAGACTGTGGATCTTTGGCTCATCATGTGGCAGAGTTGAAGGAACTGAATGAATATTCTCATTTTATGATTGAGGAAATGGTGATCTAAAGCAGAGCTTCTTAACTTTTCTACTTTTTGCTCAAGAAATTTTTATGTGACTTGAGTGTATAGGTATGAAATAAGTTTATAAATCAAACATTCACTGATATTAAGTTTTATTTTCATCATCCCTACATTCAATTTAAAAACCCTATATAGGATTACAAACTTAAGAAGCGGGTTAGAGTCAGTGACTTGTCCAGACTTCCATAGATAGTAAGAAAGTGGGCAGCTAGGTGGCTCAGTAGATGGTAGAGGGGGGCTGAATTCAAATCTGTGTGACCTTAAACAAGTCACTTAACCCTGTTTACCTCAGTTTCCCCATCTGTAAAATGAGATGCAGAAGGCAGTATTGCTGCCAAGAAAATCCCAATGAGGTCACAAAGAATTACACATAGGTGAATAACAGATAAGTAAATAGCAGAGCCAGATGTGATCTAAGGGCTGCCTACAATGTTGGCTTTGGCTTTTATATACATGTCTATGTGTATATTCATGCATAAATACATACATGTATGGAAGACCTGCTCTCATAAGAAATATATATGCATATATGCATGTATATATAGTTAATTTTGTATAGAAACTAGTAGTTCATATTTATATGATGCTTTAGCAGGGGTCCTCAAACTTTTTAAATAGGGGGCCAGTTCACTATCTCTCAGACTGTTGTAGGGCCAGACTATAGTAAAAACAAAAACTTTGTTTTGTGGGCCTTTAAATAAAGAAACTTCATATCCCTGGGTGAGGGGGATAAACATCCTTAGCTGCCCCATCTGGCCCGCGACCGTAATTTGAGGACCCTTACTTTAAGGTATATAAAGTATTGTAGAAACATGATTTCATTTGATCCTCAAAACAACACATGATGTTGGTGCTATTATCATACCCACTTCTCAGATAAGGAAAGTGCTCAAAGAAGAACAGGGCTTTGCACAAAATTCCATAGTCAATGAGCATTAGAGATGGGATTAAACTCATATCTTTCTGACTCCAATCCAGCACTCTTCCATTACATAGCCTGCCTTTCTCCTGGCGGCATTCTCATAAGTCACCAGATATCTGAATATGATCGTTCACTTTATGTGAATGTATTTGAATAGTTTTTTTTTTAAGTTTTCAGAGTACTTTCGTATGATTTTCAATAATCTGGGGGTAGGCAAGGAATTTATAACGATAAATTTATTATTATATTATTATTAATAAATAATAGTAAATTTATTATAAACCAGTAAATTGGGGCTAAGGCTAAATGCTTGGCCTAAGGTCACATTTGGCTAGTATGGTGTGGTAAGAAGTTCCCAACTCCAGGCATTTTCCCAAATTGTCCCCTTTTGACTGGAATGCTTTCCCTCCTCATCTCTGCTGCTCAGCTAAAATCTATAAGAAACCTTTCCTGATCCCCTCAGTGCTAGTATCTTTTCCTTGTTGAATATCTCCAATTAATCCTGCCTATATCTTGTACATACATACTTGTTTACATGTTATCTCATTAGATTTAGAAGGTAGGGATGGTCTTTTTTATCTTTCTTTCTATTTGGCACTCAGTAAATGTTTATTGACTGGGAGTCATAATGTTTTATTCCTGTGACATACATTCATTTTCTAAACCTTGTAAGACTCAGTTTCTTCATCTGTAGAATGGGGATGATACTTATATTATCTCTCTTATGTGACTGTTGTGAGGAATGGAAATCTTGAAGTATAACACAAATGTGAATAATGATTTCAGATGGCAGAATTGGATTGAGAACCCAGGTCTTGTTACTCCAGATCCAGTGCTCTTTACACTCAACAAGAAACAAATTAGCCTTGGCAGCATCTGGCAGGATTCCAAACTGACTTCACTTCTTAGGTACATGTGGTTTTCTTCAGTATTTCAAGGGCAGGTCTGCTCTAGATAATTCAATTCAACTCAACAAACATTTATTCCATTCTCAGACTGTGCAAGACACTGAGTTGGATATTAGACACACAAAGATATAATAAAGTCAAATAAAAATAGTTAATATTTATAGAATACTTTCAGATTTACAAAGTGCTTTTCACATTTTTCATTTGATCCTCACAACCATCCTGGGAGGTAGATGTTATTATTATCCCCATTGTAGAGATGAGGAAACAAAGCAGATGTGAACTAGGCATATTTCTCTTGGTCATTAAGTTGTGGTCTTATAAAAATTAAATGACTTTCCCAGGATTACATAGCGAGTAAGTATTCACATATGAATTTGAATTCAGGTCTTCTTGATTTCAGGTTCAGTACTCTATTGACTGTGCCACCTGAATATCCAGTTTTTTAAAAATGTATTTAATATTTTTATTTTTCCTCAGTTACATTTAAAACCTGTTTTTACATTTGTTTATAAATTTTGTATTTTTCTTTGTTTATATGTTGCCATAACCAGGAAAACAGAATTACAATGCTATAACAACTAGACAAGTGAGACTTGTCTAAAACAGAGCTTTTTAAACCTTTTCCACTTGTGACCCCTTTTTATCTGAGAAATTTTTATGTGACCCCTTGCATATAGATATATAAAATAGAAATACAAATCAAATATTGATTGATAATAAATTTTATTTTATTTGCATTTAATTTTTGTTTTATTTGATATACATATCCCTTATCTCCACCCCCACCCATTAAGAAAGCACATGCAAAACTATGCAAAACATTCTAATGATCCACTCCTAAGTAATTATCAGTCTCATACAATGATCACTGGAAAGATTTCAGAACAAGAAAGGGAAGTTTATCCTATTTCTAATAATAAAAAAAATAATAAATATCTTAAAATTTGCTAAATTCTCATCATCAATTATCTCATTTGATTCTCCTTTTAGACCAAAGCTTCTTAAACTATGGGTCACAATCCTTTATGGGATAGAATAACTGAATATAGTGGTGACAAAAAAATTTAGCAGCAGTAAAAGGTATCAAATATTCTGCCAAGATTAAATTCTTTATGTAAAAATAAATAAGCAATCCTTCTCATTAGTATGTGAATTTGTTCTCATCTGTAATAAATGATAATATTATATGTATATCAAATAAAACAAAAATTAAATGCAAATAAAATAAAATTTATTATCAATCAATATTTGATTTGTATATCTATTTTATATACCTATATGCAAGGGGTCACATAAAAATTTCTCAGACAAAGAGAGGTCACAAGTGGAAAAGGTTTAAAAAGCTCTGTTTTAGACAAATCTCACTTGTCTAGTTGTTATAGCATTGTAATTCGGTTTTCCTGGTTATGGCAACATATAAACAAAGAAAAATACAAAATATATCTTAATCCTGTGCAATCCACTTCTATTCTACATTGAAAAATGGGGACTTGACACCTGAGAATTATGGGAAAGAGGGCAAAAAATGTATACAGTCTGAACATTTAAAAACATTAACTGAACTCTTGACATTCTTAAACTTCCCATTGTGCCTACAGTCTATTGATAAAGCAGTTGATTAAGAAAAGCAAAAGATAGACCTGAAGACTCCTTTCAAATAAAATGTCTACATTCTATGCAATATATTAGTAGCATATAATATTTCATGACAAATTTAACTGCAAAATAACTGTTCAATAATCTATCACCATTATCACCATTAAACAAGATATAAAACAGATCTGAGGTGTTCAGCAATTTCAGAGAAGATGTCCTATACTAAGTCCTTTCTTTAAAAATTATTTATTTTTATTAAAGCTTTTTATTTACAAAATATATGCATGGGTGTCTTTTTGTTTGTTTTTTTTGTTTTGTTTTGTTTTGTTTTTTGCTGAGGCAATTGGGGTGAAGTGACTTGCCCAGGGTCACACAGTTAGGAAGTGTTAAGTGTCTGAGATTAGATTTGAACTCAGATCCTCCTGACTTCAAGGCTGGTACTCTATCCACTATGCCACCTAGCTGCCCCCATGGGTAATTTTTCAACATTGACTTTTGCAAAACTTTCTGTTCCAAATTTTCCCCTACTTCCCCTCACTCCCTCCCCTAGATGGCAGGTAGTCCAATACATGTTAAATATGTTAAAATATATGTTAAATCCAATATATATATACATATTTTACAGTTACCTTGTTGCACAAGAAAAATCGAATCTAGGGAAAAAAATACCTGAGAAGGAAAACAAAATGCAAGCAAACATCAACAGGAAGTATGAAAATGCTATGTTGTGGTCCATACTCAGTTCTCACAGGTCTCTCTCTGGGTATATATGGCTTTCTTTATCACTGAACAATTGAAACTGATTTGAATCATCTCATTGTTGAAAAAAGCCATGTCCATCAGCATTGATCATCACATAACCTTGCTGTTCCCATACACAATGATTTCCTGTTTCTACTTATTTCACTTAGCATCAGTTCATGTAAGTCTCTCCAAGCTTCTCTGTATTCATCCTGTTGGTCGTTTCTTACAGAACAATAATATTACATAACATTCATTTGCCATAATTTATTCAGCCATTCTTCAGTTGGTGGGCATCTACTCAGTTTCCAGTTTCTTGCCATTACAAAAAAGAGCTGCCACAAACATTTTTGCACAAGTGGGTCCCTTTCCCTCCTTTAAGATCTCTTTGGTATACAGACTCAGAGTAACACTGCTGGATCAAAGTAAATGCCCAGTTTGATAACTTTTTGAGTATAGTTTCAAATTGCTCTCCAGAGTGGTTGGATATGTCTATAGTTCCACCAACAGTATATTGGCCTACACTAAATCCTAATAGAAGAAGGAATTCCTATGTATGGAGAAGTTTGAGAAATGCTTCTATTTGCAGGTGATCATGGATGGAATAAATTAAGCTGAGGAATCAATGGCTCCTCAATGAGATCCATCACCAATCAAAAGAGATAAGCTTTTCAAGCTACAAAGGAATAACAATGGATGAATATCTATCACTCAACTCAAGACATGCAATTGGATAGGCCATTAGTTTCTAATATCAGGCTGGTATAAGAGCTGGATGATGAATTAGCCCCAAAGCTGATTAGGAACAAGCTCACACATTAATGCATTGTTATGGCATTAGAATGTAATGGAATATTATTGTTCTATAAGAAATGATGAGCAGGCCAATTTCAAAAAAGTCTGGGAAGATTTACATGAACTGATGCTAAGTAAAGTGAGCAGAACATTGTATACAGTAACAACAATATTATATGATGATTATCTGTGATGGACTTAGCTTTTTTTTAACAATGAGGTAATTAAAAGCAATTACAATAGACAAAAACAATAGACTTGTTTTGGAAAGTGTCAATCTGCATCAGAAAGAGAAATATGGAAGCTGAATGTGGATGGAAGTATTCACCATTTTTTTCTCTTGTTTCTTTGCTTTTTCTTTCTCATGTTTTTTTTTTTCTCTTTTGCCCTAATTATTTTTGTGCAGCATGATGAATATGGAAATATGTTTAGAAGAATCGTATGTTTAACTTCTATTGGAGTACCTATTGTTTTGGGAAGGAGTGGGGGAAGAAAAGAGAAAATTTTGGAACACAAGGTTTTGCAAAGGTAAATATTGAAAACTATTTTTGCGTGTATTTGGAAAAATAAAATACTACTAAAATATTATAAAAGGTATAAACTCAAAATCATGTCAGCTTTGTCTGTCTCAGTTTCTGCATCTGTAAATGGAAATAATGACATCTTCCTCCAAAGATTGATGTAAAGATGAGAGAATATGTTTGTTATTAAGTAAAATTAATCAATATATCAACTGAATCTTAGAGTACATGATATTCCACACTCACAGCTTCCTACCTTTATGAAGGAAGAAATGCTTATTTTCTTATCTTTTAGGGGGAAGTCAAGTAAATATAATTACATAGCATTCAATTAATTTTTTCTGTCCTGTCCATTTACATTGTGTTAGTCATTGTTTATATTGTTTTCTTGATTGTGCTTACTTTACTTTTCATCAGGTCATAAAAAAGCCACCTTATACTTTTTTCTGAATTTTTTCTTATTCATCATTTCTTCATGTATCACAATGTTTGCCCTTTTGCAATTAACTAATATTGTTTTCAGGTCTTTGTTACAAGTAGTGTCTTGCATTAGTATCCATAAAATTGTAAAAGCATCAAGGAAAAATCTCCAATAATGGATGATGATTATCTCTGGGAAATTAAAGAAAAGTCGTGGGCAAGAATCACACAGGATAAAGAGATGTAGATAGGTTGCTATCTGTGTAAGTGGAGGGAATAACTACTTTGAGCCTATCACAAATGCACTGAGATAGATCAGGCACCAAGAACACAAAGATAGACGTGACGTAAAATGTACTCTAAAGACCTTACAATCTAATGAAATTATCAAAAATATCTCAAGGAAAGAGAAATATTTGTCCTCTGTTTCCACTTTTATCTCTGCAAAGAGGATCCCTTCTTTTTTTGTTTCTGTTAAGTCTCTAAGTGGATAAATGATATCGTTTCAATTGGTGTTCTTAGATAATAGAATCAACTTAATTATTTTTGTATTTGGATTCCTCCAAGCTATGCTGAGTGTTCTTCAGAAAAGAAAAACTTCTAGAATGTTTCTATCTGCCCTAAAAACTCTCTTTTCCTCAGCCAAGGCCATTGAAGTTCTTAATTCCTCAATATTGAAGTTCTGAGAGAGATGGGGTGAAATGGATTTCCAATGGTATTATAATAATAAATAATAATAATGATAAAAATCTGTCATCTATACAGTACTTTAAGGTTTTTTTAAGTCCTTTACGTACACTCTCTTATTTGAGCCCCATAAAATTCCAAAAAGTAGATATAGTGTTTATTATCATCTCCATTTTATAGATGAAGAAAATGAGGGGAAACAATCACAGAACTGCTAAATATAATTATTACAGGTAAAATTTGAGTTCAAATATTCTTGCTTTTCAGTCCAACCCAGAAGAATGTTTTGGCAAATGTTTATACACACATATGTTTTTATGTGTGTATATAGCACTTATGCCTGTATATGCATATGCATACATATATATGTATATGTGTATATATAGTGTCTTCCATATTAAGGTCTAACCATCATACCAAATGATGGCTCATGGGCACAAACCTCAGTGGAAGAGTACAAGATGGAGAAGGTGTGATTATGGTGTGATGGAGAGAGTACCTGAAATGAATATTGACTTCACAGATGGGATGTCTAAATAGCTCTAAACTGCTGTGTTCCAGGTTCACACCTCCTATGGAGCTGGAGAGAGAGCTAGATGAAGAAGGTAGGAGTCAAGGTGTACTTGCTAAACCTCATGAGACAGGACACACCTGGGGCCAAAGGACTGATCAATTGGCATAATTCAAACCAAGATCCAAGCAGGCAAATAGAAATGAAGTTGAAGGAAAAGTCAGCTCACAAAGGCAGCTTTGAAGAAGCAAAAGCTGCAGGTTGAGAATGGAATCCAAGACTAACAAGTCATAACCAAATTAGAAGCAGGTAAACAGAAAGTCAGGCCAAGGTCAAAGCCAGGAGTTCCTAAAAGCAACTGGTCCAGAGAGCTGAGCAGGAAACTGGGAAGTGAGTTAGAGAGCAAAATCTTCCAGAACTGGCTTAGGTTTATAATAAACAAAGTCAAGAAAATACCAGAGGGAGTAAACATGAAGTGCTTGTGACTGATGGTTTGTCTTACATGAGAAATTACTCAATCAATCAATCAAAAGTATTTATTAAATATTTACTATGTGGAAGACACAAGGCTAGACTCTAAAGATAGAATACAAAAATGAAACAGACCTTGCCTCCAAGGAAAATTAGCTAATTTCAGCATCGTTTTAAGGCAGCCACATGCTGTCTGTGAACTAGGCATATTCCTCAGGCTCATTGAGTTGTAGTTTTGTAATTGTTGTCCCAGATATTATGTGATCCTAGGGCAAGTCATTTAAAATCTATGAGTCTCAGTTTCTTTATCTATAAAATGAAGAGTTGGGAGCATATGACCTCTAAGGTCCTTTGCATTCAAAATCTAAGGAAAGAAGAATTATCTAACTACATTTTAAAATAATATTTTATTTTCTCCTAGTTACTTGCAAACACAATTTTTGATATTAATTTTTTAAAATTTTGAGTTCCAAATTTTCTCTCTTCTTCCCCTACTTTCTCTCTTCTTGAAGAAATAAGCAATTTGATAAGAGGTTAAAAATGTTCAATCATGCAAAATATATTACTCTGTTTTGAAAGAAGATACAAACTCAAAGAAAAAATGCATGACAAAATACAGAGAGTGAAAAGAAGTGTACTTTAATCTGTACTCAGAATCTATCAGTTTTTTCTCTTGAGGTGGATAACATCATGAGTCCTTTAGAATTGTCTCGGATCATTGTATAGCTGAGAATATCCAAGTCACTTACAGTTGATCATTGTACAGTATTGCCATTATCATGTGCAATGTTCTCCTGGTTCTGCTCAATTCACTTTGCATCAGTTCACATAGGTCTTTCCAGGTTTTTCTGAAATCAGCCTACTTTTTCTTATAGCACAGTAATATTTCATTACAATCATATATTACAACTTGTTTAGCCATTCCTTAATTGGTGGGCATCCTCTCAATTTCCAATTTTTTACTACTACAAAAAGATCTAGCTACATTTTATAGGACATTAGTTTAGATGGAATTAGAAAAGAAAATTAGAAATATTTTTTCTAGATCTCCTTGCTGGTCAATTTACTAGATCCTGTACATGTTGAATTTCCCCAGTAGAATGTAAGCTCATCAAGGTCAAGACTATTTCACAATTGTCCTTGAATTCTAGGTACCTATAACAATTCTAGTACATCATAGTCAATTAATATTTGTCAAATTGAGTTGTTGGCAGAGATAAAAATTTCCCAACACTTCTCAAAGAATCCATTATAGGTTCTGTAATCTTACAGCTCATTGCACAGGTGAGGAAACTGAGATCTGAAGAGCTGAAGTCACAAAGCTAATAAGAGGCAAAGCTGAGATTCTAGATCCTGAGTCCTTGCATCCTTCACCCATGTGAACTTTGCTCTTCTTGCAAAAGACCTTTGTCTGAGTAGTACAAAAACACTTTCTGAAAGTGTGGTTAGGAGCAGGATGAGGGATTGCTACCCTCCCCCCTCCTAAGTGCTCCAAATTGAGTGCAGTTGGAGAGTTGTTTTTTTTTTTTTAAATGAAAAGCCCATCCCGAAGTTCAAATATTATTAATATCTCTAAAATGTTTTGTTTTCAGACCTGGCCTCTCAGCACCACTTCATTTGGCCAGCAAATTTCCAAAACAATTAAGGCTCCCGGGATCCCCATTCAGTCCTCAGATGTACAGAGGGCATTGGGAGGTGGGCCTGGGCTCCAGTTGGCTTCAGGAATTTGAGAATTTATGATGCACAGCATAATCCAATACCTCTGTTTTCAATAATTAACCTCACACTGCACCAAGGGGTTCAAAATGTGTTGAATCCCCAAACAGCAAAAGAATTAGGGTTACAAAGTCCCAGAAAGCATAAAATACAAAGGATTAAAGCCACGGGAGGTGTGACTTAGTTCTTAGGATCTGAGAATGGAAGGGATTGTAAAGATCATTTCTCTCACCCTTTATCTCATTTTAAGATTGGGAATGAAGGGCCAGAAAGGCAGAGAAGTTAGTCTAACTTCATACGAACCTTGGAACAACTAGACTTAGGATACAAGTCTTCCGGGTTGCCATAATGCTATTCCTTGTCAAAGTTCATATGGACTTTGAGACAACTGGACCTAGAATACAAGTCTTCTGAGTTGCCATAATATTGTTCCTTGTCATCTATTATGAAGGGAAGGAAGGTTTCCAGATTGGTTAGAATGGAGAACTGTATAGTGTCAGGGATTCTTTCACATATGGTGAATACCACCAAGCTGACAGCATCGCTCCAGGATTCTCAAATCAATGGCAGATCAGAATGCCTGCTGGAGGTCTTCTCCTGTTAGCAGCCTCTTGTGTGCCTGAGCCCTGTCATTGTCACTAGCTCACATATGATCTCTAGATGATATCTTCTTTTTTTGTTTCTTAATGTCTCTACTTTTTGTTTCAGTGTAAACAAATCTTTTCTGCTTTTAAAAAAATACAAAAATCTTAACAAGAACCTTAACTAAATGAAAGGAAGATGGAATTCAATTGAAACATGGTTAAGATTTTTCAAAGTGGACTTGAATAAAGAAGACATATGGTCACATAAGCCAAGAGCTTCAGAGGGAATTCAAGGTACCCCTAGAGTCTAGATATATATTAGTGGCAACAACTTGTCCCCACCCAGTAAAATCTGGAGCAAAAGCTTCTTTGACAGGCATAAACAAAGGGCTAACTTTGTTCATCAGATGGCCAAGGAGCTATGCTGGGCCCAGAGCTGTTTAATACTTTTATCAATGATGACAAAGATACAGATGGCATGTTGCCATCATTGATGTCAGAGGACAAAGTTGGAAAAGGTAGATAATGCAGTGGATGACGGAATCAGGATCCAAAAAGATCTTGCCACAAATTGCCTCCAAAGTAAAAATCAATATCTGCTTTCAAATTGTAAAACATAGTATCTGCAAAGAGCAGTAAAACAATATGCTTGGAATTTATGTGTTTATGTGGTTTATAATATATGTATAATATTGTACATAATATGTAATATATTTTTTTTAAGTTTTGCAAAACTGTTGAAAATTGTTCTCATTTAATTCTTATAACAATGCCAGAAAGTAGGTGGTATTGATATCCCCATTTGATTGAAGAAGGAAACTGAGACATTCTGAATTTAAGTGACTTACCCACTCAGCTGGTAAGTATCGGAAGCAAGATTCAGGTCTTATTGAACCTTCCTTCCAAGAGCTTATATACTATGCCACACAAAGGAAAAAGGAAAGAACACAAGATAATTGTTCCTCTGTCCTGTTGGCTAGTTCAACTCTGAATCCCAAGAGAGCCCTTGATTTGATAGCCTGGTTCAATTGCAAGAGTGACTACTGCCTGGCTGAGGGCATACTGCCAACTCAGCCACTCAAAAACCAGAAAGAAAAACATTTTAGGAGCCAATGAGGAATGCCGGTTCATTCAGCAGAATTAGGGGGAGGGGCTAATTTGGGGTTCTCAGAACTCCCCTCTTTTCTTGCCTTGCTCATAATAGTCAGTCCAATTCAATTTAGTGAGCATTCATTAGACACCAACTCAAGGCCATAGAGGGACACCAGCATTTAACTCTAAAGTAAGGTAGACCATAGTTCAAATCCTTCCTATGACATTTATTATCTTTGTGACTTCTTTTGGCCTCAGTTCTCTTACCTATAAAATGAGAGCATTTGATGAGATGATCTGAGATTCTCTACAGTTATGAAAACAATAGTTAATATTTATTCAACATTTTAAAGTTTGCAAGATCCTTTACATATATGATTTTGTTTAATTCTCCTAATAACTCTATGAGAGAGTTATAATTTCTATTTTATAGTGACAGACTTGCTCAGTTATCTGAGGCAGAATTTAAACTCAAGTCTTCCTGACTCACCATGTACTATCTCTTCAACATGTCACTTAGCTACCAAGTGCTGAGGATTTTCTTCTTCTGAGAAGGGATGGTTTCTTTTATTGCATTTTTGTGCCCCATATTTACCAAAGTGCCTATCATAAAATAGGTGTTTATTAAATGTTAGCTAATTGATAGATTGTGTAACATTTTAAAAGATTCCAGAAACATAATTTCTGAGTAATTAAATTATTTAATTAATAATTCTAGAATTTTAATAAAAGAACGGTCATTTGGCCATCTTTCTCTTAAACATGGCAGAATCTCACAGCTTAGGCCTGTTCAAAGAGGGGTGTTTCTCAGAGTGGCTATCAACTCTTATTAGTTAACAATGTGAAAATGAATATTGCAATAAAGGGTGAGTTCACTCTAATGAGGTGCTGAGAATGAGATCATTTTACTCTTGAACAGAGACTATTTCTATACCTAGCTTTGGGCAATCTAGACAAAGAATCTATATCCCCAACCCAAGTCTGAGGTAGTTAGGTGGAGTAGCAATAGCCATAATGAGGAGACTGTTAATTCCATCTTCCATAAACCCTGTCCCTTTGAGATTGAACAAGGAAATAGGACATGGAAAAAAGCTTGAGTTTCCCTTGTTTTAATAATTGACTATTAATATGAGAGAGAAATAATCATTTCTCCCAATTGATGGGTTGATGATTGATTACATGTGGTTTTAGAGCTGCAGCATGGCAACTTAGAGGGCTGATCATAGCATCAAAGTAATGAGACACTGGGCAAGTCACTTAACTTTGAGGTGTTTCAGGCAGCTCTCTAAAACTATAAGTGGAAGAAGTTTAGCGTTTCCATATTGGGAATTCCCAACCTCCATAAAATCACAAGTCAGAGACTACATGTACCCTCCCCACCAATAAGTAGAGAGCATATAACCAATTTATCTACCCACGAAGAAGCAGTGTGGCACAGTGGAAAGAATGTTGCTTCTTCTATAGTTAGAAATCTAGGTTAAAATTCACCCTCTCATGTAACTTTGGTCAAATCATGTAACTTGACTAAATTGAATCAGTTTCCTAACCTATAAAGTGATGATATTGGACAAAATGGTCTTTAGGTCCCTCCTAGATGGGTGACCTTATTCTCTTTGGAGAGATGTGAATGAGTTATAAAATGAGGAATGGGAGTCCAAGAAATGGCAAGTGATCTGTTCAGGTTGCACATCTAGTTGGTAGCAAAGCCAAAAGTAAGATTCAGATCTCCTGACTAAGAACTGATTGTCCCCTGACCTCCCATAAGAGCTCCTGAGTATATCTGCTATGACCAGTCCACAATTCCCACAGGCAAACAGGACCAAAGGCAGGGAATGCATGTGGAGAGGAATCCCATGAGTCTAAAGATTGATTGGAGGCTGAAGGCAGGGTCAGGACAGAGCCAAAGGTGGGGCTGAGGTCCTGGGAAAATTTTACTGATTTGGGAAAATGAGACAGTAGAGAACTGGAAGTCACTGCTGCATCCGCAGAAACACTCTGAAGAGCCAGGATTGAAGAGTCCTGGCCAGAAATACAAGCCAACATTTTTCCATAGTTCTGGAGAACAACCTGCGTTTCATGTGGTTTTCTTGGGTGGGGAGGAAACCGAATCAGCCGGTTGTTGATGGAAACTCTGCCTAGTGATCAGGCATCAAAGGAATTTACCCAATTTATTTTGTGGAGAGAGTTGCCTGAAGCCAATGGAAGGAATGACCTCCTCTGAGAAGCAGGGTGGTATAATGGAAAGAGCAGTGGTCTTCAAGTCAGAAGACTCGGGTTTGAGTTCCGATATTTACTAGCTGTGTGACCATGGCCAAGTTACATAACCTCTCTGAACCTCATTTGCCTCATGGGTAAAGTGAAATAATAATTCCAGTACTTCTAAATCACAGAAAAAGTGGGAGAAACCCACTTCGTTCACTGTGATGTGCAGATAAATATTTAACAACTGGTTTTGCTGGGAGGGATAATGTACACAAGACACTTTTTAAGTTTAATTTTCATTATTACTGTTTTCTCTATCAATTTCTTAAGTCTAGGCAATGAATGAAATAGCTCAAGCCCTGATTTGTAACATTTGCCAATTTCTGTCGGGTAAAGGTGTAAGGGAACAAGTAGATGATGCTGTGGATAAGGCACTGGGTTTGGAATAAGGAAGACTCATCTTCATGAATTCAAATTTGACCTCAGGCAGTTCCTAGCTGTGTGACCATGGGTAAGTCATTTAACCCTTTTTGCCTCAGTTTCTTTATCTGTCAAATAAACTGGCTAACCATTCCAGTGTCTGCCAAGAAAATCTCAAATAGGATCATGGAAGGACTAAAAATGACTCAAGGGCAAAAGTATATAATGACATGCTGAAAATTTAACAATTGCACCAACCTGAGGTGGGAGTCTATTCAACACTCCCCTGAATTTAATTGTGTCCCTGATCAATCCCATGAATCTCCCCACCTTTTCCAATAACTTCATTGAGAGTACAGGGCAAGAGAGTTGCTGTGGCATCTCCAAGGACCAATTAGCCTAAAGGTCTTACTTTTTTTGAACTTCCCTTCTACTAGCAAGTTTATTGCCATCTTTTCAGTAGTAGGCTTAAAACTTAGGTATTGTTTTCTTTGTTTTACTTTCTCAGTTACCCAAGCAATATGCTGCTAAATCCTGCTGACTTTACCTTTCTAAAAGCTAGCAAAGGAACATAAGCTCTGTCTATGATCTAGTCCTGAGGGAGGACCATCTCTAGTCATCCTGATCCATATCTTGTCACTAGACCCAGATGACTCTGGAGGAAATAGTGAGACTGGTGACTTTGCATAATCCTCTCTCACTTAAATCCAAATCACTTGCATATTATGACATCACCTCCCTGATGTCATGGTCATCTTTGAGAATTAAGGACAAAAAACAGCTCCCTCTCCACTCCCATTCCTTCCCCTCTTCTCTCCTCTCCTTTCTTCTCTTATCCTCTCCTATGTCTTCTTTTCTTTCTGCTTTTATTTCCCTTATGTATCATAACCTTACCTGTGGGTGCTCTGCCCAAAAGAAAAAAATTTTGGCTGCTGAAGCCTCACAAGATATTTTGAGATTTGCCAACTAGGACCTTGCCTTAGGAGAGCCTTCTGGCTCTCATCAACTGGCCAACCATAGGTCCCAGGCCAAGTCTTTGTTCTGCCCTGATTCTTTGGTCTTTGGCCCTGATTCACTCAGAGTGAATGTAAATAGCAATAGTTTCTGTTTTGGTCAGAAACCCTGAGGGTCATCTCCTAAATTGACATTTTTTTGACTAGGTAAAAGACAGCCTTTTGCTTCACTTGCTATCTAGCCTTAATCACAAACTTAGACCTGTTAAAGACCTTAGCTTTAAAAGTTCAAGGTCTCCCACTACATCCAAAGCCATCTTCAGTCTTACTGATTTATATACGGTTACTGGACCCAGATGGCTCTGGAGGGAAAGTGAGGCAGGTGATCTTGCACAGCTCTCCCTCACTTAAGTCCAATTCACTTGCATGTCATGACATTATTTCCTTGATGTCATGGTCCTCTTCTAGAATAAAAGACAAACAACAATAAATCCTAGGGAGTAGCCTGAGACACAGACAAATTAAATACTTAGCTAGAGTCACACAGCAGTAGGATTTAAACTGAGGTATGCTTGCCTCCTGGCCCAGCATGCTCTCTACTATACCATGCTGTCTCCAAATAATAACAACATATGTTCAGATATCAAAGAAACATTAGAAAGAAAATTAGGCGAATGAATTATTTCTTCTTAATAAATGTTTGTTGACTTAGAAGAAAGGAATTCCGTGAATCCAAGTGATTATAACAAATTCAGAATAGAATTCACTCCTGGCTCCTGAGCCAGAATTTCAAAGCCTGGGGGTTAGAATCTTACAGGTTGAACAGTCCCAGGTTTTGAGACTGCCCCCCTCCAATCTTCCACATTTTTCTTAGGTTCCACTGCCACTAACTTCATTTTGTGAATAAAGATTCACACTTTTACCGAGCTCTTCCCAGAACCCAGGTCTTGTCAGAAGTAGCAAGAGACCCCAACTCTTCCCAGTGTTGGCTAGAACAAAAACCAACATCTACCTTGCCAATCCACTGCCTGAAAATGCAGAATTACCTCCTTCTTCCCCTTCCCCTAAATTCACATGCCCAGAAGACCAAAGCTTTGCTCTCTTTTAATTCCCAAGCATAACATATGTAATCTTCTTCTCAACTCACCAATCATGGACCAGATAGAGTTGAATTCACTTCAAAGTCAAGGCTGAAAATCCATCTGCATTTCATTCCCAGATTGCTCCTTTTTTTTTTTTCCTGGTTATGCAACCAGAGAATTCCAGGCCAGGGGACAAAAACTGTGAGACTGGGAGGGTTGTAGTTAAAACACCACTACTACCACCACCACCAAAACCCAGAGTCTTTCCATTATTGGACTAATTATGGGCTCCATAGAGTCGATTACTTTAAGCTGTCAGAAATTTGAATCTTTTTCAGTAAGAAAAACTCACTTTACAGAATCATGACTCTCCCCACCCTCATGACCCCCCAACTTCCATCCACAACTAAAGCAGAATGAAGTCTGGAGTCTCAGGATTTACTTTCAAACACCTTAGCTCCCCTCCGACCCCTTGATTTTCCTGAATTCAGCATTTCCCTTCTGCTTTGTCTCTTCTGTGTTTGCTTGGCATAAAGTCTAGAGAGTTAAAAGAAACTTCCTGAACTACCATTTATGAGTGCAAGGAAGAACGACATCATAAGCAGAGAATTGATGAACTGGAAAAGAAGAATCCATAATTCTCTGAGATGTCTCTAATAGTTCCTGTTGAAGGTAACATCCTCTAATGAGAAAACTTTCTCAAATATTAAACAGCAACTTTCTTTGCAAATTATAAGGGGGACACTGAGAGATTAGATGATATGATGGGACTTGAATCCAGGTCTTCCTTGCTCTGCAATTAACCCTTTACCTACTTACCAAGTTGCCTCTCACAATCACACACAAGTGTCAGACAATCTTTAGGAGGTCTCTTACAACCCACTCCTGATAGTCTTCTCCTCCCAGATTTATTCATTCATTCATTCATTTATTTAGATTTCTTTGGACTAGATGAAAGAGGAGATTCTTTGCCTTAATTGCTACCCAGCCTTAATCACTGAAAGTGGTCTCATTCAAACTGAGTCCTGTTGAAGAACTTAGCTTAAAAAGGCCAAAGTCTCTCATTGCATCCAGGACCATCTGCAGTCATCTTGATCAAATATCTTGCCACTGGATCCAGATGGCTGTGGAGGAGGAAATGAGGCAGGTGACCTTGCAGAACCCTCTCTCACTTAAATACAATTCAATTGCATGTCATGGCATCACCACTATTACGTCATGGTTGAAGAATAAACAACAATCTAGTCCAACCTTATGTATGGGTATAGGTTGTTCTTTGGTATCTTCAATTGGTGGTCATTCAGTCTCTGCTTGAAGAATTCAACTAACTAGGAAAACTCTAGTAATTAAGTTTTTCCTTAAATCATATTCATGTTCCAAACAGAACAAGCTCTTCACATTCTTTTTTTAAATTTTCAAACCATATGTATATATAGTTTTCAACATTCACCCTTGCAAAACCTTGTGTTCCAATTTTTTCTCCCTCTCTTTCCCCCACTCCTCCCTTAGACAGCAAGTAATCCAATATATGTTAAACATATGCCATTCTTTTATATATATTTTCACAGTTACCATGCTGCACAAGAAAATCAGACCAAAAAGTTAAAAAATGAGAAAGAAAACAAAATTCAGGCAAACAACAACCAAAAAAGTGAAAATACTATTCATATTTTTCTTTTTCTTTCTCTCTCTCTCTCTCTTTCTCTCGCTTTCCTTCCTTCCTTCCTTCCTTCCTTCCTTCCTTCCTTCCTTCCTTCCTTCCTTCCTTCCTTCCTTCCTTCCTTCCTTCCTTCCTTCCTTCCTTCCTTCCTTCCTTCTTTATTTCTTTCTCTTTTTATTTTTTTCTTTCTGGCAATTGGAATTGAATGACTTGTCCAGAGTCACACAACTAGTAAGTGTCTAAGACTAGGTTTAAAGACTAGGTTCTCCTGACTCCAGGGCCAATGCCTTATTTATTCAGCCATCTAAAAGTCTCTCTTTATATTATTAAAGGCATTTATAATAATCCCCCTAAGTCTTTTCTTCTCTGAGCTAAAGAAACTCAAATGTTTTCAATCTATCTTATGCATGTCCTCCTAGCCCCTAAACATGACACTGATGGAGAGACCTTCCATCATTATTATTTAATATAATGTTAAACAGAAAAGAAAATCAGGCACCCATCAGTTAGGAAATGGCTGAACAAATTGTGTAATATGAATGTAATGGAATTATTTTTGCTTCATAAGAAGTAGCAAAAAACTCAGAGAACATTGGAAAATCTTGCATGAACTTGAAAAATAAAGTAAGCAAATGGAACAACATATGTGATGATTACAAGGTAAAGGAAACTATAGTGTCAGTTCATAACTGACACTCTAAAGGATGTCCAGTATGGACCATGTCTGAAAATAAGCACCTGTGAGACATCTCATTTGGAAGGTGGGATTTGATCTGAGTTTTAAGGGAAGCCAGGAAAGCTAAGAGGTGGAGATGAAAAAAAAGAGCATTCTAGGTATGGGAGATAGCCAGTGCAAAGGTAGAAAAAAAGGGAGATAGAGTATCTTGTATAGTAAATAGGTAGAATTCATGGAAGGTAGTAAATTATTAGAATGAAAAGGTAGGAAGGAGCCAAGTTATAAAGACCTTAAAAAACCAAATAGAGAATTTTTTTTTGTTTGATCTTATAGTTAAGAAATTGCTGCTAGAGTTTGTCAAGGTTAGACACTGTCCAGACCTGTGCATTCAAAAAATCACTTTGGCAACTGAATGGAGGTTGAAGTTGAATGTGAAGACATTTGAGGCAGGGAAGTCAATTTGAATAAATAATCCAGGCAACAGATGATGAGAGACTAAAGTAAAATTGCAGCTGTGCAGGTAGAAAGCATGAGAGACATGTGGAAGTAGGAACAAGGAACATTGACAATGGATTGGATGTTTTGGATAAGTGAGACTATGGGATTGAGAATGACACTGTGGATTTAAGCCTGGGTGAGGATGAGAAGGATAGTTTTCAGGACACTAATGGGAAAATTCAAAAGAAGAAAAGTTTTTTGGGGGGACATTTTGAATTTTAGAGACCTATAGGATATCTAATTCTAGAAGTCCAAAGGAAATTGTTGATGCAAGTCATGTTGGATGCTTTCATTGATCATAGATTTATATCCCCTATAGACAAATAGAGGTCATTGAATTCAACATTTTCACTTACAAATGTGGCAACTGAAATTTAAATGAATTGTACAAACTAGTAAATGAAAGGGGCAGAATCTGAACACAAGTTTTCTTTACTCCAAGTTCAATAGTCCACATTTACTTTCAAATTTAGTTAGTTCTCAAATATGGAAAGTTCATCTACCTTGAGAAAATCCCTAAAATTCAAATCCCAGCTTGCTTTTCCACTATTATCTAGAATGCTTCTGGAAACCCTTTCTGATCCTCTCAGTTGTGACATGCTAATATTAATATTATTTTTATATGTATTGCATGGTTTTAGTGTTGATTACTGCCATGTGTAACATATAGAAATGTCAGTTCTGTGAACTAGTTGAGGATCACACCAAATCTCTATTGCCTTAGTGTTACTTGACTTGTTACCTTATTATCTTCCATGTTTTAAAGCAATCAAGGATTATGTTCTGGTGTTTCCTGATAAATTACTAAAATTGTAACAACTTATTCATTGATTCATTTAAGTCTGAGACCCCACCTCCAGTTATTAAATATTATTTGTTAAATAAACTGGATAAACCACATATCCCACAACCATTTGCTCATCTTTCTCTTCAAAACCCTCTGATCTCCTAGGATTAAACAACATCAAATTTATTGGTGATACAATTTATAAACAGTATTAAAACCAAAATGTTTATATTAATAATTATTTCCAATGTGTCACAATCAGAAACATCTTTAACTATCACCTCTGGAAACTTAGTGCTACTATTTAGCTCTTTCAAGATAACAGCCAAAATCTCTCAAGCATTCTCTTCATAATGTTCCTTCCCAAGATAAGAATTAAACTAAAGTTCTCTGAGGAAATGCTCAACATACTCTCTTAGGAAAGAAATTCTCTTAGTTCTTTATCTCTGTGTCTGACCCAGTTTTGTTGTTGTTGTTTTTACCAGCCATTACAGATTCTATTCTCTCTTAAAGATACAGTAACTATATCATAGTCTCTAGGAGAGTCTGTTGAAGTTGGTGTTACACATGGAAATAAATCTTCTGAAGCATCTGGAGAGAAAAAAGAAACTAGAAGGAGAAAGGAGAATGTGGATGTAACCCATGCATTGCATTTCAAAAAGAAAAGGCAAACTGATGTTTTAAAATGATTGTGCTACTTCCTCACTCCTTTAGCATAGTTAATTAAGAATTTACTATATACATATTAGTGCATGTCAGTTTTTTAACATTGCCCTGTTGAATTTTTGTAGGAGAATGGAGAAGATTTTGGATTTGAAGAGTATCAGAGCTGGAAGGGATCTTTGAAATATAGTCCAAAGAGAAAGGTGAAGTCCAAGGTTACATCCTTTCCTGAAATTTACAAAAAGCTACTGTTAGTATAAGATGTATCAAAGAAGCCAGGTTCCAAAACAAAACTGGTCACAAGTTAAGTCAAAGAAGGTCAAACTCTACCAGAGCAGGATCAGAAAGACCAATAATGTTCCCCTGTTCTATTTTTAGGCTAAACATAGAAAATCCAACATCCTGTTCTGTCATATGGGTAAGCACACTCAGCAGTTATGAAGTTAAAACCAGTTACTAATTGTGTTATTTTAACACTTTTGTTTGTTTTCGCACACATTTAAAGCAAAATTTTACCAGCAAACTGTCTCAAATACAACAATTCATGGGGCCAAATATTCCCATTCAGAAATCTGATACTTTGTCTACTTACTCAAAATGAAATCACAGAGTATCAATTACCCAGATAAACTCAGGGCTGGGGGGAAAAGTGAAGTGGATAATGGCCTCAGATCAATACTTTCCCAAATACATGGAGCTGAAACCTAAACTTACAAAAAGCATATTTTATTATTTTTTTTATCCCTGTCCCAGGACTCATAAACATTCAAGATCCTTTAATAAGCTTTTATGTTCCATTTTCCCCTCCTTCTCTTATAGTTGCGACTTAGACCTTTCTTCAGCTATTTTACAAAGCATCTTACATTATTATTTTTCTGGTCTTGCTCCTTAAAGATTAATATATATATATATATATATATATATATATATATATGAAAAAAAATAGTCCTTTAATTTCCCTCTCTCCAAACCTGGACCCATTTCAAATGTTGTCTTCAGGGATCAATTTTCTCTCTGGGATTTAGATTTTTCTTGACCCTCACATTTTCAGCCTCAACCTCTCTAGATGGAGCAATTATCCCCAGAAGTGTTGTGTACCCACTTCCCTTTTTGGTTTTTCTTTCCTCTCTGTTTAACCCTCTTTCTTCAACATAGCATTCTCTGCCCGTCAAATGCCTAACTAGGCTGTAGTCAGAAAAAGGCCTGTCCCAGGTCTCAGCAGAGCCTCCCAAGATGAATACCTTACTCTCTTTTCTAAATGAAGGGAGATCTAGGCTGCTTGGCTCTCTCTCACTGCCAAGTACCCTAAAGTCTTTGCTCTCAGCAACATTCTTTGATGCTTGAACTCAGGGAAAAAAGTAGATTCAGTCTGGGTTTTTGTTTTAATTTTTTTTTGCTTTTGTAATTCAGTTGTATTAAAATTTTTGTGATCCCACTTGAAGTTTTCTTGGCAAAGATACTGGAGTGTACTATTTCCTTCTCCAGTTCATTTTACAAATGAGGAAACTGAGGCAAACAGTGTTAAGTGACTTGCCCAGAATCATACAGTTAAGAAGTACTGAGGCCAGATTTTAATTCAGGTCTTCCTAACTTTATCCAGAGTTATGCCATTATGCCACTTAGATTTGCCACTCACCAAATACCAAGAATCAGCCAAAACCTAACATTTCATGATGACCTCTAAAAACATAAGTAGCATAGGCTTTAAAAGCATTTGATTTATCTGAGTCTCACTGTATATTCTTTGAGCCTCTCCATTTTATCCAGTAGAATATAATTGGGAAAACAGCTTTTATAAAACAGCATGAAGATAGTTTTGGCAATGATTCCTTCACTTATTCATTTCAGACTGGGCTTCAATCAAAAGTCTGGAAACTAAGAACATTCTCATTTACTTTTGGGCAATAAATATGGTTTCTTTGAGCATGTCAGTATATATTGAGTCTCTTTCTTCCTGTCTACTTCACCAAAACTTATTGTACTGTAAGCTGAGGAAGTTTCAACCTTTTCCAATACTTAGGTATAGACCTCTTAAATTGACTAAAATGACAGGAAAAGATAATGACAAATGTAGGACAGGATGTGGGAAAATTGGGACTGTAATGTATTGTTGGTGGAATTGTGAAATGATCTAACTCTTCTGAAAAACAATTTGGAACTATGCCCAAAGGGCTATAAAACTGTGCATACCTTTTGATCCAGCAATATCTCTACTGGGTCTGTATCCAGAGATATCATAAAAGAAAGAAAAGGATCCGCATGTATAAAATATTTGTACTTTTTGTAAGGACAAGGACTGGAAATCGAATGGATTCTTACAGAACAATAGGATTCCATTACATTCATATACCACAACTTATTCATCCATTCTCCAACTGATGGTCATCCTGAAAAGACTTACATGAACTGATTTTGAATGTGTAAGCAGAATCAGGGGAACATTGTATAGCAGAAGATCATGTAATGATTAACTATGATAGACTTAGCTCTTCTCAGCAATGTTGTATTGCAAGACAATTCCAATAGAACTGAAATGGAAAACATCATCTGCATCCAGAGATGGAACTATGGAAACTGAATGTGAATCAAAGTATAGTGTTTTTACCTTTGTTTATTTGATTTTTCTTGCTTATGGATTTTCCCCTTTTGGTTTGATTTTTTGTTAAAAAATATGGAAATATATTTAAAAGGAAATATATTTTAAAAGGATTTAAAAGGATAACCTATGTCAGATTGTGTTTGCTGTCTTGGGGAGAGGAGAGATAAGAAAAGGAGGGGGAAATGGAACATAAAAATCTTATAGAAATGAGTGTTGAAAACTATCTTTACATTTATTTGGAAAAATAAAATACTATTGAGAAAAAAAGACAAACTCAGGTATAGAGACTAAACACACCAGACTCTCTTCCCATTCCAAACATTCACAAAACAGAAGGATCTGCTTTGAGTTTAAAAAGGAGGCAAGGTAAAAGCCATCTTCTCCCATCATCCAAGTGGCTCATGTATAAACCCAGCAACAGTTTGGAGCCAAGCCAACTCTTAGTTAAAAATCGTTGAATTGAGGGACCAACATCTCCTTCCCCAACTCCAATATTGCTAGAGCATGGTGCCCACAGCATTCATTATTTATCCAGAAGGGTCTGAGAAAAGCAGGAAGAATAAGGACTCGAGCTTGGGAAGGAAGGAAAGACTCAAGTATGGTAAATATTAGCTGCCAGTGGTCGGGAGAGAAGAGTCCAGATCCCTTCTTCCCATGACCTAAGTAGCAGGGAAGGGCAAAGCAAAAACAGGTGTGTTTGCCAAAAAAATGTTCTCCTCCTAGTCCCTCCCAATTCCAGTGTGCTCTGGTCTAATCTTCCTCAACCCACTCAGAGCTCTGAGGTGAAATGACCTCTGAACTCTGATAGGGTCAAGATGCCTTAAGCCCTTTGACAAGCAAAAGGCTTGTGATTTCCACCTCCTGCACCCCCCCAACACGTTTCGTGCCCCCATTACTGATCATGTCATCAGTTATGACAGCTCATGCTGTCAGCTCTGGCCTGACCCTTATAATGATTATGCAGGAAGCAGGGTAGATTCCAGCAGGGTCTGCCAGTGGCAGAATTATGCAGTCAGAAGAGTTCATCTGTTCCATTTGGCTCCTTCCCTTTCAGCACCCTTTCCTTCATCATAACTACCCCTTTCTGGAGCCTGGTGCCTTTATTCTGTACACTTCCTTTAGCTGCCTAGGTCTCCCCACTGTGGAACCTTCAAGAGAATAAGCCCTTTCCTTTACTATTAGTGGAAATATTACTGTAGGGTTAAAGTGTTTTTGAGATTATGAAATTGTAATGTTAGGATTCTAAGAGGCTATTCCCCAGGGAGCAGCTGAAGAATCCAAATAGAGAGAAGCCAAAGGAAGTAGGCAGAACTGACTACCCAAGAGAGGCAAGTGGAGATTATTCATTGAGTTAAGAACATGTCATTCATCTTAGTACTTCCAAAAAGCTGAGTATGGCATTCCACAAACCAGAAACACAGACTTAATGGTTGGTATGGCTGGTAAGAAAAGAGGGGATCAGGAGAGATTGGAAAGAAAAGTCATTCTGTAGGAAACTAACTGAATGGAAAGAGGTTCCAGGGAATGAAAGTACCCATTATTAAAGCTATATGGTAAGATTAGATATATAGGTCATAACAGCTGTTCCTGGATCCCTGAATGAAGCTAAGGAGCTAGAGTTATTTTGAAAGTGAAAGCTAAGAATAAAGAAAGTGGAGAAGCAATCACTTCCCTTTCTGAAATATTACCTCACCTCATACCCTACCCTCAGGCTGTCTATTCCAGCAATATTCGCATAATCTAGGCATTTCTCCTAGCTCAAAACCTAGCTTATCTGTGTCCCATTTCAGATGAGCTTTTTCTTTCTCCCTCCCTGCTCTGTTTCTTCTTCCCTCCTTCTCTCTGTTTTTTTCCTTCCTTCCTTCCTTCCTTCCTTCCTTCCTTCCTTCCTTCCTTCCTTCCTCTCTTCATTGTTTCCTTTTTTCATCCTTTCTTCTTTCTTTCCTGCTTCTAAGAAGAAAGAAAGAAGGCTTTTTTAGAAGTCTAATTAATTACAAGCCCCTAACACTCTCTCACTATATTTTTCTTTATTAAAGCTTTTTATTTTCAAAACATATGCATGGATAATTTTTCAACATTAACCCTTGCAAAACCTTGTGTTCTAATTTGACAAGTAATCCAATATATGTTAAAACATGTGCAATTCCTCTATACATATTTCTACAATTATGCTACACACAAAAAATCAGATCAAAAAAGGGAAAAACTGAGAAAGAAAACATAATGCAATCAAATAACAAAAAAAGGTGAAAATATTATGTTGTGATCCATATAACACTCCTCTTTCTAGATGCAGATGGCTCCCTTCATCACAGATCTATTAGAAGTGGCCTGAATCACTTCATTGTTGAAAAGAGCCAAGTTCATCAGAATTAATCATCACATAATCTTGTTGATGCTGTGTACAATGTTAGCTTGGTTCTACTCACTTCACTTTCAGTTCATGTAAATCTCTCCAGGCCTTTTTGAAATCATCCTGCTGATTGTTTCTAATAGAACAATAATGTTCCATAACATTCATAAACCATAACTTTTTCAGCCATTCCCCAACTGATGGGCATCCACTCAGTTTCCAATTCCTGGCCACTCCAAAGAAGGCTGCTACATTTTTGCATATATGGATCCCTTTCCCTCTTTTATGATCTCTTTGGTATACAGACCTAATAGACATACTGCTGGATCAGTATCCACAGTTTGATAACTTTTTGAGCATAGTTCCAAATTGCTCTCCAGAATGGCTGAATGTGTTCACAATTCCACCAACAATGTATTAGTAGCCCAGTTTTCTCACATCCCGTCCAACCTTCATGATTATCTCTTCCTGTCATCTTAGACTATCTGAGAGGTGTGTCATGACAACCTCAATTGTTGAGTCTTATTAAGTACATCTCTACAATGTTTCTCACAACCACAATTGTACTTGACAATTTGATTATCTTAGGCAGGTAGTAGGAAACGTGACTTTGAATCAACTTTGTAATTCATGAAAAATTTATAAGAAGTTGTGAAGACAAATTCAGTTCAATTAATCAATTAATATGTTTAAAAGGTGCCTACTATGTGCTAGGCATTGTGGGTCCAGAGGCAAAAATGAAACACTCCTCCTCTAAAAGAGATTACATTCTATCAAAGAAACAAAACACACATGTAAGTAAATAAGCAAAACAAAGAGTCTAATTTCTGTGGAGTGCACGTTTAACAAATGGGAATTAGGATAGGTCTGGTGAAGGAAGGGATACTTGGGCTGAGTTTTGAAGGATTCTAAAAGGCTGAGGTTGTTGTCATTCATCCTTCATTTTCAAGAAGGACCAATGACATCCTAGAATGATGTCTTAACTCGAAAATGAACTGGAATTAAGTGATACAGAATGGCACAAAGTTATCAGTCTCCCTCTTTCTTCCAGAGTCACTGAAATCCAATATCAAGAAGTCCCAGTCAATGTGACTGGTGATAGCTTAGGATGCAGAGAATGATCTTGGCATCCTTGATGTCTGAGTAAGCTCTAAGTGCTCCACGATGTCTGCTTCAATTGCCTTCATGGATGTTAGAACAAACTGTTCTCATCTGTCCATTCTACTGGAGGAAGTCTTCATGTTTTTGGAGTAAACATCCCCTTACCTCACCAATGAGTTGAGGCCTATTGATTATCCTTAAACTGGTTGTAACCTATCTGCTGAAACAGTATTACTGAGATGTGGCTATACATGATACATGAGGGATATGGGATGTTCTGGGAGAACCAGCACCCTTTGGTAGGAAGATAGCTAAACCCTTTTCAGAGCTGCTCATTCACATTTGATATCTTCTTGTGGCCCCAAGAAGCTGTAGCATATCAAGCTTGAGGAAGAGATCTAGGGAACATCTGAATAGAAATAAGGTCCTTCAATGCTCAGCTAGAGAACCTCCTATCTCCCCTTGTCCTTCCTGCTGTTGTTAATATTTCTTTTTAAAAATTTAAAATCATTTTTATTTAAGGTTTTGAGTTTCAAATTCTCTCTCTTTTCCTGAGATAGTAAGCTATCAGATTAGGTTACACATGTGCAATAATGTATAACAGTTTCACGTTAGCCATTTTGTATAAGAAGACTTGAATAAAAGGAAAAAAATGAAAAGAAAGAAAGTGAAAAATAGCATGATTCAGTCTGAATTCTAAAACTGATCTTCAGGAGAGAAGCTCAAACCGGATATGTAGATCTAGGCATCATTTAAACGGAGATGTTAGTGGAATTCATAAAAGCTAAGGAGGTCATCAACAATGTAGAGAGAAAAAGATGAGAGCATGAGAGTCCTCATCTGTAATATGAGAAAGCTGGACTAAATAATCTCTAAGATAATATAAGGCTTTCTATTAAGTCCATAAAATTAAAGTTTGGCTGGGTGACCTTGGACAAGTTAGTTTCCAGGAAAAAAGTAAAAAGTACAGAAAAAGCCAGAGCCATCCTTAGATAGTGTCTTGCTTGGAATAAATCATACCACATTCAATACCCCTACTGTACCTCTAGGACATTTTGAAAGAGACAAAATGAAAGTAACATGAAGCTCAAGCACAGCTTTTGCAGGGAAAGATTGCAAAAAGGCACCATACAATCAGATGAATATATTTGGAGGTGGGCAAGGGCACTTCTGACTCTTCTTCATGATGGCAGTGTGTTTTATGGATTGATTGTATATGCAAGAACAAAATACTCTGTTGTAATAACAAGAGGAATAGATGGGAAGCAAAGAGACTTCAGTTTTAGGTTCAAATTTGTCACTATCCAGCTGTAAGTCATTGGAGATTCAAGTCCCATCTTGGAAACTTCTCAATACCTAAATACCTTCTATGACTGTGTCCCCATCCAGAGTCTCCTCTCAGGGACAATCAGATCCAGATTCATTTTAGTTTTCCCCTCTGTTATTCAACTCTACTGCTGCAAATGGCAACCTAAATATTAAAACACAGAATATTTATTCAGGTTATCTAAACTCCCTGCCTTCAGATTTCTCTTCAGCAAAACTAAGAGGCCCCACTATAGATTTAGAGACCATCAAGTCCAACCCTCTTATTTTACAAATGAAAAAACTGAGGCACAGAGCAGTCAAGAGACTATCACAGAGACAATATCAGAGACAGACTATGAACTTTTTACTAAAATTCCTTCTAGCACTCTCTGATTTGATTAGCATTTATTGTTAGGGATCTTTTTCTCCATTAATTTCTTCTTTTGCTTACTTTGGCAATCCGTTGGTGGACTTTGAGTCAGAATCATCCAGATCCAAATCTGGCTTCAGATACTTACTAGCTGTGTGTCACTGGGCAAGAACTCTGCCTCAATTTCCTCATCTATAAAACAGAAATAATCATAGCTCTTACCTCCCAGGTGAAGAGCAAAAGAGATAATTGCAATATGCTTAGCATAATGTCTGCCACATAGTGTATATAAATGTTAGCTATTAGCATTATTAGCTAAATAAAACATGCTAATGGGAATAAATGCTGTATTTACAATGAAACCTCAAAGATTGCAAACTTTTTACATATTTCATTTGCTCTTCACAAGAAGCCCATTAGGTAGCTTCTGTTGTCCTCCTTTATAGAGGAGAAAACAGAGAGATAAAGTGATTTGCAGGGTCAAATTTCTAATAAACATGTTAAAAGTGATTTAAATACAGGTTTTCCTGTCTCCAAGTCTACCACTCTATCTGTCATACCTCCTGAAGGCCCGGCCTGAAATGGGTTCAGGACAAATGCTCCACTCAACAGAATTTAGGGGCAATTCTGCCAACAGACTACTAGACAAATATCCAATTGTGTTCAGTCTTAATCTAATTCTATCAAAGTGGCAATTTAAAAATCAGGGCATGGTGGAGTGAGTATTGGCTTTGGAAGTAGAGGGCCTGGGTTCAAATCTCAATTCTGCTATTTATTAGCTGGGTGACTTTTTAATTTCTCTGGATCTCAATTTCCTCATCTGTAAGATGAAGGAGAGAGTAAGGTCCCTCTAAGCTCTAAATTTTCTGAATCTCATTCCTACAAAATTGAGAAGTCTGGTCTGGTGTTGTCATGGGCACCAAATTGGTCTGCGGTGGCCCTGGCCAAGTCAGCAGTGGTCCTGGCCAAGTCAGCAGGAAGTTATTAACATCACCTCTGCAGGGTCAGCCTCTCAATCTGATCTCTGTGTGTTGTTTATTTTGTACTCCCAAACATTCTATGTCAAGAATGAGACTTGGGAAGGTGGGATGAAATTCAGTCATCAGAGACCAGCAGTTGGGCTTACTCCTCATAACTGATCAGGTGGGGAAATAAATGCCATTTCCAAATGGCCTCCTACAAAATTTCCCTATATACAATGTTTTCGTTTAGTCCTTGGAGAAAGCTTTGGGGGCCTGAGCAGAGTGATTAAAGTGGTGCTGAGGGCAGGGCTTGAAGGCGGCTGACACCTGAATCTCGGAGGGCTAAACTCTGAAACAAGTAAGGGCATTTAAAGAAAAACACACAATCTTTTGGCAGGGAAAAGTAGGAAACATGAAAATCCACAAGTCATTTATTCTTTCCCCCCAAGGGCATGATACTAAATATTGGCTTCTCTTCCCTAGAATATTCTTTTTGAGGACCACATAATCATTGCTCTGCATTGTTCATGTATTCTATATTGGATATTAAAATTCAACTGGAGTTCAATTTTGGGAGCTCCTCAATGATTAAATATTGGGTATGGCTGAGGACCCCACTAAGTGTCTCTTCTCTGGGAACATCAGAATCTGGCTCATTTTAGCTCTCCCCTAGGGGTATTCAATTCCAGGTCTGCAAACAACAGGCTAAACATTCAAACATAGACTATTTATTCAGAGTAGCAATGAACAGAAAATGGACTAGTATACCAGCTCCTTCACCAATTCCAGATTTGTGCTATTTCTTAACTCCCTCCTCACCAAAAGAATTATAGCTTAATAAGCACAAAAGATTCATGCAATGTTACCAGGAAAGTCTCAGTAGTTTGAGTGCAGAGGAGAGATATCTTATGCAGGTATACTTGTCTACTTCTTATCCCTTTCTTTCTGGGGTCAGGTTCTACCCCTTTGACTTGCAATGGGCTCCATCATGCTTTTCTTTTCTTTTTATTTTTTAGCAAGGCAATTGGAATAAAGTGACTTGTCCAGAGTCACCCAGCTAGGAAATATTGTGTGTCTGAGGCAAATTTTGAAGTTAGGTCCACCAATAAGTTCTAGGCCGAGCCCCATTTGATCTTTGTTTGGATACTGGTTGAGTTAGATTTAGATGATAGCTGTCATTTCTGCTTTGGTCAGAAACCCTGAGCGTCTTCCCCTCAGCGATTTATTTATTTATTTGTTTGTTTGTTTATTTTTCTTTTGGGGAGGGTATAGGGAGAGATTGTTGCTAGTTTTTGAAGAGTACCAAAATGACATCATTAATTGCTACCTAGTCTTAATCAGTGAATGAATGTTTCCTCAAGCAAACTGAGATCTTTAAAGACCTTGGTTTTTAAAGACTCCTATTTTATCCAGGAGCATTTCCATTCCTCCTAATCTATATCTTGCCACTGGACCCAGATGGCTCTGAAGGAAAAAGTGAGGCAAGTGATCTTGCACAGCACTCCCTCACTTAAATCCGATTCACCATTTAGTCCATTTAGTTCTTCTGGCAAACAAATCCTAATCTAGTCTAAACAGTGAATATTTCTTGGCTTTGGACATATCCATATGAACACTGGTAGTAGAAAGACTGATCTGAACGATTTGGCTTTTGGTCTCACCTCTGCCAATGATTAGCTATATGACCTTTATGCAAGTTGCCTTCCCCTGAATTTCCTTATATGTAAAATGATGGTATTACACTATATAACCTTTTTCCTTCCAACTCTAGAATTATGATTCTGTGGTCTGTAAAATGAGGTTATATTGGATGATGTCCAAGGTCTTTACCAGCTCTGACATTGAACAATATTGTAACTATGGTGCCAGAAATTGGTGACACAAAAGGCCCAGAATATTTTCTGATATTTTTTTCACTTTACCATGGCTCAAGCCTTCAGAAACCTGACAAAATCTCTATATTAGGCAATTCAAAAAGCTGGTACTGTAACCCCAAGCTTGCAAATATGTCATACAATAGATTTAATTATTCCCAATTATAAAAGGCCACTCTCATGATTACTTCCTGCACCCCAAGTTAAGTATTGCTGAATGAGAGCCAAATGGACTCACAATTCTTATATGAGCTGAAGTTTTATTTGTGAGCCACTTCCCAAAGTCTGCTGGTCATTGTGGCTTCCTATATCCTGTCCCAGTTTCTAACTCCATCCTCTTCTCTAAAGATCCATTAGATATCCCCTGTTTCTCCTCCTGTGTGTCCAATGGTCCAAGCCATTACTGCTATGGTTACTTCATGGATATATTTTAATTAATCCTTGCCTAAGGAACCATTCAGGAAGTTGCCCATAAAGTTACATACGGCCATTTGTGACATTTCACACAAACTGAGAATATAGCGCCACAGGCTCCCATTCTTCCTTCCAAGCATCGTGGAATACCTGATTCAAAGATGTTAATCTCAGAGAAATTCTGTAGTAAGTGAACTTTAAACATTTATTATAAAGTAACCAATGGGAGCATTGAGATTAGATTGCTTTCAAGCTTAGAGTGACCTCCATATCTTATTCTTGAGCCTCATCTTTCTGGGGCAATTATCCCAACATCTCTAAAGCTATGGCAATGGAAGAAAAGCTGGAAGGTACTACCAAGAGGAAAAAAGTTTGAATATAGTCTCTGAAACAGATTGTATATCTGGATCAGATGCTAGATTAACTACTTTAGAGAGACTTTCCATGCAAGTATAATAGTTAATATTCATATGGCACTTCAAAGTTTGCAAAGTATTTTTACAAATATCTCATTTAATCCTCATGGTAATCCTAGAATGCAATTACTATTATTATCTCCATTTTATAGATGAAGGAACTAAGGCAAAAGTTAAATTAGTGCCTAGACCAGCATCATGCAGTTATTAAATGTCTAAAGCTGGATTTTCCCAGAAGATGAAGCTCTGGGCCTGAAATCAAGAAGAGCTGAATTCATATTTGGCCTCAGACACTTAACTATTTGTGTGATTCCCCCAGGCAAGTCATCTTCTATTTGCATTAATTCACTGGACAAGAAAATGACCAACCACTCCAGTATCTTGGCCAAGAAAACATGTTGGCCAATATTAGCAAGATATGATCCCACAAGGAATCAGGTAAGACTGAACAACAACAAAAAACAATGCTTGTTGATTTTTTGATTAATTGTCAAAGTAGCACTGATTGGGAAAAGATCTATAGAAGTTTGTTTTTGTTTTGATTGTTTTAGAGAAAATATGGTTTTAGGAAGGTGGCAAAACTTTGAAGCAAAAGGAGCTGGGATTGAGCAGGGAGAGGAAAAAAATAAACTTCTCCAATATTTTTTGAGCTTTAGGCCCAGAATAAGAAAGATCATTTGGAGTAGATGTTATTATTGGGATGAATTCAGTCAAGTTACGGAAACAAGATTCAAGCAAATGTAAAGAGAATAATTTTCAACCTAGAAAAGGAGTGGATCTAAGACCTATACAGAAGGGACTTTGCTTCTTTAGTGACCAAAAGAGCTAAGAAAAATAATTCTGGCATTAGCCTGGGAAGAGAAATAAATGTGAAGTAGGAAGCAGACGACTGCAAAAACATAATTACCATGCTAACTTCTGCCAAGCTAAAACAAGTAACAATACTATTTGTATACCTACCTGTGTATAATCTGTGCTCTGAGAACTCCATGTCCTGCAGAAAGTCATTTTTTTTTTTTGCTTTCTAAAAATGTTTGTGCAATGAAGAGGACTCTACTGAAAAGGATACCTCAGGGGAATATAAGAATGTAAGCTATTTGAGGTCAAACTACATCCTCCCTCCCTCCCTTTTTTCTTTCTTTTTCTTCCTTCCTTCCTTCCTTCTTCCTTTCTTTTTCTTTCCTCCATCCCTTCCTTTCTTCCCTTCACTTGTCCTGTTTCTTTTTCTCTTTTTCCTTCCTTCCTACTTTCTTTCTTTCTTTTCTTTCCTCCCTCCCTTTCTTTCTTCCCTTCCTTGATCATTTATTTCTCTCTCTTTCCTTCCTACCTTATTTCTTTCTTTTCTTTTCTTTCCTCCATTCCTTTCTTCCTTCTTTCTTCTTTTCCTTTGTTCTGTTTCTTTCTCTCTTTCCTTCCTTCCTTATATATTGCCTGCTTGTTTCCCTCCTTTCTATTCGTCTCCCTTCCTTTCTGCCTCCCTTCCTTTCTTCATTTCTTCTTTCATGTCCAGAGCCTAGCACAATGCTGGCACACAGTAAGTTCTTAATAAAATTAAGTGATTGAATAGAGCTAAATAACCACGTGCCTGAAGAAATGGTCTAAGAAAAAAAATCTTTGAGCAGGCTCATTTCAGAAAAGCCTGGAAAGACTTAGTTGAACTGATACTAAGTAAAGTGAGCAAAACCACAAAAACATTGTACATAGTAACAGCAAGGTTATGTGATTAACTAGGAGAGATTTAGCTGTTCTTTAGAAATGCTATGATATAAGACAATTCCAATAGACTTGGGATGGAAAATGCCATCTGAATCCAGAGAGAGAACTATGGAGACTGAATTTGGGTTGAAGCATATTTTTTCTATCTTTTTCATTCTTTCTAATGGTTTTTCTCCCTTTAGTTCTGATTTTTCTTTTACAAGTTGAGCAATATGGAAATATATTTAAAATTATTGTACATGCATAATCTATATCATATTGCTTGCTGCCTTAGGAAGGAAAGGAGAAAGGAAGGAAGAAAAAATATTAGAATTCACAATCTTATAAAAAATGAATGTTGAAAACTATCTTTACAAGTAATTAAAAAAATAAAATACTATTAAATGAAAAACAAAAATAAATTCTTTACCCTCATTCCTATTGCCTGGCACAAAGTAGTCATGAAATAAACATTTCTTGAATTAGATTGGGTCAAATTCCTGAAGCAAGGGTATGAAAGTAAGCCCAGAAGCAAAAGTTAGCTAATGGTCTACCATTTAAGGGCTTTCCTGGGTCATGTTTCATCACATTAGCAAAAGAGTTTTGTTTGAAGATCCTAGAAAAGCTTATAAATATTTGAGATAGAAACAAGGAAATATAGTGGAAAGAATCAGAAATAGTGGTTTGAATCAGAAAACTTAGTTTTAAGTCTTTGCTTTGCTACCTCTTTCCTGTGTAACTTTGGGCAAATAATTTAACCTCCCTGGATCTCTGCTTTCTTAACTATAAAATGGTCATTTGGACTAGATGATGTTTAAGATCTCTTTCAGCTTTAAATATGTAATCCTTTGACAACAAACAATAGTCTCCTGTTACAAATAGAGAAACTGAGGCTTAGGAAAGTTTGTAACCTGCCAAATATTCCAACTATTTCTTTAGACCCAAATTAATTTCTTTTATCTATACCAGGTTAATGGTTTTTAGCAAGCATTAAATGAAAATTGACAAAGAAAAAGATAAGAATGCTATGAGCATTTTTTGGTAGAGTTGAGAACTGATCCAACCTAGAATGAGAACATTTTGGAACAATGCCCAAAGATCTATAAAACTATATATACTCTTTGATCCAACAGTTTCACTACTGGGTCCCAAAGTATCCCAAAGAGATCATAAAAAGGTAAAAGGATCTACATTTACAAAAACCTTTATAACAACCCTTTTGTGATAGCAAAGAATTGGAAAACGAGTAGATGCCCATCAATTGGGGAATGGCTGAACAGGTTATGATATAGGAATGTAATGGGATATTATTGTGTTATAAGAAATTATGAATAAGTTGATTTCAGAAAAACCTGGAAAGACTTATGTAAATTGATTCTGAGTGAAGTGAGCAGAACCAGGAGAACATTATACATAGTAATAGAAACATTGTGTGATGATCAACTATGATAGGTTTAGCTCTTCTCTGCAATATAATGATCCAACACAATTCCAAATGATTTGTGATGGAAAATGTCATCCACATGCAGAAAAAAGAATTATGGAGACTGGATACAGATTGAAGCAACTATTTTCACGTATTTATAATTTGTTTTTTGTTTTATCTTTCTCATGGTTTTCCCTTTTTTTCTGATTATTCTTTCACAACATGATTAATCTGGAAATATGTTTAACATAATTGTACATACATAATATATATCAGATTGCTTGCTCTCTTGGGGAAGGGAGAGGAAAAAAGAGAGAAAAAATTAGAACTCAAAATTTTATGAAAATGAATTTTGAAAACCATCTTCACATGTAATTGGAAAAATAGTATTAAGAATGTTATGAGCAAAGGAAAATGATCTTTTACAATTATTAAAATAGAGGAAATTATATTTGCCCCATCATTTTTCTAAGTTTCAAAACAAGAAAAAATAGGAATATTTTCAAAATCCCAAGAAGGTTCCCGGAAGAATCAGTGCTAGGACTGTGTGGTATTTTCCTATCCTTCTGGCTAGCTGTGAATGTCTGTTATATGACCCCCTCACTTTATTTATGTCCCATTTTGCATGTAGAATGCCCATTTCACATGATGTAGTCATGCCGTGTTTTTCCTGTCCATTTATCATCATTGCCATTCTGAGATATATAACAATCTATATACTCAAAGAAAACAAACCCTTTAATGAGGAGTCAAACCCACTACCTAAGGGAATTGCTCCTTTTGATTGTATTTTCAGGCCATTAAAATATTTGTTTAGTGATTTATTCTTCCTGTAGACAGATGAATGGATCACGGTATTTTTTACAGTGTACTGGAGTTTTCTTTTGCAATAGTTGACTTGGAATTCCTCCCCATGAAACATGCATTCAAATACTTCCTCCAGTGACACGTGCAAAGTATTATTCATCAAACAGGATTTTTGAGCATACTTCTCATTATTCTTCCAAATTTATTTTTTAAAAACTTTACTCCTTCCATAAAATGAAAATAGTACAAGATGTGGGCACAAATCTCACATGCAAACTCTCTGTTTTTAAAGATATAGCTGCCATATTTTATATAAATAATAGAGTATCAAAATCCACATCAGCTCTTTTTCCCCTCCCTGTCCCCCAACAATCTGCAAATACATAGCTTTACTAGACACCACTTCAGCTGATACTAAATCAAGGTAAATGAGACGAAACTGATTAAAAAGGAAATGAATCATTGGGGGGCGGGGGGGGGGGGGAGGAAGAGGAGAACAGTGGGAGAGATTGCATTTCTGGTTGGAAACATGAACTTTACAGCTCCCAAATGTGGGTTTATTCACCCTTTGCTAAAAGATTTTGCTATTTACATGGAACAGCACCTTCTTCCCGCTCCAAGGCTGCTAGATGGTAAATTGGTTAGAGTACTAGACCTGGAATCAGTAAGACCTGGATTCAAATCCAACCTCATACACTCAGTAATTGTGGACCTTGGCAAAAGACAGCCTTTGTCTACCTCTGTTTTTTCTACTATAAAATATGAACAGTAATAGCATCTACCTCACAGGATTGCCTTGTAGAGGATCAAATGGGATATTTGTAAGATGCTTAGTTCAATGCCTGATATACAGGACACTCTTAATAAATAGTTGTTTTCTTTCTTCCTTCTTGCCCACTCTTTCTAGAAGTCAGAAAAAACTAGTTAAGTCTAGTTAAGCACTAGAGTGCTCGGATTCATCCTCTATGGTAAAAGAGATAATAAAATAATGTATTATAAAAACATAATTATAAAAATATTATAAAATCTATACATACTTTTATGTGTTATTATGAAAATTATATCAGGAGCAAGTTTATTTATACATAGACCATTCTTGAAGTGGTAGTAAGGAAGAAATGGCATTAAATGAAGCAGTTCTCTAGAACTCTAGAACTCTAGAATAGAGTATCCTCCCATTTTATAGATAAATAACCAGAGGATTTATCCAGTCATACAGTCAGTAAGAGACAGAGTAGATATTTGAACTCAGTCTTTCTGACTCCAAATCCAGTTCTTTCCATTAAGATGAGAGTACAAAGAACTGAGTTCTAGTTCTAGTTCTATATGTGTGATCTTAGACCAGGTACTTCATCTGTCTCTCCATTCACAAAAATCAGGGCTTTGTAGATCATAGATTTTATAACTGCAAGGGAAGGATCTTGGAAGCCTTTCTTCTAGTATAAATGAAGAACTGAGGCCTACCAAAAATAAAAGTGACTCCTCAAGGCCACAGAGCTTATAAGCAGCAAAGCTAGAACATTTGAACACAAATTTTTGAGCTTGAAATTCAAGATTGAGCTGATTTCTAAAGTCTTGATTCATTCTGTTAATTTGTTAGTAAGTTCCTCTGCACAAATAGTGAGGATGCTTTTGGATGTTAATCTGGCAGCATATATTTTTTTTTCTTTTTAAACAGTACTTTTTTCCCCAATTACATGTAAAGACAATTTTTAACATTCATTTTTTTTTTTTTTGGCTGAGGCAATTGGGGTTAAGTGACTTATCCAGGGTCACACAGCTAGGAATCAGTAAGTGTCTGAGATCAGATTTGAACTCAGGCCCTCATGATTTCAGGGCCACCTAATTTCCCCTTAACATTCATTTTAAAAAATTCTGAGCTTCAGATTCTCTCCCTCACTCTGTTATTTCCTCTTTGCCTAAGACAGAAAGCAATTTGATATAGATTATATCAGCACACAACTAATGGATACCATAACTGAATAATGCAAAAAAGAAGTCAAAGAACCAGAGGATCTGTGGATTTAGAAAGTTGCAGAGGTGATTCAGGACAATTCCAATAGACTTAGGATGGAAAATGCCATCTACATTCAAAGAGACAACTATGGAAAGCGAATGTGGATCAAAGTATTGTATTTTTACCTTTTCTTTTCTTTTTCATTCTCAAGGTTTTTTCTCTTTGGGCCTGATTTTTCTTGTATGACATGACAAATAAGGCAATGTGTTTAAAAGGATTGTATATGTTTAACCTATATCATATTTCTTGTTGTCTTGGGAAAGGGGGACATAAGGGAGGGAGAGAGAAAAATTTAGAACACAATCTTACAAAAATGAATGTTGGAAACAATGTGCATTTGGAAAAATAAAATATAATGTCCAGACTAGCTCACTATAGGATCTCAGCACCAGCCCAAGTCCTTGATTGCTGGAGAGGAGTTAAGAGGCAGGACTCCCGTGGATGGTCAAACATGGAGTCTTTTAATTCCATATTCTCTCAGCCTTATATCCCCTAATACTCTTACATAACTATAGCACACTACACATGCACTAACTATATATTGCACATGTGGGACCACATAAACAACTTGCTATTGTGTGTAGATCTCTCTTTGCCACTTAATATGACTCTGCTTTAATTACAACACAGATCATCATGCGCCTTGACTTCTCAGGAAGGCCTAGAGCCATTGGGGGGAAGATGGGCAGTAGAACCAGATACTGTTAGCAGGGTTAAAGGGTCTTATACCTCGCCCAGGGTTTCCCATTATCTGTAGCCCTCTATAATAAAATGCTATTGAAGGGGGGGGGAAGTAAAATAAAATGGGGGAAAAAAAGGAAAAACGTTTCAGAACCCTGATACCATAGACACACACTAGGCTTTACTCATTCCAAATCAATAGGTTGTGATCCACCAAATAAAATTTTCAGTACTCCATGAGAAAGCCAATTCATTTTGGCTTTTTGTCCCATTAGCTACATTTTTGCTTTTGGTTTTTATTTTTTGAGGTAATCAGAGTTAAGTGATTTGCCCAGGATTATGTAGCTAAAAAGTATCTGAGGGTAGATTTGAACTCAGATTCTGCTGGCTTTGGGGCTGGTGCTTTATCCATTTTGCTATGTGTTATAAAGTATAGCATTTTAAAATTTACAAAATGTTTTATCTCATTTGATAATGTACTTGTTAACTCATTTGACCTTTTCAATGACCTTATGAGATAGGTATTTGGAAGGGGAAAGAAAGGGATAATTACGTATATGGTGTTTACTATATGCCAAACACTGTTGTTTTAGTAAATACTTTATAAATATTATCTTATATAATATAATAATCCTTCCAGATAAATGGTAGTATTATCTCTTGAGGAAACTGAGGCTGATGGAGGTGAAGAGTCATATACCTAAAAAGTATCTGAGACTAAATTTGAACTCAGAGTCTTCCTGACTCTAGACCCAGAGCTTTATCTACTGCACAGATAAGCTGCATATTACATTCCCATTTTACAGAGGAAGAAACAGAGGTTAAGAGAGGTTAAGGCATTTTCCCATGGGTCACATAGCTATTAAATGTCAAAGGTGGAATTTGAAGCCAGATTTTCTTGACTTTTGCTCTCTCTTTAACAGTGCAGAATCAACTCTATATTGCTTCTCTCTCTCTCTCTCCCCCCTCCTTCTGTTGTTTTTTCTCCTTCCTTCCTTTCTAGATCTATAGGGGAAAAGTCAGAGAGAAAGGAAGAGAAAAAAGAGAGAGAGGAAAGAAGAAAGAAGAAAGAGAAAAGAGAGAAAGAAGAAAAAAATAAAAAGGAAGGGAAAAAAGAGAAGTGGAAAGAAAGAAAGAAAGAAAGAAAGAAAGAAAGAAAGAAAGAAAGAAAGAAAGAAAGAAAGAAAGAAAGAAAGAAAGAAAGAAAGAAAGAAAGAAAGAAAAAGAAGGAAGGTCTGTAGGATAAAATATAGTCATTAGGATTAGTTTTCATTAAATGACTGTGGATACAATCTCAGTTAATTAGTCATTGCAAGAGAGATAGATTTAGCTGGTCCTATGCCCTAAAAATAATTAGAGAACAAATTTTCATAATAACATCTTTCAACTATTAAAAAAAATAGGAAAATGGTCCCCCTAGCGTGCTACTTATGTAGAAAGCATTCAGAATTTCTGGAGTGAAGGAATCTCCTCTGGACAAGTGTTGATATCGACATGAAAACTTCATTTCAGTAAGGCAGAGAAACTACTCTTAATGTCCTCATCCTGTTTCTTTTAGCTCCTGTTTTAGGGTCAATGAAGCAGCTCCAAGTATGAGACAAAGAAAGTTAGCCTGTCCACAGAATACTTTTAACAAACTCCAAGTTGAAAAGTATGTACAGAGATCCCTAGACTACATATAAAAGTGCCAAGAAGTGTCAGTCTTCTACACCTCTCATGTTTGAAAAAGATGACAGGCTGATTCTCATGGGGAAAACACCTTCAATGATGTTTGTTCTTCCCTATTCTTGTATAAGTAGGAAGTAGGAAAGGGTTACAAAGAATGTCTAACAACCATTATAGTTAAAACCAGATTCAGGTTTTATGGAATGGAAACAAAAACAAAAACAAACAAAAAATATTAAAGTTATTAGTAGAATTCACTACTAAAAAAAGTCCACTTTAAACACCATCTAATCTAAGCTCATAATATAAACACAATCATGACTTTGTTTTGTAATAATAATAATAGCTAAAATTAATATGGTACTTTAAGGGCTACAAAGTACTTTATAAATATTATCTCATTTTTTTCCCTTGAAACAACTTAGGGAGATAAGTATTATTATTATCCCACTTCTATAGATTAGGAAACTCAGATAAACACAGTTTAATTAATTGATTCAGGGTCTCACAGCAGTAGGTTGAATTTGAACTCATGTCTTTTTGATTCTAGATTCAGTATTCTATCCACTGTTATCACTTAACAGGTTCTAAAACACTGAATTCGCACTTTGGGAATCCAGGAAAGCATCAGAAATGCCTCCTGCTAATTGTCTTAACAAGGTCTTTTCACATTTTGAGTGACTCAGTCCATTTCTTTCCCCACTTCTCCCTCTTGTTTAAAGTGGATTAGTTGAAAAGTAGAAAAAACACTATTAGCCTTGGAAATAGGAGAACTTGCTTAAGTAGCTATATGATCCTAGGCAAGTTATTTATCTGGTCTGAGCCTCTTTTTTTTAATCTGTTAAATGGGGATTCTAATGCCTGCACTATCTACCTGGCTTTGTTGTTGTTGTAAAGAACACATTTTGCAAGTCTTAAAGTGCTCTAGAAATGGAAGCCTGTCTGTCTATCTATCTGTCTAACTCTCTGTCTATTTATCATCTATCTAATCAAGTTTCAAGCTTGACACTGCCCTAAGCCTTTTTGAATACCCTCCAAATTTTGGGACACCATTTGGGAGAGTATGAGATCTTTTCAATATTAGATGCCCTAAATCATGTGATAAGAAGTGGATTTGATCAGACTTAAGGGTGAGGGCTTTTGAACAAAAATCTCTGTGGCCCTGGAAGGATCAGTGTCTGACAGGTTTACGTGCATATGGCTCCCTTCAGAAAAGGAAAATTTCTTAGTGGAACACAGGAAAGAAAATAGAAGAATAATGCTAAAGGCAATTTTTAAACCAAAGTTTTACTAAGAAGACTGCCAGTTGAGAAGGTCAGGAAATAAAAATCTTGTTGCAAAGATACGTATCTCTCTTCAGTGTGTCCATTTTTTTTCTACTTGTTCATGAATAGTGGCATTTCCAATGATGGAGACCTGCTTCAAGCCTACGCATTGTCAGAAAGTTCATCCAGAATCAGAAATTCAACAAAGAGGGATGTGTTCTATGACATTTAATGGGAGGAATTCCAGAATGAAAATATCATTTGATAGCAACTAAAATAATGCCAAATATTTCAGAAAATCCAAAATATGAAATTTTGATATTGATCAGGAATATTGATGAAGAAAGAAGGGAGAGCAGGAATTGATCTTGAATTAAATTTGATCTTGAATTGATTTTGATTTTTTTTAAATCTTCTTTAAAATTATATTATTTTTCCAATACACATAAAAATAGTTTTAAAAATTCATTTTGTAAAACTTTGTGTTCTATATTTTTCTCTCTCCCTCTCTTATCATTCCCTCCCCAAAAGAGCAAACAATCTGATATAGGTTAAATATGTGCAATTCTTTTAAACATATTTCCAAATTTTTTATGTTGTGTAAGAAAACCAGACCAAAAGGGGGGGAAAAAAACCATGAAAAACAAACAAATAAACAAAAACGTGAAAATACTATGCTTTAATTCACATTTTGGATGCAGATGGTATTTTCCATCCCAAGTCTATTGGAATTGCCTTGAATCACCACATTGTTGAGAAGAGCCAAGTCCCTGACAGTTAGTCATCACATAATCTTGTGTAACTGTGTACAGTGTTCTCCTGGTTGTGCTCACTTAACTCAGTTTATATAGGGGCTTTCTAGGTTTTTCTGAAATCAGCTTGCTCTTCATTCCGTATGGAACAATAATATTCTATTATCTTCATATATCATAACTTATTCAGTCATTCCTCAAATGATAAGCATCTACTTTTGAAGTAATTTTGAATTAGTTTTTTTCCACTCATAACTCCTTTTTGCCCAGAAATTTGTACTTGACCCTGGGTATATAAGTGTGTGTATATATATATATATATGTATGTATGTATATATATATATATATATATATCAAACATTTACTGATAACAAATCATAAGCAAATTTATTCTAAAACAATTCTTTGTTATGCATATGTCAACATTTATTAAAGACAAAAGCAAATTTGCATACTGATAAAATGAATGTACTTGTTTATTTTTACATAAAGAATTAAATCTTGCTAGAATATTTGATACTGCAGGACACAGAGAATTCAGAAACCCGTTACTATTGCCAAATTTTTCATGACCCCCACATTCAGTTACATGACCCTATAAGAAGCTTTGAGTTAAGGGATTCATTTTAGATCATAAGAGAAGCTGATGAAAATGAAAAATATGCCTCTCAGTCCCCAGCACCACCTGCGCCCCAGATTATCTCTTTGATCTGTATGTTAAAACCCATTTAACAAGGAGTAAAACTTTTTCTTACACAAATGAAAATTTTGTAATAATTCAATAGATCGCAGACATTGCTGATGTGTACAGTCCATTCACTGATGCGTATCTCATTCCTTTTTCAATCATATCTTTTAAATAACATCTTATGTGTAATAGATCATCATAAGAAATATGTTGTATTTTATTTGCACTTTGCAGGTGTTGTTGGATCACCAATATCTTTACTTGGCTTACACTTGTGTGACTTTGGGGAAAATTCTTAACTTTTCTAAGCTTTAATTAACTGATACGTAAACTTAAAGGATTGGACTGGGACTCACATCAAGTCCTCTCCATATCTACTCTAATATTCCTAAGATTATGATGTTCTAAGATTCACAATCATACGTCCCCCTCTAAGAGAATGTTTGTGATGAGAAAATAAGTCATTGCACCAGAGTGTAGCTTGAGATCTTCAAAATCACTGTACTGTTCTCCAAATACAATATAGTTTACTCTTCCTCTCATCCAATTCTAGGTCTATATGTAATCTATTTCCCAGATATAGATATTTATATACTAATTCAATGGACTGACCATCTGATTATATATCATTAATGCTACAATGAGCATTTTTCATTTATTTAGTTTTCCACTATAGATTGCTAGGCTTATCCCTTCTGAATATTCATGGATTTCTTTCAGGAGGCTCTATAATGTTCATTCATTCATTTATCCATTCAACTAGCATTGATTATATGCCTACCATGGATAAGCATTGGGGAATACAAAGTAAAAAGGGCAAATATTTTTTGCTTTTAAAGAATTTACATTCTATTGAAGGGAAACAGCATGTACACAGATAAGTAAATACAAACTATAAATAAGTACAAGGTGACTCCCAAAGAACACTGAGGTGGGAGTGAGAGATCAGAAAAAGCCAATGGTAGGAGGTAGTACTTAGGTTTGAATGGAGATAGGAATTATTGTTATTGTTATTATAGCTTTTTATTGACAGAACATATGCATGGGTAATTTTTCCAACATTGACCCTTGCAAGCACTTCTGTTCTAACTTTTCCTTTCCTTCCTTCCAACCCCTCCCCTAGATGGCAGGTAGTCCTATACATGTTAAATATGTTAAGGTATATATTAAATACAATATATGTGCACATATTTGTACAGTTCTCTTATTGCACAAAAAAAATCAGATTTAGAAAGGTAAAAATAACCTGGGAAGAAAAACAAAAATGCAAGTAGTCCACACTCATTTCCCAGTGTTCTTTCACTGTATGTAGCTAGTTTTGTTCATCACTGATCAATTGGAATTGAATTGGATCCTCTCATTGCTGAAGATAGGCACTTCCATCAGAATTGATCCTCTATTCTATATAGTATCGTTGTTGAAGTATATAATGATCTCCTGGGTTATGCTCATTTCACTTAGCATCAGTTCATGTAAGTCTCTCTAAGCCTCTCGTATTCATCCTGTTGGTCATTTCCTATAGAACAATAATATTCCATAACATTCATATACCATAATTATTCAGCCATTCTCCAATTGATGGGCATCCATTCAATTTCCAGTTTCTAGCCACTATGAAAAGGGCTGCCACAAACATTTTTGCACATGTGGGCCTTTTTCCCTTCTTTAATGAGATAGGAATTTTTTAAGTCAGAAGTAAAGAGGGAGCGCATTTTAGGCATGAGAGACAACCTGGGAAATAGAATAAAAGACAGGAGTTTTGAAATGTGAAGATGAAGAACAATATAAAAAAGGCATTTTGACTGCAATGTTGAATGGATGAAGGGGGATAAGGTGCAATATGTCTGGAAACAGATTGGGAAAGGCTAGAAATGCCCAAAAGAGAAGTTTTTATTTTATCCTAAGGACAAGAGGAAACTACTTGTCCTAAGGACAAGAGGAAGTGATCAAACACAGGTATGATCACTTTATTTCATTGGTATTAAAAAGCCAATGGAATAAGATGATCAAACCTGTGCTTTTAAAAGAATATATCAGTTTGGAGTTTGGGTGGAGACTAAATGGAAAAGAGGAGATACTGGAGATAGGCAAACCAATTAGGAGGCTATTGAAATAATCCAAATGAGAAATGTTGATGGCTTGGTCTAGAATGATGACTATGCATGTGGAGAAAAGAGGACCTGTTCAAGAGCTGCAATGAAAGTTGAATTAACAAGACTTAACAACTGATTGAATATGAAGATGAGGTTCAAGGAGGAGTCAAAAATGACTCCAAGTTTGCAAGCCTGAATGACTGGAAGGATAGAGATGATCTCAGCAGAGACGGAAAAATTAGAAACTAGAGAAAATTGGAAAGGGGAAGATGTTTATCCTTTTTTGAACATAATGAGTTTGAAATGCCTACAGGACAGCTATTTGACATGCCCACTGTCACTTGGTGATGTGAGACTCCTTGGCAGGAGAGAAGATAGGGCTTTATACCACTAATACAATTTCATCTTCAAAGAGAAGCATTTGAGAATCTCACCATTTATTTGCAATCTTTTTTTCAATTGGACCTTGAACAAGAGATTCTCCATGACAGTATCAAACATGTTTTGCAATTAGACAACTACCTTTTTATAAAATGCTGTAGTTGACAGTAATTATAAGATTTCATTGAACAGGTTTATCACTAGGGAAAATTGTCATGGAATCGTGTATAATCTTAAAAGACTATAAGAGAAGAGCCTTTAGATTTATGTATTCCCCATATCAAATGCTTTTTTATAATTAAAGAACCCAATAACATTCAGAGACTGTATTTCATGCATTTTGAAGTCAATTGTGTCATTATAAAGATGCTATGTCCTAGAGAGAAATGTATGTAAAATCTTATCTGTTCCTTTTTCATTTTTTCACCAAGAATACTCTCAAAACACATGAGGCTCATTCTCAAAAATCATTATATAAAGATTAGATAGTAGGCATATGTGTTGGAAGTTGTTAATGTTCTCTCATCCTTTCTGGTTGTAAATATTGTTAATAATGTTCCCTATTCTTTGGGTATCTTTTCTCCACTGAGGTGTTTCCTCAAAGGTCTCCATTTTGCTGCCTCCAGCATAAATTTTCTTGGTATATCCTTGGTTGGGCCTAGACAGTCTTTCAGAACTTGTTTTTCTTTTTTTTCTTTTCATTTCTTTTTAAAACGCTTTTTATTTGACCAAATACATGCAAAGATAGTTTTCAACATTCACCTTTGCAAAAGTTTGCATTCCAACTTTTTCTCCCTCTTTCCCCCCACCCACTCTCATATATGCTAAGCAATCCAAATAGGTTAAACATGTGCAATTCTTCTAAACATATTTCTATATTCGTCATGCTGCACAAGAAAAGTCAGATATGGAGAATTGACTCAATTTATAAGAATTCAAGCCATTCTTCAATTGATAAATGATCAAAGGATATAAATAGACAATTTTCAGATGAAGAAATTGAGGCCATTTCTAGTCATATAAAAAAGGTCCTTTAAATCACTATTGATCAGAGAAATGCAAATTAAGACAACTCTGAGATACCACTATACACCTCTCACATTGGCTAAGATGACAGGAAAAGATAATGATGAATGTTGGAGGGAGTGTGGGAAAACTGGGACACTAATACATTGTTGGTGGAATTGTTAACTTATCCAACCATTCTGGAGAGCAATTTGGAATTACGCTCAAAGAGTTATCAAACTGTGCATACCTTTTGATCCAGCAGTGTTTTTACTGGTTTTGTGTCCCAAAGAGCTCTTAAAGGAAGGAAAGGGACCCACATGTGCAAAAATATTTGTAGCAACCCTTTTTGTAGTGGCAAAAAAACTGGAAACTGAGTGGATGCCCATCATTTAGAGAATGGCTGAATAAGTTATGGTATATAAATGTTATGGAATATTATTTTTCTATAAGAAAGGATTGGCAGGATGACATGACTTACATGAACTGATGATAAGTGAAATAAACAGAACCAGGAGATAATTTGTACATGGCCACAAGATTATACAATGATCAATTCTGATGGACATGGCTCTCTTCAACAATGAGATGATTCAGACCAGTTCCAATGATCTTGTGATGAAGAGAGCCACATGCAGAGAGAGAACTGTGGGAACTGAGTGTGGTTCAGAATGTAGCATTTTCACTCTTTTTATTGTTGTTTGCATTTTATTTTCTTTCTCACTTTTTTCCCTTGTTTGATTTGATTTTTCTTGTGCAGCAAGATAATTATATAAATATGTATGCATACATTTGATTTAACATATATTTCTACCATGTTTAACATATATTGGATTACTTGCCAAATAGGGGAGAGGGTGGGGAAAAGAGGGAGAAAACTGGAACACAAGGTTTTGCAAAAGTTAATGTTGAAAAATTATCCTTGCATATGTTTTAGAAATAAAAATCTTTAATTTAAAAAAAAGTCAGATCAAAAGGTGAAAGAAAAAAACACCCCCAAAAGCAAACAACAACAAATTAAGGTGAAAATACTATGCTTTGATCCATATTCACTTCCAAAGTTCTCTCTCTGGATGTAAATGGCATTTTTTACTTTAAGTCTATTAGAATTCTCTTGGATAATTGCCTTGCTGAGAACAGCCAAATGTCTCATAGTTGATCATTGTACAGTATTGCTATTACGATGTACAATGTTCTCCCGATTCTGTTCACTTCACTCAGCATCAGTTCATGTACTGTCACTGTTGATGAAAACAGATTTTTAGAGAAATAAAGACAAATTTCACCCACTTTAAATCTCTTTGTTGTCCTCATGATTGTTGTTGTTTGGTCATTTTTCAGCTGTGTCTGACTCTTCATGACCATTAGGGGTTTTCTTGGCAGAGATACTGGAGTACTTTGGCATTTTCTTCTCCAGCTCATTTTACAGATAAAGAAACTGAAGAAAATAGGGTTAAATGACTTGCACAGGGTCACACATCTGGTAAATATTTGAAGTCAGAATTGAACTCAGGCCTTCCTGACTCCAGAGACAGCATTCTTTCCACTGTGTCACCTGTCATTCATCTATGAATGCTTGGGGCTAATTAAACCCATTGGTGTCTCACACTGGCAAACTTCCTTTCAGTAGAATTGTTTTTGTTTCTTTTGATTTTCACTGGTTTGTGAGGTGATACTGTTTATAAACTTCTGCCATCCTCCTTTGTATTATTTTATCAATCAATTTGGATCCTAATGAATTGTGTCCTTGGCTACCATGCTTCTTCTTTACTGGACAAAAGATCAAGTATTTGATGGCTAAAGCAATTTCTGTGATCATTTGACCTCTTTACTATGGCTATATTTATATCAATTAAAACTGTACAGGAAATGGTGATAACAAAGCTCAAGTTGTCTTTTTTTCCCCATTCCTACTTTTCCAGATTAATGGCTCTTTAAAACATATCAGATTAGAATTGTTAAATTTTTTTATCATTTTCTTCTCATCTTTAGCCTTTCTTGTAAACTGATGACTTTTACTCTATCTAATGTAATGTAATACAATGTACCTGACAGCACACCAACAATTGATATGACTGCTCCACCAATAAATTGCCAATTGTTTCTTACCTGCTGAATTATAGTCATTTTCATTTCTGACTAATGTCTTCTAACTTTCTTCTGGCTTCTTTCAAATTTCAACTCAAATCCTACCCTCTGCAGAAGAACTTTCCCTCCATGAACTCCTTAGTTGTTAGTGCCTTCCCTCTATTTTGGAGAATCTGGTCAAGTTCTTTGTTGATTTTCTCTAGCTCTTCATCTTCTGAACCAGATGTTGGTGCAAAGCTGCAATTATCTCCTTGGTGGTCTTTTTGCTTACACATACTATAAGGCTAGATGTGGGATGATCAAGAATCTCCCAAAATGGTATTTCTTGGTGTTTTTGGATACACAAAGAAGCCAACTCTTCAAATGCCTATTTTTTCTTCTCCAATAAGAACCTATGAGCAACTCTTCCATTGAGCTGCAACTGCCTTTTGCTCCTGGTTTGATTGCTTTTTCTAGATTTCAGTTTCCTCACGATATGATGAAGTAGGAAGAGGGGACTGAAAAATATAATGTCTAAAGTATTCTCTAACTAAGTGGCGCAGTGAATATAGTGCTGAATCAGAAGTTTAAAAAACTCACTTATCTTCTTAAGTTCAAATCCATCCTTAGACACTAATTGTGTGATCCTGGACAAGTCACTTAATGCTATTTGTCTCAATTTCCTCATCTGTGAAATGAACTGGAGAAGGAAATGGCAAACCAGTACAGTATATCTTTCAAGAAAACCTCAAATGTAATCATGAAGAATTGGATATGACTAAAAATAAGTGAACAACAACAACCCTCTAGTTATAACATTCTATGATTCTATAAACATATGCCTTCTTATATGCCCAAGGAAGCAAGCTGTGCTACCATCACCATCACCCATTCTTCATCCTTTCATTTATTGGGTCTGTGTAATTATTGGCTGTACAGTCTATATATCTATAACATATTCTCTCTCTCTTTCTTTCTCTCTCTCTCTCTTTCTCTCTCTCTCTCTCTGTCTCCCCCCCCACCCCGCCCCGTATATATTTATATAATCTTTGTAATCTTCTGTCCACAAAGAGAATGAAGGCTAAACAACAAAAACTTATCTTCCACCATGGAAATGAAATATCAGCATTACACTCCCTACTGCAGAGCTATTCTTAAGTTAACACAGCTTTATTCATGAAATAAGAATTTCATGAAGATCTGTCAAGGATCTAAGATTTTATTAGCAACCCAAGCAGATAAGTCTTAAAGAAATGCCTCAGAGAGATTAAATTCTTACCCCATCATCACCCAGATATTACTACTAATGATAATCACATTTATAAAATGACATTTTAAGGTTTTTAAAAAGACTTAATAAATATTATTACCTTTTATTGTCACATTAACTAAAAGCAGTGGGGGATGCTGCTATTATTGTTTGTGTTTTATAGATGAGAAAACAGAGACAGAGATTAAGTGACTTGTCCAGATTCACAAAGATAATTAATGCCTGAAGTGGAATTGCACTTGAATCTTCCTGACTCTAGGTTCAACATTCTATCACTGCTCCATTAAACTTCCTTAGGAGCAAGACTGGGGCTTGGTCTTGATTCAAAGTTTTTCACTCTATCCATTGCACTCCATGAACTCTCTCAACAAGAATAATGTTAACATGACATTAGATGACTTTGTGAAGAATTATTATCCACATTTTATATGTAAGGAGACTAGGATTCAGAGAAAGAAAGCCTGAGATGAGATAGAACTCAGCCAGTGAAGAAACTAGTCTTGAAACTAATGACATCTACAAAGTGATGTGGGTTACCTTGAGAGGTAATGAGGTTCTTGTTGTTGGGTATCTTCAAAAGAAGACTTGCTTCAACAGAGGAGATTTGAACTTCAAGTAGGAGATCCCTTCAGGCCTTGTGTTGTTCTAAAAGATTTGCACAAAATCTCATAATTAAATCAATTAATAAGAAACCTCTACTCAAACCCAGGGCTCCTGGCTCCAGGGCTCTTTCCACCAAACCATTTCTGAGGTTCTGTGTTCTTTTTGCCATGAGAGGTTCTGCTCCACTCTATGATTCATCAAAGTTCTTTGTCATGAACTGCCAGAAAGACATTCTCAAGTCATATGTGCATCCAATCAAATCCAGGTTCTGAACTCCCAGGCACAGATGGCTGGAAGTGAGAACCTACTGGTCCCAGTTGTGAAGGGTGGAGCTAAGTAACGTGATAGGTCCTTGGATTTCTCAATGATTCGTGAGGTGCAAATTGTAGGGCCATGGCAATGGAACAAGAGGAAAATCTCAGGCTAGTGACTGAGTAAAAAGAGAAATGCTGGTATATGGGGCTTTCATTAGCATTGCTCTCCATTGCTTTTGGAATGTAAGCAAACAGGCAACTGGAAAGAAGATGAATTGTACTGGAATATCTCCCATTTTACCGATGACTGGTCTCAAAGCTCAAACCAAACTGCTTGCCTGGCTCTTCGTTAATTTGGTACAACCCCAATCATAGCCTGACCCAATCAGGCTAGGAAATAAGGCAACCTCTAATGACAGGACCTAATTAGAGAACTGAACTTAAACATGAGAAATGGACAGCCTCAGAGCAACACATGGGTAAGAGAACCATATAAAATAAGAATGTGGAATGAATAAAGAAGAAAGAGGTTGTAAGATGTGACATGGCTCATTATGCTCTTCCCTAGAGTAGAGAAGACATGCTTCTCCAACCTCTGACCATGAAGACTGGTAGTGATGAGAGATTACTGCGCGCTCTCTCTCTCTCTCTCTCTCTCTCTCTCTCTCTCTCTCTCTCTCTCTCTCTCTCTTTCTCTCTCTCTCTCCACTGTCTGAGATTCTTGGGCCTGGCTTCCCTTGCTTTGAGCTGTTCACATGGGACTTCTATTTCTCTGTTGGTGTTTCTGTGGGTTTTCTCTCATTGTAGGCATTTTGAATGTTCTTATAGTGGTAAACCCTTCTGGGGGAGGAAGGGAGGCTCTTCTACTTTCTGGCTTTCCTGTTAGGCAACAAAGTTGAGCCTCAAAGGTTTGGCAGCTTTGCCATCAATTTTTGTGGGAGAGAGGGATAGTTCTTTTGCCCCATTTGCCACCTCACTGTTACAGACTGATTTACCCTGATTGAAGCCTGGCTCCCTGCTTCTAAGAAGAATCAAATATACTTTTACATAAATCTCATAAACTGAGTTAGGGTTTCTTGCTTCCTTTTACAATATCCCTGTATGTTTGTGTTGGGGAACAAACGCGTAGCTGAGTGTGCATATACATGTTTATGAACTGTACAGGAGAGCCCTCTACCACATTAGGCTTGGGCATCAAAGGTAACCATATTATTTATAAATATTGATTATTGGAATGAAAAAAATGATTCATACAAAGGATGAGTGACTTGTTTCATGGCATAATTCAAACACGGCATCATGATGTGCTTAGTAAAGAAGTTCTCTCCCATCTTTGCTAATGGCAAAATTCCCTACCCCCATAGCTGTCCATCAAAAGCACCAAAAGACTATCTGAGCATCAGCCTGAGGATAAGGCACATTTTTGGCTGGAAATAGCTTGATCATGGGGGTCCCCAAAATCTGGGATACAGGCTCAGCTCTGGATGACTTCCACTGGCTCATATCCATGAATAAATCGATAGGGTATATACAGATCTAATTTTCTTTCCATCCCATAATGTGAAAAACATCCTTGTTGTTGTTCATCCTTCCTTCTTGAAGAAGACCAGTGACATCAGCAGGCTGAAGTCTTGACTTGCAAATGAATTGGATTTAAGTGAGATAGAGCTATGCAGAATCATGAGTTTCACTCTCTCCTCCAGAGTTGTCAGAATCCAGAAGCATGATATAAGTCAACTCATATGGTCCCAGGTCTTATCGCTGACAACTTCATACATTCCCATTGCTTTAACTATTACCTCTAACCAGAATATTCCACAATAACTTTAATTCTGTTCTTCTTCCTGAATTTCAAACCATTATCCACTTGTTAGCAAGTTACTTCCATCTTGACAGTCCTCAAGCATGGACTAGATATCCAAAGTTCAGAAATCTATTTTCTTCCTTCTTCATTATTCCTGTTAATGGCACCAACATACGCCCATTTTCCTATGCCTAAATCTTGATTTTGGATTTCACCTTTGTAAATTGCTCTAGGAAGAAGTAAGGAATGTTGAGACACTTTTCCTCTTCTCATATAGTATTGTTGAAGAGTATAATGATCTCTTGGTCCTGCTCATTTCACTCAGCATCAGTTCGTGTAAGTCTCTCCAGGCCTTTCTGAAATCATCCTGTTGGTCATTTCTTATAGAACAACAATATTCCATAACATTCATATACCACAATTTATTCAGCCATTCTCCAATTGATGGGCATCCACTCAGTTTCCAGTTTCTGGCCACTACAAACAGGGCTGCCACAAACATTTGTGCACATATAGATCTCTTTCCCTTCTTTAAGATTTCTTTGGGATATAAGCCCAGTAGAAACACTGCTGTATCAAAGGGTGTTTTCCACTGTTCTTCATTCTGTTTGTCTCTGCCTGGGAGTGTTATAATAGCCTACTAGATCTTTCTCCCTTTTTTTCCTCTTCTGCCCATCTATTCTTCTTCTGCCCATCTACTTCTTCTTGGCTCAATTCTCTGTCAGAACTCCTTCTTGCTGACTGAATAAATCTCACATTTCTTAGCCTTTCCTGGAAAATCCTCTCTCTCAGTTCTTGTTATAATCCCTTGTTTTCCTTAGAATGCATCTCAGGCAATATTGTCTATATTGAAACCTTTCCTGCTACTATCAGTTGCTATTGCTTCTCCAACCCCTGCCGAAATTAACTTGTCTTTATTTTGTATATCTCCATGAACATAATCTTCTCTCAGAGGCCCTTGGGAACAGGGACTTTTGTTTTTGTCCTGGAATCCCCAGTGCCTAGCACAATGAAAGCACTTAAATGCTTCTTGATGGATTAATTTTCCAGCATTTAAAGCCCTCACCTGATGTACCTCATGCTCAAGCTAAACTAGACCATATACATGAGGCCTTTAACCATGTTATTCTCTGGACTTAGACAACCCCATTTCTCCCTAACCCATTGAATTCCTTTCCATCAGCTGAAAAATTATTTCCTTTATGAGCCTTGGACTGATCCTCTCAATCAATGATAATCCAACTTTTGAACTTTACATAGCAAATACTTTGTTGATTACCCTCCTATGTATCATATACTATGTTGTATTATATTTTTCCTAATACATATTATATCATATTATATTTGTATATATGTATTACACATATATATATTAGATTACATTTTTTCCCTGTCATTTATGTTTGTATTATGCCCTCTATCCTGGAATGCATTATACTGCTAAAGACAGAAACTATACCTTAAGCAAACTTTCTGTTTCTATAAGGAAAATATTCAAATTTATAAAAACAAGTGCCATTCTCCAAATTTCAAAGGAAGAAATACAAGCTATAAAACATGTGCTACAAATCAGTAATAATTAGAGAGATGAAAATTAAAGCAACTTAGGTATTCAAACTCATATCTATCAGACTGCAAAGATGACAGAAATAAAAAATTACAAATATTGGAGAGGTTGTGGGAAAACAGACACATTCATTATTTTGAAAAGTAATTTTGAACTATGTCCCCAGAGTTACTGTTAGTAATTGTGTATATCTTCTGATCCAGAGACATCTCTACTAAGCCTACACCCCAAAGAGATCAAAGCAGAAGGACAAAAATATTTATAGCAGCTCTTTTTGTGGTGGCAAAAAACCAGAAACTAAGAAGATGCTCCTCAATTAGAGAAAGGTTCAACAAATTATGTTATATTAATTAATTGGAATATCATTGAACCATAAAAGAATGACAAAGGGGGGCAATTTCAGAGAATCCAATTAAGACTTGCATGAACTAATGAAGAGTGAAATAAGTAGGACCAAGAGAACAATATCATTTTTAAATGCTGTAAAGAAAAATAACTTTAAAGGATAAGAACTTTGATGAATGAATGAAATGATCAATTCTACTGACCAATCCTATTTACAGAATATTGATAATGAAGTATGTTACCCACTATCTAACAGAGAAATGACATATTAAAGATGCATTATGAGGCATATAATTTTAGAAATGGCCTATATGTTAATTTTTTATTTATAAAAAAATTTCCAAGTGGAGGAAAATGAGAGGGAGAAACGGATAGAAGTTTCCCTACTTCCAAAAGAATAGAGGGAATAGAAGGAAGACCATAAAGAATGACAAATAAACAAGGCAGTTTGGAAAGTTACAGTTCAACTTCTTTCATACTTTAAAAGAAAAACAAGTTATACATAATAGATTTGTTGCACATGAATGTATACAAATGTGTACACAATACTTCTTTTATTGGGTGTTTGTTAAGGAAAATGGAATAACAACAAAAAAAATATTTTTGTTTCTTTCTCACTACCTAGCATAGGTCTCTGAACAGTTAGGAGTATTATAGATAGTTGTTGAATTAGATCTGAATAAAGATGCACATTTTTTAGACTATAGCTTTTTTCCCTTTACATTTGTGTTTTCTTTGATCAAGTTCAAATCTTTACTTCCAGCTTTAATCCTAACCCTACCTCATTTGATACTGAAATACTTAGCATTTTGATTTCATACTTCTGTTGTTCAAATGTAATGGAGATTACTCCAAAGCTGATACAGTGCTGGGCTGTAGGGATCTAGATAATAGAAAGTTTTCTGGATGGAAAAATAATGATTTATAATATCATAGATTTAGAGCTGAAAGAAGTCTTGGATTACATCAAGGTTACAGGATTAATAAGTGTCTAAGGTAGAATTTCAAGCTAGGATTTCCAGCCTGCAATTCCAGTGTCCTTTCAACTATATCACTCTGCCTTTTAGAATTCTAGGGGATTGAAATGATGATATTAATACATAACCGAATCAAAGAAATTTCTCCTTTCAGTCTGTAAACTCTCTGTGGGTAAGAGCTGTTTCTTATTCCCCATGTGCTTCCCCCTTAGTACCTGTTTCATATATATATATATATATATATATATATTTTTAATGAATAGAGTTGAAAGAAGAGCAAAATGGGAAAGATAAAAAATGAAAGGAGAAACAATAATTAAATAAATATTGGCCAAAATGGGGAGATAAGTACTGATTTTCTATCCAGAGAGAGAAAAGCTTGGGTTTTCATGCTTTCGCAACAAAATCAAAGTTATTCAATTTTTAAATGAGTTGGAACTTCTAAGTTGCTTTAATTTGCATTTCTCTAATTATGCATTCTAATTTTAGACTCATGAACAGCCTGAACTCTGAAACGCTCCACCATGTCCAGAAAGCTCTTTATCCTGGAAGATCACTTTAGCCACCCTCTGACTGAATGGCTCCTCTAAAAAGCTGTGTTTAAGGAGGATATCCAAACCATACATATATTTTCTCACCATACTTGACTCAGGTCTTCTCCATCTGGGTATCTCCTACCCAAACCCTCCCTCTCTTTTAGTTTCTCTTTTTGTGTTGTCTTTCTTTCATTAAAAATGTAACCTAGAACCATGCCTAGATATAGACTAAGCAGAGAAAATGCAAAAATAAAGCAGGTCAGCACTGGACACAGAGAAATTTTTTTGTGATGCAACAAACTGATAAAAACCATCCATCCTAGCAAGGAAATACTCACCACTAGAAAAATCATGCTTGGAAGTGATTTGTTACAAAATCTACAATCACAAAGTAACATCAAAGTCCCCTGGGCAGCCAGTGGCAGCCAGGGAGTGGACAGGGACTAGGTCTTAAGATGGTAACACCTTTAGTCTGTCTATTCTGGACAAAGTAAGCTTTTTTTTTTAATCCAACTAGAAAGACAAAGACACAGGAAATGATAGACTTGGGAATCAGGGAAATTGAGATTTGGTTCTTTAGTCTGTTTACAAAAAAGCTGTTGTTTGAGATCCTGAGTGCCAGTGGGAAAGCTCAGAAATGGGCATTCTCTCCAGCTGGCAGGCCCACTCCAGGTTAGAGCAGTCCAGCTCTGCATGGGGTCATCTGGCAGGGAGAGTCATTCAAGAGGAATGTTCTTTTCTTTCTCCCTTCCGAGGTCTCAGCTGTGTTCCCCTACATCCTCCCCCTACCCAGGCTCCTTGCCAAGCTGAGCATTGAAGAAGGCCCCAAGGATGGCACTGACTGTGACATTGCGCAAGACAGCCAGTGTCTTGATGCTGAAAGACCTTTTCTACCTCTGGCAAGTAGCACAATTGCTGTGAGAAGGAAAAACTGGAGACACAGCTCCCCTTTTAAGAAGACACACCTGTTCTCATCTTCATCATCTTTTGAGAGTCTGAGGAAGTACTTAGAAAAAGGCAGGCAGATCCTTTTCCCAATCCTTAAAATTCCTGATGAAGTAAGTTTTGGCCTGGTCTGCTTCAGATAGTTCCTGTGCACTGTGTAATGTATCATTATTGAACTATTGCCTTGGTTCTTGCTAGAAACTTTCCCTCCTTCCAAAACCCATTCCTTTCCATTCCTCTTCTCAGTCCTCTTCCCTTACTCACCCCCTCTCCTATCCCGCCTGGAAAGAGAAAAAACAGGACACATGTCTGGGAAGAGTTTGGATCCTGGCCAAAAGCTCATTGAATTCTGTCTCCTAGGAAGAAGTTATGAGCATTGAAGCACAAGATAGATATATAATGATCAGGTCAGAATCCCTTTACACTATCACAACAGGCTTTGCACCAAGATAATTAATCATGATTCTAGACACTTACAATTTTCAAAGCACTTTACAAGTATTAGCTAATGAATTCACAGTTGCTGGGGGAATTAAATGACATTGGAAGTGCTTTATTTCATTTATACTTGGATTCAGGTAGAGAAAATTAAGGTTAAAAAAAAGGCAACTTTCTTCTGAGGGAGAAGTTTCCCAATCATAAATACAAAACAGGCATGCAATTTTTGACCCACATCTCTAAGGTCAATGAGCCAAACCCAGTTTCTCCATCTCTAGTGGGGAGACTGTATTGGCTCCCTGCTTTTTCTCAAATTGCTTTGAGGTTACATATAGTTTGGACTGAAAGAACCTGAAGAAGAGCTGGTGGGGAAAAGAGAATTATAATTAATTTCTCATTTAGACTCCCATGAAAACCTAAGGAACCACCTGGACTTAAAATGCTTTGTGGAGTCCCAGCAGTGGCAAAGCATTTTTCCCAAGTTCTGTCATTTTTTCAGGGCACTGGGATAACTATAGTAATGTGTGTATTAAGAGTAATAATAATAATAGCTAACACTCATATTATGCTTACTTTGTGTTAGGCACTGTGCTAAGCTACGCTGTGTGTATTTTTTTTACATTTATTATCTCATCTGGCCTTCATAATAACCTGAAGAGGTAGATGTTATATTATCCCCATTTTACAGATAAGGAAACTGGCAAACAAAGGTTGTAACTTGACCTAGTTGTGACTTACACAGCTACTAAGTATCTAAAATCAAGTTTGAACTCAGGTTTTCCTACTCTAGGCCTGGAACTCTATCCACTGTGCCATCCAGCTGCCTCCTCCCATACTACCCAAATAGCCCCAGCCCTTTCCATATGATAACAACAACAACATTTATTAAGTGTTTACTATATGCTAAGCACCGGGCTAAGGGATTTACAAATATTATCTCATTTGATCCTCATAACAACTCTGGGAGGTAGGTGCTATTATTATTATTATTATTATTCCCATTTTATTGTTGAGGAAACTGAAGCAAACAGAAGTTAAATGATTCACTGAAGATTACTCAATAAATGAGGCTGGATTTACCAGATCTTCTTTACTCAATAATCATTTATTAATTTCAATTGAATTATGGCTGCAGCTATTACATAATAATTCATAATTTGCCAAGTGCTACATATACTGTATTATTGTATATTACTATACTCTATAGTATTGTAAATTACCGTATATACTATATATTATTTTATTAGAATTTCGGATCAGTGGCTGGATTCATTCAAGAGTCACCTCTGACACATGACAACACCATGATCTACTCCTAGTCATTGGGCCACTTTGAAGAATGAGTTGTAAAGTCTGTATCCGGAGCTCCCCATGCCAATACATTCACGGGTGTGGACCAAACCCCAAGCCAATTCAAGTAATTTATGTTTTAGGAAAGAAGATTCGGAGACCAGAGATCACCTAGTTTGGCACACGTACATAGTTAAGGCTAAAACTACAGTCCAGGGCTCCTGGTTCTCCCGTCGGCTTCATTTGTCCATCCCGAATTGCCTTAAATGAATGCTGCCCTTTATCTCTAAAAGTAACTGTCTGTGATCAGAGCATCCCCAACAGGCCACTGATTCATTTTGCTTCTGCAATGGAAAAGCAAAACTGATACAACATTGAAAAGAGCTTCTCTTCTCCACCAGGCTTAGGAAATCAGAGGGACACGGCTCCCCAAAGCTTCCCTGGCGATCCTCATCTTTGCTCCACCCCTCCCCCTCTTAGAAAGTCCCTAAGGAAAGAGATAAAGAATAAAGAGAATAACTGTGGTTCGGCTTTAGCCCGGTACGGCAGAGGTAGGCAAGCCTTGCTGCAGCATGGTGATTTTAAGAGTGGCAACGCAAAGCTCCTCTCCGCTGCCGAAGCAAGACTTGTTGCGCTACGTACTGTCTCGGGTACGGGAAGAGGAACTAGGAGGGCCGTCAGTCGGCTGGGTTCTCAGGGAAGACTAGCGGTCCCCAGGCTCGGGCTTCTCTGCCTCTATGACGCGCCCAGTGCTCCTCCCCGAGCTTATGTGAGAAGCTGGTGACTTTCTGGGCTCTGGGAGTCCCGGGAAGAGAAGGTTGCAGGAAGGATTTGTGTCAAAGTTTCCAGAGAAGACGTGCGTGAAGTTTTCTTTTCGTTGCATTTAAACTGATAATGTCTGTTACTCGAAGGAATATTGTACCTAGACAGGGGAAGAGAATGCTGGGTTAAGGCGTTGGATCTGGATTCTAGTTCCATTCCTTGGCAAGTTATTTAATCTCTTTGATTTACATAATGTGTAAAATAATAGTCCTTTCTGCAGTAACTCGCTGAGCAAGCTGATTACCGCAAGTAACATTTTATATGGGGGAAAAGCGAAATGAAAGACTGGGACTTGGCCAAAATGACAAAGCTAGCATGTGGCAGCACAGATACCCACAAGCCAAGATTCCAACGTCCATAGGAAGGGATTGCATTTTTCATCAGGGTGTGCAAATATTTATTGAATAAGTAATCATAAAAGACATTTTTATTTTTCAAACAAAAGAAACTAAAACAGACTTAAATTGTAAAAACTAACAGCATTATATATATATGTGTGTATACACATACACACACATACATATATGTATACACACAAAGAGAGAGAGTCAAAATACTATGGTTGAGACATTAGGATGTGCCTGGGAGAATTTGGCACACACTGTACCCAGGCCTTTGATTATACCACTCTAGGGATCAGTAACACACAATCTGCCCTTATTCGTAGAAGTATTGTGAGGATCAAATAAAATAATGTAATGTTTTGGGAGACTGTAATTGAATATGCAGCTATGATTTATTGTTGAGACTAATGACATTTACCAGCTGGCTAGGAGTTACAGAATTTTTTTTGTTTCTTTTTTGTTGGAGGACTAAATTACCTAAGTTTCCCCAAATTCACTACCAGGTTGATTTCAGGATGAAATTTTTTTTACCCACAGTAACTGTTGGACACAAAACTGCTTCTGGGCTTAATGTTGTAAGACTTAGATTTCACCTGAGACAGATATGCTTATGTTCAAAGTAGTTGTTGAGTCTTTTTTTTTTCAATTGAGTCAGACTCTTGGTGACCCCTGTGTGGGATTTTTTTGGCAAATATTTTGGAGTGGTTTGCTATTTTCCTTCTCCAGCTCATTTTACCGATGAGAAAACGGAGGCAAGCAGAATTAAGTGATTTACTCAAGATCATACAACTAATGTCTGAGATTGGACTTGAACTCAGGTTATCCTGACTCCAGGCCCAAAGTTCTATCTACTTCACCACCTAGCTGCTCATAGTTCAATTCAAAGCAGAGGTCTAACTAAATTCAGAAATGCTTTTAACCAGAAGAGTAGGTGACGTTTTGTTGTTGTTCTGGCAACAAAACGTTGAGTACCATTTCTGATCTAATGTTTTGAACTACAACAACTGAGAAAAAATAAAGCCAAAAGGAAGGAAACAGGTGTCTACTATGTGCAAAGCACTTTATAAATATTATGTCGTTTAATCATCACAACGTTTGGAAATAGGTGCTCCCCATTTTACAGTTGAGGAAATTGAAGTTAAGTATTAGCCCAGGATCACCCAGATAATTAAATGTCTGAGGTAGGATTTGAACTCAGGCCTTTTGAACTCTAAACCCAAAGAGTTATCCATTGTTCTGGGAAAGGGAGAGATTTGTTGATGAACCTGAGGTATAGTATTTACATAATTTAATGATGGATCTCAGATACATAAATGTATGTATAGATATACAATGTTCGTATCGCTTTAATTCTTCTATAAAGTGTAATTGTAAAAATGGCCTGATCCCCCTTCCCTAAAACCATTTAGCCTGTCTCATTCCCCTTCCCCAGCACTTTGCAATTCTAGAGCATTTGCAGTACATTTGTATTATTCGTGTGAATATCGGATCTCTGTACTAAATTGTAAGCTCCATGAGGGCAAGGATTTTTGTCTTTATTCCGCACGGTGCTGACATTATGTTGAAGGGGAAATCTATTCCGAACCGGAAAGGTATGGAAGGAGGACAAAAGGATTCGGGTTCGCTGGTGCCTACAGCAAACGGCTCTCTTGGTAGTTTTGCTGAGTCTAGGACCCTCACACGCTCGGCTGCAGCAAAGTCTGATCCCAGCCGACATTGCCTCCTGTCTTCCGTCTTCTGAGACCCTGCGTGTATCGGTGCATGACTCACCGTGTTCACATCAAGTGCACGCCTCGTTCATTTGATGGAGACTGCATGTGCACGATTAGGGTTGCCAAGGGTACTTGACAGTATTGAGCAGACTTCACTGATTGACGGCTTGTGAGGTATTGTGTGCGCCACCCGTCCAGATCCTCTGAGGACAAGTAGACACTCTCACTGGCAGACAAGGAACTTAGGTGCGGGGAATAGGATTGTGGGCTTGAAACTGAAGCAAGTCCTCTGTGGGCGAGAGCTGACAGCGGTGCGGGGAAGGAAATCGGAATCACTGATGAGGAGCACTCAAACCCCTTAAGGATGTTGGAATCGAGTCGGTTTGGCCTCCGACAAAAAGCCCTCAGCGTCTGGAGAGCCGGATCGTTCGGTGCACTCTGCCAAGAGACAGAGGCTGGAAATCCACCCAGCATCCCGCGCAATACTCCCTCACCTCCTGATGCTCATCAGATGTCTCAGTGTAAACAAACAATTTCACAAAGCGGTGGACGGGATCACACAGCAGAGGAAATAGCTCAATGCCCGCGGGGCTGCTGTGGACTCTCTGTACTGACACGAATTCCTCCAAGGAACGTTTGCCTTTATGGTTTCCTTCCTGACTTCATTTGCTCTTCGATCTGCTCCCCGGACTGCGGTATCGCCGCCTGCAGTCAGTAACCCTGGCTGAGAGGCCATCAAGGGTGTTCTCTTCGGCCTCAGTCTGGCAGGAATCGAGGGACTCGACTTCTGACTGCAAAGATTCTTATTCGGGATAGACAAGAGTAATTTAAATGGTCAGTCTGAACTTTGCCGGCGTGGGGAAAGAAGAGGGGATTCTTTGATGATTTAAAGTATAGCAGAAACAACACTGGACTTTGTGTGTCTTGGAGACAGTTCAGATTAAAGTAGCGAAACTACCTGTGTGACCACGGACAAAAATTTCAGTGGATCTCTTATCTTGTAAAATGATAATGAATGATAATGATGCTAATGATACTTATTCTACCTACTTCTTGGTTTCTTATGGAGAAAACGTTCTTGCCACGTTAAAATAACATTAATTTTCTCTCAAGTCATAGAAACATAGAACTAGAAAGGATCTCCGGGGTAGTCTAAACTAATTTTTCACTTTACAGTAAGGAAATAGGCTTGGAGAAATTAAATTAGGGGTAGTAGGAGAAATGGGACTCAGAATGTAGTCTCATGACTAAACAACTCCGATGGATCTGGCGTTCTCAACCCCACACCTATCGAGTCCAAGTCGGGGGCGTTCGTCTTTCTTTCCAGCGCTTTATCTCACCCCTCCACTCTAGGTTGCAGTCTAGTTTTCTGCTCTCCTTGTCCCGAAGAGATAAAAGAGCTCAATAAATTTAAAACTGAGATCCTCTCTGCAAGGTGGATCCTAAATTAGTCCATAAGTGCAAGTTGAGAGGTGTTCTGCGGTTGATACAAAACTGCGCTTTTGTTTACAGAGCGATCATGAGCAAATTATACTCTCCTTACCAAAGTAAATAATAAGCACTTTTAACAGAAGGATTTTGAATGAACTATTTCTCCTTTGTTTTGTTGTGTTTTTTTCCTCCCTTGTCCTTGATGGTCTGCTGCAGACTAATGTGATTCTTATGCTTTAATATTAACGGTAAACAGGGTGAATATAGCCATTAGCCCTCTGTAAATGGAAGCTCCCCATCTTTGGAGTTCAAAACTGGCGCAGTCCTGTGTGGATCCTAGAATTATAAAATCTCCCTAGCCATTTCCTATAGGGTCCCCCTATCTGCTTCAACCATCTTACCAATACTCTCCTGGAAGAGCTTCTATGGCTCGGAATTCGCCGGAGCATCCTAAGGGAATGTACCTTCTTATAAGACCATAAACCTCTCCTATATATTAAATATTAATGACGCTGCAGAAATTCATTTTCGAGTTAGGCAAAAAACCCGACGCACGGGGAGACTTCTGGACCTTCATATTCAAGTTCAGCCTCTTGGTCAGTGCCGAAATTGAATCCCTATGTAATATAGACAGGGATTGCTAGGAACAATAGCTCTCATCAAATAGAGGCTACTGAGAAAGGCAAGGAATGAAGTCATCTTTGTCAAAGATAGGGAGGAAGCAACTAAAGATTGAAGATTTAATTGAAAACTTCAGGTTTTTCTCAGGAGAATTCCAAGCAGAGTTCGGAGGACACGCTAGAATTTAAGGGCTACAAGGTCTCTGAGAAAAGGAAAGGGAAAAGGAGGGGGAGAGGAGAGAAGGAAAAAGGCTACCAGGTGGGCCAAAATAAATAAATAAAAGGAAATACAGATAAGGAGAAAGGGAAGAGAAGAGAACAAAGATGAGGAAGAGAAAAAAGTAGACTCTGTTTTCTCCTTCCGCCTCCATTCCAGTCTTGGAATCCCCTCCATGATCAGATGTCACCTGAGCGTCCGAACTGTTTTCTGGGTCTTACAAAAAGAGCCCTCTGGCCTCTTCGCTGATCTACCCGCCCTCCCGAGTCAACTGGGAGAAAGCCCAGTCCACCCTCCTGACCCTTCCCTCCAGATCTCAGGTGGGAGAAATAGAATCGGAAATTCAGAGAAGCGCGGGAAAGACGCCACCAGCACGTGCGCTTCCTTCGCCTTAGGAGCCATAGATTTCTTAATGGATCTGGTGCATCTCACACACTTGGGTTTCGCTAGAACTATGAGGAAAACAAAACACCTTTCCCGCTGAGAGGGTGCTGAGGGGGGAGGGGCAAAAATGTGCGTGCTTGTATGTGTCTAATTGTAACAAAAGCGCCTCCGTTTGTTCAAGGGCGGTTTAGGACCGCCTGGAGAAACAAGCTCTGCAGCAAAACAAGTTGATTTACAAAGGAGCAGAAGGTACTTCGGGCAATCGTTAAGACCAGGTTAGGGCTGCATTCCCTCTCTCCTCCAGGGAAGGAAGGAAGGAAGGAAGGAAAAAGAAAACAAAAGGGAACTCTAGGTTTGCTTGGGCAAAGCTCCCCCACCCTTTGCATCTGGCTGCATCTCGGCTTTCAATCACAATGAATTTCGCAAACGCCAAAACAACAACAAAAAGTATTTGTTTGGTGTTATCGAGAATTGTAAACGGACGCTGGCTAGCAGAGTCGTGATTTCTCTCGCTCTTCTTTGGTTTCCCCTATGCTCATGTTTCCATAATTTTTAACTTTGCAACTCTCTCCCCCACCTCCCCGCCCCCGGGAAGATCTGTACCAACGTTTAGTGTAGGGTAGGGGCTCACCCTTGTGATCCGGGGAGGTTTCGGAAAGAGATTTAAACTTCAGGCCCTGGCTTTAGCTGGAGTTAAAGATCTAGCCCGATCGCCTGAATTTATCAACTGCATCCCTAAGACCTGAATTTCATCCCTGTCTTTTCCCCCTACATGTTCAGTTTGTTTTCTCAGGACCTAAGCAATTTTTAATGTACTCTATACTTCCCTCTTAATCCTCCTCGTTTATTGTATAATTATAGTTTCAAAGTGATTATGTAATTAAAATCATGTTTCACTGCTGCAGGACTTCAAAAGGGAGGCAGACCCCCTCTCTGACATTATTTGCTGGTGATGTAATAATTTCCCTGTGATATTTAAAATAAACACATTAGTTCAAGAATTCTAAACATGTCTGAAAGTATATAGTAGAATTGATTGGCAAGAGGCGAGGTTGTAAAGAAATGGTAAAACCTATCACTAGTTTAATATATTTCTATGCTCCCATGCAGGGTAAATTATAGGATAATGGGGCGCAGGCGATGGTAAGCTCTGTTTATATAATCCATTTCTTCACACGAGTTCCCATTGCTTTCCCTTCCCTTTGCTGTATGTGGTGGTTCTCTGATCCCCTGACCTCAGCCATGTGTTTTCACTTTTTCTTCTGATCTCAATTCCATGACCAGCGGGGAATAAAATACAAATTGAATAGTAACCATTCACAGGCCGCTCTTTTCAAACTGTTGTTAAAACCTCTTTGTCTTGTCTAGGCGGTTGATAGATAAATGTGTTGTGTTTCACCCGACTTTTTTCCCCTTCTTCTTCCTCTTAGTGCCCCCCCAACTTTGCAAAAACCTCAGCAGCCCAATTACGTTTAAAAAAGAATTAAAACACCCACAGACCCAACTCTCAAATACCCTGGGCTGCTCAGTGCCCCACTGGCCCATACTCCCCCTCCCTCCACCTCTCCCAGCTGCTATTTTAGGTGATGAGGATTCACCAGGAGGAATGCAAAGTGCCCGGACCTGGAATGGAGCGAGGCTGGAGGGGGAAGGGAGAGGTGCCCCCGTGTGAGGTCCCGGCTATTGTCCAGCTGCCTAAAGGTTCATTTAAAAGCGAACCTGTGTTGTCTCTGATCTCCAAGCGGAGAGAGGACACCCGGGTTTGGGGGGCCACTCTCGGAAAACGGGGGAGGAGAGGGAAGGAGAAAAGTGTTTAAGTGTTGGGGTGGGGGAGAAAGAAAGAAAGAAAGAAAAAGAAAAATCAACCTCCTTCGCCCGCCCCATTTCCTTTCATGGCTGGACCTGTTTTGGGAGACAAGGGAGGAGCGAGAGCCGGGGCTGTTTGTACAGCTTTCCTCTAAAATGAAAAAAACAATGGATTGTTATTTCTGGGGCTTGTTTTTCCCAGCCATCTTTCTCCTTCTCGGCTGTTTCTCGAGGATGAGAAGGCAAAATAAAATAATTTTAGAAACCCGCTATTCCGCGGAGGAGACCAGCTCACCCACGGCCTATCCTCGGTTTGATCAAAAACAACTGGCGGGAAGGTCTGCGGGCTCATCTGTATAGCGGAGTCGACGTTATTAAACTGTCAGCATCTCCTGCAAGGGAAGGGCTGTCCTTGGGCGTGGGACTCCCAGCCGGGTGGGTCAGAGCTGAGCGAGGCAGGACCGACTCGGACTGGGAATTATTGGGCCTGAGGGAGCCAGCCACGCAAGCAGGCTGCCTCTTTAAGGGGCAAAGTGTCCCAAACCAGGAATTCATTTTTGCTCATTCTTCGGGTCATATCTTTCCTTTTAGAGCTGGATTCTTACCCCAGAGTCCGTGAATTTTTTAAAATAATATTTTGATAAGCATTATTTCAACATATTAGGTTTTTCTTTGTAATCCTACGTGTTTTGCTTTATTTTTAAAAAATCATTATCCAGAAAAAAGGAACGATAGGCTTCCCTAGACCGCCAGAGGGGTCCAAAACACACACACACACACACACAGAGAGAGTGTGTATGTGTGTGTGTAAGTAAAGGATTTTCATTTTAGGACATATTCCGTAGGAGGAATACATCTCTTTGCAAAACAGTACCTACTCTTAGCAGCCTGGCTAAAAAAGGCGAAATACTTGTGTCGCGTGGAAGTGGGTGTTTCAAGCCAACAGAGCTCTTTATTTAGCAAGAAGGCCAAGCATTGTCCTCCGTGCACGTAATAACCTAAGCATTTTCTATACCCTTCGTTACTGAAATTGCCGCACTTGGGAGGCCGCAAGCCTGAGCCCGGCCACAAGTTCGAGGAGCTCTACCTACAAGCGCAGATGTCCAAACGCCTAGGAGAGCTACTGGGGCTGCTCCAGAGGGAGGCCGGGAGGTCTAAAGGGAGGCCACACCAAGTGTCGGCTCCTTGAATAGGGACTGCCGGCTAAAGTTTCCAAACGAGCTCAAACAAATCTGAAATCAACGCCGCCGACTTGACAATGGCTGCTGGCCGTCGGGCAGCGTTACCTGTAAAATGAGCCCCCTCTCACATGCTTCATATTAAACTCCGAGGCCGTTTGCCTTAGCTCTTTTTTTTTTCTCCTAAAGGGTTCTTATAAACTTCCCTTCGTTTATTTAGCCTGGTTTTCATTGCTCCAGTTTTGCATGGTTTGCCTTTGTTTAGTTTATTAACCCACAGGGTTACTTTAACTAAACACTGGGGCCGAATACTTCGGGGTTGAATTTCAACATTTTCTAACAAAATTACCTAGTTTTTTGAAGCCGCACAGAGAACCCTGTGTTGAGTTTATTAGTCAATTTAACAGACTATAAGGGGGGAAAATGAAAATTAGGACAATCCAGGTTCGTACCAGCTGGGTGGGAACTGGCTATCCACTGCTGACATTGAAAATTTTACTAGAGAAATCGACGCTTTGAAATCGCCAACTGCTACTGCCCCGCGAAGCCGCCGCTAGGGAGAAGCAAGTAGTCTGACCCTAGTCTTCCTGCGGATACCGGCTCCCGGGCTCCAGTGGCATGTCGGATGCAGTTTGCACTGTTTCGGGCCAGAAAAATCAACCCCCAAACTAGCTACCCACAAAGGCCCGCTTGGAGGCTGGTCACTCGCTGGTCATGGCCCTCTCCCTCATGTTGGTTGGGGAGGTAGTTTACTGAAGGAAGGGAGAGGGTAGATGACGAATCGAAAACAACTGAGTGGGCCTCTTGGGAAGAGACTGAATGGGCGCTTCTTCAAGGATTTGATCACCCTGAAGTAGTCCCTTCCTACTCTATTTCTCTGTGACTATATTTCCCTCTTCTCAGTTTCTTCCAGAAAGCAAGATCACAGAAGCCCAGGACCCCTATTCATTTTGTGATAGGAGTCAATAGGACCTTGGAAAGCCTGCAAAATATTACAGCTGTAAGAGAGTTTAGAGCTCATCGATGAGTTCTAATCTAATCTGTCGCTGACAGACGAAAAGAGACCCAGAGGGATAGGGCAAATTCTCTCACTTCGAACAACTAGTTAGTAAGAGGCCCAGGACTAGACTCTGAATCTCCAGATGTCCAGTTCAATTGTCTTCAGTCTTGACCTGTTGACAGTGTCAGCAGATAGGTACTAGCAGTGGGCCAGGATTGCTGGGGGGGAGGGGAGGGAGGGGAAAGGTGGAGTGGGCAGGAAGAAGGGGAAGGGGGGAGGGAAGGAGAAGAGGGGGAAGGAGAGGGTTCTTTGATTTTTCTCATGGGGAAAGATCCAGGAGAGAGGAAAGTCCCAACCAGATTCACAAAGCTGTTGAAATGAGCAGAAAAAGAAGAGAAAGGCTGTGTGAAGTTCCTTACTCTGTCTTTAGGGTTGGGGGGGCTGCGGAGCTGCGGTCAGGTGAATTGGACTTGGGTGAGCACCAAGAGCAGGAAAATACATGCTTCCAGTACTCTGGACATGCGCGAGTTAACTCCCGCTCTGGACAAACCACAACAGTTCAGCAGGTTCATCTGGCACACACCTAGACTTTTGGAAAAACAGCTGCCCCAGAGCAGAGGATGCTTGCATAACTTAATCACTGGGTAGGTGCTGAAGAACCAGTGAGAGAAAGGGCAGCTGTGTTCTGACAGGATTCTCCATTAGATCATCGATCATTAGGGAATCTACTTTCTTTCTGCAAGTCCCTTCCCACCCATGTTCATGCTGGACAGTTCCACAGGCACTCTCTTTCCCATTCCCTGACTGAAACTTCCCAGAGATTTAGGCCAATGCTGGAGGCTTTTCACAAAGCAATTAAATTAAGTTAAATTGAGATACAGATATATTTAGGGCCTGATTGAACTTATTTTAGTTTGGAGAAACAAAAAATTCACCTTGAGATCACTTGGAGAGAAAGAAATAAGTTGCTCTCTGTCAGGTAAAAGTTGCCATTGCAGATATTTTTCAAAGGTCTGAGGCAACTCTAGACACAATTGCAAAGCAAGGGAAACCCTCCCACCCCTTTTTCCTTTGCTCCTCTCTTCCCCCTTCAACAGACAAGCCTTCTCCTCTGCTCTTCATCCATAACAATGCCGAAGGATTATCTAACTAAATTATAGAGGGAATGCAATTTGTTTCATTGAAATCCTCCTTGAAACTCCATTTTGCATTTGCAAAATATATCTTGACATATTTGAAGAAGCTCTGAAGACTTCTACAACCTGAGGAGCCAGAGTTGTCCCTTTTACTTCATGTGAATATGCCTCCAAGAGAATTACACTGGGTTTGAAAAAGGTAGCATTAACTATTAAATAGATAATAGAATCCTTGTTCTGATGCTGTTTTCCATCCAAGAAAGTAAGATAATATAAACACAAGTAATCATGTAACATCATACAACATGTAAGTATTTGGGGAAAGGTAAAGAAGGCAGGACTCAAGAAAGGAAAAATTAACACCTGTTCCCCACCCCAACCTGCTGCCAAGTCCTGTAGATTCTTCCTCCACAGTTCTCTTTTCATTCCCAGAATCCATTCTCCAAGCTATCACCCTGTTCCAAGCCATCCTTTCTTCTTTCTGAGAAGTAGCTCCCTAACTAGTTTCCTTGGCTCCACCCTTTTTTTCTCTAATCCATTCTGAGCTATACTGCCAGATAAATCTCCCAAGCAAAGCTCTGATCTTGTGACTTTTCTGCTCAAAGACCTTCAAAGGCTTTCCTGTGCCTATTTAATAGAAGCCAAGTTGCTCAATCTGTCATTCAAGGTCCTCCCCCATCTCCATCCACTTCTCTTGAAGCCTTCCTGATCCCTGATTATTCATTATTTCTCAAATAGCTTGCTTTCTTGCATTAGTCTTTTCTTCTGCTGGAATAGTCTTTCCTCCATTCCAAGCTACCCCCCCCCCACTAGAAGAGAGGATTGTCATTGAATATAACATGTGTTGTCTTCAGGAAGGATACAAAATGTTCATAAATAAGTCAAAGTCAGAGTATTAACAACTGGGGTAATCAGGAAGGACTTCCTGAAGGAGGGGGCACCTGAGTTACACTAAAGGAAAAGGATTTTGAGAAGTAGAGATGAGGAAGTAATACATACCATTTCCTTCTGTTAATTATATCTCTTTAACTTGTTTATAGCTTACTTTGTATATATTTGTTTGTATGCAGTCTCTCTCATTAGATTGTAAGCTCCTTGAGGGCAGGACTATCTTTTGTCACTTATTTTTGGCAAAGCAGCTAAACACAGGGCTTGGTAAATAGAAGGTACTTAATAAGTTTTGATTTATTGATCCATTTCAAACTTGGTCAGACAGTACAAGATGTGTGAAAGTAGGAGATAGCACATCAAAGTTAGAGAAGAGCCCATCCTACAATTTAACTGGAAGGTGGGGACTTGTATTCTGTTAAGAAACAATAAGAAATACAGCTAAGCAAGTAGATGGAAACCAGATAGTGGAAAGTTTTCAGTATCAAACTATGGAACTTCTATGTCAATAGGGGAGGGTTTTTCAGCAAAGGAGGAACATAGTTTTACATAACAAGGTGATTTTGGCAGTTATGTAAAGTTATACTAAAAACTTAGGACTGAAATCAAGTGATCTAGGAAGAGTTAAGAGTTAAGTTAGCTCTAGTAAGTATATGAGAAGAAAGAAGATGATGGAGTCTATGATGGACTTGGGTCTTTTCAACATTGAGGTGATTCAAGACAATTCCAATACACTTATGATGGAAAGAATCATCCACATCCAGAGAAAGAACTATGGAGACTGAATATGGATCAAAGCAAAGTATTTTCACCTTATTTTCATTGTTGTTGTTGTTGTTTGCTTGCTTTTTTCTTGGTTCTTTTCCCTTTCTTTCACCTTTTGATCTGATTTTTCTTGCACAGCATGACAAATGTGGAAATATGTTTAGAAGAATTGAACATGTTTAACCTATATCAGATTGCTTGCTGTGCTTAGGAAGAGGGGAGGAGGGAGGAGAGAGAGAAAAAGTTGGAACACAAGGGTTTGCAAAGGTGCATCTTGAAAACGATCTTTGCATATATTTGGTAAAAAATAAAAAAAACTATTAAAAATTTAAAAATAAGAAAAAGCTGGACTGAAGATAGAATTAATAAGAATTAGGAACCTCTATGTGGTGCAGTGGATAGAGCACTGAATCTGAAAGCTGGAGGACCTAAATTCAAGTCCAGCCTCAGATACTTACTGTTTGTCTATTTGGGGAAATTACTTAGCCCTGATCCTCTCAAAAAAAATGCACATAATGGACAAATGGGAAGGTAGGATGACTCTGAAGCTGTGAACTTAGATAATTGGAAGGATGTTGGTGTATTTAATAGAAATAGGGAAGTTCAGAAGAGGAGTAGACTTGAGAAAACTAGAGCCATAGGACAACTGGGAATTTGTTTCAGGATACTGAATTTAAAGGATGCCATATCTAAAGGTTATCAACAATACTTGTTGTGTTTTTGCAGGATGAAGAAAAAATCACACAGAATTTAGTACATGATTATCAATAATAATTGGTTAGTTAAAATAAAGTTATTAAAAATATCAGTATTATATAATAGTGTTGAGGTAAGTGCCTACTTTGCCCTCTACTTTTTCCTTCAGACCCTCCCCCTCCATCATAGCAGTGGACTCAAATTGATATCCCTGGGACTCTGCTACAAGGTGGTATATATTTTCTCCTCCCCCAATTGAAGGTGCATTTCATGCCACCTGTCCAGTCATTGTCTTACATGCCCAAAATCCTACCTATATCTCTGGGAAGAAAGGAAGATAATAAATTTCATTTTGGACGTGTTAGGCTTAAGATATCTATTGATTTCCAACAGGCATTTAGTGAATCAGGACTGGATCTATGGAGAGGCATGTGGACTAAGCGTGGGAATCATCCAATGTAGTAATGTTGCTTGACAGCTCCTTTTGTGGTGGGAAAAATTGAAAAATTTGAGACTTCCATCAATTGGGGAATAACTGAACAAGTTGTGGTATATGTATGTAATGGAATACCATTGTGCTATAAGAAGTGACAAGCAGGATGATTTCAGAGAAACTGGAAAGACAGGCATGAACTGATGCAAAGTGAAGTGTGCAGAAGGAGAACATTGTTCACAATAACAGCAACATTGTATGATGAAGAACTGAGATTGACTTAGATCTTCTTAGCAAACAATGATCCAAGACAATTCCAAAAGACATATGATGGAAAAATGCTATCCACATTCAAAGAGGGAACTGATGGAATGTGAATACAGATCATATTATTTTGCATGTTATTTTCATTTTCTTTATTTTTAATTTTTTTCTGTTTCTTCTTTTACAACATGACTAATATGGAAATATTTTTATATGATTGTATATATAAAACCTATACAAAATTGTTTAGCATCTTAAGGGGTGGGAAAGTGAAGGGAGGAAGACAAAAAATTGAAATTTAAAATTTCATTAAAAATGAATGTTAAAAATTGTCCTTACATGTGATTGGAAAAAGTAAAATGCTATTTAAAAATGTGACTGATGAAGAGATCAAAGGAAAGAGTAGAGAGAGAAGAGAAAAGTCTCCAGGACAGAGACTGAAGGAGCAAGAGATGGCTAATGATTTAGGAAGGAAGAATGAGTAATCAGATAGACAAAAGAAAAACAAGGAGAGAGGGTAGTTTTGAGTAGGTATTGTTTCATTTTTTGTATTTATATCCTCATTGCCTAGAATAGTACCTTCAACAGCTCAGGCGCTTAATAAATTACTTGTTAGTTAATTGGCTGATTGCTTGATAGAAACCAGTGGGTGAGTAAGGAGTTGATCAACAGAATCAAGAGCCACAGAAGAGGAACTCTTGGCAGTAACAATCTTTCCCATCTTGAGTTTCATGTAACAAATCTCCAATGTATTTATTGTATATTATCTTATAGTCTACTTATTGGTCTTATTTTCCTAATTTTTTTTCCAGGATTCCCGCTAATTTCACACAATGTATGTTTACAATCCTTTAAAAATAGATGAAAGCAACCAATTCTTTCTTTGTCTACCAATCTTATAAGAAGTCCTTCAAATTCCACCTATAGTTCAAGTTACCTTTCAGCACATTTCTGGGGAAAATAGTATGTCGGGAGGGTTCTTGCCATCCCATCCCCCACCTCCTGCCAATTTCCAAATTTACACTGTTAGTACCTAGGTTTGAAGATGGAAAGAGCAGTGGAAGAAGGGGTCTCTGCTTTGTCTCATCCTTTATATGGACATATCCATGGTGTCTTACGGAATTTTTACCCAGCCATCTGTATGCTTCAGTTTTTTCACATCTTGAATAGGGATAATACTTGATAGGGCTTTGTGAGACTTAATGAGATAATGTACTTTGGAATTCATCAAGAAGAGTGCTCTTTAAACTCAAGGAATTTATATGATTGGCAGCTAGATAGAGCAGTGGATTGATGGCCAGACCTGGGGTCAGAATGACCTGAATTCAAATACAGCTTCAGACATTTACTAGTTGGGTGACCCTGTGTAAATCACTTCATCCTGTTTGAACTCAGTTTCCTCCTCTGTCAAACAAATTGAAGAAGAAAATGGCAAACCACTTCAGTGTCTCAGCCAAGAAAACCCCAAATGAGATCACAAAGAGTTAGACACTACTGAACAACAAAATTTAAATGATTAGGTCTGGAAGTTTAATTGTAATTATAGAAGGAAAATTCAATCAGTCCTTCTCTGTAATAGTAAACACACACACACACACACACACACACACACACACACACACACTTACACATCCTCCCCTAACCACCACCCAAAACAAACACTGTGGAAAGAATCTAAAGTTAAAACAGAAAGCAGATGGAAGTAAGCCCATCCTGTGTGATGATAATTATACAAATGTTTTTTATGGTGTTGTGAAGACAATGGTAAAAGACTAGAAGAATTTGACTAATAGTAAATGATTTTCTACAGGCCTTTAAAAAATTATAGAAGAGCAAAAATACTAGATTAAGAATCTGAATACCTGGTTTCAAATTCCAGTTTTGCCCTGTACAAATCTATTTGATCTGAAGTCCCTTACTCTCTCTGGCATTGCTAAGTGTAGAGTAAGAAAAACTTGAATTTATATACAGTATTTGACATTGTGTGACTCTGGGCAAGTTTCAATGATTCTCTTTACTTCAGTTTCTTCAACTTTAAAAAGGAGATCAAAAAATAGCATTTACATCACAGAGTTGTTGTGACAATCAAATGGTTGTAAGACTCTTCATAAGATGTGATACATAGTAGGCATTTATTAAATGCTTATTTCTTCCTTGAGGTGCCTTAATTTCTTCATGTATCAAATTTAATTGGAAATGGATCCCTGCAAGCAGCATGTTAACTTAGAAAACCACTAATGAACATCATCTAGATTGTATTGTATTTTTAAAATTCATTTTTGTTAAACATTTCCCAAATACATTTTAATCTGGTTTGGTCTGTGTCTCAGAGACTATAACCTGTGGGACATAAGTTTGATACTTCTGGATGAAAGTTTCTAGTTTTTTCTACCTCAATGTGAATTTCTATTCTTTGGGATGGAGGGGAGAAGAAATTGTATTTTAAGTAGAATGAAAAATTTTGTTCGCATTATCAGAATTTGATACTTCTTGAGCAAATGAGAAAGAGGTTCTTAGTGGTAGGAGTGGTGATAGTCAGGATGGATTGAAATCTCACTGCATATAATTGGCTCATGAGGAATCAATGTCTTTGGGGGGCTAGATTGGAAGAAAATAGTTTTTTGCTGATATCCAGCTTTTTTACCTATTTCTGTTATACTCAGATTTGCTGAGAGCAAAGAAAAAAGAAATATTGAGTGAAACTTTAAAAAAATTTTCCTTTGAACAATAAACTGGGAAAACATTTTTACAGTCAAAGGTTCTGATAAAGGCCTCATTTCCAAAATATATAGAGAATTGACTCTAATTTATAAGAAATCAAGCCATTCTCCAAATGATAAATGGTCAAAGGAGATGAACAGACAATTCTCAGACGAAGAAATTAAAATTATTTATAGACATATGAAAATATGCTCCGAATCATTATTAATCAGAGAAATGCAAATTAAGACAACTCTGAGATACCACTACACATCTGTCAGATTAGCTAGAATGACAGGGAAAGATAATGTGAAATGTTGGAAGGGATGTGGGAAAACAGGGACACTGATACATTGTTGGTGGAATTGTGAACACATCCAGCCATTCTGGAGAGTAATTTAGAACTATGCTCAAAAAGTTATCAAATTGTGCATAGCCTTTGATCCAGCAGTGTTACTACTGGGCTTATATTCCAAAGAGATATTTAAAAAGGGAAAGGGACCTATATGTGCCAAAATGTTTGTGGCAGCCCTATTTGTAGTAGCTAGAAGCTGGAAAATGAATGGATGCCCATCAATTGGAGAATGGCTGGATAAATTGTGGTATATGAATGTTATGGAATAGTATTGTTCTGTAAGGAACGACCAGCAGGATGAATACAGAGAGGACTGGCGAGACTTACATGAACTGATTGATGATAAGTGAAATGAGCAGAACCAGGAGATCATTATATACCTCAACAACAATACTGTATGAGGATGTATTCTGATGGAAGTGGATCTCTCTGATAAAGAGAGCTAATTCAGTTTCAGTTGATCAAGGATGGACAGAAGCAGCTACACCCAAAGAAAGAACACTGGGAAATGAATATAAACTGCTTGCATTTTTGTTTTTCTTCCTGGATTATTTATACCTTCTGAATCCAATTCTCCCTGTGCAACAAGAGAACTATTTGATTCTGCACACATATATTATACTGTAACCTATTTAACATGTAAAGGACTGCTTGCCATCTGGGGGAAGGGATGGAGGGAGGGAGGGGAAAAATCGGAACAGAAGTGAGTGCAAGGGATAATGTTGTAAAAAATTATCCTGGCATGGGTTCTGTCAATAAAAAGTTATTAAAAAATTTTTTCCTTTGAAAAATTGTATTTTTTAAAATGCTCTCCCATAGCCAACAGGTCATTAAAAAAACAATATTGTTGTTTTTTAAGAGGAAAGGAAAAAATTAGTTGAGCATAACCAACTAATCCATCTATTATATCTGGTCACATACACAATATTTGTAGTAGAACAACCTCTTATAAGGAGCTGTCTGGCTGTAAACTCTCTTGGGACTTTTTCATCATTATCATTATCATAATCATAATCATAATGGTAGCTATCATTTATGTCCTTCCTACTATATGCCAAGCACTTTACAAATATTTCATTCAATCCTCAAAACAACACTGAAAAGTAGGTGGTATTATCAGCTCTGTTTTACAGATGAGGAAACTGAGATAAACAGACATTACATTGCTTACTCAAAATCACACAGCCAATAAAGGTTTAAAAAGTGTACTACTTAACCACCTCTAGCTCTGACCAGTTTCTAAGGATAGAAAACTAACTTGGATAGAAAGGAGATAAAGGTTTTTAAGCAATGACAGCAATGAAAGTTTGGAGGAACTCCTAAGAAGAATAAAAAGAGATAGCTCACATAGCAAGGAAGTGTTTGGTATTTGAGGTTACATTTGAACTTAGGTCTTTCTGACTTCAGGGTTGGTGCTCTATCCACTATCCACTTCACAAACTAGCTGCTCCATGTGTTCTATCTGGAGTGTAAAGTACTAGAAACACTGAGAAAAATACAGCTGAAAGGAGTGGAGACCCTATCCTGTTCCAGCCTTACTTCCATTTGGTTTTTCTTAAATTTATTCTCTTAAAGAATCCATCAGAAGGGAAAGGGACCTAGTTGTATGAAACTATTCATAGCAGTTCTTTTTGTGATGGCAAAGAATTGGAAATTGAGGGAATGCTCATCAATTGAGATGGACAGGTTGTGGAATATGAATTGTAATGGAATATTATTGTGCCATAAGAAATGACATGCAGAATGATTTCAGAAAAACCTGGGAAGATTTATATGAACTGATGCAAAGTGAAATTAGCAGAATCAGGAGAAACACTGCATACAAAAACAGGATTATTGTACAATGATTAACTTTGAATGATGTTAGCTATTCTCAACAATAAATGATAGAAGACAATCCCAAAGGACTCATGGTAAAAAAAAAAAAATGCTATCAACCTTCAGAAAAAAAAAAACTGATGGAATCTGAATGCAGGTCAAAGCTTCTGCTTTTCACTTTTTAAATGTTTTTTTAATCTGTATTTTCCTTCACAACATAACTAATAAGAGTATGTGTTTTGCATGATTGCACATTTACCTATATAGCATTACTTACTATCTCAGGGAGGGAGAAATGCATTTTAATTCATTAAAAATCAAATATTAATTAACTTAAATTTTTAAATTGTTTTTACATGCAATTGGGAAAAATACAAATTATTTTTTAAAATATATGGGCAGGATTTATTGCTATTTCGTATGGTCAACCTTATCCTCAAGTTGCTGAATATCTCTTTGTTTGTGACACGAGATTATATGGGAACTTTACAGAAGAGAAAAAGGTTCTAAAACAGAGCTGGGAGCTTAATCTCACTGGGGCATAAGCATGAACCATATTCTAACTAGTCTTTTAAAGATAGAATTCCTCTGAATTCAAGTTTTGTTTTATATATCTGTCTTAATAGACTTATTAGACTGAGCTGGAAGAAGTCTTGGGTCATTTATTCCAATCTCCTGCTTATAAATGAGGAAAAAATGAAGTCTAAAGAGGAATTTTCCCCAGGTTACACAAGTAAACTATAGCAGAACTGGGATTCAAACTCAGGTTCTCTAGGCTCTTCTTTAATGATAAGGCAACAGACCAATAATCATTTGTTAAACACTTTGTGCCAGGCACAGATCTAAGGAGTAAAGGGTGGGTGGGTGGGGGAGAAAGTATTTCAGCCTCAGAGAGCTTGCATTTCAATGGGGAAAGACAATACAGAGAATTATATTAAAAGAAAGTCAAACAGAAAAGGAGAAAAAATGAAGCCTGGTCTTTCTGGACCCCTCTCTAAAATGTAAACCCATGAAGGAATGCACCAATGAGGGGAAAGCTCCAGCATGTCAGAATGTTTTGCAGGATAAGATGAAAGTCAAAGCATGGAAGTTTACTCATCCAACCAGGGCACTTTAGGCAAGAGCATTAAAATCTAGATTTGTCTCAAGAGGCTTAGAGAGCTAGAGATTTATAGTACTAAGCAAAATAAGGAGCTAAAAGAATGTCTTTAGCAAGAAACTCAAAATTATTGGCAAAAATAACACTTATCTTGATATTTTCAAATTCAATAATCACCTCTTCCAGGAACAGATAGTGAAATTAGTTCCTCTCTCTATCATGTAGATATTGGGGGGGGGTATTTTCATAATTCTGGGGCCTAACTTGGTAAATATTACTACTGGGGGACATTTCTCTCTCCAAGCATGTTTTCTTGGAGGAAATCTTCTTTTTGAATAAATATACTCCATTGTAACTTAGGATGGGGTAAAGGCTGACTTCTTTTGATCCATTTGGCTCAACCTGAGCAAGGGAAAAACATTCTTGTTTGATATAATAATTGAAAAATGTTTAGCACAGTTCCTGGCACATAGCAAAAGCTATAAACATGTTAATTATTACTATTGTTATTGTGGTTGGGAAGATTTCAATTATTGGGAGAAAGGAGTACAATATAGTGGGTGTGTGTGTATATGTGTATGTTGTAGAGGGAAGCTATTATTTCTGTTAAAAAGGCACATCTGCTCTTTACTTTTAAGGTAGTAGAAATGAATAGCCTAAAGTTCCTATTTACCCTGAATTTAGGAACACTGGGACCTTCCCCCAGCCTGATCCAAATCCTCTAAGCCATAGGTGGACTTCCTTATGTTAAGTTTAGATCAGATAGCTCATGAAGAATCCATTTGCATCTTCTCTGGCGAACAGTTAACAGATGCAGCCTTTGCAAAATGTGTTGGGCATGCAGAGAACCCTGTATCACTATAAGCTTTTAGTGTGTGTCAGTGGTCTCTAGGTATTGTCTAAGACATACATGAGAAAACTAAAAAGTCTTTTATAACTGGGGTTTTGATCCCTAGCCTCCCTATTCCCTTATTCTTCTCCCCTCTCCTTTCTCTCTCTTCCTTCTTCTTTCCTTTCCTCCTCTCTTTCTCTTTCTCTCTCTGTCTCTGTGTCTTTGTCTCTATTTCTCTGTCTATGACTCTGTTTCTGATTTTCTCTCTCTCTCTCTCTCTCTTCTCTCTCTCTCTCTCTCTCTCTCTCTCTGTGTGTGTGTGTGTGTGTGTGTGTATCTTTATTTTTCTTTCTGTGTCTGTCTCTCTCTGACTCTTTGTCTCTGTCTCTCTCTGTGACTCTTTGTATATCTATCTCTGTTTTTATGTCTCTCTCTCATCAGTTGGAGAATTAGGGGGAAAAAATAACCTTAGAATCTTAAAGCAATATTTTGTAGCAGAAGACACCATAAATCTATCGATCTTTCCTCAAGTTGAAAGTCCAAAGTACTTGTTCATGAAAGTAAGCCATAAGAACATTTGTTTGCTTAATTTTTGGTATCCTGAGCAATGCCTAGAAGATTCAAGTACTGGGGGTGTTGATTACCATTAACGACTGAGTTCTGCCTTGTCTAAGACAGGAGACTAGGACTAGAAGATCTAAGTTCAGTATGTGTAGGTTTGTTTTGGTTTGCTTTGGCTTTGATCAGCTATTCCACTGATGTAGTTCTGCTAATTACTTTTGCTTATTACTTGGGATTTTACTCACCAACTCCTCTGGGAACAAACTTAAAGCTCCAAAGTGAAACCATTATTTTTTGGCACCATTGTGTAATAATATAGGATCAGAGATTTAGAACTGAAAGGTATCTTTCAAAGTCATCAAATCCAAATCTATTTTATAGATGGGGAAATCAAGGCCCAGAGAGTTCAAATGGATTTCCTGAGTTCATATAGCTAGTTAAGATTAGGAGGGACTTGAATCCACATCTTCCTGGTGCCCTATTTACTGTATTCTGTTGCCTTCCAATATAGATACTATTGTTGCATTACACATCTAGCCAAAGTATGGCTAGATACTCTCTGTTAATTTTATTAATAACAAGTATCAGGTAACCCAGCAGTAGTGGGCATTCTTTTTTAATAAAAACTTTTTATTTTCAAAATATATGCAAAGATAGTTTTCAATATTCAACCTTGCAAAACCTTGTGTTCCAAATTTTTCTCTCTTCCTTCCCCCACCTCCTCCCTTACACAGCAAGTAATCCAATATGTTAAACATGTACAATTCTTCCATAAATATTTTCACATTTGTCATGTTGCCCAAGAAAAATTAGATCAAAAAGGAGAAAACAAAATAAGACAGAAAGTAAAAAGCAAGCAAAAAAACAATAAAAAAAAGTGAAAATGCTATATTGTAATCCACATTCAGTCCCCATAGTCCTTTCTCTAAGTGCAGATGGCTTTCTCCATCACAAGTCTATTGGAACTGCCCTGAATAACCTCATTATTGAAAAGAGCTATGTGTATCACAATTGATTATCACATAATCTTGCTATCACTGTGTATAATGTATTCCTGGTTCTGCTCGTTTCACTCAACATCAGTTCATGTAAGTCTCTCCAGATCTTTCTGAAATGATCCTGCTTATCCTTTCTTACAGAACAATAATATTTCATAATATTCATATGCCATAATTTATTCAACCATTCTCCAACTGATGGGCATCCATTCAGTAGGCAATTCCTTGCCATTATAAAAAGAGCTGCTATAAACATTTTTATATATGTAGGTCTTTTTTCCCTTTTTTGTGATCTCTTTGGGATACAGGTCCAGTAGAGGCATTGTTGGATTAAAGGGTATGCACAGTTTGATAGCCCTTTGGGCCTAGCTCCAAACTGCTTTCCAGAATGGTTGGATCAGTTCACATCTCCACTAACAATGTATTAGTGTCCCACTTTTTCCACATCCCCTCCAACATTTATCATTATCTTTTCTCCTCATGTTAGTCAATCTGAGAGGTGTGTGGGATTACATCAGAGTTGTCTTAATTTGCATTTCTTTGATCAATAGTGATTTAAAACATTTTTCCTTATGACTAGAAATAGTTCTAATTTCTTCCTCTCAAAATTATCTGTTCATCTTCTTTGACCATTTATCATTTGGAGAATGGCTTGCTTTCTTATAAAGTTGAGTCATATATATATATATATATATATATATATATATGTATGTATGTATGTATATGTATATGTATATATATGTATTAGAAATGAGGCCTTTATCAGAATCAAAGGCCTCATTTTTCTGCTTCCCTTCTAATCTTGTTTGCACTGGTTTTTATACAAAACCTTTTTAATTTAATATAACAAAAATTATCCATTTTACATTTCATAATGTACTCTAGTTTTTCTTTGGCCATAAATTCCTTCCTTCTTCACAGTTCTAAGAGGTAGACAACGCTTTGGTCTTCTAATTTGCTTATGGTATCATTCTTTATGTCTAACTTATGAACCCATTTCAACTTTCTCTTGGTATAGGGTGTTAGGTATTGGTCAATGCCTAATTTCTGCCATACCATTTTCCAATTTTCCTAGCAAATTTTAATCAAATAATGAGTTCTTATCTCAGAAGCTGAGCTCTTTGGGTTTATCAAACACTATTACTATGGTCATTGACTATTGTGTCTTGTGAACCTAACCTATTCCAGTGATCAACCTCTCTAATTTTTAGCCAATACCAAATGGTTTTGATGACCACTGCTTTATAATATAGTTTTAGATCTAGCATAGCAAAGCCACCTTAATTTGCTTTTCCCTCATTAATTCCATTGAAATTATTGTCCTTTTGTTCTTCCAGAAGAACTTTGTTATTATTTTTTTCTAGCTTTATAAAGTAATTTCTTGGCAATTTGACTGGTATGGCAAGTAGTAGGTATTCTTGTTAAAGACTATGTTACACATGAAGCAAAAGCCATTCCACTTTCTAACACCTCATTTCCTCAAAGCTCTCCTAAGGTGTCCTCATGACACTTGCCCTCCAATGACCCTAAATCTATCCAATTTCACAGCCACCTCTGCTCCAAAATGATGGTTCCTTTCTCTTACAGTGGTAACTAAAACACTCATTTCCTCACAGTTAAGCAATTCTCAGCTAGGTGTTAAAAGGAAATCAATCTGATCATTATTGTCTCTGTTAGCAAGTCAAATAAATCTGAATACCAGTAGATTTAATACTCTAAGGTTGGTAGGGCTTATTGAACCAAACTGATCTCTTACTGATAAAATTAAATGCAATCCAACAAGCATTTATTAAATTCTTACTGTGTATAAGGACTTATCATCTTCAGTTCAAATCTGGCCTCAGATACTTAATAGTTGTGTTATCCTAAGCAGGTCATTTAACCCTCTCTGCCTCAGCTTTCTCATCTGTAAAAGAAGCTGCAGAAGGAGAAGACAAACTATTCCAGCATCTTTGCCAAGAAAGCCTCAAATGGGATCACAAAGAATCAGACACTACTGAAAAACCAATTGAATAACAAATATATAAGACAGCATGACAGAGTGAGTAAAAGATCAGTCCTGAGGTTTGGAGAACTTCAGTTCAAAGACTGTCTCTAACATGTTGGTTGTGTGACTATGGTGAGTCACCAAAACTCTCAGCACCTAATGATCTAACGCTGAAAATTTTCTGACAAGTTGCTGATTTATATTGGGGAAAGGAATTTCTACACTAGGAGTTCCCTTCATGGGTGAGGGGATGAGTGGACTTCTTTCTCAACAAAAAATAAAAAGAAAAAAAAAGGAAAAAGAAAAGATACTTTTTGTTGAGGAAAGGGGATACATAAACATTAAATGCCATATATGTATAAAAGTGATTAAATTTTGGGTGGGACAGATAACAAATACTTTTTGTCTCTAATTTAGCAGATGAATTCCAGGAAATATTTGAGGTATATATAGATTGAATTATGCAAATTCATACAACTAGTATATGTCAGGGTCAGAATTTGAACTTAGATCTTCCTTACTCCAGAACAGCACTCTATAAGTCATACCAATTTCACTTCTGTATCAATGTTTAGGGGGAAAAAATTCCAGTTTTTAATATTGTTCAATAGTGTCTGACTCTTTGTAACCCCATTTGGGATTTTCTTGGTCAAGATAATGTAGTAGTTTGCCATTTCTTTCTCCAGTTCAATTTACAGATTTGGGACACTGAAGCAAACAGGGTTAAGTGACCTGCCTAGGGTCATACAGTGTCTGAAACCAGAACTGAACTCAGGAAGAGAAATCTTTCTAACTTCAAATCTAGCACTATAAGCATGTGCCATCTAACTACCTCTCACTAGCTTTTATACATTTTTATGTGTTCAAGGAAAAACTTGTTTGTAACCAAGTCCTGTGGTTAGATTATTGTAATACTATTGTAGTACAGAGTCATTTCCCATGAGGCTGTATTTCACCAGGTCCCAGGAACTTCTTCATCTTGGAAGATTATTTCAGCCCTAAAACTCACATCTCAGAAAGACCCTTTACTCCTGGAGCTCTTCATCCTTCTCCCCCACTCCTCCACTTCCTTTTATTTCTTTTTAAAATATAAACTTTTTGAGACCAGGGATTGCATTTTTTCCCTTATATTTGTGTTACCAGCCATGCCTGAAACACAAATAGTAAATAATTGTTTGTTGACTGACTAAAGAATTTTTCCATCTCTTAACTGATCAGCTTATGAGTACTACAATTTTGGTCTAATTCTGCCACTGTGTGAGTCTAGACAAGTAACTTAATCTTTTTTACATGCTATATGTAAAAAGAGGAGTCTTCCCTATGTGTAAAAAAAGGAGAGATAAGATATACTTATCTCTCAGAATGTTTGGAGGGTTGAATGTTATCCCTTGAAAGAGCAGAAATAGTTATATAACCACAAGGAATTATCCTATAAGAAATGAGGGAGGTTCACTGATGAGTAATAAACTAGGTTTTATTATGCCTAGGAATTCTTTCAAAATTGACTTCAGTAAATCTGTTTGATGGTTGATAAAATAGATTGGGTGGCCCACTTTTTGCTTCCAGTAGACAAATATCCACAAGACAAAAAAGATTACAATCATAGTTAATTCTGATTAACCATGCAATAACTGAATTGAGAAATATCTGAAGGGATCTGGAAACTAAATGCCTGAATCTCTCCATAGGTCAGAATGGCAGGACTAGAAAATCTTGTTTGTCTCATGAGGTATAACCGTAGCATTTTCTTATCTTTTGTTTCTTTTGATCAAGAGGAAATATGCAATGCTGATATACTGTTGATAGAACTGTGAATTGGTGCAACCATCCTAGAAAAGCAACTTATAATTATATGAGAAAGGGCACTAAACTATTCATATCCTTTGACTCAATGGTTCTATTATGTGGTGTTTAAAAAGTTTGTGAGACATAGTTTCTGGGTAATTAATAATTTTATTAATAATGCTAGCATTTTAATTAAAAAAAAAAGTCAGTCATATTTTTGAACACCAAAGACCCCCTTGGTGGATTTATGACTTATATGACTTATATACCCTTGGAAAAGTTTTTGGATGTTCCAGAGAGTGGTAGTCAACTTTGGTTAAAAAGTAATGGGAGAATGAATGATAATGAAAAGTGGGCTCACTCCAAAGAGGGGCTGAGAGAGTGACATCATGTCATTCTTGGGCAGAATCTGTCTCTACCCCCAAACCATCCTAGATTTGAGCAATCCAGGCAAAGGATTTACCTCCACCCCAACTTGCTTGAGTAGAACACAGTTGGTTTCCTCACCTGAGAGTAAATTTCTTGTGAGGTTGGATAGATTCCAACCATATTGAGGAGAAAGTTAATTTCACCTTCAGCTATTGAGTTTTAAAGTAAAGACTTTAGAAACAGGATCTCCCCAAATCAGTGGTTATTAGTGATAATTTCAATTACAATATGTCTGACTTGTAAGTGAACAAAAAAGTTCCATATATATGAAATTTTAGTAATAATGCTCTTTGTGGTAACAAAGCCAAACAAATAAACCTGGAAATAAAATGGATGTCTATCAGTTGGAAAATAGCTGAACAAAATATTACATGTGAATGTATTGGAACTCTACTGCTCTATAGGAACTAGCAAATTTAAAATTTTCAGAGAATAATTGGAAATCTGTATAGAACAATGAAGAGTGAAGAAAAGAGAATCAGATGAATAATATACCTAGTGACTACAATCATGTAAATATTTTCAATTAAACTCAATGACCAATAGTGGTTCCATGCCATCTTCTTCTTAAAAGAAAGATGAAGACTTTGGATGCTGAATGCTGCATGGAGATGAGAAAAAAGTAATTGTGTTGGTTGGTTGGTTTGCTCATTTCTTTTTGTTACCAGGAAGGATTCTCCTAATTCTTCTTAGGATGAGTAAGGGAATTTATCTATCAAGAAATTATTGTTGTATAGAAAACCCCCAAAATTTAAAAACATAAACCTTTAAAAATGAGAATGTTTAGCTATTGCCACCATGAGCTGGGTACTTCAAAAACAAATTGCTAATTTATCATCTAAGATGAAAACAGAGCCATTTTTTTTTCAAAGCAAATATTACTTTCAATTCCACACTTCATTTTGACTATGCAAGCTTTATTAAAAACTTCTTATGACACTATGCTCTTACCTATATTCAAAACTTTTGCATAATCACATTTTCCCCAATTCCTAGACATATCACAGGTTGAGCAGGTGGTACATTGTATTTTACAGGTCTCCTTGCTGAGTGTTCACTGACTGTATTCATTTTGATTCCTAGCCCATTCTGTCAGTCATGGCATTATACAGCCCTCTAATTTACTTTGTGGGGAACTAAAAGATATTTGATTATATTCCCCACTGCATTTAAGTTTTTCCTTTCCTTGCTTAAAGATGTTTCCCCAGTTTCACATGTGTGCACAATTTTATTAGAAGCTTTGCCAACCTTTCTCCAAGAAATGGGATGGAATGCAAAGCCATTTTGCTGAAAAGAAAAGAAAAAAAGATCACTTCTAGGAAAATGCTGTTTCTTTTCACTTTAATCTAGAAAGACACAGGGGCGGAGGATCCTTGACTGCCCTGTTTTCCATGATCCATAATTAAAAAAAAAAAAAAAAAAGGAAGAAGAAGATCTTATTTACTCTCTAGGCTTCAACTATCAGCTCTGCAGAGACAGCCACCAAAATTTCTATCCCAGTTCTAACTTCTCTCCTGAACTTAAATCCACATTTCCACCTGCTTATTATACATATCCACTTGGATATTTAGCCAACACTAGCCCCGCTTCCTGGGAGCCTAAAACAATGCATAGTGTATTAGCCCCTACTTATTCAAGGTTTCTTGGCAACCAAAACTGAATGCTGGGAAAACAATAACAACAACCACATTGACTGTGAGATTATAATGAACGGGTGTGGCCCCAAAGAAGAGACAGAAGAAGATAACTCTTTGTGCTTCTCTGCAGAAGAGGGATGTGGCTTGGGTAAAAGTGTCGCATACAGTGTCAGTCTTTTTTATTAAGTTCAGTTTGGCTGAATTTTTTTTCTTCCTCTTCAAAAAAATTCTTTCCCTTTTCTAGAAGGGAAGGAGGAAAGTGATAAAGTGGGAAATGTAGGTGACATAAAAATAACTCAATAAAATTAACTTTTGAAAAATTAACATTTGTTAATGAATGGAAGAGAATTGAACATACCTCAATCAAATTATCTTACTCCCAAAAATCAGTTCCCCAGATTAAACTTCCTTCTTTGTCTCAGTGGTAAAATCAAGGCTATTCAATGTGAACTCCCTCTACTCTGCTCTTCCTATTTCTTATGATTCCTTAGCTTTTTGCCACCTTTCTATGCCATCTCATCTTTCATTACTCTTTCATATGAAGAGATACGTTATTCCTTACCAAGACCAACCCCTCTACTTGCTCAAATGATCCCTTCCTATCCCATTTTCCCCAAAAGATTGTCATCCTTTGTCATCCTCATTCTATCATTTATTGTCAACCTCTGTCTACAGACTCATTCCCTATAAACATGCCCATATCTCCTTCATCATGAAAAAAAGTCCTCAGTTGGTCCTTCTATTCCTGCAAACTATTGTCCTTTAACTTTTCTGCCCTTGTGGTTAAATGCCTTGAAAAGGTGATCTATAATAGATGTCTTTACTTTCTCTGTCTCTCTTCTTGATCCTTTACAATCCAGTACTCAACCTAGGAGTCATCTTTGATTCCTCTGTATCACAACAAATCGATTTTTCTAAAGTACAGGTCTGACTATGTCACTCCTCCTTTCTCAATACACTCTAGTGGCTCTCTCACACTAAATCAAATGCAAAATTCTGTTTTGTCTTCAAAACTATTCATAATCTAGCCCCCTCCTATCTTTTCAAACCCTAGCACATACTCTCCCATCTGTGCTCTTCCACAAGCAAGACTTTCCATTTGTTAGCTTTGGACATTTTTTCTGACTGTTCCTCACACCTGAAATGCTCTCCCTCATCTTTGACTACTGACTTCTCTGACTTCCTTTAAAACTCAACTAAACAATCCCTCTTACTTCTACTTCCTTCCCTCTCTTAATTATTTCCTATTTATCTGAATAGCTATAAGTATTTATTTCTTGCTTGTTATCTTCCCCCATTAGATTGTAAACTTTCAATTCTTAGCCAATGACTACCACATTATTCTTGCAGTTGTTCAGTTATTTCAGTCATTTCCAACTCTTTGTGACCCTCTTTGGGGTTTTCTTGAAAAAGATACTCGAATGGTTTGTCATTTCCTTCTCCAGTTCATTTTATTACTGAGGAAACTGAAGCAAGCAGGCGTAGTGACTTACCTGGAATCTCATGGCTAATATGTCTGAGGCCATATCTCCTGACTCAAGGCTCAGAGTTCTATCTACTTTAACACCTTGCTGCTTGAAAGTGGCTTGCTCAGCATCAAACAGATAGTAACTAGCAGAGCCAAGTTTTGAACTTGGTTCTCAAACTCCAGACCCAAAGCTTTTCCCACAATATCTTCATTTATTATGCCTTTACTTTATGGTCATCTTTGAAGACGAAAAAGAAAATTCTCATATTCTTTTCCTTTTTTTGGAGGTTTTGTGTATGTGTGTGTGTGTGTATGTTTAAACAGGGGTAGACATTTGGGGAAGATAAATATTTCATGATATTTTGACATGACACTCTTCTTCCACCCACCCCCCAAAATGAAAGGATAAAATTGTAATCAACATAATTACAACTATGTTAAAATTGTGAAGTCCACTATATTTTTAGAACTCTTATCTGAGAATGACCTTATATTCCCTTAGAGCTTGGTCATACAAGCTGAAACATAAATGGGCCTAGCTAATTCAAATTGCAGCAGTAAGGAATATAAAGGTTTTAAGACTTATGAGATATGGGGATGTCCCTCTCTTCCTCTCCTCTTCCTTTGCCCTTCAATTCAGTTATTCATTCAAATAAGTAGTAACTAAATAAATACCGGTCTCTCTTAATGAGTGCTCAATGATCTACCTGCACAAAATAACGTGGTTGTCTAGGTTTCAATCCCTAGGTATCAAGGCAAAGCATAAACTGCACAAACCCACCATTATATTCAAGCTTTATCGATACCCTCAAATTTTAGCCCACCAAAATGGAATGATGCTGGACAGTGTTCCATGTTCTCTTTCTTGATGGTCCTCCTTTTATGTTAGGAAACTAGATTTTTCAGTGGCAGGAGTCTGAAAGAAATTACTTGGAAAATGTCCAGTGATGAGCTCCTCTCTTCTATGGTTTTATATAAAGAATCTCAAGCTGCTGTTCAGCTATCACCCCTTCTCTTTGGGCAAGCACTAAATTCTCTCTAGAGAGCTTACTGTAATTCTATAAGTTGTTTTAGGTAGGTAGGTGGTATAGTAAATAGAGTGCCATACTTGGAACCAGGAAGATTCATCTTTCTCAGACATTTCATATACTAACTTGTGTGCCTCTGGGCAAGTCACTTAACCCTATTTGCCTTAGTTTCCTCATCTGTAAAATGAACTGAAGTAGGAAATGGCAAATCATTTCAGTATCTCTACCAAGAAAACCCCAAATGGTGTCATGGAGAGTTGGACACAACTCAAATGACTGAACAACAACAATAAAATGTTTTAATGAGGAACATTTGAGTTCTGTCATTAGTTTGGAAAACTAATAATCTAAGTATGATTCATTGCTCTTGTGAAAAGTGAAGTTCAGTTGTCTTCTAGATTCAAAATCTTTCAAAGATGAAGATAGTACAAATGTGAGTGATAAAAGTAAGGTTTGTTGGAGTGTGGAGGGAGCAGTAAGTGATTGTGTTGTGATTTCTGAATAGAATATAAGCTTCCTGAGGCAGAAACATCTTATCTTTGTATCTCTAATATGTACCACATATATAAGTAAACACTTAAATGCTTGATAATTGACTGAGTTCCTGGAATGTCCTCTGCTTCCAATCTAATCTTACACAGCCTTCAATTTTGGGAGGCAGGGGGATTTGGAGTTAAGTGTCTTGCCCAGGGTCACACAGCTAGTATGTATCTGAGGCCAAATTTGAACTCAATCAGCCTCAGTTTCTAATTCAAGCTGTGCATCTTCCACAAACTCTTCCTTGAGTGATATACCTCTAGGTCAGTTTTCTTTTGGATTTCTATAAAACTCACTTAATACTGAGTATCATAAGACTTAATCCTGGAGGGAAATCTAGCCAGTCAACAAGTATTTATTAACAGATTATTATGTGGCAGACACTATGCTATTATAGGCAAAATAAACAAAAACCAGTCCCTGGCAGCAAATAGCTTAAATTTTTTTTAGCTTTTTATTTTCAAAATACATGCATAGTTTCCAACATTCATCTTTGCAAAACTTTTGTGTTCCAAATTTTTTTTCCTTCACTTCTCCAACCCCTCCCTTACACAGCAAATAATCCAATATATATTAAACATGTATAATTCTTCTATACATATTTTCACATTTATCATGCTGCACAAGAAAAATCAGATCAAAAAGGAAAAAATAAAAAAAAGAGCAAGCAAACAACAAAAAAGCTGAAATACTATGCTGTGATCCTTACTCAGTCCTCTCTCTGGGTGCAGAAGGTTCTCTCCATCACAAGCCCATTGGAAGTGCTCTGAATCACCTCACTTTTGAAAAGAACCACAATCATTAGAATTGATCATCATCTAATCTTGTTGTTGTATACAATGTTCTCTTGGTCCTACTCACTTCTCTGAGCACCAGTTCATGTAAGTCTCTCTAGGTCTTTCAGAAGTCATCCTGCTGATCATTTCTTATAGAATAATGCTATTCCATAACATTCATATTCCATAACTTATTCAGCCATTCTCCAGCTGATGGGCATTCACTTAATTTCCATTTCCTTGCCACTACAAAAAGATCTGAGTAGCTTAAATTCTAATGAAGGAGATAATATGTATATTCAAGATATCTACAGAGGAGATAGAAAATAATTTGAAAGCATTTCCAAAAATAACTCCTATTTATGATGAAGGATGCTGTCCATCTTCATATGAAGAACTGGTAGATCTCAAATGCAGATTAAAAATTCTTTTCCTTTATTTTCTTTATTTTGGGTTTGTTAATTTGTTTGTGCTTTCTTTCACAGCATGACTTGCATAGAAATGTGCTTTGCATGATTCACATGTATGATCTATGTCAAATTGCTTGCTTATCTATACAGAGAGAAGAAAAAGAGAAAAAATTGGAACACAAAATTTGAAAAAAAAAAAGTGTTACAATTGTTTTTACATGTAATAAATAGTAATATTTAATTAAACTATTTATGGTAACTTAATTATAAATAGCAAATACTTTCACATCAATTCAAATAATTATTTTCAGAATAAATCATGAATGTAAATATAAATAAATAACATGATAATTAAATTAATTAAAATTTTAAATAAATACATTCAGTGAAAAAAAAGACCTCCTATAGAAGGTGAATTTGACTTGAAACTTAAAAAAAATACCTCCCTAGAATCTGTAAAATTAGAATTTTGCAGCTGAGGAAATTGAGTCTCAGAGAGCTAATATAACTTGCCCATAGTGATACTGACAATAAATATCAGTCAGCTTTGAACTTAAGTTTTCTGATTCCAAACTAGGACTTTTACCACTATTCCATATTCCATAATGCCTCTCCACCTGTGTGATCATTTAATTTTTCATGCATTTTTAAGAACATGGCCTAGATTAGGGTATCTTAACCTTTCCTGCATCATAGACACCTTTGAGAGTCTGGTGAAACCTGTGGGCCCTTTATCAAACTAATTTTTAAAATTCATTAAAAACATTAGGAAAAAATATATTGGAGCAAAGGAAACCAAAGTTTAGTGTAAATAAAGGTGTATTCCCATCAAAATTCAGAGGAGCCTTGAAATCCATGGACCTCCTGGGAGAGAGTAGACCAAATTAAACTTCTTTCTATTGTTCTCCATGCCTAAACATATGGTAGGAATTGGACAAGCATTTGCATATGGGTCAATTGGTCCATCAATATAAATATACAATATGCTAGCAAATAAACAATTATCCCAGATGAAATGGTTTGCCTTGGTCATGTGATCTAAAGGGCATTATGGTTGGAGATGCATGCTCTCTCTGAATCTTCTTACAGGTTTGTGACATTCCCTGGCCATGGGTAGAATGAACTTGACCTTTTGTCTTTTTCTTTTTTTGCAAGATTTTTTTGGGGGAGGGGTGAAGAAGGGTAGGCAGCTGGATCTATTCTCTTCATTCATGTCTTTTTTAATACTTCATTATGGTAGTAAGATGCCATTGGATTCTCAAAAGGATGAGAGAGTGAAATTCAAGCTGTGGTCTGACAAAGTCCTCCCACCTCAAAGTGAATCCATCCTTATCCTCCACAGACAGTGGTGTCTTCCAATGGCAGGCCCAGTTAAATCTGGAGGGGCTGATTGATCCTTCAGGTTGGCTCAGATAATGGAATGGGGGTCATGGGACTCATAAGGACTGTTTTCTACTGTTTAAAGGGATTATGATCTGAACTGGGAGAGGGGATACTCACACCAACAAAATTATAAGCTTGTTGACTGACAAACCTGGAAAGTTTGAAGTGTGTATATATACATTTTCCACATATACACACATATATTCATACACATATATGCAAACACATATATGTGTGTTTATATATACACACATATATATTTGATTTTGAATTACAAATATATTTAGAGAAAGATATATACATATAAAGAGAGACAGAAGCAGAGCGTTATAGAAGAAGAGAAAAGAGAGAAAGACAAGAGAAAAACAGAAATAGAGACAAAGAGGAGAGACAGAGAGACAGTCAGAGAGACAGAGACAGACAAAAAGACTGAGAGAGACAAAGAGAGAGAGATGAGCAAAAGTGTTTTTTAAAAGAAAGATGGGTTGCTAATAATAGCCAAAAGACCATCTTTAGAGCCAGGATCTTTCTGACTTTATGTTTATACTTTCTAATAAGATCTTGCCACTGGCACATACTGGCTATGTGACTATGGGTAAGCCATTTTAATTGCCTTAATTCCAAAAGTCTTTTAGAATATTAAAAGGATTACAAAAAAAATTGTCAGTAGTAGTTTCCTGGCCCAATGAAATCAGAATACAGAGAGAGAGAGAGAAAGAGAGAGAGAGAGAGAGAGAGATTGTTCACTAACCAGAACAATCTAGAATAAGAGTTTTCTGATACCTCAATATCCTGATTACAAATCTTCAATCTGGTGTCAGAATGTCTGAAGCTAATTGTATTGAGGCAATCTTCTAAATTACTCTTATTTTTTTTTCTGATTTAGAAATTTAAGGGCAGAGCTATTTATGGAACTCTAGTTACTTTTCTTAATTATGTCAATAAAAATGAATATCACATTCTACTACCATAGAAAAAAGTAACTCATTATCTGATTTTAGCAAATTCAACCTCCAGAATAGCAGTTCAGTTGCTCAAGTCTAAGGATAACTTAATCTCTCTCACTTCTCCTACCACCTTCCTCTCCACAATCCCTCCTTACACCCAATTTGTGCGATTTATGCCGGATTAGCAAAAAAGGATGCTGATTTTGGTCATTTTCTGACTAATGTCTCCGGTGAAGAGGACAAGCTGGAAAGACATAGATGGGAAAGTAAATCTTTATTGTTTATTTTTAAAGAGCACTGCCAATCAAGATGCTGTGGGGACAATTGCTACTCAAGATGCATCAAGAGTTCCATGGCAACTCATTTATAGCAGCCTAGGACACACACACACACACACACACACACAAATACACACACAAAAAAAAAACAAATACAATTAACAATTATAAAGCCACATGGTTGATTTTTGGAGAGTAATATGTGTGCTATTGTTCAGGTGTTTCAGTCATGTCCAACTCTTAAAAACGCCACTTGGGATTTTCTTGGCAAAGATACAGGAGTGGTTTGTCATTTCCTGCTCCAGCTCATTTTACAGATGAGGAAACTGAGGTAAATTGTATTAAATGACTTGACTAGGCTCACCCAGCTAGTAAGTGCAAATTTAAAGTCGTGAAGATGAATCTTTCTGGTATAAAGTCCAATACTCCTATCCTTTGGAGCACCTACCTGTCCTTGTTGTTGTATTCCAAAGGAGTGTTCTTTCTCCAAAGAGAGTCATCTTAGGAAGCTCTATACACATTCCAACATGGCTACATTATCTGAAAAATCTGAGAGATCTTTTAGTTTTGTGACAACTTGCATCTATTCTACATATACATGCTTCCTCTTGATTTATAGATCTACTTTGTCCCCCTTTTTTGTTCCCTTTCCCCCCATACACCTATAGTTTTCTATGCTGGAAACTTTTAGCTTCCTCACCAATCTTTGATATTTGCATATTTTGTCTCTTCGTATATGAGAAACCATTCAGTCAACCTACCAGTAACCCTGACTCTCCCTATAAATATATCTGGCCCTAATTCATAACACCAAATATATTGTGTGGGATGGGACCCAGGCAAATCTGTGCCAAACTTGGAATGACAAGAACCTGGATCAATCTGTTCACAAGCTTAGGAGGGCTGTTTTTTATAGGATCATTGATCCTAAAATGCCACCATCCTTCCTGTTGGAATCCTAAGGCATTCATTCAACAGATTAAGAGAAGTAAGACTTTTGGTATTATCAGAGCAACAATACAGAATTGATTGTTAAAATGTTCTGTGTCCCTCCTTTCCCTCAACCTTTCCTCAATACTATATGTAACACTATAATAGTCCCAGCAGTATTTGGCTCACTGTATAATATTCCCACTTCCATACACACAAACACATTTATGGTATAAGAAACTCATGAAGGAACAAATATTTGTTGTATACCCCACCAACCAAGACAGCCAGTGGTACTAACCCTTGTCCACAAGTCACTATGCTCTTCTGCTATACCATTGTAGTTTGGAGTCTGATTAATTCAGCCAAGATACATTCCTACTTTCATTCCCCTTGTTAATACATTGTTAACACATTAGTCACATTAATTCCTCAAAGTGTATCAATTTTTCCCATCCTTAAAATGCAAACTCTTCACAGAATTTATCCTTCGTGCCTGGAATTCTTTCCCTCCTCATCTCTCTTTCCCAGAATTCTTTTCTTCCTTTATTACTCAGCTCAGATGATACTCCTACATGAAGCCTTCTTTGATCCCCTAGTTGCTGGAGGTCCCTTCTTCCTCAAATCAACTTGTGTGTATTTTTCTGTTAATCTGCTACACTGCCCTTTCCTTAGGTAGAATGTAAGTGCCTTGAAAGTAAGGACTGTTGGTTTTGTTCCTGTATTCCTAGTATCTTGTACTTAATAGAATAGGAGTAAATGGAATGAGATGGAATTGAGCTGAATACTTTGTAACTCAGTGGAATACTTTGAAGTTTAACACTAACAGAGTTTTTCACCGCCTGCCATAGGTACTGTACAGTAAAGATAATTGTGCTATGTTCTGTCGACTCGAGAACATATCCCCCTCTGTATGGGTAAAGATTTCTTTTTACACAATACACAATAGGTGCATATTATGTTTGTTATTGTTGTCATTTTTCAAACTTTTCATGACTCCATTTGGGTTTTTCTTGACTAAGATATTGGAGTAGTTTGTCATTTCCTTTTCCAGTTTATTTTATAGATGAGAAAACTAAGGCAACTGGGGTTAAGTGACTTGCCCAAAGTTACTCAACTAGTGCTTAAGGTCAGATTTGAACTCAGGAAGAGAAGTCTTTTTAACTCCAAGTGCAACACTTTATCTACTTCACCACCTAGTTTACCCTCATTATATGTGTGTGTATGTATGTAAAATTTTCTATACATATATAATATGTAGTAATCTATATTGTATCCTTATGAATATATATCATTTATGAGTATATTTATAAGATATTTGTGAGTATATATAATTATTAATTATATACATATTTATGAGTTGTTGTTTATTCTTTGTTCTTGAATAGGACCAATGACATCATGAAGGTGATGTCTTGACTTGCTCATGAATTGGATTAAAATGATGTAAAACTAGTAGTTTGTAAGCATATAATCATAAATGTCACTAACTCTTTGCTCAATCATTCTTGTTAGTCCCCCTTTTGGACAAAAAAAAAAAGAATGAAGAGATAAAAGCAAGCCAGAGCTCCTTTTTTTAAAAAGTGCATTAAAATAGAACTCTAATTAGGATGGTGCAATTGGGAAGCTTTCTTCTAAAGTACAAAAAATTGGAGGGGCTTCGTAAGGTTTTCCTGGAAGTGCTTCCTCTTCTTTCTAGTTTATGGGAGTCAATCACCCTTACTTTGCTTCTAGGACCTGCCCACAACCTATTTTTCCACTCAAAGTCACACTTTCAGCTGGTACCAACTTTAGATTATGTGTAGAGGGTACTCTTTAGAATGAGGTCCCATCCATTCAGATGAGTCAAATTCCAGGTGAGCCTCCCTCAGCACTACCCCAAATGAAAATATTACTGGTCAGCCCTCTATGGAAGTGTCACAACATTCCCTTTAGAGCACAATGCTTTAGTTTACAGGGATTGGACAGTTTTAGTAGTAGCTGAGGAGACACAATCTTCTGTTTAATTTCTCCCTTCCCTCTCTTTTCTCTTCCCCTTTCTCCATATATTGACCTCCTATGGCATCAAGAAAATAAGGGAAGAGAAGCTACTCATGCTTCAAAAATAACCTATGCAACAATAACCTATGACTGTGGCAACCATATACATCCTATACTAGATTTGTTTGGAAGAAAGTTTTGCACAAGGAATATCCTTCATCAGTTCAAGTGTAATGATCTTTAGTTAGGAGATCATGCGAGCAGATTGATTTCAAGAAAGCCTGGAAAGATTTACATGAATTTCGTGAAGGGACCAGAACCAGGTAAACATTGTATACAGTAACAGCAAGATTGTGTGATGATCAATTATGACAGACTTAGCTCTTCTCAGCAATTCAGTGACATGAGACAATTCTGATAGACTTGAGATGGAAAATGTCATCTATATTGAGAGAAAGAACTATGGAAATTGCAGATAGAAGCATATTATTTTCACCTTCTGTTTTTTTTTCTTTCTAGTGGTTTTTTCCGTTTATAAAACTTTTCTTCTATTACTAAAATGGAAATATGTTAAAATGACAGTCCATAGATAATCTATATCATATTGCTTACTATCTTGGGAAACAGTGAGAAAAAGAAGGGAGGGAGAAAAAAAAATTTGGAACTCAAGATCTTACAAAATTGAAAGTTGAAAAAACTCTCTTTACATATAATTAGAAAAAATAAAATACTATTAAGTGAAAAAAATTAGGAAATCATGGTCATCCCGGATCCTAGATCCCCTCTTTACAGCATCATTTCTGTCCTCTCAGGTGGTCCTATCCACACTTCTCTGGATGGGCTCAGTGACCACCTTGCCTACTTCCTACAGCTGTTCCCTTGGCCAAGTAATGATTCAGCCTGACCCAGCTCTGCACATGAGAAGCGATGAGATCACAACCTAAGGTGGAAAGCTAATCACAAACATGACTGGTCCATGTTTTTTAATCCTAAAAATAGAGACCTAGTTCCTAATGTCTGCAGGAAAGGGAGGACAGGCCCCACTGGTGTGCAGGAAATCACGTGATGGAGGGGAGGGGGTGTAGAGAATGATCCCAGTTATTTACGACTATTTCAGAGCTGTTAGCTGAGAACTGACAGTACAAGACTAATGTGGCACTTTATAGCAAGAAATCCAGCTAATCAGAAAAGAGAACATATTCTCTCCATCCCCTCCCTGACCTCAGGCAAGTTCTGCCCAATGTTTTGAGAATGCTCGCTGCATTGCCCTGTTCCACCTCTGGTGCTAACCGCCATCCACTTTTTCCACTTCTGTTCAGTGTGCTATCCAAGCTCTCCTTCTCCTAGCCCAAACCTCACATAGTTAAGTAGTCCCTGGTGGAGAACAGGTCTGGGACCTGAGACCTTCCTCTTGTCTGCATTTGGCGTCAACATATCATCTCTTCAGCCTTCTCCCAGGACTACAAGATCAGCTCATGCAGAACACCCACCCCAAAGCAAACCAATACCATCTACACAAGACTTGAAGCCCAACCAAGAATCTCTTCCCATTCCCAGCCCTGAAACGGAATGTCCCCACATCCCACACACTCAGCTTCCCTGACATTCCTCTAGCTTCCACTATTTGCTAGTGCTTTCCCAAGGTCTATCTACATGTTCCAATATTTGCCTTTCTATGGATTCTGGTCCCTTGGCAACACTATGCCAGCCCCCAGCCCCCACCCAACGCTCGGTACCATTTTCAAGTTTGATAAATGCCTCCACTTTTCTTTGATGCTGACTTGACTTGGCAGGCATTTACCGAATGGTATACTTGGCCTAGAATCACACCATCACTGAATATTTTCTTCCTTCAGTTACTTTCCTCCTCCTGAATCCTGTCTGGAAATGATGCTGTTTCTAGCAGTCTCTGACAAAGAAAATACTTCCATTTCACCAGAGGAAAGTAAACACCACCAAAATCCTAGGAAGCCAATTTTCATTAAGTAGCCAAAAACCTGCAGAAGCAAACTTTTTTTTCTTTTTAGTAAAAGATTCAAAATTACTACATGTCATTAATTAATCTGAAAATTGAGAGACTGACTTTATAGGTCATTGAGCAAGCCTGAGTAGCCACTAAATTCCATTCAGCTTGGGGTTTGAATGTCACATCTATTTATGTAGGGAAAGGAGTTTGAATTTTTCTCTTGTCCAGAGGGAGTTTCATCTGGGAAGCAGACACTAGGGAGTGCTAGAACCAATAATGTTTCTTTCTGTTAAAATTTAGAGCAAGTAAATCTGGCTCCTGAAGACAAAACAAACTGGACTTTGGCAGCTCAATCCAGGTGGGAGGAACATGGTAAGGGGTGGGATCTGTCCAGATGACAGGGAGAAGACCAAGGAGAGAATTAAGGGTTGCATGAGGAAAAAATACATGAGAAAACACTCAAAAAGTTGTTTTCCCAGCTAGCCAAGAGTTCTGCTCCAAGAAAGAGTCAAGATAACTTGTGCAACCAGATACCGCAGTATATACTTTAAACTTGCACAAACACACACTGAAGGTTATACACACATATATATACCCCTGAAAGTCAAATTCACTTGTTATCAACAAAGCAAACAGACATCTGGGCAAATGAAATGGAAGAATACACACACACTCACCTGACACAAGGATAAACAAACAAGTTGTCAAAACCTGTCTCTTCTATCTGTAACTAGGCAGCAGAAAAACTTCTTCCCAGGCTCTGTTGCTGTCTTTAGAAACTCATTGTTTTCTCCAGCTTCTGAATTTATTTTTAACTCAATTAAATCCATACGTATACAACCCCCATGAAGCCCATTGACTGAAAGCTTACGTCAGAGGCTGATTTATTAATTAGTTTGGGGTAGATTCAAGAAAAAAAAAGGAATATGGAAGCCCTTTTTTTCACTTTGGGACAAAAATAGTTGTGCAAGTTAGGAAGGAACATGAGGAAGGAGGAAGAGTATAAAAGATAGATTTGAATGTTGACATCCTGGTACAAATCCATGATTGCCCCACCAAACTTACAGTTCTTGACATGTGTATTCAACTATATGGTGGTGGTTTGAGCAGTAGAAAAACGATGTTTGATGGTTGGGAGGGATAAGAACTAGTCCCTTTAAAAAAAAACATAATGCTTAGTTTTACCTCCTTTGAGCTGGAAATATTCCAAACTGGGGAGCCAAATTTACACAAATATCATATGAAAGTGGCAGAGCCCTGCAGCTGGGCAGTCTGCTCCTGGGTTCTTCCTTCCCTCCCTCTCCCACTCCCACCTTCAGGATTTCTGTTGAATCCCACCATGGTATACATGGGAGTGGGAGATTTAAGAATTACAAAAATTGAGTTACATGAAGCCAGGGTGCTAGATACTTGAGGTCATGAAGCATCCTTCAGCACACAGGCTTGGGTATTAGTCCTTGTGGTTTGGCCAACATCTGCCCACCTGGATCCCTCCAGAAAGTTCAACGGGAATGAAGCATTCTGTACTATCTGTTTGAGGTACAGTAGTTGTTTTATGTATTTGGCATCTGATAAATTCTACCCCAGCAGCAGGCCCCTATCGGCTGAGTGTCTCAAGTCTTGTAGAAATGAGATCACATTTCCCTGATAATGATTTCAATGAAAAATTAGCCTTTAATTTCTAGATTAGTAGGAAAGATGTAGATAGTTTTTGTATTCAGAGAAAATGGGAAATCTTGATTATATGGAATTTCAATGGATTTCCCCATAAAAGTGCTTTTCTGATCATGATAGAATCAGGGGTCCTGGTTTCAAATGCTAGATGCTTTTAGTAGCTGTGTGATGATCCTCTTCCTCCTCCTCCTTTTCCTTCTTCTTCATCTTCTTTATTGTTCAGTCTTTTTAGTCATATCCAACACTTCAAGACTCCATTTAGGGTTTTCTTGGCAAAGATACTGGAATAGTTTGCATTTTTTTTCCAGCTCATTTTTACATATTAGGGAACTGAAGCAAACATGATAAGGTAACTTGCCCAGTATCACATAGATACTAAATATCTGAAACCAGATTTGACCTTAGGAAGCTTCCTACCTCCAGATCCAGGATTCAATCCACTATGTCACCTAATTGAAGAGAAAATTTCCAGGAGCCAAACTTGTGAAGAAAGTTCCCAAAAACTGACAGAAATCCTGCCAATCTGAGGGGTGAAAAGGTGTTCAAAAGAAGAAAGAAAACTGTAGAGTTGCAATTGTATCAAAAAGGCAAGTTATGTAAGAGTGGAAACAAATAGCAGTACTGCCACTAAAACAAACTGTTGCTCATTAAAACTTTGCAGCTCCATTTGTTGAATACTCTTTCCAACAAAAAAAATCTCTGATTTTATAAAGGAAGACAATAAGAAGAGAAATTGCTTTACAAAAATTCACTTTATAGGCTACTGTACTAGAAAGCATTTGTTATCTAAAGTGAGGGACCCTTAATTTATACTTTAATATATTTAACATCTACTGGTCATCCTGCCATCTAGGGGAGGGAGTGGGGGGAAGGAGGGGAAAAATTGGAACAAAAGGTTTGGCAATTGTCAATGCTGTAAAATTACCCATGCATATAACTTGTAAATAAAAAGCTATGAAAAAAATAAAGTGAGTGACCCTGTAGCTCTATGTGTGTGGATGTGAATTTATATTTACCTGTTAGAACACTGACTTTGAGAGGTATTGAGTCCTTTTTTTGAGTCTTTATTTTTTTAGGAAGGGAATTTTTTTTATTTTATTTAATAATTACTTTATATTGACAGAATCCATGCCAGGGTAATTTTTTTTTACAACATTATCCCTTGCACTCTTTTCTGTTCCGATTTTTCCCCTCCCTCCCTCCACCCCCTCTCCTAGATGGCTAGCAGTCTTATATATGTTAGATATGTTGCAGTATATCCTAGATACAATATATGTTTGCAGAACTGAACAGTTCTCTTGTTGCACAGAGAGAATTGGATTCAGAAGGTAAAAATAACCCGGGAAGAAAAACAAAAATGCAGATAGTTCACATTCATTTCCCAGTGTTCTTTCTTTGGGTGTAGCTGCTTCTGTCCATCATTTATCAGTTGAAATCAGTTAGGTCTCTTTGTCAAAGAAATCCACTTCCATCAGAATATGTCCTCATAATATCGTTGTCGAAGTGTATAATGATCTCCTGGTTCTGCTCATTTCACTTAGCATCAGTTCATGTAAGTCTCTCTAAGCCTCTCTGTATTCATCCTGCTGGTCATTCCTTACAGAATAATAATATTCTATAACATTCATATACCACAATTTACTCAGCCATTCTCCAGTTGATGGGCATCCATTCAATTTCCAGTTTCTAGCCACTACAAACAGGGCTGCCACAAACATTTTGGCACATACAGGTCCCTTTCCCTTCTTTAATATTTCTTTGGGGTATAAGTCCAATAGAAACACTGCTGGATCAAAGGGTATGAACAATTTGGTAATTTGGGGGGCATAATTCCAGATTGCTCTCCAGAATGGTTGGATTCATTCATAACTCCACCAACAATGCATCAGTGTCCCCGTTTTCCCGCATCCCCTCCAACATTCATCATTATTTTTTCCTGTCATCTTAGCCAATCTGAGAGGTGTGTAGTGATATCTCAGAGTTGTCTTAATTTGCATTTCTCTGATCAATAATGATTTGGAACACTCTTTCATATGAGTGGTAATAGTTTCAATTTCATCACCTGAAAATTGTCTGTTCATATCCTTTGACCATTTATCAGTTGGAGAATGGCTTGATTTCTTATAAATTTGAGTCAGTTCTCTGTATATTTTGGAAATGAGGCCTTTATCAGAACCTTTAACTGTGAAGATGTTTTCCCAGTTTGTTGCTTCAGGAAGGGAATTTTTACCTTAACCCTCAAGACACTTTAATATAAACAACTTCCCTTACTTCCAATCTCCCAATTAAGAAGAATTAATTTCTATCTGACTTAACATTTCATATCAAATTCTATTACTTTCTGTTGTAGCCATGATGATCTGAGAATAGCTAATCACCTCCAAGGATATTAAATTCACCTCTTCTCTTAGATTCTCTCTCCTCTTTAGGTTTTTTTTAATGACTTTGCTCTTTGATAGGTCTTCTCCTATCTTTCTGATCATTCCTCATTCCCTTTCATCCAGGTCATACTCATGATTCACAGATGTCCCCTCAAGGTTCAGTTCTGGTTTTTCTTTATTTGTAGGATGTTTGGAGGGTTTAGGAAGGATGAACACCTATTGTGTGAGGGCTTCCAGAGCCCTTTTCAGGGCTGCTTATCCATCTTTAATGTCTACATCTCACCTAATTCTCACTTGTGCCTTCAAGAAGTTGTAGCATGCATTATGACTACATCCAGATAACACTGTCTTGGCTGATAGGCCAAACCAGATTGAGGATAATCAACCAGCCTCAAACCCATTGGTGAGTTAGGGAAACAAAAACCCCAAACATGTGAAGACTTTCCCTGGTAGAATGGACAAATGAGAACAGTCTGTTCCAATAACCATGAAGGGGACTGTAATAGGCACTGTACTGGGTCAGATATGGAAGACACCAAAATCATCTACTGCATCCCAGGCCATCGCCAGTCATCCTGGCTTTGTCTTGCCACTGGAGCTCAGTGACTGAAGTAAAGAGAGTAAAGCTGATGACTTTGTGCAACTCTGATTTACTTAAATTCAGTTCACAAGCAAGTAATCCGGACAAAAGCAGCTACACCCAAAGAAAGAACACTGGGAAACGAATGTGAACTATCTGCATTTTTGTTTTTCTTCCCGGGTTATTTATACCTTCTGAATCCAATTCTCCCTACGCAATAAGAGAACTGTTCGGCTCTGCAAACATATATTGTATCTAGGATATACTGCAACATATCCAACATATAAATGACTGCTTGCCATCTAGGGGAGGGGGTGGAGGGAGGGAGGGGAAAAAAAATCGGAACAGAAACGAGTGTCAATATAAAGTAATTATTAAATAAAAATTTAAAAAAAAAAACAAGCAAGTCATCACCCATTCATGTCACTTGTCCTCTTTGAAAACAGAGAGGAAACATCTCATTTGGTGATTTTTCAACTTCCACAGATCCTATTATCATCTATGTGCAGAAAATTCTTAAATCTCTTTTCTAGTGCTCATCTCTCTCCTAACTTCATCATCTACTACCTATTGGGCATCTTGAATTGATATTCCATAGACTTCTTAAATTCAACATGGCAAAAACAAAACTCATTACCTTTTATTCCCAAACCTTCCCTCTTCCAAACTTCCCAATCGCTCATCCCAAAGACTCATTCTCCTAAAAATCTATAATCAAAATCTAAGTCTAAACACTTTCCTCACACATCTAATCTCTTACCAAATCTTAAATTTTTTTTATTCTTGAATCTCTGTTCTTTGATGTAGTTACCATTCTAGGGCAGGCCCTCATCACCTTATGCCCTGACTATTTTGGTTGGTCTCCCTATCTTAAATTTATCCTCACTTCAGTCCATTTTCTACTCTGCTGCCAAATTGATCTTCCTAAAGAATAATGCTGATCATGTCACTCCATTAATTCCCATTTATATCCAAAATCAAATAGAAAATCCCCTGTATGGCTTTAAAGTCCTTCAAAGCCTGGACCTTTCATCCTTTTCCAGTTTTTTTTCTACTTTAATCCCTCCACATACTCTAAGAATGAGGCAGCTGGGTGGCACAATGGGTAAAGTGTCAGGTCTGGAAGCAGGAAGATTCATCTTTCTAAGTTCAAATCTGATCTCAGACATTTACTAGTCACTTACCCTGTTCACCTCAGTTTCCTCATCTATAAAATGAGCTCCAGAAGGAAATGGCAACTACTTCATTAACTTTGCCAAGAAAACCCTAAATTTTGAGGTCCCAAAGGACAAAAATTGTTATATTGTTCAACAACTATCTTATATGTACATAAGTCGTTTGCATTAAAATGTTGTTTGTTCTTTGTTCTCAAAGAGGACCAATGACATATGAGCTCTTGGAAAGCAAAGGCTGTTTTGTTTTTCTTTATAACCCTAGCACTTGGGTTCATAGCAATTAGTAAAGGTTTAAGTAAATGCTTATTGACTTGACTTAAAGAATAATGAATCAGTAGATAGAGGACTCTCAAACACTAAATCCAAGTCCCACTTTTGAAACATACTGGTTGTATGACTAGTTTTAAGTAATTTACCTTCAGCATCCAAATACTTTACTTGGAAGCTCTAGTACTTTAAAGCACAGAACAATTGTTAATTTTTGTTATTGGTCAATCTTACCACCACAAGATCCCTACAAATTACAAGCCTGGACTAGGAGGAAAACTGATCATTATTTTTAAAGAAGTCTGGTATAGAGGAGAGAGCACTATAAAGACAAAAATAATTTATATCTCAGAAAGAGTCGTTTGGCAACAACTCATGAAATTTGACTAAAATTAGATCTTTAGAAGAATGGAAGGAGGAACAATCATTTAGCAAGAACCTACTATATGCCAAGATTTGTGTTAAGTGCTTTACAAATAATGTTTGATCCTTACAACAACTCTATACTGCTATAATCCTCTTTTCACATTTAGGGAAATTGAGGCACTGAGAGATTAAATGACTTGCCCAGGATTACATTGCTAGTAAATATGAACCATTTTTAAATTCAGGTCTTTCTGACTCCAGTCCCAGTGTTTTAGCCATTGTACTACCTAGTTGATGAGATCCTGGGTATAGAACAATTAGCTCAGCATTTCAGGGACCTTTAAAAAGAGTGGATTCTAGCAGATAGATATCTTGTCTGTTTTCAAGGGATTGAAAAATAAACTTATCTTTGGGGATGAATAGAGTGGGAGGGGAATCAGAGGAGAAAAATTATATTGGCATACTGAGACATTCTGAAACTTTGCTTCCTACCTGCAATTTGCCTATCCATGTGTTTCCAGGACTAAGAGAATTGCCGTTGTAGAAAAGCAACTTTTGGGTTCCAGATGGCAGGCTGAGTCAGGACTTGAATAAGTTGCTACAGATGAGGGACATACAGTAAGGGTCAGGACCCAGACTTTGGTCTCAATATGTAAAGTGAACCCATTTCATCCCCCTTTTTAGAAATGGAAGAGACAAATGGAAAATGAGAATGCCCTTGGCATTTTCACCCTGGTCATCTCCCTTCCACAAAATATATTTGTGTGTGTGTGTGTGTGTGTGTGTGTGTGTGTGTGTGTGTGTGTATTCCAATGCCTGTTCCTAAATGAATGGTGCGGCTTTGGTTGAAGTATGTCTGATCCTTATTAAATATCTTAAGTAAGTTATTAATTTATACCAGAGACACATGTTAAGTTGCTCTCATATTGTAAACATTAATAGTACAAGGGAACAACCAGTCCATGTAACCACATGGAGAACCTTCCCAAACATACGATTCTAAGCCAGGCAACCACTGGGTTGAGAGGAAGAGAGAGAAAATTGCCTTCTTTTGTTTGCTCAACCATCCTCTCAGTGACCTGGATTCTCCAGGATCCAATTCATCACAAATCTTTGAGCAAAGACACTAGGAGTAAGGGGGAGGAGAGGTGATGTGGTGCAAAAGTGGGACTCATGCTCTAGATCAGTGGTCCTCAAACTTTTGTTCTCAATATCTTTATCCTATTAAAAATTATTGAGAATCTGTCCAAAGAGTTTTTGTTTATGTGGTTTATAGTTATAGATATTGATCACATTAAAAATAAAAACTAATTATGAATTTGTAGGCTCTCTGAAAGGATTTCAGAGATTCCCAGGATGCTCTGGGCCAGACTTTGAGAACCACTGAATCAGATACATAGTATATATGTGTGTATACATATGTACACATACATACACACATTATGTATGTATATAAATACAAAGTATACCTACACACCCATACATGCACATAGCTATACATGTGTGAAACATATACACATCAGATATGTGTGTAAATACATATTCACATTCACAATATACATATACATTGAAAGAACATACTACATATATTCACACATTCATGTGTGAATGCATATATCTCACACCTGTATATAACTACCTATACATGTATGCCAGATGTTTGTGCATATACATGCATCTATATATAAAATTATACTCCTTGTAGCATTCCCCTTCCAGGAAAAAACACATACAGATAATATATGATACAGTGAAAAGGTCAAATTCTGCATTCAAAAATCCTGGACCTCTCATTTAAAGCAGCACTTCAAGAAAAGACATTGGAATTGTTTTCCTAATCACAAAAATGAAACTATGAGGGATGTTCTTATTTTCAACTACCAGCTTCTCAACTGTGTAGGACAAAAAGCAGATTATTCTTGGATTTGAGAGTGAAATCTGGACCTTGACTCGTATACTTATTGTGACCTTGGAGTACAATCTCTCTGAGTCTCACCTCCTAGGAGTCTGGCTTAAATGAGGTGTAAAATCATTCCCAGTTCTGTGTCCTTTGAATATACAATAAAACTATGGAAAAGACAGATAGCTAATGTGCATAAGGAGCAGAACCATGCACTTCATGGTGCAAATTCCAGGTCTCACAGTGGCCCATGGGATCTTGGGTAGGGTAAAGCAAAAGATGAAGCTTAGTTTCATTTTGCTTTTTTATTTTGTAAGGACAAAGAACAAAACTCCTGCTCTTGGGAGAAAGAATTCATCTTCCCCCCCAAACTTGCAACCTTAATAGGGTATATACCCTTGGGTGGGAATATTCCTTTCTCCTGCTCCATTTTCACTACCTGGTTCCTCATTATCTCATGCAGATAGTCTGAGTCTGCTGATATCATCTCCTAAAGCTGAGTGCTTCTATTGAACTTTTCAGGACCATGATCCCTAGCACCCAGCTCTGTGTCTGGTATATTGTATGTGCTTAAAAAATGCTTTTAAAAAATTGAACTGAATATACTTGGGGGATTCGAGGTTGTCTATCAAATAAAAATAAAAATTTAAAAATTATGCATTGTATCTCACAGATCCTGTCTCCTCAGAAACAGAATTTTGTGCCCCAGGGAGAAGATTACTACTAGTAGTTTTCTCAGGCATAAAGGGGAAAATTTAACCAGCCTTCTAACTTGTTGCTGCCATTTCCCCATTGTGTGAAAGGAAAGGGATCCAGCATGTCAGGAAGTGCTCCCTAATCCCCAATAATAAATAACTTGGGAAATAGGCTTTCGGGGATGATTTGAGAAATGAGGCTCATGGCTACATGGTTTTAAGGTCATTTTCATTTTCTTATTTTATTGAACTTGGTAGATGAGGAACAAAAAAAAAAAATGTAAAAACAAACTATACGAATTTTGCTCTAACAGGAAGCAAAGAACAAACCCAAACCAGTCTTGAGATATTATTCCAAAGAAACTTGGAGCAGTTAAAGGCCAGCACTATCAACTACAGCTCTAAGTCCTATCCCTTCTGGACTAACAGGTTCCTCTTTTTAAAATTTAAATTTCATTTTGCAGAAATAGCTGGAAAAGTACAAGCTCAATTCTTCAGGGACTTTGCAAAGGCTTTCTGGGTGAAGCATCCAGTTCCTGTGAGGCTGAATTTCTCTTTCATGCTAACATGCCTTGAAACCTTTTTCTCCACAGTGCTCTGTGAAGAATGGGTGAGTTTCAGCTCTCAGCAAACCAGGAACTAGAAATGTGCCATCCCTGACAGCAGCTAAAACATCTGTGGTGAAGAACCCTGCCAACTGTTGAAGTGAAGAAGAAATAAAATTGCTGAAGGAGGAAAAAAAGCTTCAGGAACCCTTCTACTTTCAGGAAGTCCATTTATTCTCTCTGAAAGTGTTTCATATAATAATCTTCTCCCTAAAAAGGAGGCAGGGTCTATGAGATACAAAGTATAATTTTTAAAATTTTAAATCTTTTCTTTTTACTTCACTGCTTGAAAACTCCCAAATACATTCAATTTAATTTTTAAAAAGCATTTATTAAACACTTACAATACATCAGACACAGTGCTGGGTTATGGAATACAAAGACAAAAATCCAGATTTTTATACTTTCCTACATAGACTTGTTAAGGAATGACTTCATGTTGGGGTTACTTTATAAAGATATAATATAATATATAAATAATTATTAAATAATAAACATGCTATGTTATTATAAATAAATGATATATATATATAAATTTCTTTATAAATGTATAAACTATCTAAATTTATACATCTATAAAGTTAGATGCTGATAGAATTTATGTAACATTCTACAATACTGAGAAAAGTTATATCAGAGCTTCCATATAATAACTACCATAGATTTGGACTGAAAAGAACCTCAACATATCTGGTCCAAACCCTCATTAGACAGATGAGGAAACTAAGGTTTACAGCAGTGAAGTAAATTGTCCAAGTTTCCATTAATGGTAAGTGGTCACCCCAGGATATTAAACCAGATATTCTGACATTGACAATCTAGCATACTTCTCACTGTATTATTTTCCAAGCAAAGATTTAACACTGAGAAAGTCTCTTCAAGCAAAAGTTGTAATTGGCTGACTGATAATATCTGGAGTGATGCAGAAATAGTCCCAGATAGCAATCTCTTTTCCCCATCCACTCCCTCTCTCATGTGTTGCTCAGACAACATTAGATAGATCAGTTCTGTATTTTGAAAGTAGGTCATATAAATGAGAAGTACTTTCTGGGGAACATGCTGGTGAAAGAAAAGCTTCTCAGAGAGCAGTGAGGGTGCCAAACTCATGTTGTTGAAAGGAAAAGCATATTATTTTAAGAAGGCTGTGTGTGCCAGTCAGTGGTCAGACACCAGGAAGAGACAGAGCCAGCTAGCAGGGTCCCCGTTCCTGCCCAAGCTTTCCCCTTGTTCTGCACCCTGTAGCTAAGCAGAAAGATGGCTCTGTGGGAAATTCCATGCAATAATTCATTTTAACCAATATTTACTAAGCTTCTGCTAAGTATAAATCACTTTGAAAGATCCAAAAATGTAAGAGATGTTAGGCCCTGCTGAGGAAGAATATGGACATACACTCATGGAATTATTAAAGAAAATCAATATAGTACTTTGAGAAGAAAAAATGTTTGTAGTTGGAGGACCTGAGTTCAAAACCTCTGAATTTCCTACCTTCATGGCTCTGGTAAGTCCTTTAGTCTCTCTGGATCTCAGTTTCCTTATTTGTAAAATGAAGTAATTATCTAGATATTCTCTAAGCCATCTAGTTCTCAGGCTATGTTCCTGTGAGTTGTGTTTCTTCTACTCTCTGCTTCACCCCCTTATTTTTACAATTTGACCAGCTTATATTTTCTTCCTTACATCCACTTCCTTGATGACATCCTTTACTCTTGTTTTTCTTTGGAATTTTTCATTGATTATATTTTGAAGACTGCTCGCATCTCCCAACTTGCCTCTTTACTAGCCTCTGTAGGATGCTCATCTTAAGTTCTTTGAAGGCTGTGGTGTTTCAAGTCTTATTGCCATATAGAAATACCAGAAAAAAAATGTTAGTATTGAAAAAGTAGACCTAGGAAACTTGAGTGTTATAAACAAGCTTTCTCTAAAGCAATCCCACCACTTTCCTCCATTTTTGCAACTCCAGAGTCACCTCACCATCTGTCTTATCTTATCTGTTGCAGATATATATATGTATGTATATATATACACATATATGTGTATATATATACACATATATGTGTATATATATACTTATATATGTGTATGTGTATGTGTATATGTATATATAACTGGTTGGGCAAGCTCTAAAGAGTATCCATTTATACATATGTTGAAATCTGAGATTCTTCATTTTCTTAGTCTTTCCAACATAGATGGCCAAGCCAGAAACTTTTGAGTAATTACAGATTGATTCCAGGAAACTCTGCATTGTCTTAGACTAATGCAATCAGTTCAATATCATCCACAAACCAAAGCTTCTGGAGTACTTCAGATCTGGGGAATCCCTTCTTAATGTGGTGGTAAATACCTTTGGCAAGCATATTCTGCTTCATGTTTCACCTTTTTTGAACATCAGAGGGATGTTGAACAGCATTATTTATGTTGTTCTATCTTCCAAGGAGTCCTTGATTATTTTTATATATGGAAGAGATATAACTTATTGGAAAAGAGCCCATATAGTTCATTTTTTTTGACAAATCAAATGCTTTTTTGTTACCAACAAAGAATAAGGATAATGGTATCTTATGTTACCAATTAATTGCAATCTTGCAGTTAATTGTTAATTATTGAATATTATGTGCAAAATGTTTGCTCTTAACTAATAATATTTTTAAAGATGCCCTTGATTTGTTTATAAATGGTCCTCATAAAGATAAAAGAAGAGGTAGATGGGTCAGTAGTTGCTAATACTCTCTCAGTCACCTTTCATTGATATTAATAAAGTCTGAAATTCTACCCCACACATATACATATTTTTGTTATCTTCTTCTCCTTCAGATACCTTGAGTATATTGGTCTTTCAATACCCTCACTACTGTATTAGTGCCAGCATGGATCTTCTCTACATATATTTGGTCTACACCACTGTTTTTCCTATCTCTTCTCTTTTGAGCCATTTCTATCTCCTTGATAAGGGTTTGTGATAGGATCTGAGCGTGGTGATTACCTTATGTTTGATAGATAAAGCAGTTTGTTGAAATGTTTTTGTTCTTTTGCAACTCGTTTTTGATTTTAAAAAAAAAAGTATAAAGTTCTCTTTTTATTTCATCCTTGGGAAAGCCCTTGGCATGACTTTCATCAGTTGGATTGCTTGCCAAACTTTCTTTAAACTGGCTTTACTTTCTACTATTTCTTATAATTTTATAAAATGATACAGTTCATGATCATTCACAATCCTTCTTTATACGATTTTATAGGTGAGTTTATATTCTACTTCAGTGTTGTCTTTGGCCTCAATCTTTCTCCATTTGACAAGTTATTCAAATATTTGCTGATTAAGATTTTTGTGATCTCCTTTTGCCTTATTGTAATGATCAATTGACATTGGTTTAGCTTCAGGATTTAGAACTGGTATTGATGTCTTTTTTTTCCATCCCCCCCCCCTTTTGATAATTTATATAAATAATCCAGAATTAATTTTTTATGCCATATCTTTTTCTTCTTGCTATTCTTTCTTCTTACTAATCTTCATTTCTGATCATAGCTCTAAACCTAAGAACTGGACTTTAGCAGAGAGATAAGAGCTATTTGTAAATTTTATAGTAATTTGTGAAGAGATGATAATTAAATTTATAAGACTATGAAAGGAGTTTAAACAGAGGAAAAATAAGGTACAGTTCAGAAATTTAGGATATACCCACATTTCAGGCTTATGAGATAAACCACAAGAGCAGACTGAGGAAGAATTATTAGGTAGGAAGAGGATCAAGAGGGAGAAGAACATATAAATGAAGAGAGGAAAATAACCCAGAAGAAGGAGAAAGTGGTGAACAGCTAGCAATGCTTCATAAAGATTGAGAAGGATAAGACTAAGAAAAAGTCACTACTTTAACTAAGTAAGAGGCCATTGATTATCTTGAGAAAGGAGGTTCACTTTAATCAAATGATGGGATCAAAAGCTATTATTCATCTCGATAACTCACTAATCATGTAGCACATATCCTGGCAGAAAGCAGGCCGATATTTAATAAGCATGTGCTCGATGAGTGAATAAGTAAATGAGTGAAATGAATAAATGAAAAAGTGTGGACTCAGAATCACAGATTTTGAGATTTAAGTACCTTAGCATTCATCTGGTCGAATATATAAATAAAAGGAATTCCCATTATCATATAAGTGACAAGTTATCATCCAATTTCTTCTTGAAGAACCCCAAGATGAGGGACTCATTTTCCTCTTAAGGCAATCCATTCTATTTGTGAGAAAAAGGAGAACATTTTCCTGAATTAGGCTTAAATTTTCTTGTATCTAACCTTTTTTTAAAAAACAACTTTCTATTTATTAATATCAAGTAAGGCACAAAACGGGGATGTGTATGTTTTCCAGAGTATTTGCAATTGGTATTTGCCATTTTTCTGTTTCTGTTTTTGTTTTTTGCTGAGGGAATTGGGGTTAAGTGACTTGGCTGGGGTCACACAGGGTATTTGCCATTTTTAATTTTTTTTTAATTTAAAATTTTTTTTCTCTTTTCATGATTTATTTTTTATTTTTTTAATTTTTTTTTAATTTACAAGATATATGCATAGGTAATTTTTCAGCATTGACCCTTGCAAAACTTTCTGTTTCAAATTTTCCCTTTCTTCTCCCACCCCTTCCCTTAGATGGCAGGTAGACCGATACATGTTAAATATGTTAAATTATATGTTAAATATAATATATGTATGTGTATCCATCTTGTATCTATCCTAATTTAGTAATCTTGAAAATCTGAATTGCATCATTCTAAGGGAAACTACATAATTACATCATATTACTTCTTTTGGTAATTTTGGCAATATTAAAAGTATCCCTATAAGAGCATGTACAACATTATTGCACCATTGGAGGAAATGTGAATTGAGCCAATCTTTCAGGAAATCAATTAGGAATTATTTTCTCCAAAAGGACTAAAATTGTTAAATTTCCTGGCCCAGAGATTCTGCTTCTAGGCATATTTCCCCAAGGAAGTCAATAAGAAAATGAAAATTGCTAGGCATGCCAAAGTAATTATATTAGTACTTTTTTGTAGTAGCAAAAAACTAGAAAAAATTAGATGTCCCTTGATTAGAAAAGTTGTGGTACATAAAAATAATGTAGTATTTCTATGCTATAAGAAATTAACAGAGAAATATGGAAAGGCTTGTAAGAACTGATGCAATGACATAAATAGAACCAGGAAAATAAAATACATGAATATATAATAATATATATTATTATATATAATAATAATAACATAAATGAAAAAATGAAAATACAATAAATGAAACTGAATGTTAGGAAATTATAATTACCCAACTTGTCCTTAAAGAAGAGAAATTAGAAAATACCTCTTTTGAAGAGGAAGAAGGACTATGATTGTGGGATTCTTAATTATTTTGGTGGTGAAATGGATAGAATACTGAGCCTGGAGTCAGGAAAATCTGAGTTCAAATCCAGCCTCAGATACTGGCTACCCATGTGATTCAGCATAAGTCACTTAATGGCTATTTGCTTCAATTCCCTCATCTATAAAATGGGGATAATAAAAGTCTCTACCTCCCAGGGCTGTTGTAAGAATCAAATGACATAATAAATGTAAAGTGCTTGGCACAGTGCCTGGCACATAGTAATGTGTTATAAATGTTAACTATTATTATTGTTATTACTAAATTATTTTCCCTATTTTTTATTTGTTGTTATAAGGGATGGCTTTCTGGGAGGAAGAGAATAAAATTTTAAATGTAGGTAATGTAAAAACTAAAAGATAGCAATTAAAATATATATACTTTTTAAAAAGAGGTCTATGTGAGATCCTAACTTATTCTATAGAATACTGTTTAATTACCATCTTGACTTTGGATGTATATTTTGTTCTTAGAAGTTTCTCATTTAATTCTAATCATCCAATACTTCTCATCTTTTGGGCTTGACTAGATTCTATGATAAAGATTGTCATTAGAGTAATTTGTGTTTCAGGCCATTATTTAGAGAAATTATAAAAATGTAGAAGAATGTCTCATATACAACTGGGAAAACAAAGATGCAGCTGTGTTTCTATGAAGGGTTATTTGTGCAAAGTGAAATGATTCTGCTTACCTGATCCAGGAAAGGATTAGAATTTTTATCCCTTTCCTTCTGGTCTCTGCCTCTAAAATGTGCATATAAGCCTTTTCTACCCAGTCTCCTCCTCTCATAGGAAGTGATTTTCTGTCCAGTCACTATTCTTTCTAACTAGGAGGTCTTGAGTATGCAGATGGTAGAATACCTGGGAATTCTATGGAGCTATTATAGCAGCTCCCCCAACTTTCCACCAAACAGAAACTATTTCTGAGTTCATTTTTTGCTTAGGGAAAAATTGAATTCACATTTTTGTTTTGTTTTATGAAATGTATATGTAGGGATCTTGTGGAGAGCCTCACATGTGTAGAGAGGTCGACCTATGATAAGGATGCTATGTGGGGAGATAGAATAGATAATGCTAGCCTCTTCTCCTCCCCTCCTTCACTAAGGAACACTTTCATTCCGGCAGGAGGACAAGTAGGAGGTTGGAGGCAGTGGCTACTCTGTTTTCCTCAGAGAGAAGGGGTACTGCTAGAAATCTACTTGCTCCCTTAAACATTATTAGTCTAGGTGATATAATTGGGTTTTATGTAACTTTTGATCATTTTGTCATTTGGGGAAGAAAAGGGACCCCAGTGTTCTATATTCAAGGCCTGATCCCTTTTTCACTTAATTCCATTTCCACAAACACACAAAGAGAATAGGAAAAAAAATCCCTAAAAAACAATTTATTTAAATCAGTAGCAAAACAGAAACCAATGAAGGCATACATAGGGGAATGTATGCTGAACAATACAAAAGGAAGGAACTCTCCCATTGGAATTAAGGTGTCAGTTCAACTAAGAAAATATACTTGCTCCCACACAAGAGGAAAACTCCTTGAAATCTCTACAGTAGCAAACTGGGAATAGGACATGATGAGACCATCAGCTCCTTTTGTCTTCCGAGACTCTTTTTGTTCAGCAACCAAGAAGGTTTGGCCTCTTTCATCTTCTCTCTTGAAGCTTGAAGAAAAATCCTGAAGGGGGGGTCCTGCTTGAAAAATCCCCAAAATGGGGGGGACTAGCTAAAAACTGAAGCTCTTGCCTCTTGTCACCTCTGCCTTGTCTTTTCATGTAGGGCAGGACCTTCCTCTCTATCAGTAAGAGAGAATCTTATATCAATGGGCTTTAGGACAGAGATTACATCTATAAATCAATAATGATTATTTTCCATCTAGCTTCAGAGTCCCCAGCCATTAATCTCTCTAGAAGTTTCAGACCAAAAATCTATTTCTTTTATTTAATTTTTTGCTCTATATAACATGCCTGCCACTTTCCCCTCTATTTGGTATCATCTTCCAAATAATGAAACCCATATAAATCAGAAACTGCCACAATTGACCACATTTTATTGTTATGCTATCATTCAATACTAATTAAGCAGATATGTAAACAAACTTAAGTACATATGACTTTTAGATTTGATACATGCTTTCTTGGTGGGAAGGAAACGAAGAGGAGATAAGGAGCTGGCAAATCATATATCTGTTAAGAATTCTCTCAGTGGAAAGTTCATTAACAACCAATTCATCTAGGCAGGAATCCTATCTCAAGCTCTGTCTCAGGGTTGGGTCACTGTAGATATCCCTTCATACAGTAAGAGTTGGTATGTGACATCCCTGAAATCTGGAGGATCTGTGTAAAAGTTTTTTACCCTCTCTTTGTACTAGAGAAGTCTATTTTTTTTCTTTTTCTTCTATGAGGTGTTTACATTATCCTATCATAAATTTGGCTTAATTATTTGGTCATGCAACTCTGAGGTACCACCTCACACCTCTCAAATTGGCTAAAATGATAGAAAAAGATAATGGCGAATGTGGGAAGAGATTAACACATTGTTGGTGGAGTTGTGAACTGATCCAACCATTCTGGAGAGCAATATGGAACTATGCCCAAAGGGCTATCAAACTGTGCATACCCTTTGATCCAGCAATGCCTTTATTGGATCTGTAACTCAATGAGATCATAAAGAAGGGGAAAATACCCAAATGTGCATAAATGTTTGTAGCAGCTCTTTTTGTAGTAGCAAAGAACTAGAAACTAAGTGAATGCCCATCAGTTGGAGAATGGCTGAATGAGTTATGTTATATGAATGTTATGGAATATTGTTTTATAAAAAAGGACCAGCAGGATGATTTCAGAAAAGCCTAGAGAGACTTACATGATGATGCTGAATGAAGTGAGTAGATCCAGGAGAACATTGGGACCAGCAAACAACAAGATTATATGATGATTAGTTCCAATGGTCATGACTTTTTTCACCAGTGAGATGAATCAGGCCAGTCCCAATTGTCTTGTGATGGAGGGAGCCATATGTACCTGTGTGTGGGGGCTGTGTGTGGATAACAACAGTATTTTCACTTTTTGTTGTTTGCTTGCATTTTGTTTTCTTTCTCATTTTTCCCCTTTTTGATTTGATTTTTCTTGTACAGAATGATAATTGTATATGTAGAATTGCATATATTTAACCTATATTGGATTACTTGCCATCTAGGGGAGGGAATGAAGGAGAAGGGAGAAAACATTTGGAATGCAAGGTTTTGCAAGGGTGAATGTTGAAAATTATCTATGCATATATTTTGAAAATAAAAAGCTATTTAAAAAAGTATTTGGTCATAGACTCTATGTCATCTGCTGGCCTTTGCACATTGTGATTTTCACAAAATTCTAAAAGACTTCTATTTAATTTTTTATGTCAACCCCACAATGTATCAAAACCTCACTGAGCAAAGTTGAAGTGTGTAAGGAATAATTGTACTTTAGTGGCCCATACTCAGGTTAACTCCTCTTCTATTTTCTCTTTAACTGGTGATCAAGACTTCTGAGCTCCTCCTTGCTCCCCGTATCTTAACTCATGAGACTTCTCCACAGAGACATATTTTATCTTTAGACAGTAGGTCAAAACAAACTGAAGGTTTCTGTCCCAAATAATAAACTACATCTCAGCTCTACTGAAATTTTTGGTGGAAAGAGTATTATTCAAATTCTACCTTTTCAACAAAAAAAGTCTATCTCCATAGAAGTAGCCAACTGATGTCACGAAATGAAATGAGCCAAGAAGCTTGCTCTATGATCCTTCAAATTGTCAGTGACCACAGCATCCACTCAGTTTCTACTTTTTTGCCACTACAAAAAGAGCATGAGAGCCGACAGCAGACCTCTTGGAGAAAGTCAAGATGGCAAATGCCATCTTCTAGGATGAAATTGAATCTTTGTGGAGATGATAGAGATGCAAATGCCAGGAGGAAACCAATTATACTTAAGACTAATAGTCATCTGCAACAATCTGACCAGTTTAGCTACAAAACAATTTATCCTGTGCTGCTTTATATCAAGAAATGAAACTAGGTAGAAATATTGCATCATTTGTAGTCTCTTCTCTCCCCAATTCCTTCATTAGGTAGATTTGAAAGCAATTTTTCAGTGTGCCTTTAGACAAGAGGCATCAAACTCAATTAGAAGCAGGCCCATACAAAAGGAACTCTGGGAATTCATTTAGAAAAATACATTATCTTCTATTGTATTCTTCATTTATTTTCTTTAATATTTCCCAAATACATTTTAATCTATTTTGAGCCACCCTACTCTCCACTCAAGAGTATTTTAGCCAGCCAGCCCCATGTTAAACACTTCTATTTTAGACTAGGAAAATTGTGGGTCAGAGAGATGAGAGTGATGACTGGTAACTATGTACCTAGAAATTCAATATAGGCCTGGGATAGAACTCCCCAGTTGAAGGTTCTTAATCTGAAAAAAAAATCTTAGGGGCAAGCCTGTGTTTACCACTACCTACTCCAGTCCTGTATTTCATCATAGGCACCTATTATGGATAAAATGATATAAAAAAGATATATTTAAAGAGCAAAATCTTCTTCTTCTCCTCCTCCTTTTCTACCTCATTCTCCTCTTCCTCTTCCTTCTCCTTCTCCTTTTCTTTTTTTTCTTTTTCTCTTTTTAGGAAGCCAGAAGGGGTTAGAAAATATGCCCTATCCTGCTGTGCTGGTCAGTAAAGACCTAGTGGTTTTAAATTTGCTATTAAAACCCTGGCCTGAGTGTCTTGAAAGAAGCAAACAGCTGTCCTCCAGTCCAGAGAGTTGTGTGTTGTGGGTCTGGTTGGGGGAAAATCATATGACTCATTCATATAAACTAACTCAAATATTTTCTTTCTTTCATAATTCAGCCACAAGCATTAATTAAAGCATCAAAGAATATGTATTTGGACACATAAACTCATTATTGCCAGCCAAGTCAAAAGGGACAAACTATGGACATTTGGAGACTTTTTAAAAAACTAACCTTATTGAGATAGGAATATTTTTCTTCAGCAGCACTGGACTTTTTAAAAAACAGATAAAGATTAAAAGAGCTTAATTAATATAGGTTGACTGAGTGAAAGACAAAAATCTTTCTCTTAGGAATCATCTTGTAGTAAAATAGTTTTTAAAATAAACTTTAAAGGAGTCAGTATAGTTGGCCTTTATCTTATGTACCACATAGATAGAAACTAAAAAGACCTATTTTCACTTCTAGATCTTAAATAATTTGTTCAGAGTATATTCACTGGCTCCTTATTAAGGTTGATTCTGCCATTTTGTCAGAGTTCCATGACTTCTAACTTCTAGCCTATAAAATGTCTGTACAAAATAATCTAAGAAAATAGGAAAGGGCTAGTTTTCCTTCATAGCTAATATTGTGACGGAACATCATATCCAATCCTTTGGAATAAAGTGTGTGTGTGTGCGTGTGTGTGTGTGTGTGTGTGTGTATTGTGTATATATACACTCATTGCTGACATTGTAATGTAACATCAATTATTATCTAATCATTTGGTATAGTGTGTATGTAGATATATACTTATTGCTGACGTATAATGGACCATCAACTACTGTCCAGCCCTTTAGGGTCTGTGTATATACACATGTATGTAAATATATACACACATGTACACACACATTTATGAATGCTCATGTATTGTGTTATCCTGAGGTGCACATGCATATATACATGTATGCACATGCATGTGTATGATTAAAATAAAGATCTCAGATACTTTACAATACAGTACATGGCATGAGACAGTCCTAAAGATACACACAAAACAAGAGAACATAGGGTAAACCATTCAAATAATCTGACCCCCAGAGATGTATTATTTTGTCATAATAGAAGCAGATGCTCTTTTCTGACAACAGTAAATTACACAATATAAAAAACTTTATTGGGTCTGTTTAGAAATACTGTTTCAGAAGCCTGGGTTTTGCTTTCATGGACAGTCTGAGAGGGGAAAGGATGTTGGTGACTTTATCAACGTTATTAGCAATAGCTTCTATCTTCCTTTCATGGATCAATTGTCCTACCTTCCTGATTGTGGTAACACCTTAGATGAAATAAAACCTCTTGGTCTAGACTACCCACTGTTCATTTGTGATCATCAATAATAGGCCCCTGAATCAGTCCAATGAATATATGCTCTTCAAGCACCCTAGTTACTGGTTCTATTAAATTCACAACTTACCTTTCAATAACTCATCACTTATATGTTCCCAGGAGAATGATTCTCTAAATTGTTTAATGGTATTACAAATTACAAATTACAAAATTCAGATAATTTCTGCCTTTCCATAAGAGAGAGTGTGACACTGGATAGCCTGTCTGCCGGCCTTTGTTGTGGAAGGGACTATTGTCAGGAAAAAGAATCTGCATCAGGTGAGATTTCCATGTGGCAACATAGCTCCTGAGATAAGATTACCTGAGTGGACCATTGGATCTGGAATCAATAAGACTTGGATTCAAATCTTAACTTGGACATCTAGTAACTATGTGATTTTGGGCAAGTCACTTAGCCTCAGTTTCATTATGTATAAAATGGGGATAATAGTGAAATCTGTCTTATAGAGGTGTTGTAAGGATCAAATGAAATAATCTGTTCAATGTGTCATATGAATACGAATTTTTTTATAATTAGCATTCTATATTCTAGTCCCTAGAATCTGTATTTAACATGATTAATTTTCAAGGAGGAAGGAAGAAGAGGAGAAAGAGAGAGACAGACAGAAAGAGTAATGTGGTGGACAGGTCATGAGATCTGTAATCAGAAAAACCTGAAGTTAAACCTTGTCTCAGAAGCTTTCTAGCTGTGTAGTTCTGAGTAAATTCTTTAAGCTCTCTGTGCCTCATTTTCTTCATGTGTAAAAAGATTGGACTCTAAGGTCCATTCTAAATTTTTTATTCCATGTTCTTGCCACAGACATCCAACCAGACCTTCACTTTGCCTTCCTTTCATAAAGTTTCCATTCTTCAAAATTACTTTCCTTCCTTCCCCTCAATCAAAACTCTCTCATCCTTAGTAAAAACTCTGTCTGCCTTAAGGCAGAGAAAGCATTAGAACCCAGCACCTCTAATTGAGGGAGGGAACTCTGAGTGGACAGGAAGTGGAACCTGGCAAGGCTATTCCTACTGAAGTGGTAATTAACCAGGGGCTATTTTAGAGTTAGAGCTATGTATACAGTTAATATTCTTAGGCTGATGTGTGACTCTATCCAGCTATAGAATAAACACTGTACCAGTACATGTGTCAATTGGAAAGGATTTTCAAGAGTTCATATACACAGGAAAAATCACTCAGGTAATCTGACCTCAGGAGATATACTGCTTTGCCACACAGAAGTCTCACCTGATGCAGATTTTTTTTTCCTGACAACAGTCCCATTCACAACAAAGTCATAGCAGGTGGGGGATGTATATATCCATACTTGAATGTGAAATCTCTGTGACTATCTATGGTAGCTTGAGAGAACATGAAAGGGTGTGTGTGTGTCTCTGTGTGTGTGTGTGTGTGTGTGTGTGTGTGTGTCTAAGAGTTTGGACACAGATCTTGTCCACCTGGGGCTTCAGAGCCAAGTAACACAGAATTAGTGTAGGCAGACCCCAGGAAGAGAAAAGGACCAGAAATGAGATGTAAGATCTCTAGTTCAGCTCTTTCTGTGAGTCTCTGGAGGGGATAAAGTCATAGCTTCCCTGTGATTAGGAGCCTCAGAAAGAATTATTGTCAATTCATCCTGAGAAAACTGAGTTTGGAACCAGTCTAACTGTGAAGAAATGAATTTGGAAGTCATATGACTAAAACGAGATTAGAAACAAAGAATGTCTAAGATTGTCACAAAAAATAAAATTGGGAGTTCAAGCCTGGCTGGAAATCAAAGGAGATGATGAAAGGATGCAGTAGTTGGTTCAGTGGTATGTTATTGTTTGTCCTTTGCCAAGAGGACCAATGACCTCAGGAAGGTGATGCCATAACTTTTCAAGCAGATTGGATTTAAGTGAAGAAGGGCTGCAGAAACCACCAGCCTCAGTTTTTCTTCTGGAGCCATCTGGATCCAGTGGCAAGATACAGATCAGGATGACTAGAGATGGCCCTAGATGCAGTGGGAGTCTTAAGCCTTCTTAAGTTAAGGTCTTTAACAAGCCTCAATTTATCTGATTCAGTAATTAAGGCTAGGTAAGAAATGAGGCAAAGAATGGACTCTTTTACCTAGTCCAAAAAAATTCATTCTGAGAGGGGAAGGCCGCAAGGTTTCTGTGTGCCAGAGCTAGCTTAAACTGTCTAGTGAGTCAACTATTAAATTTTCAGTATGAGCTATTAGCCCTTGAAAATCAGCAAATATTACAAATCAGAACTTGACTTAACTGCTTTATTGTCTAGAATTAAGAAAGTGTTATGGAAAATGTTTATTATTACCACCTCATACCTCTCAAATTGGCTAAGATGACAGGAAAAGATAACGATAAATGTTGGAGGAGATGTGGGAAAACTGAGACACTAAAACATTGTTGGTGGAGTTATGAAGTGATCCGATCATTCTGGAAAGCAATCTGGAACTATGCCCAAAAGGCTATAAAACTGTACATACCCTTTGTCCCAACAGTACCATTAGAGGGTCTGTATCCCAAAGAAATCATAAAGGAGGGAAAAGGACCCGCATGTACAAAAATGTTTGTAGCAGCTCTTTTTGTGGTTACAAAGAATTAGAAAATAAGTAGTTGCCCACCAATTGGGGAATGGCTGAACAAGTTGTGGTACATGCAGGTAATGGAATATTATTGTTCTATAAAAATGATGAACAAGTTGATTTTAGAAAAGCCTGGAAAGATTTACACGAATTGATGTTGAGCAAAACAAGCAGAATTAGGAATATATTGTACACAATAACAGCAAGAATATACAATAATCAACTATGAAATGCCTAGGTCTTCTCAATGGTCGGTGATCCAAAGCAATCCAAATAGACTTTGGACAGAAAATTCCATCTGCATCCAGAAAAAGAACTACGGAGACTGAACATAAATCAACACATGCTATGTTCACTTTTTTCTGGTTTTTTATCTCTCTCCTATGATTTTTCCCTTTTGCTCTGATTTTTCTCTCCATCATGATTTATAAAGCAATGTGTGTCAAAAAATAATTTTTAAAAAAAGAAAAATGTTCATTATTTAGATTAAACTTTAAATTGCGTTTATGTGTATTTTCCCCTATTGGGATGATTGTTAAAATATTTACCAGCACCCAGTCATTTTTTCAGTTGTGTCTGATTCTTTGTAACCCCAGGAGACTTCTTGGCAAAAATGCTAGAATGATTTCTCATTTCTTTCTCCAATTTATTTTTACAAACAAAGCAAAAAAAAAAAAAAAAAAAAAAAGACTTACCAGAGCCACACAATCAGTAAGTATCTGAGGCCAGATTTGAACTCAGAAGGTAATTCTTTCTGACTCCAAACTGGGCACTCTATCCACTATGCCATCTAGCTGCTTTATACCTCTGTTGGCAAATGGTAATTATTTTATTTGATGGCAGGATTGATCCCTGGAGGTTCTGAGCACTATCTACACCCTCTGCCACTGTACTGTAATATCCTCCTTACCTTTTCATACTATGTCATCTGATGTTAAAGGGAAAACAATCTGGGAAATTTTGAAAACTATTTAACTCTCCCTAAGGGGTTTTCATTTTTCAAAAATGATTTAACATATTTTATTTTTCCCCAATTACATGTTAAAACAATTTTAAAACATTTTTTTTTATTTTTTAAATTTTAAGTTCCAAATTCTATCTCTCTCTCTCTTTCTCTTCCCAGAGATGGTAACAATCAGATATGCGTTATACATATTTCATTGTTTTTAAACAATATTCCTGATAATGCAAATGAAGCACTGATCACATTTCAGACAGTTTTCTAAATCCTAGACATAAAGAATTTTGGAGTTAGAAAAGACTTTAGCAGTCATTCAGTATAAATAGGCACTGTATGGAGAGACTCAAGGTGAAGGGAGAAGGAAAGATGGAGTGGCACTCAGGCACCTTTGCCTGAGAGGGTCATTTCTCTAAACTATTCCCATCCTTCACAGCTTTTAGGTTCCTCTTTCTCTACTTCTGACTCCTGAGATTCTAGAAAAGCTACATATTTTAGGTTGTGACTTTTTCCACAGATTGTCCCAGAGCAGAAACAGTAGGAGCTTTGATGGGGGGAGAAAAGAGGCAGAAGCTGCAAGGGGGATACTTGGATGTAGAATTCATTTGTAAATGGAGTATGGAGAGGTCCTGGCTGCCTGGAGATCAGATGTACAGCAATGGATGCAGATCCAAGATCCTCCTCTGATACATTCTGTCTTTGTCACCGAGAAAAGTCCTTAACCTCTCTGTGTCCCAGTCAAACCTTTACAACTTGAAGTTTATGTGATGCTTTGCAATATGCTGAGAGGCACGAGGTATGCAAAAGTATTCATCATTTTATAGCCAGGATCAGAGAAGTTAATTGGCTTGTCCACTGTCAGACAACTAGTGAATGATGAAGGCAAACCTGGAAACCCAGAACTGAGACTCCAAAGGAGGGGCTCTTCCCAATTTATCATATCAACTTCTTTATTTTATTATGACTTCCAATATATCCACACACAATCCATATTGGCACAGGAGAAGGGCAGTCCTAATTGAAGAGAGAAAACTACTCACCCTCTATGATGACTGCTGAAGAAAGAGTAAATATCTGCCATGCTTGGGAGAATGATTTGGTGATGTCACCAGCTGTTCTGTCCCCAGGACCCTAGAGCAAGCACTCGGAGATCTCAAAGCCCATATAAGGAACTAGATTATGCAGAAATATGCATGAATCTAGAGTAGGTTATAGGCACAAACAACTTGTATACACACACACACACACACACACACATGCAATATGCAGCTTCTATATATATTACATATATACACAAGCTACATGTGCCTATAATCTAGTATAGATTTATATATACAAACATACACATCTGTGTTAATAAGTACTTCTATCCATGTAGTTATGTATATATATATGCATTTACACACATGTCTATATTTTTATATAGTCATTCAGTGAGAAAAGTATCTCAGAAGTTAAAATGCACTAAAACTTTTGGACAAATATATTTGTGTAAACACACATGTGTGCATATGTGTATGAATACATACAAGCACATGTACACGTTTACATAGTCATTGTGCAGAGGGCAGAGTTTTCTTCCTTTAGACTACACACACACACACACATATGACATATCTAAATTAGTATAATATATAGTGATATAAAATATATAATACACACAAGGATATACCCCAGGACTAAAACCACACTAGCACGTTTGGACAAATATTTGTGTGTATACAAATATGTGTGAGCACACATGTGTGTATGTATAAATACACAAAGCACATGTATCATTTTGTTTGCATACATATGTACATATATAGTCACTATGCAGAGGAAAGAGTTTTCTCTTTTTAGACCACACACATACACAGATACAATATATCTAAGTTAGTATAATATACAGTAATACAAAGTATATTATACACACATAGGATAATTCCCAAAAGTAAAACTACAATAACAAACACTTTGGGGCAAATATATATGTATATATTTATATACACACATTAACATGGATCTCCCACTGTTGGTACAAATCAGCTGCTTTGTTACTTACAATCTTAGAGATTTGCCTGGGACACCAAGAAATTAAGTAACTTGTCCAGTTTCATGCAACTAGAACATGTCAGAAAGAAGACTTGAACATTTATCTCCCTGATTTGAATCCAGGGCTTGAACCCATAGGCTTAAGTGTGTGTTTATGTGTTCTTTAAGCAGAAGAGCCATAAGGGTATCACAGGGCCCGAGGGAACATTAATAAAAATACCACTATAACATTTAAAGCCACTTAGCAAATACACACATAAATATATATATATATGAATATATACATATATATTATATATATATAACACATATACTTGGATTATAAGCTCTTTTTATTTTAAACAAGGAAATATTAATTGCAATAAAAGCGGTTTATTTCCAAATTTTCTCTTTTATGTCTGTCTCCATCTTTCCTTCTACTTTGCCAGTATTTCTTTACTTTGGAGGGCATCCACTTCTATCAGAGTTCAATGAGAAAATGTAAAACAGTTTATGCTTTTTGAATTTTATTTCCTTTCTACACTTGTTAAAACCCACCAGTGAAAGAAAAGTTTTCCAGAGCATGATAGATCCGCTTCCAGCTCTGTAACTGGTTCAATTTAGGGTCTTCATATAATGATCTGCCACCAGATGTTGGTTATAACTTGAGGTTTCCATAAAAATGTGCCTTAGATTAACTGAATGTGCAGCGGTTCACTGTAACCAGCTATGGGCTATGTGCTTCTCCTAAATTGCTCCGCCCAGCTTGGTTTGATGGGTTTGATGCAATTAATAGAGCTTTCCTATCAGGGCAAATAAAACAACCAATTAGGGCTATGCCTTCAGGTGTGGTCTCTGTTGAATGAAGGTTCTGTGCTCCTTTCCCAGCTCAGGAAGATTTTCTACAAGGGTGGATGGGGGTGGGGAGGTGGCCCTGTAAGGCCTTAGAAAGCTATTATCTTATTTAAGCCTACACTTGTCTGTGGAGCTGAGGTCAGCCACAAAACCTTTGGAAAGAATGAGTTGTCTGGGATAGAAGGAAGTTTCTTTAGTGAGGGGAGAGAGAGCAGAAAAGGGGTGTTCAGGGTACCAACTTTGCTTGTGAATTGGGTGAAGTCCTGAGACCAGAAGCTAGCAAAAGATTAAATACAGTGCAAACCTCAGGACTCAGCCACTCACTCTCCCTTCAATTTTTTCTAATTTTACACACAAAAAAATAAAATAAAATAAAAACAAGTTCTTTCTTTCACTATGCCTGCTAAAACTGCTTCCACAAAATGCCTGTGCCTAATTCTACTTGGATTCTTTTCTCTCTGGGTTGTTTGTGCTATCAAAGGCCCCAGGGAGTAGACCTTCTTTGTGTGTTTGTAAAGTGAGGTGTACAATCATAAAGTTGCTGGAAATCACAGACAGTCCTAAGATTCCCAATGAAAATAACAGTTACAAATCCATAGCTCTTCTGAACTAGGGCTAAGCCAAGCAGCCCATGTGGAATATTTTTATGGGGCAATACTGAAAACACAAACTAAATCAAGTCTCCATTAGTGGCGCAGACAACAGCCTTGCTGGCCCAGTGCATCTGCCACTTGCCTTGCAAGCTCGGAAGCAGCCTTAATGAGCTGCTTCTTTGTGGTTGGTATAAAGGAGAGCACATCCTTTCCAGCCAGTGGGCTTCCCAACAATTTCATGACAATGATGGTTGAATTTAGACTTCATGCCGCCTTCGATACTTTTCCCTGCCAATCTCCTGGAGATGTGGTAGTTCTTTGGGCACGATGGTTTTCATCTTGTGACATCTCTCTGGCTGCACCACAGCACAGAAAAGGGAGCCCACCATTTAAAAGACACAGGAATGTGTGAGACTGAGAGGCATAGTGAGCCAAATCTCTAATTTTAATATAAAATCAAAGCAACTTCAGGTCAAATAATATTAGGTACCTCTGTTTTACAAAATTATCTGATTTTCTGCCTTATTTTGGTTGGAGAAAGCATTTTTCTAAGGAAATAAAGATAGCTTTCATTTTTTAGTTTGTTTTTTTTTTTTTTAGAAAACTATTTTGTTGGTACCATCTTTTTCTCAATAATATATCCTCATAATTATTTTCTTATACTTTTTTTTTGGCTGAGGCAATTGGGGTTAAATGACTTGCCCAGGGTCACATAGCAAGAAAGTATTAAGTTTCTGAAGTCACATTTGAACTCAGGTCCTCCTGACTTCAGGGCTGGTGCTCTGTCCAAAAAGATAGAGCCACCTAGCTGCCCCTCTCATAATTATTTTCTTTGCCAATCAAACTCTTTCTTGTAACAAAGAAGTGGAGTTAATTAAATAAACAAGTCAATATGTTGATCATATTAGATAACATGCCTCATTCTGTACCTATAATCCACTATCTTTCAGGTAAGAAGAATACTTTGAAGTTGAGATTGTCAATTACATTGGTCTGAGTTGGGATATTTTTAGCATTTCTTTCTTTTAGATTATTGCTATTCTAATGGATTTCATTCTTCTAATCTGATTAGTTGATTGATTGGTTATGATAATTCATGTTGCATTAATTCATACAAAATTTCCCGTTTCTCAGAATTCTTTATATCCTTTAGTTCTAATGGTATAATGATATTTCATTATGTTAATAAATAGTTCAATTAAATTCAATTGATTTTTGATTAAGTGACTTATGCCAGGTATTGTGTTAAATATTGGTGTTATAAAAGACAAAAATGAAAATAGACTCTATTTTCAAGTACTTTATGGTATTAAGTACTTATAGTATTATTTTAAAAACAGCTGCCTTTTATTTCTCTCTTCTACTCAATGACCAGTTCCATACAACAGATTTCAAAAGAAAGAGGAAAAAAAGCAATTCAGCAAAACCTTGGACAGTCATTATTCTATACTCCAGTTCCTCACCTTTGCAATAAAAAGAGGAATTTTTTTTTTAATTCTCTATGGGAATCAAGCTGAGTAACCATAATTACACAGCATTTAGCTTGATGTTTGTATTAATTTCATTTAAATTGTTGTAATTATGTATATTGTTTTCTTGACCCTACTTTCTTCACTCTGCATCAGTTCATACAAGTCTTCCCAGAATTCTCTGAACTCTTCATATTGTTGTTTAGTATAGGTCAGTAATATTCCATTATACCCATATACTAAAAGTTGCTTAGCTATTCGTCAGTCAAAATGGCACCTACTTTGTTTCCAGGAATTCTTTACTCAACAAGCACTTTGATTTCAGATTTTTTCCCATAAAAAGTAGAAATATAAATATGTTTATATGTATGGGATCTTTGGGAACAGTTTTTAAAAGCTCACTTGAAATCCAAATGCTATAAATTCAGACCAACTTAGGTGGCTTGAGCTACTTGAGTGCTGTAGAAACTGGAGAAGACTGCCCAGTTCTCCTTAAATAGAGGATGATTGCAATGAAGTCCAAAAGCAATCCTAAACAATTCAGTTGTAAATTCCCTACTAAATGTATTTTAAGGAGCTACAGTTACAATTTCAGGGTCCTGTTATGAAACATGTTCCTTATTCCTACTGCTCTCTGAAGATTAGGTGCCAACATCAACTGAGAATTCTAAAAATAGGCCCTGGCAACAACAAAAACACTTGGATTTTTAAGGGTCTTAGATCAGGTCCACTAGAGAGATGATATGACCAGGGAAATTAGTTGGATCGGGATTAATGACCCAGGAAGATGAGAAGATCCATACCATACCAGAGGGAATCAGGCCACACAAAGTTTTGTTATCTTATTCTAAATATTCCTAGGCTTGGCTGAAAAAGAAAATTTTTTGTTTCGTGCTTTCATTTTGGGACTCTTGCGGAAACAGGATGCAAATGCCACAAAATCCCACTTGGCAATCCATTTTCAAATCTCATTACAGAGTTGCTTCCAAGTCTACATCTGCATGACGGCAGAGTTGCAATATAATTTTTTAAAAACAATGGTTACTATTATGAGAGAGGCTTGTCTCTCAAGAACATTGTTCATTGTATAGTCTATATTTTGTTACTAATAATAAGCAAATAAAAAACTGACTGCAGATGTTGATTTATAAGAAAACACAGAAAACAATATAGACTGAAAATAGCATGGGACGTGTATGAGAACACATTAAAAAGTTTCCTATATATCTCCTTCAGAATGGTTTCTTAATTGTTGCCATGTCTTCACTTGACAATCTTTGGAGATGATTGAAGTCATTGCTGTAAAGAACAAGGTCTAAGCATCCCTGATCTGTACCTGTCTTTTGCAAACACCATGAAATTTCAAGTTAATATACTGGATTGTGTCCTGTGATGTCTTACTTCATCTGTAAAAATCAATTGGAGAAGTAAATGGCAAACCACTCAAGAATCTTTGCCAAGAAAACTCCAAATGAAGTCATACATTCTGAAACAACAACAACAACAACACTAATAAGATCGGTGTAAGTACATCCAATGTTGGGGTTCAGTCATGTGACAAATTTACAATGCCTTTCTTCTTGTCAAAAGGTACATTTATTTAGGAGAAGAGGTTACAGACAAAATGAAGAGTCAAATAGGCATCAAAAGTGGGAAATATGAAATAGATTTGTGAGAGCATATAGTTAGCAAGGAAAGGGGTTTTAGCAATTACCATTGGAAAAAAAAAGTTCCTCAGTGGAACTTCCAATTACTCAGGAGAAAGGGAATATGCCATGAGGTCAGAGTATGTCACTAACTGGCAGGTAAATGGAATTTAGCACCCTAAAAGAGTTAGCTGTAATAATGAAAAAGACCCTTTTAGGGAGAATGCCTTGGCAGGGCAATCCAAAAGGGTCTCAGCGAAGATAACATAGGCTATAGGCAGATTTACAGGGGTAATTTAATCTCAGGGGTTTGACATAACTTGGCTTTTTGATTGGATATAGTCAGGAGAGATTACCCAAGACCTCCACAGGAGGTGAGACTATAGGATTGAGCTAATCCCCATTAGTGCCCTTCCCTGCTTGCCTCTGGGCCATTAGAGATGGAAAGTCAGAGATGGAGAACTGCAATTAGGAAAATTTGTTGAGAACCAAAACCAGATAATTTTCTGTTTACATGTTTGCTTTTTCTCCATCCTCATTAAACTTATTGAAAATGGATTTCTGTCTTTGCTGTCCTACACAGTACCTTGCACTTAGTAGTTGATTAATAAATGACTGCTAGATATATTTAACCCATCTCAGGTTAAGTGCTGTTTTGGGGAGGGAGGAGATTATATGAGGAAGGGAGAAAAATTTGGAGCACATTTTATGAAAATGAATGTTGATATTTAACATGTATGGGACTACCTGCCATCTAGGGAAGGAGGTAAAGGGAAGGAGGGGAAAAGTTGAAACAGAAGTTTTTGCAAGGGTCAGTGTTGAAAAATTGCCCATGCATATGTTTTGTATACAAAAAGCTATAATAAAAAATGTAAAAAAAATTAATGTTGAAAACTATCTTAATGTATTTGGAAAAACAAAATACTATTTTAAAATGGCTGCTAGACTGGGTATGTTTAAAAGTGGATCTTTGTATCCCCAACACCTAGGGCATTATCTGGTATGCAACAGTAATACTTGTTAATTTATTAAAGAATAGGCATATCAGTCTCAAGATTGATAACTACATGGAGCTTCAAATGGTGAAAAATGTTAAGATTCAATGACAAAAACTCAACCTCTCACACTTCCATTGGCCCATTTCTAAGAGTGATATTTTAAATTGTCGTTTGTCCTTCATTCTTGAAGAGGACTAATGATGTCAGGAAGGTGATATCTTGACTAACAAGTGAATTGGATTTAAGTGAGGCAGAGCTATGAAGTCATCAGCTTCACTCTCATAGCAGCAGTTAGAGGACTAGGGGGAAATTAGGAGAAAATTGGATCTCTAAGTTTTTCCATAAGAAGCAATGGGCATATTGGATATTCTGAGAGATCTAACGGCTCAGATCCTACCACTGAAATATACTCACATTGATATTATGAACAAATTAGGAGAATAAAGGACAGTCTGATAGTCTATCTCTCAGATCTGTGAAGAAGGAAGGAATTTGTGACCAAAGAAAAACTGGAATACATTATGGAATGCAAAATGTATAAATTTGATTATATTAGGTTTAAAAATTTTTGTATAAACAAAACCAATGCAGACAAGATTAGAAGGGAAGCAATAAACTGGGAGGAAAATTTTACATCCAAGGATTCTGATAAAGGCCTCACTTCTAAAACCTATAGAGAATTGACTCAAATTTGTAAAAATTCAAGCCATTCTCTAATTGATAAATGGTCAAAGAATTTGAACAGATAATTTTCAGAAGAAGAAATTAAAATCATTTATAATCATATGAAAAAATACTCTTTGATCAGAAAAGTACAAATTAAGACAACTCTGAGGTGCCCCTGTCATCTCTTAGATTGACAGGAAAAGATAATGATGAATGTTGGAGGGGATGTGGGAAAACTGGGACACTAATACATTGTTGGTGGAGTTATGAACTGATCCAACCATTCTGGAGAGCAAAATGGAACTATCAAATGTGCATACCTTTTGATCCATCAGTCTCTCTACAGGGCCTGTATCCCAAAGAGATCATAAAAAAGAAAAAAAGAACTTATGTGTAGTGGCAAGAAACTGGAAACTGAGTAGATGCCCATCAGCTGAAGAATGGCTGAATAAGTTATGTTATATGAATGTTATGGAATATTATTATTCTATAAGAAATGATCAGCAGGATGATTTCAGAAAAGCTTGGAGAGACTTACATGAACTGGTGCTCAGTGAATTGAGTAGAACCAAGAGAACATTGTACACAGTAACAGCAATATTATATGATGATCATTTCTGATGGACATGGCTCTTTTCAACAGTGAGGTGATTAAAACCAGTTCCAATGATCTTGGGATGAAAAAAGCCATCTGCACCCAGAGAGAGGTTTGTGGGAACTGAGTGTGGATCACAGCATAATATTTGGCCTTTTTATTGTTGTTTGCTTGCATTTTGTTTTCTTTCTCATGTTTTTTCCTTTTCTATCTGAATTTTCTTATGTACCATGATAATTGTGGAAATATGTATAGAAGAATTGCATATGTTTAACATATTGAATTACTTGACATCTAAGGGAGAGGGTGGAGGGAAGAAAAGGAAAAAAAATTAGAACACAAAGTTTTGAAAAGGTGAATGTTGAAAATTATATATGCATATATTTTGAAAATACAAAGCTTTAATTTAAAATTTTTTTTAAAATAAATAGAAGACAACTTGGAACACATTAAAATTATCTATAAATAAGCTAAAAAAAGAGAGAGAGAGAGAAGCATACTCACGTTGGGACCTCAAAAAATCACTTAGTTTTTTAGTGCCCCTAGGCAAGTGTCTGAAGTGGTAAGTTACAGAAAAGTTACAAAAAATAAGAATTATTATAATAATATTTAGTAATAATAACATATTATTCATGTCTTAATAACAAATAACATATAAAACCACATTTATATAATGTTTCAAGACTTACAATGTATTTTATACAAATTATTTCATTTGATCCTCACAACAACCCTAGATGGTAGGTGCTATTGTTACCCCCATTTACAAGGGAGAAAACTGAGGAGAAAAAACAACAATTAGGTGAATTGCCCAGAGTCACAGAGCTTATACCTATCTGAGGATAGATTTGAAATCAAGTTTTCATGACTCTTAGTCTAGTGTTCTATATACTGGGACAACTTTGCAACCAACTGGTAGAGGGATCAGGGTAGGTAGAAGAAGTTTCCTCACCGAGAATTCCCCAAATCAGGAAAATCCCAAACCTAGCTTTTAAAAAAATTCTCCCCACCTAGTATATATGGAATGGTTTTATACTATACTTTTTTATGCAAAGTTTTAAATTTTAACAATTACTTTTCCCATTTCCCTTAATTGAGTAATGTTCTCCTAACCCTGCCAAGAATGAGGCAAACAAAATCAAAGGTTCATAAATAAAATTATATAGATTTGGAGCAGGAAGGGGCTTTAGAAGCTGTCAAGCTGTATTTTACAGATAAGGAAATTGAGGCACATGACATTGCACTAAGAAAGTGGTGGTGGGATCATCTTCTGTCTCTGTGTTGCTCATTCATTTCACTCATATCTTATTATTTGTGACCTATTTGGTCACAATTTGGTTTTCTTGGCAAAGACACTGCAGTTGTTTTTCATTTCCTTCTCCAGCTCACTTTACTGATGAGGAAACTAAGACTAAACTAAGAGCTTAAATGCATTGACCAAGGTCACACAGGTAGAAAGTGTATGAAGTCAGATTTGAACTCAGGAAGATGATTCTTCCAGATTCCAAGAGTAGCATTCAATCTACTGTGGATCTCAGTTACCTTACTTATAAAATGGAAAGATTGGATCAGTTGACTTTTATGTCCCTTTTAACACTTAAGTTCTAAAATTTTATGATTCAAAACTAGGTCGGTGACTAATTCTGCCGGCCTTGGGTCAAAGACTAAGATGAGACAAAGAAGTAAGCCTGGGAGCCATGTCTAGGAGCTCTGTATATTATTCCCATGCTGGTTCAACCAGTGGTTCTCAAAACATGGTACAACCACTGACAGTCTTTGAGGATCTTTTATTGCATCCATGATGTGTTTCTGGCATAAATTATTCAAACTTGATCTAGATCCCCACTGACACCACATCAAAAGCACCACCATTTTTTTTCTTTAATTCTATTAAGATTTTGAGAAGCAAGGGAAATGGATAGGAAAGTGTTCTGTATCCAGGTCCATCTGGCCCATGGACCCAAAAAACTAAAAAATCAGGCTTTTAAAACAAGTTTTGCCTCCAGTACAGTTTAGTTGGTTTTTTGGTGCTGTGTGTGTTTTTTTTTAAATTACAGTAGGAGGCAGCTGTTCTGTAAATGAAACTATCCATTTCATCATGTCACCTTTGACTTTGGGGCAGCTGTGTTTTATTCTACACTCCAGATGACAGCCAGACAGACACAGAACCCTTTTCACCATCCAGTTTTGACTATTTGGAAGGTAAAACAGCCTAGAGGCAGTAGCTAGGTGACTCGGGATATAATTCTTTGTCTAAGGTCAGGAGGATACCTGAGTGAGTTCAAATGTGATTTCAAATACTAACTGTTTGACCCTTGGAAAACCATTTAACTTTATTTGCCTTAATTTCCTCATCTATAAAATGAACAAGGGAAGGAAATTGCAAACTACTTTAATATTTTTGCCAAGAAAACCCCAGTTATGTCAGACACAACTGAAAAGCAACAATGGCCCAGAGATATAAGCCTAATGAGGAGCAAGAAGAATTATTGGGTCTTAGATGAAGCTTAGATGAAGCCATAGAATGGCATTGAATTGCTTAAGAACTGGCTGACCTATTACACCAGGTTGCTTGATAAATTCACCAAAGGAATGACTGTTCTATGTTAGGAGTAAAGTAAGATATAGACTATCATTTTAGAGCTTAGATAGGCTCAAGGACATTCATTAACAACTTTCTTAAGTAGTCCATAGTCATGTGGGAGATTTGGCCAGTCACACTTCTATATTGCTTTAATATGAAGATTAACCTTTGAATTCCAGCATAGCTCCAATGGTCTATAGAAAGCATTTAATATATGTTTTTTGGAGAGATACCAGTTGAGGTTAAAAGGAACCACACAGCAGTTGTGCTCATGGTATTCTGCCCTTAGTATTTGTCATGTTAGCTCTACTCAGAGCCAGAATTCAGTAAATATCAGAAGAAGGGTATCTGCTTGATGATAATATGCACCTTGGAAATTTTTCCTAGAAGTCTACTATCTGATCCCCAAAGAGCAGGCGTCTTAAGGAGCAGGTGTCTTTCATGTCACATCATACACAAATGATATTTTGCTGTCCTGTGCTATCTATTTGTAGTTTGCAATTGACATTCTATCATACAAGAACAAGTGATTAACTTCCATATTAGCTTCTGGAAATTATAAAGCATAGACTAGATTCTTCCTGTCATTTGCCTATGATTCTTACCTATGTCTCATTTGATGATTGCTCAAAGAATGCAAATGAATTTTAATTTGCAATATATTATGTAGTCATTTTAATTATAACCAACTCTATGTAACCCCATTTGAGTGGTGGGGTTTGACAAAGATACTAGAGTGACTTGCCATTTCCTTCTCCAAATGATTTTATAATTGAGGGAAATTGAGGCAAATGGGTTAAGTTCCTTGCCCATGGCCACACAGTTAGTAAGTGTCTGAGTCCAGATTTGAACTCAGAAAAAATTAATCTTCCTGTCTTAAGGAGAGGTACTCTACCCACAATGCTACATGCCATGCTATATAACAGGGATTCTAAGTATGTTGTGTCAAAGACTCATCTAAGTCTTGTGAAGCTTGTGGATCTTCTCTTCAACTAATGTTTTTAAATTAATAAACTAAAATCCTTGGATTACAAAGAAAACCAGTTATATTGAAAATCATTTTAAAAGTTTACTGATTCCTAAAATCTTCCTAAACAAATCCCTTTAATTCAATATAGATCATAGATCTCAAGCTAAAAGAAATTTCAGAGGCCATTTATCTTCTCCCCTCATTTTACAAGTGGAGAAATTGAGACGCCGAGAGATTAAATGACTTGACAAAACATGCATAGATAGACATGGTAGGTCATCAGGCTCTCTGAGATGCCATTTCCACTGTATCATGCTGCCTCCTTTTGTCCACTAAGTCTGAACTCACTTCTATTTTTATGGATAATTGGACATTGGTTACATTGAATATTCTTTTTGAGGCAAAAATCTAAAAGCTTTCTTTCACTTCTGAGTTTGGGCAGAGAAAATATTCTAGGTCAAATTTCCTTTTTTGTGTGTGCAATGGAACACTGACATTCTGATGAAGTGTATGAATTCCTTCTTGAAAGAATGTGATTAAAAGGAAGCACATAGGATTAAAAAAGAAACATAGTGAAATAAAATTATCAAAATATTTTAAAATCACCTGAAGAGCCCTAGTTCTAGAGACAGAGGATCCGAGCTGGGATTAGTGCCAAAGTTGCTTCATCATGAAGGTAAAATGAGTTTTTTTAAAAACTTATGCCTGGATTAAGAATAAGGACTTCACACCAAGTCACAAAGACCACCGTGTGACCTTGGACAAGGGACAATCTCTCATGAAGGCGTGGGACCAGATGGCTTGTAGGTCCTCTGAGCCCTGATATTTTATGTTAATAACCACCCATGGAACTGTTTTGAATTTTGTATTAGCACCCTTTAGGAGGGGTAGCTAATATGTCTACATACGATGGACTTATTGACAAAGAATCATATGTCTGAGAGCTGGTTCTGCTTGGAGTTATTCTATTCACAGAGATACACACACCCCATACCCATTGGGCTCACATTAAAGGGAGAAAATACGCAATAGGGGTTTACCTCAGTGGGGTGAGGCCTGATATTTTCCAGATGGTGACACCACAAGTTAGTTCAATGGAAATATCTTTAGAAGGAGATGTTCGAATATTAAGTAAGCAATGAATATACATTCAAGTAAGATCTGCAACATCTCTTTACATCTGGGCTGGGAGTATTTCTAGCCCCTAGCTACAGATGGGGTGGGTGGTCTCCTCTGTCAGTGGGAGGCCTCGGGAGATTTCCCACTAGGAAGAAGATTCTGGCAAAGCTGGTTCTAGAACTGGAACATACTGGCCACAAATAAGCCCAGGGCTTCTCGTGGTGAGAAGAGGAAGGGGGTGGGAAGAGAGAAGGGGGGGGTGGGGAACAAATCCCTCGTGGGGAGACCAACAAAGGAGAAATTTTTCTTGGATGCAAAAGTTGTTTCTTCTGCATTTCAAATATAAGATTTATCAGGCATTTCTTTTCTTTACCTATTTTTTATGTATCCAGGAAAAGACCATCACACACTACCACCCTAAATTCGCGCTTACTTTGGTAAGCATCCCAAGTTATACAGGAACTAAGGGAAGACTGATCAGACAATTATCTAATTCAGATAGTCAGCCAAGGCCTCAAAGACAAATCTATGAAACTTTGTAAAACACAGGAGAAAATCACAAGGGAAACACAATCAAGGACAGAATAAATCAAGGAGGTAAAAACAGTCTTGGTAGATTAGGTTTATCTTATATGTAATTTTTTTCTTCCTTGACCACTCTATTTAGACCTTAAAGAGATTTCAGAGGCCCTATATTTTTTAAATGAGGAAACTCAGGTTTGGAGAGATTAAATGACCTGATGTACATGGAATATCTTAGTACCAGAGACAGTTAGGTGGTATAGTGGATAAAATTCTGAATAGGGAGTCAGGAAAGCTTAAATTCAAGTTCAGCCTTAGATATTTGCTCATTATGGGACCCTGGGCAGCATTTTACCATATAGGTAACCTTGAAGAATTGGGTTGCTATCAAATTTTAGTTACTTATTAATCCACTCACAAGGACATCAAATGCTTCTTGGGCATTCACTTACTTCATTAAAATATTGTCTTTGAGAATTAAGCAAATGAAATTGCTTTTAAGAGAGTTTAATTTGTAGGAGTGTTTGGGAAATGACTGTAATAGAAAAAAAAAGTAGTAGTTAATTTTTTGCAAAGGAAGAAAAGCAGAATTTTTTCCTAAATATCCATGTGGATTTTTAAATTATGAAATAATATTTTTTGTAATTATGAGAAAATTAAAATTGTGAAAATGAATTTAAAATTAAAAGAAAATTTTCCCCAGATTCTGAATTATCATGGATGTATAGAACAATTGAATTATAATTTGGGAAGGTAAACCTCTAATTTTCTCTATACCAGGATTCATCTTTCTATAAAGAATTTTAAAAGTTTTAGCTCTTTAGATGAAATAGTTTTTCTGAACCCTGTCACATCCACAAAGCAACTATATACATATATAAAAGAAATTATAATTTCTTATAAATGAAATTTTGCTAAAAATTTTTCATAAAGAATTTCTAAGATGATTGCGGTTTGATGAGTTATAGAGTTTGCATCTTGCTTCTGTGTTCAGAATTGTTTGTACCTGGAAAACACTGCAGTCAGATCTTCTGAATTGGTGAGATACCATGCAGCTGCTGTGATGAGCATTCTCTCCAAATATTCTATCAGTCATGCACAATCTCCCTTCTCTTAGGAAGAAGGCAGAATAATGAATATTCTTTAGGTAACTTAAAAGCAATAGCATCTCTTTAATACAATTACATGAAGTAATGTTTCCCTTTAATTTTTCTGTAAGTCTGCAGACTGACATGTCTGGGGAACCCTTTGCTGGCATTGGATGCAGGATTCTGTTGTATTGTCCATACATGGTTCTAGATCATAGTACCAGGACTAGGAGAAGCACCAGTCTACCAGAAGATGCAATATCAGGGGCACAAGGATCCTGCTCACATTTTCAGCACAAAAGAGTGCTTTTGAATATTGACCACACTTCTTTTTAGATCACGTCACCTTGGAAGAACTGAAAACGTAGAAATCTCTGGAACTAGATTACAACAAAAGGACCAAGTGAATATTCAATTCTAAATTTTTTCGCCATATTTCTCTCTCAGGATGTGGATGGCATTTTCCCTCAGTTTATTATAATTGCCTTGAATCATCACATTGTTGAGAAGAGCCAAGCTCTTCACAGTTGATCCTCACATAATTTTGTTGCTGTGCACATTGTTCTCTTGGTTCTGTTCACTTTACTCAGCATCAGTTCATATAAGTCTTTCCTGGCTTTTTTAAAATCAACTTGCTCACCATTTCTTATAAAATAATAATATTCTACTACATTCATATACTATAACTTATCAGCTATTCCTCAGCTGATGGGAATTCACTCAGTTTCCAGCTTCTTGCCACTATAGAAAGGGCTGCCACAAATATTTTTTGCACATGTGGGTCCTTTTACCTTCTTTTATGATCTCTTCAGAATACAGACCCAGTAGTGACATTGCTGAATCAAAAGTTATGCATAGTTTGATAATCCTTTGGGCATAGTTCCAAATTGCTTTCCAAAATAGTTAGATCATTTATTTAACAACTCTACCATCAATGCATTAGTGACCCAGTTTTCCCACATACCCTCCAAATTTATCATTATCTTTCCTTGTCATCTTAGCCAATCTGAGAAATAAAAAGTGGTACATCAGAGTTGTTTTAATTTGTATTTCTCTAATCAATAGTTATTTAGAGCATATTTCATATAACTAGAAATGGCTTTAACTTCGTCATCTGAAAATTATCTGTTCACATCCTTTAACCATTTCTCAATTGCAGAGTGACTTTCATTCTTATAAATTTTATTCAGTTCTCTATATATTTTAGAAATAAAGCCTTCATTAGAAACACTGAGTGTAAAAATTGTTTCCCAGCTTTCTGCTTCCTTTCTAATCTTTATTGTATTGGTTTGTTTGTGTAAAACATTTTTAATTAAATGTAATGAAAATTAAATTTTGACTTTATAATGTTCTCTAATTTTTCTTTGGTCATAAATTCCTCCCTTCTTCACAGATGTAACAAGTATTCTATCCCTTATTCTTCTCACTTGCTTATAGGATCACCCTTTAAGTTTAAAACACGGAGCCATTTTGACTTTATCTTGGTATAGGGTGTTAGATGGGTCCAGATCATTTTTAGGAATATATATGTGTGTGTGTCTTTGGACATGTATATATGTTATATATAAATATACATATGTATGTATGTGTGTGTCTGTGTCTTTAAAGTAACTGCTAAGAATCATATTTTTATGAAGAGTCAGAAAACAACAACAGTTATTTTAAAATATCCTCCCCCATTCCATTGTTGGAAAGTCATGTCTGTCTGGCTGAGTAACCTATTATAGAGTTGCTAACTGGAAAAAGGAATCAGTAGTACCCCCAAATATGAAAATAGTATCAGCTCTAAAATGAGAAGACCTAAGTTCAAATCCTCTCTCTGAGGTCTCTTCTATATCTAGAGTTATGATCCCCATAATTTCTTCTTAGATGAAAGGAATCATTTCATAGCATTTGTAATTTTAATATAAATATTTATGGTCCATGATAAAATATTTGGCACACAGCTATTTTTCAATAATTATATATGTGTGTGTGTGTGTTTGTGTGTGTGTGTAATTACACAGCTACCATGTATACTGCATTGTGCTAGATTTTGGGAAAGATACAAAAACAAATAAGACTTGGTCTCTGCCCTAAAAGAGCTCACAGTTATAATGGAAGGATAATTTTAAAAACTCAGACTATATAGGTAAAGGTTTAAAATTACAATATGGGCTTCCTTTAAATCTCCACATAGATCTGAGACCTCTCTCTATTTCCCTGATGTGATATATTATTTTGAATCAATATTTATTCAGATCTACAGTTCTAAGTCTGTACTTCTGTGTCTGACCATTCCACAGGATTGTGAAATCAGGGCAAAAGACATCTAATTAAAGCTAATTACAAAACACTAATTTAAATTATCAAGGTTCAGAGAAGAACTGAAAAAATGTTTCTATTTCCCTTCTTTGCCAGTGATTGTAGGTGTGAGTTATACTTTAAGATTTAGACAATATGATTAGGGACTTTGCTGAACTGATTTTTTTTCTCTCTTTTTTTCTTGTAAAGCAGGAGTGAGAATGGGTCATATAAGGCCTGCAAAATCATTTGGTCTGACCTCGCCAAGGCAAATGAAGGCAATGAAGAGCTGAAAGCTCGGATAATGACCTCCCACTGCTTAAATTCTACAAGTTGATTTTATTGTATGATCCACAAATGATGTTATAAAATATCCAAAAGGCCCTTGGAAGAAAAATTGTATTTTGTATTGTGTGTGTGTGTGTGTGTGTGTGTATGTGTGTGTATAGACTATATTGTAAGGGACCGCTCTCTCTTATAAAGGAAGGGGGAAAAGATTCAGAAATAAAGATGATATGTAAAAGATTTCAATAAATTTTAAAAAACAAAATGTCAAGTAATTTAGCCAAATATTAATAATTCTCCAATTAATTCCTCTGTGTTCTCAGCATTCTCTACCTCAGGCATTTGGGGAACATGGATTCCATCCATAAATACATCCCTCTACAGAAGTGACTTTTCCCTTCATTTTCTTAATCTAGTTCAAATGTCTTCTGTGCATGGAAAGTAGCACTAGGACAATAGCTTTAAAACTCAAAGGGACCACAGAAGTCATCTAGTCCACCTCCTTCATTTATTAGATCAATAATCAAGTTATTTATTAAGTACTTACTCTGTTCCAGGCACTGTGCACTGAGGATACAAAAAAATAGACCCTTCCCTCAAGAAGCTTACACTCTAATGGGAAAGACAGCATACAAATATATGCAAAGCAAAATATTTGCATGATAAATAGGAGAAATTAACAAAGGGATGCTCATTGGAATTAAGAAAACTTGGGGAAGCTTTCTTGTAGTGAGGTTTTAACTGGTATATAAAAGAAGCCAGGGAGTTCAGTAATTGGAATGGAGGATGCATGGGGAAAAACCAGAGCTTTGAGTGCCATCGCATTTTGTATTTGTTCTTGGAGACAATAGTGAATGATTAGACTTTATTGAGTAAAGAAGGAACAAGATTGGACCAGAACATTAGGAAAATCATTTTAGTGACTGAATGAAGCGTGGATTGCAGTGGGGAGAGAATAAGGCAGGCAGATCCACTAGCAGGCTAGTGCAATTATCCAGGTGTGAAGTGATAGTACATGCACTAGATGAGGCAAATGACTCCAAGAAAGCCACCAAGTTAGGTATCAAATCCAGTCCCTGTGATCCCAAAATCTAAAACAATCGTGCTCCCTCTTGTTTTAAGGTGGGTTTTTTTAAAGTATTTTTCCAATTTCAGTGTTTTTGTGAATTGCTTTGGGAAAATTTAAACTTTTATAGAAAGAGAATTGAGAGACATTTAGTATTTGCCCCAAACCAACAATCAACAGGTATGTTCTAAGACCCCCTTATGGGTATAGTTTTTATGTTATGGGATCATAGAAAGGAAGTTTATTCTCAAAAAGTCTACAGTCTTACTAGTGACATCAGAATAGCACGCAATAACAGAAAAACAATAGGACTTACAATTAATAGCTAAATTGGATGCCACAGATCCTAAATCCTGCAGATTTTATTTTTTTTATCATTTTTATTATTTTAGGGCTAAAATAATCAAGGAGTTTTTCACTGGTTAGATGGGATTTGAATTTTGAAAGACTAGGATTTGGATGATTATCAGTGGATCGAATGTCAGTCAGAAAAACTCATCTACATGAGTTCAAATCTGGCCTCAGACTTTTATTAGCTGTGTGACTCTGGGCAAGTCTCTTAAGTCTTTTGCCTCAATTTCCACATTTGCAAAATGAGTTGGAGAAGGAAATGGCAAACCACTCCAGTATCTTTTCCAAGAAAACCCCAGATGAGGTCATAAATAGTGGAATATGACTGAGTAATAACAGTAACAAGAACAACAATAAAAGACACTGAAATTAAGTGTAAAGTTATGGTAGGAGGAGGGGAACCTGGTCAGGAAGGGCACTTTTCTCAGGAGTAAGCTCTGCTTGATGGAATTATCTACTTGGCTACCATGATACCGAGAACTAAGCCCCCATTAGTCAATCCTGTCATGCCCCCTTCTCCCCTTACCTCTTACATAAGGGAGATACACAAAGGCCTGAAGGAGGGAATGAGCATGAAGAAGTCATTGAGCACTAGAGAATACTAAAGGGACAGGCCCTGAATGGGGAGACTGAGCAAATCCACTACCTGAAGGAGGTGAAATGTTTTTCTGTATTACTTGATTTCCTCCATTTGTTCTTTCTCCCATTTCTTCTATTTACTTTCTCTCTGTGTGTATCTCTACATGTGCTTTACTTTCCCCACCCCTGAATTTTTGGTAATTTTGTGTTCCTCCAACACTTCTTCAGTTTGTAACAAGTCACCTGAGAATATCCTGATAAGTTTGTACCCCATAAATATGACAATACTTTCCTCTTTCTCCTTTCCATTTGGCCACCATGCCTTGTATGTAGTTTCTATTCTTTCCTGTACCTGCCCTGAAACCTCTTCAGCATATACCAGGCACCTGCCACTGTGAGCTCTTATTCTATACTATGTTAATTCCTTCTGCCATCTAACTATTGTAGGATGGAGCTACTTGGCCCTTGGCTCTTTCTAGGACATGTGTGAACCTAAGGATTTCTCAATTCTCCTTTGTCTTAGTTAGTTGAATAACTTAGTTGAAGTTATTTGGACTGTAACTGTCAGATGGACAAATTTTTCTTTTACTCATACTCTAATAGATTTGAACCATTAGAAGAAATCTATGTTTTTCTTTAAAGTTTTTTGAGGAATAATAAAGATGAAGAACTTCAGAGGAAAAAGAAATACTAATGGAACCAATTCTTAGAACTACAACAAATCAGAAATTCAATACATTTTCAGACCTTTGAGAAAAATTAAAACAAAAAAAAGTAAAAATAAAAATGTCTCTTACCGCTTCAACATCTCAATTTTATTGACACCCCCCACCATTCACTTGAAAAACAAATGGAAAAAGCAGTATGTTGATGACAGTCACTGGGGAGTTAGAGTATGTCCCTATACAGAGAAGAGGCATATTCTTTCACAAAAGACCAAACTCCCTCTTGACTGACAAGCTCTTAAAAAACAAAAACCACAAGTAAACACTGGGGTCTGGATATAGGAGAGTGTGAGGGTGAATAGGAATTAAGTCTTGTACAGGGGTCTGGAGTTGATTTGGGGGATTATGAATTGTTTTAAGTGTTTTGAGAAAGGCTTGGGGATTTGGTGGATATTTGAGAATTAGAAGTTTTATTTGAGGGACATTTAGGGATTAAGGATTGTGTATTTGGGAAACATTTATGGCCAGGGCTCTGCCCTCAGTTACTTTCACAAGTCTCCCAGGGCTCTCTTGAAATCAAGGAAGTTCGACATTTTTTAAAGTAAAATTTTGCCCTGGAGATTCCAAAGTGATGTGAGTGAATGTGGATATGTATAAATAAAAGAAGAAATGATTTCAGCTACTAGAGGAGAGAGAGAGAGAGAGAGAGAGAGAGAGAAGAGAGAGAGAGAGAGAGAGAAAGAGAGAGAGAGACAGAGAAAGGATATGTTTCAATACTGAGCCTGGTGTAAATTCAGTTCTTGTGGATTACAAAGAATAATGGGCATTAAGTACACATTAGGTTACCACTATTAGCTACTTTGTGCCAGCTCTTTTCCATGCAAAGTGTTTTCTTATTTAATTCTCACGATAACCCTGGGAGGCAATGAACATGAGTCTTTTGGTTCTCCATGTCCCTAAGTGACGCACCCTTTAGCATATGGGAGTACCTACTTCAATGTTTTTTAGATTAAAACAAATCCTTTCATTAAAACAATATGGGTATAATAATAGTGCACATTTTTACAAAGTGCTTTACATATGTTGCTTCATTCAATCTTCACAACAGCTCTGTGAGGTAGGTAATTTAAGTAATGCTATTCTTATTTTGCAAGATAGGGAAACTGAGGCTCAGAAATGAAGAGACTTGTCCAAAGTTAAAGCAACTCACTTGAATTCCAGTTTTCTAATCCCAAATCCAAGACTTTTTCTACTATCCTACACTGGCCCCCCAGACTCTCTTGATGGAAATCTATTATGCCATTTAACATGGTATCTCTTTGTGAAATGCAGAGCAGCATCATGGAAAGGCCTTGATTCTGTAATCCAGTAGACCTAAAAATTAGTAGTTATATGATACTAAAACCAATCATTCCACAGTTCTTTGTCTCACTTTCATCGCTTATAAAATAGGCATGATACTACATATATAACCTACCTTATAGGGTTGATGTGAGGAAAGGGCTTTAGAAATATGAATTATTATTATGTATGGCTCTTAAAAAACACTGATAAAATTGCTCCAAAATCTTTTTCTAACGGGGAGGGCCCTTTCAGGTTTATATTTGCAGAGCCTTATGAATCATTCCTTCTGGGATCTCTACATACTAACCACATTGGTTTGCCCTTTTTCCCTTCACACAAACCCTCACCTTCATTCCAGTGAAGTTTAAGACTACTCCAGTATAGTCTAGCAGGTCTTGCTAAAGGTGACTTAGGCCACATAACCAAAGATATAATAAAGATGTCATTTAAGAAACCACCAGAGTACAATCTAATGACCTCAGATTTTAGAAATATATGTACTAGAAATATATTTCACTCGGAGCACACAAAAGCAGAAAACATAAAGGAGGACTTTTAAAAATAGTGTCAGAGTATCAGAGAATACAAGTCGAGGTTATGAGAAAGGTAAAGGATGACAAGAAGGGATTTTTTTTCTAATTATGTCAAGGTAAGTGAAAAGGAGGCAGTATAGTGAAATAGAAAGACTATGGAATTAAGAATTGAGAATCTGCTTCAAATCTTAGCTCTGACATTTAATTATTTGAATTATTTTGAACAAGTCATTTTAGTCTCTAAGTCTTTTTTTTCATTTGTGAACAATTGTGAACTTGGAGGCCTAAATGACCTTCAAGATCACTTCCAGCTCTAAATCTGAGGTGCTGTGTGAAATATGTTTTAATTATGGATAACAAGGATGCAGCTGTGCCTCCAGGAAAAAGAGAATGATGGATAACCTTGTATAGTAACTCCCCTACTAGGTTAATGTCAAGTTCGGAGAGTAACTTCAGTTTTCAGTACTTAAGCATAGTACCTGATACATAGTAAGCACTTGATATGAGCCTTTTGACTCCCCCGTTCCTACTGAAAGAGAGAAATAGAGAGATAGACAGACAGACAGACAGACCGAAACAGAGACAGAGACAGAAACAGGGAGACACAGAGAAAGGGGAGAGAGAGACAGAGAGACAGGCAGATAGAGAGACAGAACAGAGAGACACAGAAAGACACAGAGAAACAGAGACACACACAAAGAGAGAACCTTACTCAAACCCAATTTATCCTGAATATAAACCCTTACATAAGCCCATTTTGGGGGGAGCTCAGGCTTCCCCATAAACTACTGCTCCAGATGTGGGCTCAAATGACCTCCAATTCTAAATCAGCAAAAACATAGAGTTGTTGTTGTTGTTAGAAGCTTTATTACAGAATTAAGGGGAATTTTAAATCAAAGAAAAAGAAAAAATGTAAACCTAGAAAAATCACTAGTTAAGCTTATCCAATGTGCCTGGGAAATTCTATTCTGGCATTTTAAGTCTATATTTAAGTCAGTAATCTATTAGCTATAAACAAGACTAGCTCTTCCCTTAGGTGAAATGCATCTTCTTCACCTTCTCAGTCTGGCTGACATCTAACATCAAACTGGAGCCAAGTCTGTCTTCTTAATGGCTGCACCAAATTTTAACCATTCCATTTCAGCTCTTAGGATCAACTCTCTTTTTTGCTTTTAAATCTTGTGCCTCTTTTTGGACCTCCTACCGAAGAAAATGAGATTAATGATCCATCATATATACTACGACCCAAATCCTAGAATAAAAAAGGAGAAGTAGCATAGATCAAAAGATAAAGGGAGGACACAAATTCGAAAGAAGAGAGAAAGAGGAGAAAGAAAAAAAATGTAAAGGATCATTGAGAAAGTCAAAATAACTGCTACAAATCTATGAAATATTACTTATAGGAAAATCTATTAGATACTGACTCAGTGTCTACTTTACACACAATTCTACACTGCTTTATTTATACATAATTCTAAAAGCCTGAACATATTGTTTTCACGCTTATAGCAAACTTTTGTTAATGTTGAGTAGTTTTTCAGTTATGTCCTACTCTCTATGATTCCATTTGAGATTTTCTTGCTAGAGATACTGGAGTTTTTTGGGGTTTTTTTGCCATTTCCTTTTCTGGCTCATTTTACAAATGAGGAAACTGAGACAGAATTAAGTGACTTTCCCAAGGTCACACAGCTAGGAAGTCTCTGAAGTCAGATTTGAATTCATGTCCTCCTGACTCTATTTTGGTGCTCAGTTTACTTCACTATCCAGCCATTTGCATGCAAACCCATAGAAGTATTGACATCTACTAATGAGTGCCCTTCCCGCCAGATGATTAAAGTCGAAGTGAGTTCCAGAACTGTGACAGGTAAAGCTCTAGTGGGGAGCATTCAGAGTTTAGTCTTTTCCTAAACACCTTCCCTTGTTCTCAGAAGGCATTGCCCGTCATTGTTCTTGTCGCTGTCCTCCTTTTGGATGCCTTTCTTTACTCCTAGTGGCCCTTCAGCTTCCAAAAATTGATGCTCATCTCCTTCCCTGGAAGACCAAGTCGCTAATAAATAGTCCCTAATAATAATTAACATTTTAGCACTTGAAGTTTACCTGTATGATCTCACTTAAGCCTCACAACAATCCTACAAGCAGGTGTTATTATGATCTCCATAAACCTCTGTAAATTTACAGAGGTTAGCTGACTTGCCTGGGGTCACACACCTAGTAAAGTGTCTGAGGGAGATTTCAGATTTGTCATCCTCACTCTAAGTTCACCTAGAAGCCACAAATGGAGAAAACCTCTAAGTGTATTAACAGCTCAAAGACACACCTCTATTATGCTTAAGCTTTCATCTGTTCACATCCCCATTCCTGTCATCACAAGAGTTCTCTCAGGCTTCTAAAAGCATTATTTCTTGCACTACCTAAATAGGTGACTGTATCCATTGCCCTGTAGGTTCATGGTAGCTCACTATTATTTGCCTTCTTTCTTCCCCCAAATCCCTCCAGGAGGGCATGTCTCCTACTTTCTATTCTGTATAAAGGCTTGGAGAGAATATCTTTTTCCTTCCCTCACATCTCTTAATCCCTTGTCTTCTCTTAAGGCAGGTGGGCTAGCTTATTTAAATTACATGAACCCCTTCTCAAAAATTCTAGGAAAGGGAAGGAGGATGGGCTAAGCTCCTTCTAGGTGTGAAGCAAGAGGTAAGACTTTTTAGTCTTTGCTCTTTTCTATTAAGAGAAGTGAATAAATGGGCTTCTATGACTTATGTTTAAGACAAATAAGAGACCCTGAAATGAAAAATGAAAAACAATGCTTTGCCTAGCTATGCTATGTTATTAACTAAAATTAATTTCTCAAAAGCTAGGAAATTTGGCAGAGACACATGAAAGATGAGCAAATTCCTGTTAGAACAGGAAGAAATTAAAAATATAAGAGAAATGGGGGTCAAGGGAGTACAACAGAGAGTGGTAGAACATATATTTCAAAAATTAATATGAGAAAAGTTATCAAGGGAAGGAATAAAGTCAAAGGTTTGAAAGTCCCAGCTGAAAGAAGTATTGCTTCAGAACATAGAGAAGATAAAATTAAGAAATTAGACAACAAATGAGGAAAAGCAAAGATGCAAATTGGATATATATAATAATACAAAATATACAAAGAATACAAAAATGTGTATGAACAAGATCAAAGAGAAGAGGAGGTCAAGCAAAAATAAAGACACTACTTTATTCTCAGATAGTGCAAGAAGAAAAGAAAAGGTAATGATGGGTTTTAAGGATAAAAATAAATAAAGCTTCCAAGAAGAAAAAACAGGACAGAGGAGGAGTTCTTTATGGAACAGTTTCTAGAATAAAAAGAGATTAAGAGAAAGCATTAAAGGATGTAGTTGAAATAAAATCAAATGATGTGATAACTTTATTACATAGTTAAAAGGAATAACAAATTGGATATAATTGATTTGCAATTTTATGTGCAACCATCTCCTAGATTGTTTCCATATTGTTATGGAATTGGTTGATTTATTCCATAAATTAAGATTAAAATATGCTGTTGTTTTTTTTAAAGCATGCATCACAGCTCCAGAGGTGAGTGTTGTGATTAAGTTGCTTAAAGAGGATCCACATTCCTGAGTCCAGAAAGTCTACAACAGAATTCCACAAGATTTGGAGTAAGGATCTTCCAAGAAAATGGTCCTTTCGACAAAAGCATGTGGAAGAACAACAAAATGACCAATAGACCAAAACAAGAAATGTTAACAAAAAATATTGTTACTTTTTTAATAAGAAAAGAAAGATATAAGAAAATGAACTCCAAAGATCACTAAATCATGATTACAGGGTTTTTCAGGAATTTTGTCCCTAAGGCTACTGACAAGGCTGTAAAGTCTAATATACCTACTCAGCTTCTGAAAAATGTATGGAAATGCCACAAAGAAGTAGAAAACATCTGTTTGGATAATTTAAAAATAAAACCATGGAACTTGCCAAAGGAAAGAGGTGGTTAGGATGTTTGTTAATGCCTAAACTATGAAAAAAGTTTTTAACCTTTCATTTTTCTTAGACCATGTAAAGATATAGACTGTGCTTAATTTAGGGAGAAGCTGTTGAAATGTAAGGTCATAATAAAATAAAACAATTGGCACTCATAGGTTCCATGAGTGAGGAAAGGAAGAAATGAAAATGTCAGTCCTTCACTAAAAGTATGATTTGTAATCCCTCCCTAAGAAATGATATGAAGGATATTCTGGTCAATATTACACTTGATCTTAGCCAAAAGGCCGAGAAGCGATTCTGGTCAATATTTAACAACCAGTTCTCTAAAGACGGGAGGGAGGGAGAATGTTTCACATTAATTTGCATTATTAACATTTTCCCATTACTTTCATAAGTTTAGACAATCAATCTCTGATTTGTGGTGTTTGTTAATTTCCAAGGTATTCATACTTAAAATCTAGCCATCAGTTCTCCTGGAACTATTTAAGTTGGCTCCAGCACAATACTGATTATCTCATTCAAATGCCACCTTTCTAGCAATAACTGAAGAAAACAGGTTCAGTGGAAGAGGCTCAGTATCTAAAATGAGATGAACTGGCTTTGATTCTCATTACCTGTGTAATGGGACTCAGTTTCCTCATGTTTGAATTGAGGAGATTGAGTTTGAGAAATTCTGAGGTCTCTTACAGTTCAAAATCTATGATTCTATTCTCTTAAGTATTTAAAATACATAAAGAATCTGCTAGAGAAACCAGTCAACAAAACAAACTGCAAATTCATAATGTAGGAGGAGAAGAAACATGATAGCTTTGTAGATCTGAGAGAAGAAGATGGGCTAATGAGAATTTTTGGCATGTCCTTTGGGGATCGGACACACAGTAGATATAGAATTCATGTTTGCTAAGGGAATCATTGAAATAGTTTTGCTGGACTTAACTAAATTAATTAGAAGATGCAAAAATAAAATAGGAAGTAAAAACAAAGTCAAAATTAGTAAGTGGATAAAGTTAGAAAAAACATAAGATAGATTAAATATGTTCCAATCTTAAATTGTTCTCTCTTATGTTCTGCTGTGTACATGACAATGGGTTTTTTTTGTTTTTTATTTCATTTTTTAATTTTATATTTAAGTTTTAAATTAATAAATGCATTTTAAAAATATTTTCTGATCAAGAAATTAAAAGTAAAATTTTAGAAATTTCCAGAGGCAATAGTCCTTGTATACTTATACATCTGACTTCAAACAAAAGGCTGTACAATTCCACCAAGTTGCACATTCCTTATGGACCAAAGGGAATGTCAGGGTCTAGGAGGCAAGAAAATCATCCATGTAAAATCATTTAACAACTTGATGCTTTTGTGTTTCAACTTGCAGAAGGCTGCAGGGATAAGTTTCAGATGTCATCTGCCCATGTTGAAAAGCTAGTAGAAAAGATGCATTCTAAAGATAGACTTTTTGAAAACAGAAAGGACTATGGCAAATAAAGGAATGAACAAATGAATGAATTAATTGATGAATGAAAGAGCAAATTTGAGGAGATAAGTGGTAGATTGGGAGTTTGGTGATTTGGATTCAAATCCCACTCTGAAATTTACCTTTGGGTAAATCATTTAAACTCTCTGAACCTCAGATTATTTATCTGCAAAATGAAGACACATGACAAGAAGATCTCTAAATCCAAACACTTAATCCAGTGTCTGACACATAGTAGACACTCTATAAATGTTTATAAACTTTCTCTTTCTTTCTCCCTTTCATCTTGAAATCTGTGATCTAACTGTAGCACCTTCCTCTGGGCTCACTACCAATTCAGATCAACATTCACAAGCTGGGTTCCCAAAGGACAAATGACTGCTTTTCTCCTCTGGGTAACAGATATAATCTCAAGGGACTCTGGTTCCTAATACTCTGGCACCTGAACCTACATCAATAATCATCCAGGAGCCTCAATTAACTTCTAAAAAGGAAGGATTTTGTTTGTTTGTTTTTGTTAAATGGTATCCTGGAAAAGTTACCAAAAAGGTTCCCCAAATGGGGACAAAAGGAACGTTCTCTTCATGTACATCCAAGTTCACTGGGGAGGATGAGCTCAAATTTAAAGTAGCAAAATTGAGGGAAGACAATGAGCATTTATTAAGTTCCTACTAAGTGCCATGTGGTATGCTAAGCACTTTACAAATATTATCTCATTTGATCCTTACAACCACTCCAGGAAGAGAATATTAGTTTCTGAATTTTGCAATTGTGGAAACTGAGTCAGATAGTCACACAGTTATAAAACATATGAGGCTGGATTTGAACTTTTCTGACTCAAAAGTCAGTGTTTTATCCCGAGCACCACCTAGATGTCTTAAAGTACACTAGCAGTGAAGCACATATACGGAGAATATGAGTTTACACGGTCCTCCACCTCAAAGTCCTTTTCTCACTTTATGAAAGAAGTCTTCCCAAAGTTTCTCTCTGCTGAGCCCCAAGAATAGATGTCTTTCTAGAGTTCATGGCCAGCAATTCACTTGAATACAAAGGGTCACAATCCCTGAAGCTGCCAAAATCTCAGGTAACTTTTTCCATAGCTTTGTGCATCTCTATCCATCATTATTGCTACAGTGGCTACTGCTACTGCTTCTGATAAACTCTGCTACAGAGGTGAGCTGCCAGTGAAGCTTCTGAGGTGACCAAAATTTCTATGGTCACCTAAGTACTGTTCTCTCAGGAACACTCGTTCACCTAAAATCAGAAAAAAATAAATAAACTCAGAAGAAGTAAAGATGTCCAGGTGCTCATGGATACAGAGATCAGTTGGGAGAAAGGGATTCCTTCTTCTTCCCTCCACTCAGCAAGTCATGTCAGTTTTTTCCTCAAGGAAAAGAAAGTCTGGTAGACATGCAAATTCAGTTTTGGCAGAGCATCTCCTGAGTCCCTAATTCTTCCTGCTTCACAGCCAAGTAGAAGACTTTTCATCATATTATTATTTTTCATGCATAGCTGGAAAAAAGCTTCCCAAGCTGCACTGGAGACAAGCAAGGGAAAGCTGTGTATATTCTGTTTTTAAATTTATTCTAAACTTAAGCATAAAATAAGAAAAGAAAAATTGTCAAGTGCACAGCAGAACATAAAATGGGATTCAATATAAAGCCATAGATTTCCATTTCAAGAAAACCTATATAATAGATACTACACATTGTTTTCAAAACTGCCCAGCTTTTCTTTGTTTCCTTGTAGGTTTTCTTTTCTTTTCTTTTTCTCATAAGTTTAGATAATCAATAAAACCACAAATCAATCTCTGATTTGTGGCATTTGTTCATTTCCAAGGTATAGATGTTCGCACTGAAAATTTAACAATCAGCTCTTCTAGACCTACTTAAGCTGACTCCAGCACACCCCTGATTTCTCATTCAAATGCCCCCCTGTAGGTTTTTCTTTTGTTCTCTGCTGCACGCTTCTTACTTTTTTTTTCTCTTCCTATCCTACCCAAGAAGGCTACAATTAGGTGTGTGGACATATATGTGTATATGTGTGTATGCATTTATATACATATATACATACACACATATATTAATACCCATAAACACATTTACATATATAGCCATACATATGTATGTAAGACAGTATTAATGCTTAATAAACAAGCATTAGTTCTCCCTGTCATCTGTTTCTCTGAAGGTGAATAGCTTCTTATTTCTTAAGTCTAAATCTTTTCATATTTCTCTAAATCAACCAGTTCATCATTTCTTAGCCCACCAGAACATTCCAACCCAATCACATTCTATATGAGAGATTGTTTTCCCCCCATTTTTCTGTATTCATGGATGCATTGATTTTATTTATACAAGAAAAATTTAATTGAAAAATAATCAAAATTATTCATTTTATACTTCAACAGTGGTCTCACCTTATAATGTAGTTTAAAGTCTGATCCTACTGAATCTAGTTCCTTTATATCTCTTTCCCTTTGATTTCTTTGAAATTCCTGATCTTTTATTCTTCTAAATGAACTTTGTTGTGATTTTTTTCTAACTCAGCAAGATAAGTTTTAAATAATTTAATTTAGGGGCATTAAATAAATAAATTAGTTAAATAAAATTGTCATTTTTTATTATATTGGGTTTGCCCACCCAGGAATAATAAAAATTACTTCAATTATTTAGATATAACTTTATTTGTATAAAAATTTTTATGTTTATGTTTGTTTAGTTCTTGCATCTGTTTTGGCAGGGAGCATGTTCTGTATAAGTCTTTAGGAAAAACAAATCTTGTACATCATTTTTTATAGAACAATAATATTCCATTATCTTCATATATCACAACTTATTGAGCCATCCCCAATTGATGGGCATCTCTTCATTTTCCAATTGTTTGTTACCACAAAAAGAACTGCTGCAAACATTTTTGCACATGGAAATTTTTTTTTTCCTTTTCTATGATTTCTTTGGGATAAACATCCCGTAGTGGCACTGCTGGGTTAAAAGGTATGCACAGTTTTATATCCCTTTGGGCATAGTTCTGGATTGCTCACCAGAATGGCGGGACCATTGTACAACTCCACCAACAATGTATCAGTGACCCAATTTTCCCATATACCCTCCAACATTTATCATTATTTTTTCCTGTCATCTTAGCTAATCTGAGAGGTGTGTGTGGTGATACCTCAGAATTTAATTTGCATTTCTCTAATTTCTCTAATCAATAGAGATTTAGAGCATTTTTCGTATGACTATAGATAGCTTTAAGTTCATCATCTGAAAATTATTTGTAGCCTTTGACCACTTATCAATTGGGAAATGACTTGTATTCTTATAAATTTGATAAAGTTTTTTATATATTTTAGAAATGAGAAATTATCAGAAACACTGACTATAAAAATGCTATCCATCTCCTAATAGAGAAGTTATGGACTAAATATGTAAAATATGACAATCTTTTTATTTTGAATGGACAATATGGGAAATATTTTTGCTTGATTATGTATTTGTTACAAGAGGTTAATTTTTCTCTTTTTTTCATGAGAGCAGGAATAGGAGGGAGAAAAATACATATCTGATGATTTTTTTTAACTTAAAAAATTTTTAATTAAAAAACAAAAATTTTTCTAAATAAGTAATAATTAGAGAAATGTATATTAGACTGTCAAAGATGGCAAACGAAGAAAATTACAACTGTTAAAGGGACTGTAGAAAAATAAGTACAATAGGGCACTGTTGGTGTCCAGATGTTCTGAAAAACAATTTGTACTATGCCCAGAAAGTTACTAAACTGGACATATTTTTTGGCCCAGCTATGCCATTACTAAGATTATATCCCCAAAGAAATAAAAAGAATTTATATATACAAAAATATTTATAATACACAAAATAGTATCAAAAATTGAAAACATAGGGTATATCTTCCTATTGAGAAATGTACTCTACAAATATAATAGAATATTATTTCCCATAAGAGATGATGAAATGAAAACTTTTATAGAAAACTGGGAAAACTTCTATGAACTTATACCAGATGAAGATGAGGGGAATTATAAGAATAATTTATACAATGATAACAATAGTAAGAAAAAGAAAAAAAAATGTGAAAAATTTTGGATTTCTGACCCATGAAGTGATAAAAATAGGACTATAAAAGAATAAATATGAAACATATTCTTCACCTTATGACAGAGAATAAACTAAATAAAAATGCAAGAAAAGGCATACATTTTAAAATATGGTTTATAAGGGAATTTATTTTGCCCAATCACATAGATATTAATTGAAGGATTTATTTTTCCTTTAAAAAATGTTAAATGGATAAAAGAATTTGGGGAAGAACATTTGCCTTTTTCCAATCTTATGGTCCCTTCTCAAAATGGATATGTTTCAGGTATTACTATCAGAGGTTCAGGGATCATATTTGTCAATTTTTTCAGGACCTAAGGTGGTCCAGAGGACTTGAATTTATGGGTGCTCTCTTACTTATCTCAATTATCAACTACCTCATAGCCATTTTTGCTCTATCATTTCCAGTACAAAGGTCAAGTGCCCTGATAGAGAAAACAGAAGCAAAATAAACAAAATTAAGTGTCCCTCATGTCTCTCTGTTGTCAATTATTGCCATCCCATCCACCTCAAACAAATGTCCTAACCCTTCTTAGATCTTCCTTCTTTTCTCAATACAGTAAAAACAGGTATTTTGCTTGTTCTTAGCTTCCCTCACCAACCTCAGTTTATTCTGAGCTTCAGCATACCTGTCATTATTTTTGCAAGACTATGTTCTTAATACTTACTCTTTTTTAATTGGTCTTGCTTCTGTTTTCAACACATTCTTTTTTTTTTTTTTTAAGTCCAACTTGATTAATGAATTCTTTGTGCAACTACATTGGTCGCTAAAGGTAACTCCCCTTTTTCCTCTCTTTAGAATTGTTTGTCTTTATGGTTTCCAAATTTCATCCTTGTACTTCTCTCATCCCTCTTGAATCGGCTTTCCATGTTGAATTGTAATTTGTGGTTCTTACTTATTCTTCCTCTGAGCCCTTTGATATCTGCTTCTCTTAAAAATAATCTAGACTTCATGTCAGACAATGAGTGTACTTCTTCTCTAGACTCACAAACATTAGGAGGCAATGGTTACTTCTACCAGGGCTCCCATCATTCCTACCTACCTCCTAGTTAATAAGAGAAACTATATTGAGCTCCCTCTCAGAATAGAATCAAGATTAAGATTTCTTTGGGAGATCACCAATGAAATTAAATAATAAGTCAACAGCTTTCAAGTTAATTTGATCTATAGTTAATTTAATAAGCCATTCAACAAATATTTATTGAGTGTACACAGTACTATGTACACAGCACTGTGCTAAGAACAGTAAGTTCTTAAAGAAGTTAAAAGTAAATGTGGTCAGGGCCTTCAAGAAGATTATAATCTAATTGGAAAGATAAGGTTCTTGGAAATTGGAGCGTTAAAGTTTAATTGGAAAGATAAACTCAAGGCCAGTTATCAAAGTTCTTTTATTATTGTTAGTTCCACCCCACAGCCCTACCCATCCCTCTGGCACACAAAATAGCCCCTTGGGTGGCTGTGAAGACCTACTCATCTCAAATGATGATCTCTAGCCCTTACTCCCAGTTAAGTTAATATTAGTGAATTTCATGCACTTCTTTGCTCCTTGTACAATCCATAGAATAGCCCCTCCTGTAATCAGTACCTCCAAATGAGTCTTTTTGAAACTAGAGGGAAAAAGCCACACCCCTTTCTTTACATCGTCCCTGCACCGGTGGTACATTCTTTTTTTCACCAGCTAGTCCCTCCCTTCTATATAACTATTTCCTGGCAACAGAATTATCCTGAGGATCAGAGATAAGGAATAGAGATAGGGAAAGGACCTGCACTTTTATTGGCCTAGGGAACGCTCACATTAGGAAACTTCCTCTATTAATGCAGGCCAGAACTTTTTTTTTTTCTTTTCAGTTGACAATCTTCAAGTTGCCTAGCCTACTAAGAGGTCAAGGGTTACAGAATCAAAGGACCACAAGTCCAGCATGTCCTGGTTCTACCCCCTCTACTGCCCTTCAAAAGACATATAAGTGAATCAATGAATGAATGATAAAAGCACTTGTTAAATGCTTGTGGTATACAAGCATCACTGGAAATGGGGAAAAAAAACTAGAAAACAGAAACATATAAAAATAGAAATATCAGAAAATAAGAATATTGGAAAATAGAAATGTAGAAAAATAGAAAAAGGTAAAACAATTCCTGCTCTCAAGGATCTTGCATTCTAATGGGTAAGACAACACATATGGAAAGTTTCCTCTTGCAGTTGTCTTGTCAAGTCATTCTGAAAAGTTATGATTCTTAGGGAGTACAGCAGAGCAATTGTTAATGCTTCTTGTTTCAAGTCATTTTTATTGATTAAGTCTTTTCAGTTCCTGATGATGAACTGTGCCAAGAACTTTGGTGACAAGAGCTTCCTTTTCTGAATCTTCAGTAATTATGGCTGTCACCCCCACAGAAGGAGTTACCAGGTTGCATCTCTATGGTGGATGAGTTCCAGGATGAGGGCTGCAGATGCTGGGCTGGAAGCACTGAGATTTCCAGGGTTTCCAAATTCAAAATGGAATGTCTCCATCAGGATTTGAGGGGACATGAAAATCAAAGCAAAGATAATGGTTTGACTCAACTAGCACACACTGAGTAGTGTTTTTCCTCTAGTAAGGTGTTTTGCTACATTAGCCGGCTGACCTGCCCCATGAGCATCCATAGCCCAGCAAGTACTTTCTGTCCTTTTCTCCATAGGAAATGCTTTTCCTAATAATGACTATGAGGATTGGGCTTGAAGCAAGATGAGGGGTCTTGGGGGTACTGCCATACCCTGGGTTCTTGTACATATCTTCCTCCTGGTAGCAGTTCACCAGCAGTTATTGCTGCTGATGAAGAAGAGGGCAGCTCCCTGCTGCACAGTGATTTCTCTCCTCAATGATGGCTGGCCTTTAACAAGGCCAGTAGTCTGAGGGAGCCTCCTATTCCCAAAGCTCTTGAGTGTAAGGTGATCAGAATCTGGAGGGAAATTTTAGTAGTGGTGTTAGTGATGGTTCCACTTGCCTATTACAGAATGGCTCCAGTATCCCTATTCAAGGTGTTCTTTTGCTTTCACAAGGGTGGTTGGTCTGCCCTGTGAATAGTAATGGGTGTGCATTTGATGAGGATTAATCATATATATAAGGGGATATACATAAAAGATGCTGCCAATGTAAAAATGACAAGACTTAGCAAGAGATTGGCTGTGAGGAGAGCAAAACACTGAGCATGTCACCAAGTTTGTGAGGCTAGATTATAGTGCCCTTGATTGTTATCGTTGCTGTTGATTTTTTGTTCTCAAAGAGGACCAAAGATAGAAATAGTGAAGTCTGGAAGAGAGAGAGAGGTATACTCTCCTACAAATGTACAAATGTCAATGAGGAGAATAGACAGCAAACTGATAGTAAGACGCAACTTATTTACATTTTTACATTTACATTTACACTTATTTACATAAGTTATATGGCCAAGGCAATTCTCAGCTTCAATAATGCAGGGCTATACTGTCTTTTCTCTTTTCATGGTATCCTAATGTTATTCCTGTAGAGAGCATCTCGATTCCAGGGTTCTGCTCTTCTCCCTGACTCTCAATTGTTTGGGCTAGTTCTCACAATTGGTGCTGTGGAGAGAAAAAAAAAAGCCTTTCCCCCCATCCCACCCCCATCAAGGTACTCCATAAAACTGCTCCATGTCCGTAGGACTTGCAAGTTTAGTTTTTTTAAGGTCATCAGGGATATACTAATGTTCAGTCAGCTAAAGTCCAGCTGCCTTTCCAAGGCCATCAAGGAAACTTATTCACACTTCCTAAAGGGATAAGAAGTCTTTGCACTTAGTTTACACATTAACAACTTCTTATCTCTGTTATCTATTCCTTACTTTCTATGATTCATCAATTGGGCCTAAGGGAACTAACCCCTTTCCTTACCTCCCTCTCCTCCCCTGCCCCCATCTTGCCACTATACAAGAAATACATTTTCTGAAACTTTTGGTCTTCTCTTTTACTGCATTCTATTGAAGTTATTTTATTTAGGAAGCAATGAATATTTTTCATTTTTTATGTGAATATTAGAGAACCCTTTCTTTTTAGAAATGTTCCAAAATTTTCTTTATTTACCCAGAAAAGTTTAGGGATAGACTAAAACTGGATGGAATTTCCAGGACTACAAGATCCAGATCCTGTATCATCTGCTTTCTGCTGAACTTTTCTCTTAGGGGAAGGAAACTGGACATGGAAAACAATCAGAATTAAGTGACTTGCCCAGGATCACACAACTAATAAATATCTGGGGCCATCCTTTTTTTTTTTAAACAAAGTTGTACTTTTATTGTTGACTTACATGCATGTTCAGCAATTTCAACTCAAAATTGTGTTGAAATTTAAAGAAAATGGAAAGTTTGACTTTAATGAATATTAAAATGGCTTGCAGTATAGTTTACATTGATGTATAGGAACATGTTTCACTTATAGGTAAACTAGTGGTGGTACTAGACATACAGATACTACCTAATTCTTGACAAATTTCCTTTACTAATTTCTGGATTCACATTTTTAATTGCTAAATCATGCTATCTCAATTATTTTTTCAATTTAATGTTAGTTACAGAAAATGTGTGTGTATGTGTATGTGTATTATAAGTATAATGTATATTCATACATCTTAACTCTTGAGCAAAATTCTACAGGTTTTTTTTTCTGTTCTCTTTAGAAACTTCACATGCTTGAAAACAGAAGCATGGAAATGATTTGCTTTCTTTTTAAATTTGCAAAATTCATTTATTAGAATGTTAATAGATTGTGGGTATTTTTTTTTGACTTGTACAATAACAAAAAGGGTATGCCACAAGGACAGCTATGTACTGAATAGAGCACCAGCCCTGAAGTCAGGAGGACCTGAGTTCAAATCTGGCCTCAGATACTTAACACTTTCTAGCTGTGTGACCCTGGGCAAGTCACTTAACCCCAATTGCCTCAGCCAAAAATTAATAATATACTTATAAAAGGGTATGCCACTAGATGTAGATGTTAAAGATTACATTAATAAAATAGTCTTGATTTCTGCGTTTCTATACTATATACAACTTAAATGGGAATCCAGTTCCAGGATTTTATTGGCCTCATTCACCCTTAAACCCAGATAGCTAGATTAGCTAATTTTTCAAATTATTCCCACATAAATAATAAGCAAACTGAGGCTGTTCTTGAATTCAATTCTTCTTGACTCCTGGATCAGCACTCTATCTACTTTGCCACTTAACTGCTCCTTTCTGCTGTATTTTACCACCATGTGTGACAAAATAATCTTCCTGCTACTTTAATGGAAATGCTATTATAAAGTATTTTTCTATTACAAAATTAAAACTACAGTGACCAAATCTTAAAGTTGCCATCCTTTCAGATTAGGGGTTGAAAAGACTGGAATGAATTAGAACATAGGGAAGACACTGGAAACTCCAGCTTCAAATTAAGGGAACTTAGAGCTGAAAAGAATCTGAGAGATGTCTTGTTTTACAGATAAGGACAGTAAGTCTCAGAGGCTGAGATAATAAGTCTCAGAGGCTGAGATATGTACAAGATGAAATAATAAAAGGGGGTGGGGAGAGAGTCTTAGAACTCAGTGAGGTGACTGCTAGTCCAGTGTTGCTTTGCCAACTTGAATCAAGAAAAACACAATTAGCCACTGAACTCTGCACTGAAGAATTAACTGAGGGATGAAGGAGGCTTCTGGACAGAGCTGTAAACTCAACACATATACTAGAGATGTTCTTTTAGAAAGAAAAAAAACACAGATGTCTTTATGGACCAGAACCAGTTATGAACATCTAGGCTCCAACTTGTGTTGGTGCGGATTAGAATTATTAGGAAAGAACTTTGTTTTTTAAATCAGACTATGTGAATGGGAAGCCTCTATTAAATATATATATATAATGACATTAGTCCAGGTATAGGGTGATTTTATATAATTTAGAAGTATTTTCCAGCACCACTAGCTCATGCCATCTTCTCTGCACATGGAAGAAATGCAAAGTGAAGAAACCCCACAAGCAACATTTCTAGGGAGGAACTTCAGTGTTGCATCCTGATATTTATATGATAAGCAGTAGATCTGTTCTTTACAGTTTAATGAGCAAATATTTAAAGTAGAAGCATTTTTCTTAGGACTGATCTTAGAACTAATTACAAAATAGACATTTTAAAATGCATTTAAACATTGTAAATGCCTACAGGCTTTTAAGACAGAATGTTGCAATGGGAAAAAGAAATAGATTTGGAATCAAAATCAAATCCAGCCTCAGACACTTATTAGCTGTGTGACTCTGAGCAAGTTAACCACTCTCTACTTTCTCAGTTACCTCATTTGTAAAATGGAGATAATAATAGCATCCATCTCCCAGAGTTGTTTTGAGGATTCAATGAGATATTCATTTTGCTATTTGTAAAATGCTTTGCAAATCTTCAAGTGCTGCATAAGTGTTAGCTGTCCTATCTCATTTATTGACTGTATAACTATAAGCACTTTGCTTTTAGGGACTCAGTCTCTTTATCTGTAAAATAGAGGTAGTAATTTTTGCTCTATCCCAGATGGGAAATGCTATTGACATAGTTTATATCCATTTCAGCAAATTGACAAACTTTCATATATTGGGGATATAGTAGAAAGATGTAGACTAGATGAAGGACAGTTAAGTGGATTCAGAAAATGTTGAATAACTGGACCCAAAGAATAGTAATTAATGACTTGATTTCATCTTATAAGTATCAGTTGAGTATCCCAGAGATCTGTCCTCAGTCCTATGATATTAAACATTTTTAGTAAATATAGATGTCATGACACTAACTTGTGAGAGTTGGGTAACATTGGATAATAGGAATACAAAAAAAATCCTTGGCCAACTGATATAATGAATCATATTTAAGAGAGAGATGAATGTAAGGCTCTGCACAGTGTTGAAAAAATTAAATTTGACAAGCACAAGAGAGTAGAATCATTGATAGATAGCAATTCCATGAAAAAAATCTGTAGCTTTGGGGACTGAAAGCTCAACATAAATCAACTGCAATATTGACAGCCACAAAAACAAATAAACAAACAGACAAAAAACAAATGTGATCTTAGAGTATATTTAAAAAAAAAAAAAAGCATAGTATTCAGAACACAGGAGGTGTCCTTACTGTACTTTGCCAACTTCAAACTTCATCCTGAATATTATACTGTTCTGGGCACCACATTTTGGGAGAGAGATTGCTAAATTACATTTCTACCAAGATAATGATAAAAATATGTCATGTCATATGAGTATTGGTTGAAGGGTCTGAGAAATTTACCTGGTAAAAAAGACTTTGGGTAACTTAAAGGATAATCAGATAATAAATTTAGAAATGCATGGAATCTTAAAAGTCACTACTCCTATTCTTCCTTCATTTTATACTTGAGGAAACTGAAGTCAGAGAAGTGACTTGCCCAAGATCACACAGATATAGTGCCAGGGGCAGAAGGTGAGTCCAGTCTTATTCCAGCACTTTTTCCTCTTGGACAATGAAGCTGTTTTAAAGTAACCGAAGGGCTATCAGGTGAAGAAAGAAACACTTGAAACCAAAACACATGGGTCTGATCTCCAGTTCTGCAACTGACTACTTCTGTAATCTTAGATAAGTCTCTTTACCTCAGTTTCCTTATCTATAAAAAGAAGATGTAGGATAAGATGACCTCTGAAATCCTTTGCTAGAGCACCCCAGATCAAGGAATCTCCCTGAACTCCTATAGCAGTGATTGTCCAGTTCAGTCAACCCATTGGAGCGTTTATAATCAACTGCTTTGTTTATTTTTGGCTAATAAGTGGCTCTTATCTCCCAGATTAGCTTGTCAACTCCTTAAGGATAGCAAGGTTTTTTCTATGTCCCAAGTGTTTTGCATTGTAAATGTACATTCATGTATTGATCATATCAGAACACTCAGAATAAAGAGAAAAGAAGAGAAAGAGAGAAGGAAAGAGAGAAGAGAGAGAAAGGAGAGGGAAGAGAGGAAAAGGGGAAGGAAAGGAGGGAGGGAGAGAAAAGAGAGGGGGAGAGAAAAAAGGGAGAAGAAGAGAGATGGAGAGAGAAGGAGGGGGAGGAGGGAGGAGAGAAAGGGAGAGAGAGAAGAGAAAAAGAAAAAAAGAAAGAGAGAGAGGGAGATGAAAAGAGGGAAGAAAGGGAGAGAAAATGAAGGAGAGAGAGAAGGGGGGAGAAAGAAAGAAAGAAAGGAGGTAAGGAGGAAGGAAGGAAGGGAGGGAGGGAGGGAGAGAAAAAAGGGGGGGGCTTAATTTAAATCCATAAAGGATTCATTTTGAATTCTTTAAAAAGTCCCTATTTTGGAAATCCACAGCTCCTGTACCACCAGAACTTGATCCTGCAAAGTTTTCTAACATTGATGTTGCTAGTCTTTTCATAGTTTAGAATGGAAGCTTAAAATTGGCTTATTATTATTATAAGAATAACAGTAACAAAACCCTCACCAAAACTTTATCCTTCCATATTTCTTTATCTCACATACACACACACACACACACACACACACACACACACACACACCCCACATATATGTTTGCAAAATCCCTTTCATCTGGTGCATATTTTCTTTTCTAAAGCAAGGAGTGAAAGGCAGAGAAGGGAACATGGTATGTGCTGGAGAGGGGACAGATTGCCTATCAATAGCAGCACCTACAAAAACAAACTTTTCCTGGGTGAGAAGTCCGGGAAACGGTTTGATAAGGACTTTGGTTTGGAATTCCCTGAAACTTCTGTGATGGGGAAAGAACCTCCTCTTTCTCTAAGAAGAAGGAGAAAGAGGAGAAAAACTTTCTTCTGCTAGGTGGGGAAAGGATCTCCAGGACTGATAGCACTTGCCATTGTTCCCAGAAACAGGGGCCTTGCCTCTGTGGGCAGTCACTGCTTCGTTCCCAGCTGGGGGACTCGGGGACTAAGGAGGCCGAGATGGAAAGGGGAGGTGAAGTGGGGGAAGGGCCAGAGAAGCAGGGAGGGGGAGGGGGTGGTCCTGGGCAATTCAATAGCGCTTTGATTTAACAACTCTGAGCCCTTTGAAAACATTTTGCCAAGAAAAGCTTGCCATCAACACGTATAATCTCTTATCAGAGGCCACTGAAAGCCTGGGCCCCGGGGTTAATTCCCCCATCGCAATGAGTTTCAATCAGCTCTAAACCCGCAGTGACATGAAAGCCACGGAGCCTCCGGCCGCCCAGAACCCACTGAGATCAACCAACTGGGGAGGATTACAGGGCCTGTTCCTCGGCGGGCTCTCCAGTGGGACGGGCAGACTCAAAAGAAAAAGAATAATTAGGGATAATTGCTTGTGTCCAAACACAAGCGTTAAAGCCCCTGTTCCCCTTTGGGACTTTGTGAGCCAGAATGAAAGAGACACCCCCTGTTTTGACAGCTGGGCGGGCGGGCGAGCGGGATCCGAGAAGGATGGAGGAAGGCAGACTCCGGAGCTGCTGGGAAAGGGAGTCAAAACGCTCCTGCCGCATAGCTGCTCTGAACCCGGCCAAGGGCAGTGGGAATATCGGGTCGACTCCAGGAGCCTCTCTCTTTGATCATAAAGGCAGGTTGAGAAGATAGAGATCAGGAAAAATCTACTTGTTTCTCCTCGCGTGAAACACCCACTTCTGACCCAAATGTCAGCACACTCACTTACTTAATTCAATCACCAGCCACCTTCTACCCACTGAACACACAAACACACACACCCCCAGACACTGGAAGAGGAAGCCCTTCCACAATCACCAGAGTTCAAGTAGCTGCCAGGGATGCTTGTGCAATATAATTATAATCCCAGAGTGAGATATCGATCAATAAGTATTACTAAGCATCACTGTGTATCATTATGTAACACATCCCAAAGATACAAACATTGGAGGACACCCTCTCATTCCCCTAAGCACGAAGATGCGCAAGTGTAGACACCCTCCCAACTAGAAGATTGAAGGGAGGGGAAAGAGAAACATTGAGGCCCAAGGTGGTCTGATTCATAGACAGCTGCAATCTAGAGGGAAGGTCTGGGCAATCTTTTATTAATGGAAACGCCAGTAGAATCTGTGTCAAACCAAATCGAACTAAAGTCGGGACCAAAACATAGAGGCCCCAGTCTCAAGCTTTTTCTGAGATTGATGTGCCTTTGGAGGAAATGATTTCTAAGCAGCTTTTTTTGAGAGATGAAACCCGAGGTTCACCCTTCAGGAAAACAAGAGGGAGAGGGAGAGGAGGAAAAGGAGGATGAGGAGGAAGAGAAAGAGGAGGAGGAGGACGACGAAGAGGAGGAAGATGAAGAGGAGAAAGAAGAGAAGGAATAGGAGGAAGAAAAGGGGGGGGGAGGAAGAAGAGGAGGAGGAAAACAAGGCATGGGGGATTGAACCAGCTGTCTAGCAAGCAAGGAATTTTCCCCCGGCTTAATAAATGGGCAGCACTCCCCGAGTAATTCAGAATGGAGGTGGGTGGTAGCTGATTCTAAGGGAGCGACCTGTTGCCCCCGCCCTCCCTGCCCTCTGAATGAGGCGATGGTAGAAAAGGCCAAACTTGTGTGAGGGAGCATCTCCCTGGACCACCCAAACACAGCAGGTTCAGAGCCGAGGCCAGCCTCTCAACCTCCGTACCTCCCCACTCCCTCCGCTACCCGTTCCAGTCTTCAAGTTCTGGTGAATCTCGACGCCTAAGGCCTGCTGAGGTTCAGGCAGGTCCTTCCTAGTCCATCCTTCCCAGCCCAGACTAAGATACTTAGAGGCTCGTGTTTATAAGCCCGCAGTAGGAGACCAAGGGCACGTCGTCTCCCCTTCCAGTTAGCCTCCCTTTCCCCCTTCCCCCACAATGAGCTCCGCCTTGTGCAATGGGAACTCTGCTGGTGGCCCGCAGGCTAGTCCTCGCCTACCAAGGGGCTCTTTTTCTTGTCTGCTCTCTCTCCAAATGGAGATCGTATGGTGAAGGGGAGAGGGGGGAAGGGAGACGGGGAAGCTACGCAACTCAGCCAAACAAGAGCAGACTAAAATTACACCGCTGAACAGCGCAGTGAACACGCCGGCATAAGTGATTCATTAAGGGGAAACCACATCCGACAAGAAAAGAGTTTTCTGAAAGGAGGGAGCTCCTCAAGTAGGCAGCTGGAACCCAGACACCCCAGGCGAGCACCTTCTCAAAGCGAGCACCCCTGCCTATTCCAGGCATGATTTAGCACCCACTTGGAGAGGTGGAGAAGGCCTTTGGTCCCGAGAAGGAAAGATACTAGTGATATGATAATTAAACAATATTTAGAGTGTCTTCCACTCAGCGCCCCGGAATGTAGGTGAAGCATCTGGGAGAGGGAGAACAGAAGAGACAGACTAAATAAGGTAGCCCCCAAGGTCGAAACATGCAGGAAGCACACTTTACCGGAGAATTTTTTTTTTTTAAATAAATGTGCATGTTTGTAGTGCCTGAAAATTCGACTCCCGGTGTGTCGGTAACAGATTGCATGTGTGACCACAGTTGATCCAAGCCTTCCGTAGACAATGACATAGGGGGCGCATTTTTCCAAATTTGTTGCGATGTCACAAATTCCTCGGTGTATAAGGAATCTTAAACGTAATCCGTGGCTGAGCAGAAGCTCCTACTAGCATTCATCCTTTCTTTTTGCATTGACAAGTTGCATTTCCCTTTATAGAATCCTTAGATTCACCCAAAAGTGCCCAAAGAAATGGATTCTCCCTCTGCAAAGTAGGGGGAAGAGGGGGAAATCACAAACCAGTTCACAGTGGTTTCTCCCTATGTGAAATTTGAGGGGAAAAATCACAATTCAATTCAAATAAATTATGTTTAGACATCTTTGAACTGATATACCCAATGGAAAGTCAAACTATTCAGGTCAGGACCTTTTCTGCAACTCATTGTCTTAGAGACATGCCTAGATCATGGAGAGATTAGAGTTGACCATCTAATTTTGCCAAGGTCTGAGTGCTGGTATGAGTTAGAGGCTAGTCTGAATCCACATTTTCCTGAGTTTGAAGTCAGGGTCTAGATAGATATCTAGGTCGCGATGCCTAATGATCCTTATTATTTGTCCAATTGAATTGAATTGAATTGCTATGTAGGAAGCAATAATATCAATGGCAGGCTCCTAAAGGACCAGAGGATGGAATGATGCTTAGATATACTTTTTTTTTTTTAAGGACATAGTCCCTGCCCTCAATGAGCTTATTATCTGATGGGGCAGGACAAATAATATATAAATTCAAATAAATATGATACAAGTTGGAATTTGATGAGGCAGATCCAAAGTGCTCCATGAACATTTTGATTTAATGCATGAAATGCTTAATAAAAATCAGATGGAATACTCAGTAAAAAGCATTCACTAACTTCTCAATATATGTTTGGTATAAAATTGCTTTCAGCTAAAGGAATGGAGGACTGCTTCATGGCAGACAGTTTCTGAGTCTTTAGGGAAGAGAAGAAGAGTTTTGAGACTAGGAAAACTGCCTGCCCAGGCAGGATGATGTAAGAGTAGAGTTGGTGATCTAGTTCTGCTAAACTTGCAATGTATGATGGTAATTAATATTAATTGAGACAGGAAAAAATCAGCTTGCTGACACAGTGGTCAGAGTGCCCTGCCTGGAGTCAGGAAAATTCATATACCTGAGTTTAAATCTGTCCTTTGACACTTACTAGTTGTGTGAACCTGAGCAAGTCACATAACCCTGTTTGCCTTAGGGTTTGTAATTTGTAAATTTGCAAAATTTGTAAAACAAGAAGGAAAAACCAAATCATTCCAGAGTCTTTGCCAAGAAAATCCTAAAAGGAATTGTGAAAAATCTGGCACAACTGATCAACAACAATAGAAAAGCAATGGATATAGAATTTAGAGCAAGAAGAGACACTAGTGTGACTTTATCCTTTTTCAGATGAAGAAACTGAGACCCAGAGAGGTTAAGTATCTTATATAAAGTCAGTCACATAATAAGTATTTGGACATAGATTTTTAATCCAGATCCTCTACTTCTAAATCCAGTGTTCTTTCCATCATATCTAAGCTTTTTCTTGGCAGGTTGGAGTGAAATTTTATTTTCTTAAATGTCAGGTTGAGGAGTTTGCATTCCTTTCAACCCCCAGATGTAATAGGGAGCCAGTGAAGGAGTTTGAGGCATGGTGAGGGTTATGAACATGGTGTTAGGTGCTATTTTGGGCATTTGCCCAAAACAAATAAACACAGTGGTAGACATTCAATAAACACTTGTGTCATTTAACTTAGTTTTGAATCCAACACTCAGTGTTTGTTAAAATGTACACAGCCTGACTTGAGTTCTTTGGAGAAGGGCATTTTATAATTAAAAGCAAAGTTATTATTTCCTTAAAGGTCTGCTTTGTCTTGCATTTCTGGCCAAAGGAATGTGCTACTGCTCATTTGAATGGATGGAACATTATGACTGGGATCGGAGAAGATTATTTCTTCTACAATGTAAGGATAATTTACCCATTGTTCTAAAAAGACAGAGAGAGAGAGAGAGAGAGAGAGAGAGAGAGAGAGAGAGAGAGAGAGAGAGAGAGAGAGAGAGAGAGAGAGAAATATTCTAAATTGAATTAGCATCTTCCACAAAATAAGTTGTGGTATCTGAGATAGAAGAACAATCCAAGCTCTCTGGGAGGAGGGAGTCACTAGATTATTTTACTTGTTTGGAAAAACTGTTAGAGAAGATGGAGAAGAGAGTATAGAATATATAAATAAGTAGTATAACATAGTCAAAGGAGCCCAGATTTAGAATCAACCACCTGAACTTAAATCTTGGATCTATAGCTTACTGTACAAATCCCTGCAGGTCTCACTTTCCTTAGCTACAAAATGGGGCTAAGAAAGAGGTGTGATGATATGGTCATTAAGATTCCTTCTAACACTTAAGATGCTGTGATCTTATGACAAATCCCACCTCTGACACATCATTAGGCAGGCTTGCTGAGCTTTATTTTCTCCTTTTGGCAAAACAGAAATATCTGCACCATTTAATTCATGGGATTGTTGTAAGGAAAGTGCTTTGTAAACCTTTAAGCAATATGAAAAAATGAGCTATTATTATTATTTTGTTATAAGCTTCAACTTAGTAGCATGACATTATGAATTTTCCCATCATCCCTAATTTTCTCCAGCTGCTTAATCATTCAAAAGGAGATTGACACAATCTAGAAAGCATAAGATTGAGAGAGATTTAACATTTAACCCATGAATATTACAAAGATATTTATTATACTATGTTGATTTCAACAACCTATAAAGTCCATGCAATTTAGGCAGATTTCATAGACCCAGGAACTATAAGCCACAAAATACCTAAAAGAAATCAGATTTGGGCAAGTAAAGAGTTTAATTTAATTTGTACTTCATCAGAAATGTTTGTTTTAAAAGCATTCATGAAGCATCGCTTGAGCCAGTTCTCTTGCTAAGTTCAAAACAGAACAGGTTTATGCCCTTTGGGCAATTACAATGTGAAAGACAAAAGGTGTGTATCTGCAAAATACTGCAATCAGATTGAACCCAAAAGAACAAAGGGAATTTATGTGTATTTTATAGTTATTTTTAAGAGATAAAATTGCACACAGTAGTTCTCAATAAATGTTTGATAAAAGAAGGGGGGAGCAAGGAAGGAAAGAGAAGAGGAAGGTGGAGGAAAAAGAGAAGGGAAGGAAAGAAGAAAAGGAAGGGAAGGGAAGGAGGGTACAATGGGGAGAAGAAAGGAAGATGAGAAAGAAGAACAGAGAGACATAGAAAATAGACCTGGAATTGTAAGCCAACATGGAAACTCCCTCTCTCTCTCCCTCCCCACTCCATTGTAAATATGCAAATAAAGGGCCAAGTTTTTTTCAGAATATTAAAGCCATATTCTTCATGGATATATATAATGTTAATAATTCAAAAAAACTTTAAAACATATCATGTATGTGTTTTCCCTCTGGAAAGCCTGTTGTTAAACATTTGCCAGCACAGGGTTGCCATGAAGCCAATATTATAGTAATAATCACTGATATTCTGGGTAAATGACACATAGATTCTAACTTCATTTGGACTAGTTTCAGCTAGGTAAAACAGTCAATTTCTGATCATCTTTGCAGAAATGACTACTCAGAGTCAGAATTAGGAAGGTGGAAGCCCCAGAATCAGACACCAGATGACTGAGACTAGATGACCTTCCCACAGGCAGTTTCCTGCTTAATACTCAGTGAAATCTGGGGCCCAGTATCCCAATGTCCCAATTCTCCTTTCTCCTCCTCTTTGTACAACTGATTTTCTAAGAATTGTTCCCCACCCCCATTCCCTCAATAACATTTCTGTCAGTGGGGGTGACCTCTAGCCTAGACAAGAAGACTGGCTAAAAAGGGATAGTGTTAAAAAGCTCTATGGAGAAATAAGAGCTGTAGTGTCACCAACCTGATTATGCCTTATTTCATTTATTTCTGCCACTTAATTCAATAGTGTGCAATTTTGATTTTTAAAAATTGTTTTTTAAATATTTGACAAAATTCAATACCCATTCTCTATTAAAAACACTAAAGAGTATAGGAATAAATGGAACTTTCCTTAAAATGATCATAGCATCTATTTAAAACCACCAGCAAGCATCATATGTAATGGGGACAAACTATTACCATTCCTAATAAGATCAGGGGTGAAACAAGGTTGCCCACTATCACCATTACTATTCAATATTGTTTTAGAAATGTTAGCTTTGGCAATAAGAGAAGAAAAAGAGATTTAAGGAATTAGAGTAGGTAATGAGGAAATAAAATTATCACTCTTTGCAGATGATATGATGGTATACTTAGAGAACCCTAGAGAATCAACTAAAAAGCTACTAGAAACAATTCACAACTTTAGCAAAGTTGCAGGATACAAAATAAATCCATAGAAATCATCTGCATTTTTATATATTACTAACAAAGTTTGGCAGCAAGAGAGCAAAAGAGAAATTTCATTTAAAATAACCATAGATAATATAAAAATTGCTTTTTACAAAATCATAAGTAAACAAATAGTTCTGTGAGTGGCCTCATACTCTACTTAATTTTTAACTCTCTAATGCATTTTTCATGTAAGTTATGGACTTGTTTGTGACTTATTTATTCTCTCCTATGGAGTATAAGTTTCTTGTAGGCAAGGACAAAGTTTCACATAAACTTTCTCCCTCCCTCCTCCCTCCTTCCCTTCTTTCCTTCTTCCCTCCTTCCCCCTCTGTGTTTGTGTGAGTATGAGAGAGCAATCTGTTTATAGGAGAAACGTTAAAAAGGTTATTGAGGCAAAACTAAGGTCAAAGTGACCTTCTTGGCCAATATAGATTGGGTCTGATTGAATCATGGCAGGAATTAACTCAGTTGCTCTCTGGTGCTACAACTCTGGGTAAACTTATTCTTGAAAGTGAGCATAGACACTGCCCCTAGAGGCCAGGAACCTCTCGGCAGCTCTAACCTGGACTGCATCTGATTTATCTCAATATCTATCTGAGATTGGATTCCTAGTGCTAGATTACAAAGCTAAACTCAGGTTGGGAAACTGTCAACAATTTACTGCATGTGGCCAAATGACAAGAAATGAATTTCTCAGTGTTAGGTGAATCTTAGGCAGATATCTTGTGAGTGTAATGAGAAGCTACATTTCAGATGGGACATACCTACAACTATGCATATATCCCTCCCTCCAGTCCTTCACCAGACACATACACTTGAAAGAAAATTTCTTCTACAAAACCTTTTCTAAATGAAACACTTGGGGAAGAGGGACAGAGAGGAGAAACAGATTTTTTATTTCATTGGTATAGTGTCTAGTAATAAAGTTCCCTCTATATCAATATAAATTGACACTTACTCTATGATTTGTGATCTTAAAGGGAGTTGCTTGAAAGATTGGGCAAGAGATTGCCCAATGTGAAATGTTCTTGACTCTGATGCTCATGTTCTGCCTTCTATGCAACATTTCCCATTAGAAAACATTTCCTTCTAATGAGTAGCATATGAATGAAATAATTTACTGCTAATAAATCCTATTTTATCACTGAGGACAGACATTTATTATGATCTACAACTTTCAAATCAATGAACAATTCAGTTCTTCATTTTGTAATGGCTTTGGGTTCTTGAAAGTGAACTTAGTGGAGTCCAGTATAACAGCTCTAAATACTCTGGAATAGCTTTGAGGACAGACCCAGCAGGCATCACCCAGAAAGTTTGCCTGCAAGAGATAATCTTTTGGACTCACAGAAAAACATCATAGAGCTGTGACTTGCACTGATGAGGGAAAAACAATGAAACCACAGATATTGAGAAACAATAAAGAATTTTCGAGGTTAACTAGCATTTTCTTGTATTCAGTCAATTAAGATGTATTAAATACCTTCTGTGATCCAGGCACTCTGCTTTGATTACTATTGTTTGGTACCATTTGACTCTTTGAGACCAGGTGAATTATATTGACTGTGGGGTTTTCTTGGCAAAGATACTAGAGTATCTTTTGCCACTGGAATGGTTTACCATTTTCTTCTCCAATTGATTAAGGGTTAAGTGACTTGACTTGGTCACACAGCTACAAAGTGTTTGAGTTTGGGATTTGAATTTAGGTCTTTCTGACTCAAGACTCAGCATTTTATGAGTCATCCAGCTGCCCAGGTTTTCAAAATTACTAAAGGTTTTCAAATAACTGAAACTCATTTCAATTTAACACACAATTATTAAGTATACTGGGGGGGATGGTTTTGGCTGTTCTTGTTTTGTTGATGTTGTTGTTATTGTTGTTGTTTTGAGAGGTCCAGATATATAGCTTCATCAGTCTGGGGAACTTCTGTAAAAACTTTCTCTACCCAATAGCAGATCCGTACTCCATAGTTGTATTAAGAATTTCCTGAAGGCCTTGTCAGATAAAGGAACTTCCCTATCATACCTCTAGTCACACAGCTAGGATATGTCAGTTCTTCCTGACTCCAACTGGTCCTGTATCTACCATACCTTTGTATATCTTGATTATGGATATTGACAAGACCAATGACTGTCAGGGTAGGACAATCAGAACCAGCACCGCCAGGAGGGATAAAAACAATAACAGCAGCAGCAGCAGCCTTTAATCACTTCTAGTTTCTGTGTGGCTCTGGGCTAGATGTTGTATAAAACAAGTTAAACTTATGATACATATCCTGTTGGCATGTCCCATTTTAAATAGATGATAATAATAAAGACGAAGAGAATTCAGATAACACATTAAACAAACCCACTCATTGAGTAATTCCATGTTATGTAAGCTAACTATTTGTATCATAAGGCTGAAACTGGGATCATATAATTTTCTCTGATGTATCAATACACATGTGATAATTTTATTACTATTACTCTTTAAGTCACTGCCAACAAATCACTATGGCTACCATTTATGGCCTGAAATAGTAGATTTAAAAACATCAATCAACAAGAAGTTATTAATGACTGAATTTTAATAATTAAAAATATAATAAATAGCAAATAACAAATTTGAATGAATCAAATAAAATTTAATATTTTACAAAAAACAGATTCATAGATTGATTAATTACTATGTGGGAGCACTATTCTAGATAGCAGGGATACAAAGACAAAAATGAAATAATGCCTGCCCTCAAGGAGCTTCTATGAGGCTGGGGATAGACATTAACAACTAAAGGAATCAGGAAAAGCTTGACATAGGAGCAGAACATGTATTAGGTAAGTACAAAACACCTATACTAGGCACTAAGAGGTAGTAAAATAGGTGTAAAACAGACTTTCCTCTCAAAGAACTTATAATTTAATGACAAGAAAAGGCAGGTACATAATCATGATATAGAAAAAAAGCTAAAAGTATGAATAAGATATAAAGTATCATGAGAAATTTGAAGAGGAAGAGTTTGCTTTCAACTAGGAGAAATCAAGAGAGATTTCATTGACAAAGGAGCAACTGAGTTGGGTCTTGAAGGAGAAGAGGACTTAAAATTAGGAAGACCTCAGTTTAAATCCCACCCCAGACATTAGGGTGATTCTGGTCAAGCCACTTAGCGTCCCTGAGACTCAGTTTCCTCATTTGTAAGTGAGGGTGATAATAGCATATTTTTCACCAAAGATCTATACATGCATATGGGTATCTATCTATCTATCTGTACACACACACACACACACACACACACACACACACACACACACAAAAATATAGCAAGGTACTTAACCTTGTTTGCTTCAGTTTTCTCATCTGTAAAATGAGCTGGAGAAAGAGATGGTAAACCACTCCAGTATCTTTGCCAAGAAAATTCTATGGACAGTATGGTCTACAGAGTCATGAAGACTCAAACATGATTGAGCAACAAAAAGGAACCTCTAAAAGTTTTTGAATGGAGAAGTGATATAAAGAACTATGCATGAGGAAGATTACATAGATAACAGTGCAAAGATTGGAGAGGGAATCAACTGGAGGCAGAAAGATAAATAAGGAAAAATTTTATGATGGCCAAGATAAGAAGAGATGATGGCCTGAATTAGGGTGGTTGAGGTGGACATGAAAAGGATGCACAGTATATTTTGGAGATAGAATCTGCAGGAGTTAGCAACTGATCAGACAGGGAGGAAGGAATTAAAGAAAATTGAGGTTGCAAGCCTGGGAAAACTGAAAGGATGGTGAACCTGTTAAGGAGAGAGCTAAATTTGTATGTTTTGATCTGTATTTGTATTTTTGATTATTTGTATATTTGGGGGGTAAAGATTTTAGGAATGTTGTATCTGAAATTTCAGTGAGAGACCCAAAGTGGAAATAACCATCAGGCAGTTGGAAATCTAGAAATGGAGTTCTATAAGGATAAATGATTAAGGAAGTCATTTGCATACAGAAAAGTATTCAAGTGGTGAAGTAGGGGAATGGAACAGAAAAGAGGGAAGGGAAGAGAAGAAAAAAGGGAGGGAAAGAGATCTTTGGCTGAGTAAGTGGTGGTAAACGAATGAGGAGTGTTGTCCAGTCATATACAAATCTACATGATTATTTGGGATTTTCTTGGCAAAGATACTGGAGTGATTTTCTATTTTCTTCTCCAGCCCATTTTACAGATAAAGAAACTCAAGCAAATAGGGTTAAGTGACTCATCCAGGGTCACACAGCTAGTAAGTGTTCAAGGCCAGATTTGAACTTGGGGCTTTCTACTTCTAGGTCCAGCACTCAGTAACACTGTGTCACTTAGTGTTCTATAAGAAACAAACAAAAAAAAATTGACTATTTCAAAAATATACAGATTTATATGTTCTGTTACAAAGTAAAGTGAGCAGATTCAGAACAATTTATACATTAGCAATGACATAGTAAAATCAACTTTGAAAGCTGTAAGAATTAGGGCCAATACAATGGTTCCATTTATAATTCAAAGGCCCCATGATGAAACATGCCATCTATTACAGAATTATGGTATAGATTTTGCATAATCCAATTGAAGGAATTTGTTTTGCTTGATTCTGCATATTTATTACAGGGAATTTGGTTTTCTTTTTCTTTTTTTCTTTTTTTTTAACAGTGGCTAATGAGAAAGAAAGCAGGTTTCTATAGTTTAAAAACAAAAAGATAAGAGTGTTATAAATGTGAATTATGTGCATTTACAGATGATGTCACCATATGTGTTTTATTTAACTGGCCTCCATTGTTACAATAGCTCACTCATGAAGTGGAAATAATCTGTAAATGTTTATAATGTAAAAACAAAACATATCAATAAATCTTTGAGGAAGAAAGCTTAAGATAGAACTAAGAGGGATACTCAAATATAAGGCAGTGAAAGGGTAAGGCACTAGCAAAAGAGAATAGGAAGAAATAGTCAGAGGAGAGGTAGAAAAACCACAAAAATGTAATGTCTGGAGAGTCTAAGAAAAAGGAAAATTAAGAAAGGGTGCCACACAGTGCCAAATGCTCCAGAAAGGTCATGGAAGTTTCTTGTTTGTTTTTAAGGGGAAAATCGAATTTGGCAATTGAGAGATCTCTGGACAGATTTTTTTTTAGGAGAATAGTGAGAAAACATATCTTTCCAGAAGGCACAGCTTAATTAAGGATATTCCAGAGAGTCAAGTATATGGAGCTAAAGAAATATTTAACTTGCCACTCAAGTCAAAGATAAACCAGATTCCATCACATACATGTGCGTGCAGTGTCTGGTTAGCCCTAGGGGAAGAGTTTCTCTATTAGTAGGCTCAGCAGGTTCAGACTACATTCTTCTTCTCTTTTGATAGTGCTTTTTTCCAATTTACATGTAAAGACAATTTTCAAAATTCAGTTTTTGGAAGATTTTGAGTTCCAGATTTTCCTCTCTCTCTCTCTCCCTTCACCCCTCCTCAAGATGACAAGCAATCTGATATAGATTATATATGTGTAATCATATAAATTACATTTTCACATTACTCGTATTATGAAAGAAGAGAAACAAAACGAAAAATCATGGGGGGGAAAAACACAAAAAATGAAAATGGTATACTTTGATCAGCATTCGGACAATTCCTTTTCTGGATGTAGATAGCACTTTCTATCATGAATCTTTTGGACTTGTCTTGGATCATTATTTTTCTTCTTTTTTATATATTTTAAATTTATTTATTTAATGTTTTCCTTAGTTACATTTAAAATAATTTTTATTTTCAAAACATAGGCAAGGATAATTTTTCGACATTGATCCTTGAAAAACCTTGTGTTCCAATTCCCCCCCTTCCACCTCCTCCTCTAGATGACATGTAATTCAATATATGTTAAACATTGTAAAAAATCTATGTTAAATCCAATATAGCCATACATATTTATACAATTATCTTTCTGCAGAAGAAAAATCAGATCAAAAAGTTAAAAAAAAAAAGAGAAAGAAAATAAAATTCAAGCAAACCACAACAAAAAGAGTGAAAATGCTATGTTGTGATCTACCCTCAGTTCCCACAGGCTTCTCTCTGGATGCAGATGGCTCTCTTCCTCACAAGGCCATTGGAACTAGTCTGAATCATCTCATTGTTGGAAAGAGCCAAATTCATCAGAATTGATCATCACATAATCTTGTCTTTGCAGTATATAATAATCTTCAGGTTCTGCTCCTTTCACTTAGTATCAGTTCATGTAAATTTCTCTCGGCCTCTCTGAAATCATCCTGCTAATTGTAAAACAATTTGTTTTTACATTGGTTTTTAAAAAAAACTTTTGAGTTACAGAATCTTTCTCTCATACTCACTCTCAATCCCTATTAAGAAATCACATGTGAAGTTATACAAAACAATTTTGGATCATTATATTGCTGAGAAGAGATAAGTCATTTACAATTGATCACTACATAATGTTGCTGCTACTATGTACAATGCTCTCCTGTCACTTCATTCAGCAATAGTTCATGTACGTCTTTCCATATTTTTCTGGAATCTACCTGCTCTTCATTTCTAGAATAATCACACTAGAGTAAATTACATTCTTAAGTAAAGAGATTGGAGTAGCTCTAGAATTCACCTTGTAATCTTCAGGATGGACTTAGGATGGTATGGAGTGTTGACACAACTTTCTGGAAGGGGAGAAGTGGTCGTCAGGATAATATTATGACCCCCAATTCAATAGTTTTAATAAAAGGCTATCATCTTATGGCATTCTTTTACTTTAAAATAACCCTTAGCAATTAGATGTCTCAGCAATCTGTAAAGTCAGTTGTATCCACAATGTAGATATGGGGTATCTGAGGAACCTCATATCTTTCTTTGTGTTTATATTTATGTTCCAACTTAGCACAATGCATGGCATGTAGTAAGCATTATTAACTTGACTTAGAGGTCTTTTCATTCCTGGGAAACTTTGAGGCAATCCTAAATTCCCTATGCCTATCACAGATAGGAGAAAGTTGTTCCAAGATTAATTAATTAATGTTCCAAGACTGAATCCCAGGCCAAGAGTACAGGCCTCAGCCATAAGCAAACCAGCTTAAGTGTGAAATAAACTGTTCTTTTCGGCATGAAGAAGCTAGTGGGGAGTGATTTCAACACTAGGAAAATTTGGGTTCATTGTTTCCATGGCATTGTACTTGGCAGATCCACTTCCCCTAAACCAGTCTCCTCACAGAAAAGATGTGTCAGGGTGAGGAGCAGGCAATCAGTGACCATGAAATGGCCTAAAACACCCCCTAATTGCTCACTAAACTCTTGAGGATACCCCACCGATCTTTCTGTATGTCCTCCCAATCCTGTTCTTCACCAGTCCTGACATCTCAGAACACCAGAACTCTGCTTTTGCTTATGTTTTTACCACCCAGTTTGGAGTTTGGGGCCATGGTGAAGGGAAAGGGAGGACTTAGTTTTCTATTTATTTGTATTTGCAGAACCACAGAGTGCCAAGGTGCTAATTGGAACAATGTTTGAGCAAACCATGCTTTCTATTGGGTTTTATTTTTCTGGTATTATGACAAGTTCACATAAGCTTTCAACAGTTCAATCCATCAGAGTTTCCATCATTTGGCCACTGATTTGAGTCACCTTTGCATGCTTATTTACAGAAAATCACTGAATAAGAATATACAGCAAAAAATGAGCAATGTCTCCTTTCCCTTTTTCTGCATTTAATTAAAAAATCTCCTCTAAATCCGACTTCTCCTTCTTACATGTCAAAAATGCATTTTGTTTTGACAACATGATTGCTGATGTAACACATACAACTTTCTGGAAGGGGTAAGGGGAGAGGTAGTTGTCATGATAATATTGTGACCCAAAGGCAATAGTTTGGTAAAAGGCTGTCATTTTATTGTGTTCTATTACTTTAAAATATTTGGCAAATAATTTAGTAGCATAAGATTTACTGCGCTCTTTGGGGGAGGAGGTATATTCTAATTTTGTACAAATGTGAAAGATGCTTGTTTAATGGATTAAGATTATTTTAAAATACTTCACAGTGGAAGGTGCTAATACAAATTAACATTCCTTTGGCAGATAACATTTATTACTTCATTCGTTTCCTTTATGTCTACATTTGTTTCTTTTATGCCTGTGGTTTACAAACCACAGCTCTAACATTTTATGGCTTTAAAATGGTACAGTGGAGAAGAACCCTTAAGGGGAAAAAGTTTTGGTAAACTCGAAGCCATTGGTAAAGAAGCCTATGGGCCCTCCCATAAGCATGTCTGTATTTGTTATCATTGCTATTGAGTAATAACAATTGAACACATGGCAAGTCAATGAATAATTATTTTAATTCATTTTTATTGGTAAAAATATAATAATGATGCTGATGGTGATTCATTTTTACAGCTCTTCAAGGCTTACAAAGGATTTTCTTTAGAATAATCCAGTGGTTTAGAATTAAATGGAATATTATGAGAGAAGTAGAGAGAGTATCTCCAATAATTTAAGTGACTTGTTCATGGTCACTGAGTTAGTCTAATGTCCCAGGTGAGATGTGAATCCCTACTCTTTCAACCATGCTGCACTGACTCAGCCTACACTAAGATCATTTGTTCTAAATAAAAATGCTGCACATTTTCTTCTACATTCATTCTTCTAAACACACAATAACTAGGCAGTCATCCATTTCAGATCAATTAAACAACCAGTGGTAAAGAGCCTGCTTTGTGCTGAACACTAAATATAATCTGAAAATACAAAGCAAAAATTAAATAATTCCTGTCCTCAAGGAGCTTACAATCTATAAGAGAAGTAAAAATGGTATTATCCATCAGCTCAATTGTAATTTGACCTTGGTTTTTTAACTTTTTCCTTTTCAAACTGTATATCATTACTGATTGCTTTCTTTGCTTCCTTTCCTGCTTAATTTAGTTCTTAGACACCCCTCCAAAATGAGGATAATAATGGCACTCTCCTCCCAAAGTTGTTGTGAGGATCAAATGAGATAAATGCTTAGCATATGGTAGGTACTATGTTATTGCTAGTTATTGTTATTGTTATTTTTGATACATTATAAATTTGTGTACATATTGTATCCTCCCACACCACTCCAGAAGAATGTAAGCTTTTTGAGAGGAAATAAATATTTATTTAGCACCTACTGTATGCTAAGTATTTTATCTCATTTTTTCCTCACAACAGCCCTAGAAGGTAAGTGTTATTATTATTATCCTCACTCTACAGTAAAGGAAACTGAGGTAGACAGAATGGAAGTGATTTGTTACACAGCTAATAAGTATCTGAAGTCACTGAGTTGGAGTTAGAAAGATTCATATTTCTGAATTCAAATCTGGCCTCAGATATAGCTGTGTGGTCCTAGGCAGGTCACTTAGCTTTGTTTGCCTCCGTTTCCTCATCTGTAAAATGGGTTGGAGAAGGAAATATCAAACCACTCAGCATCTTTGCCAATTAAAAAAAAAAAAAAAACAAAATGGGATTATGGAGAGTAAGACACTACTGAAACAAGGCAACAGTGGTTTTCAGATTCTATGCTCAACACACTATCCACCATGCCACAAGGAAAGCTTTCCTTGATTTCCTTTTTAAGGAAAGCTTTAAAAATAAACTTGCCTTAGTATTCCCAAAACCTTGCACAAGTATCTGACACATGATAGGGCACAATGAACTCATGTTGGCTTGAACTGAATTCCCTTTCCCATCGACTCTGAAAACGGCTCATATTTACCATTACCTGAAAGTCATTGATTCCAAAAGAAGTTGCTAATTAGGACCAATGTCTGCAAAAGAAAGTGACCCTTGTAGGGTGAGGAAAGGAAAAGAATGATCGAAATTGAACTCAATCTTAAGAACAGAGGAGCCATAGTGACTCAGCTCCAGTTCTCTAGCCTCCTGGGCACCAGACCTCCATAAAGCACTCCCACATGATTTGGTGTTAAAAGTCATTAAAACATGTAAACATTTTCTCAATACACAATTAAAACTCCACCTCCCTAACAGGTGCCCTTTGGTGCAATCAGGACCAATTTTATGTGTTGCTGTTACTCTATTGCTTTGATGATTTGCTCCACTTGATGAAGTGTAGATGAGAGTCTCCTGCCTGGGCAATTCTTGGGCTATTTGCAAAGAAGCCTCTGTGGATTCAAGCCTTTCCTTTGTTTAAGGTCAATCATGTGATGCTTGCAGATGACTGACAACAGCAGCCTTGTCACAACATTATTTCACCAGGATAGTAACTAGCCATCGTAAATTCCTCATTTAATAGTTTATTGCAGGTTGTATTCTATTGACAGTGTCCTTGTTTTACAACATGGAGCAAAATCGCTTCTAGTCAGTAAATGCACTTGAGGCCCAGGACCCTGTTTAGTACCCTCAGGGAAAGCCCAGCCTTTCATGAAATGAATCATAAATAGTTCAGTTAAGGAAACCATAATAAGGGGGGGGGGGGGAGGGTGGAGTGGGAGGGGGTGGTGCAGGGGCAGGACAGAAGAAGGAAAAAAAAATAAGTATTTGGGAGCTAGGAGACAATATTCTTCCTTCCACCTAAATGAAATCAATTGCTAAAATAGTTCCCATTTTTTCCTTCTCAGATGACGACTAAAATTGAACACAGATATGATAAAGACCACACTGACACCTTGAATTCTTGGGGCACGAAAAGGAGGCAGGCACTACCACCAACAGAGAAAAGGCTCATATTTTGTTAGTATTTCTACATCTTGAGTTCAGATTCAATACTCCAGGGATCTCTGACACTATCACTTCTTATAAGTATCAGACCACCCACTAGCACTCGTTGCTGTAGGAAGCCACAAAGAAATAGAAATTAATCTAAAAGAAGAGTTAAGACAAAAATGAGATTAGAAGAATATTTCCCTTTTTTCTTTCTCTTTAAAAATGTCTCTTCTTTGATTAAAAAAAGATTTTTTTAAGAAAAAATCCTGTAAAATTTCTATATGTCAAATCCATATGTGTCTAATCATATTTTTGATATATCACTCTGCCTAATCATTAACTTTAAATGTCATATAAGAATTTGTAATACATAGTAAATCATTTCAGAGGGATAATTTAAAGTGGGGTGGCTAATGTAAAACATTCTAGTTTTCACCGCAGTTGGATGCCAAATTGTTGTGGGGAGGGGGGCTGTTTGATATATAAGTTGACATAAATTATAGTGAGTATAAATCTCTAATGATCTAGTAGAAGTTGTAGATTATTGAATTTAAAAGATGAGAAAAGATATTAGCGATAAGGAAGGTTGTCAGATCCTTTTTACATCTAAACTGAAGAACTGTTGCTGTTTAGGGGTTTCAGTCATATCTTATTCTTTGTGATCCCAATTCTCTAAAATTTCCCCCTTTAAAAAAAGCGTTTAAGCAAACTTTAAGCTCCTTGTTTCAGAGGGTGCTAAAATTCTAGTAGTATGGTGGAACTTAGAGAGTATTGAATTCAGGAGATGGAGTGGGAAGGAGGATAAAATATTAACTACAATGAAGACTGCCCAGATACTACTTTATATAAGAATTCAGAAATTAGTCCCTAAGTACTAAACCTTCAATAGACCTTTTAATTTTTTTAAATGGCCTTCCTTATGATGTCCTTGATGGCAAAACTCAGAATCTTATCTTGAAATTGCAATTAACCAATTACAAATCAAGTGGTTATTTTTCTTCCTTCATCTCCTACAAAGATGAAGACATCTTAGTGGAAATATTGTTCATATTATAAAAAGTAGCAGCACATGAGTGGAATCAAGCACAGTTGGTGCTGCAGGGAGTCAGTAACATGAAACATCTCAAGTGACAATAATTTTGAGCCGAAAAAGTAGAAATGGCTGAATTTCTTGATTTTAAAAGGATGCCACAAGATGAAGAAAAACACTAGTTTCTGGGGGAGTCATTTAACTTCCCTTTTAAGTCTTCCTCTTTTTTAAAACGATGTCATCTAAAAGAAAAAAATAGTATGTCAAAATAAGTTAGGGGTTTTATTCTGAATTTTGCACATTAAGTTTTCTTATTCCAGTGACCTAAAAGTGAATAAGCTATAGACAACTGCTGTTTTTCTGCCACCCCAATACTCAGAATTCACATCTGTCTGCCAGCTTCTTGGGAGGGGGAAATGAGACATATGCATTTTAACATGTTCCAAGTCTATGGCCCCAGGGGAAAATCTACCTTTCACCATATATGGCCAAAGCATACACTCTAGTCTAACCAAGGCCTCTGTGCAGATATTTATGTAGCATCTCTCTCCCCCCCCCCATTCCCACCCCCAGGTTGGCATGACTTTAAGGAAATAACTTAGGGTGGTCCCTGCAAAGTCAGTCTCCTAAAGTGTGAATGTTACAAATGGAAGAAACTATAAGATTTTCCCAAACTATGGTTATTCCTATCAGCATATGGACCATGCATATTTCCATAGACAAAGAATCAAAGACATTGTCTAAAAAAGTCTGTGCTTAATATGTTATTATTTTTTAATTCTTTTTTTGGTTATTGGTTTATGTGAAATTGGTGATCTTGATTCATTCCTTAGTTCTCAGAAAGACTTTTCATATCCTGGGGATTAGGGCAATATAATTGTAAGTGGATCATTTAGATTAAAACAATGAAAGTCCAAAGGAGACATAGTGCTAATGTGAGGTCTGAGGGGAATGGGAGGTGGAGCAGCAAGGAGGATATTTGATACATAACCATATCCCTCACTGAACTACCTTGAATCCATTTCTCTCTGTTATAAACAATTTTATAAAGAACATAAAGCAGGCATTATGCAGTCACAGCTGTTCCATCAAATACTTTTCTCCTCCAATGAAGTCCTGCTCTGATGCCTCATTGGTGTCTTGGGTTTTTTAAAGGTTTTCTTCTTTCTCTTTAAAAACATTTTACTTAAAAGGGAAGTATAAAGTTAGGAAAAAATCTTTACAACTAGTGTTTCTGATAAAGATATCATTTCTCAAATATATAAAGAACTATGTCAAATTTATAAGATTACAAATCATTCCCCAAATGATAAATGGTCAAAGGATATGAACAGACAATTTTCAGATGATGAAATTAAAGCCAGCTATAGTTATATGAAAAAATGTCCTAAGTCATTACTGATTAGAGAAATGCAAGTTAAAACAACTTTAAGATACCATCTTATACTTCTCAGATTGGCTGACAGGAAAAGATAAGGATAAATGTTGGAAAGGGTGTGGGAAAACTGAGACACTAATGCATTATTGGTGGAATTGTGAAATGATCCAACCACTCTGAAGAACAACTTCAAAATATGCTCAAAGGGCTTTAAAACATTGCATAACCTTTGATCCAACAGTGCCATTACTGGTTCTATATCCCAAGGAAATCATAAAGGAGGGAAAAGTACCCACATGTGCAAAAATGTTTGTAAGCAGCTCTTTTTGTGGTAGCAAAGAACTGGAAAATGAGTAGATGCCCATCAGTTGGAGAATGGCTTAACAAATTGTGATATATGAAGGTAATGAAATATTATTGGTCTATAAAAATGACAAACAAGCTGATTTTAGAAAAGCCTGGAAAGATTTACATGAACTAATGCTAAGTGTTACAAGCAGAAACAGGAATATATTGTATATAATAACAACAAGAATGTACAATAACCAACTAAAAAAAAAAGAAAAAAATTTTACATTTTGGCAAAAATAAAAATAAAATCTCACAACATCTTTCAACCAGAAAAGCAGAAGTAACTTCTTCTGAGCTAGAAATGCTTTAAACATGAGCCCAGTTACAAACTAACTCAGTCATTCAAAGATCAATCTCATGAAGTACAGAAATGCTGATTACAAAATGGATCAGAATATCCATCAATGCCTAGCAATTCACAAAAACCATCTACTACAGCATGAAGGAGATGGTATCTGCATCAGTACAAGGAGTTCTCACACTAATTAAATCATGGACCCCAATGGAACAAAATGAAATTTTAATCAATTGTAAGATATTGAATGATAACTGAATAGCCTCCAATTTTTTAATCACCTTTTTGCTTTCCATGTCTCCTTCTTACTCTTCCATGCCTTATTCATCTTAAACTTATTATTCATTCTCATTGTGATCTGCAATTTCCCACCACCATCCCCTGTATTTTGCCAGACCATCATTCCTGTACTAGTGTTACACTTTCCATCCTTTCACATCTTAACAATTTAACAAATCAATTCAACTGTACTTTATCCCTTATTTTTTTTTATCCTATTTATATGATCTTATCAAATTCTAGCATTACTCCATCTTCCTTTGGTCTACTTATGTGTCACTAAATAGAGCTGGAGACAATTTGGCGACTCTTCTGAAAATTGATGTTTCCTAATCTCAACTGGAGAAGCTATGTGGTACAGTAGATAGAGTGCTGAACCTGAACTTGAGAAGATTTATCTTTCTGAATGCAAATTTGGCTTTGGACACTTACTGAGTGACCCTGGACAAATCACTTAATCCTGTTTGCTTCAGTTTCCTCCTCTGTAAAATGAGATGGAAAAGGAACTGACAAACTACTTAAGTATCTTTGCCAAGACTATCCCAAATGAGGTCATGAAGAGTTGGATATGATTGAAAAACAACTAAAAAGCAATGTCAACTGGGCCCTCACTGCATCAAGGCAGTTCTTCTACTATTCCTAATTAATTTACTATTCCACTTCCCACAACAGCTGCTCCAAACATTCTTTTCTTTCTTCAATTCTCCAATAATAACCCTTCTCTTCATACTCTCAGCCAAGAACCTTACCTCATACTTTATAGGAAAAAATTAAAGTTATTCACTGAGAATTCCCTCTTTTTCCTTTCTCCTCATTCCTTTGACTTTGTCCTCCATTATTTTCTTCTTTCCTTCAGTCTCTCATGAAGAAGTGGCCCTTCTTACTAAGACCAACCTCTCTACTTGTCATCCAAGTGATCCCTTCCCCTTCCTACTTTCTCTAACACATTACCCTCACTATCATCTTAACTCTCTCTCAAATCTTCATTCTCTCCCTATATATTTGCTCTTTCCCTAATACCTACAAAACAAACTCCCCTCTATCCTTAAAACTTTGACCAAATCCTACCATCCCTACTTTCATCCTATTCTTCTCTATTTCTTAAACTCCTTAACGAAGTTACCGTTTCTCCTCTACCACTTCCTTTCCTGGAACTTTCTACTTAACCTCTTCCAGTCTAGCTTGCAACCTTACTAGTCAAGAAAAACTTCTCTCTCCAAAATCACTAATGATCATTTATTATTGAAATCTCATTGCTTTTTCTTTATGCCTTTGACTTCTCTTAAACTTTTAACATTATTGACCATCCTCTCCTGGTATATATTCTCTCTTCTCTGGAGTTTTTGTGACACTCTTTTTTCCTCACTTTACACATATCTATTTGAATCTTTGTTGCTGATTCATCCTTGACACACCTCCTAACTGATGGATATACTCCATGGCTTTGTCCCAGACCCTCTTTTCTTTTCTTTCTATGTTGTTTTCCTTAGTGGTATCATCAACTACCATAGGTTCAATTATTCTTTCTGTGCAGATGATTACCAGCTGTGTCTGTCTAGTTTCTTGCATAAATTATACTCCTATACCAACAGTTCCTTAGCTGACTTTAAAAACAAATATCAGACATCTCAAACAACATTAAAAAATCATAATCTTTATCTCTATCAGTAAACCCATCCTATTTTTGAACTTTATTTGTTGTTGAAAGAAGTTTATCAGCACCTTCCTAATAACCTAATTTCAAAACCTTGCTGTCATTCTCAACTCTTCCCTTATACTCATTTCATATACTCAGTCAGTTGTCAAATATTAACTCTTCTGTCTCCATAATATCTCCCATATATACTTCGTCTTCATTCAAAGTTACCACCTGTACTGAAACTCATCATCTCTTGTCTGAACCAATATGACTACACATTGCTCCGTATAGAGGACGTTTCTTCTGTTTCTGTCTCTTGTATTGACTTTTTCCCATGCCTGGAATTCATTGTCTCCTCACTGTGGCTTCTTAGAATCTGATTTCCTTCAAGACTCAGTTCAACTCACTTGCCTTAGAGCTATTATGAAACATCACAGGATGACTTTCTTGGGAAAATATATGATTGTAAAAAGTGTCTATGAATCAAATAACACTTTCAAAATTAATTTGTATTTGATTAATCAAAATTACATCTGTATAAGTTTCATAAATAACAGTAACTCATTGTAAAAGATCATATGTTCATCATAAAAAAATGTGTTTGGTACTTATTCTGGTCACTTACATTTTTTTTGTGGGGGGGAATAAAGATGAAAGTGACAGTGGGTATGCATACCCTTTGATCCAGCAGTGTTACTATTGGGCTTATATCCCAAAGAGATCTTAAAGGAGGAAAGGGACCTGTGTGTGCAAGAATGTTTGTGGCAGCCCTGTTTGTAGTGGCCAGAAACTGGAAACTGAATGGATGCCCATCAGTTGGAGAATGGTTGAATAAATTGTTGTATATGAATGTTATGGAATATTATTGTTCAGTAAGAAATGACCAGCCAGATGATTTCAGAAAGGCCTGGAGAGACTTACATGAACTGATGCTGAGTGAAATGAGCAGGACCAGATCATTATATACCTCAACAACAATACTATATGATGATCAATTCTGATGGACGTGGCCTCTTCGGCGATGAGATGAACCAAATCAGTTCCAATGGAGCAATAATGAACTGAACCAGCTTCACTCAGCGAAAGAACTCTGGGAGATGACTAGGAACCATTACATAGAATTCCCAATCCCTCTATTTTTGTCCGCCTGCATTTTTGATTTCCTTCACAGGCTAATTGTACAATATTTCAAAGTCTGCTTCTTTTTGTACAGCAAAATAACTGTTTGGACATGTATACATATGTTGTATTTAATTTATATTTTAACATGTTTAACATGTATTGGTCAATCTTGCCATCTGGGGAAGGGGATGGGGGGAAGGAGGGGAAAAATAGGAACAAAAGATTTTGCAATTGTCAACGCTATAAAATTACCCATGCATATAACTTGTAAATAAAAAGCTATAATAAAAAAAAGTGAGAGTGGGGAAAAAAAAGACTCAGCACAAGTGCTCTATGAAGCTTTCCTGATCCCCCTGGTTCTCTGTAATTTCTCTTTAATAACTGCCTAATTGTATTTATAAGTGTAATAAAAATGATGGCCTTGAGAACATATATAAATTTAATCTATAGATTATCTAAAAACCTTATTTTAGCCACTAACTCTACATTTTTCATATTGGTATGTATGAATATGTGTTCGTGGGTGTATATATGTATATAAACCTATTCTAGAACTACAAACAAATAGTAGCTGATTTAAGTTCTATTTTCTTTCCCTTCCCTTGTCTACCCTCTGGTGGAGGTGTTAATGAACAATCAAAATGTAACAAAGGTGATGAGCAGAAAGGAAATAAGGACAGCAAGAAGCTTTAGCAACGAACAAACTGAAAAATAAGCTCCTGAACCACTGAATCAATGGTAACTGGCATTAAGACAAAGGAAACTGGTATTGGTCTGAAAGTTTTAATAATTCTTTTCGCTTTGGATTATCTTGTAAAAGGATCTTTCTGACTACATCATAAAATGTGAGTAATATACCAGAATCAGGAAGAATTGAGCATTTAAATTATGTGTTGTTGATGAATTTATCTTTTTTTGTATTTTTTTATTAAAGCTTTTTATTTATAAAACATATGCATTGGTAATTTTTCAATATTAACCCTTGCAAAACCTTTTGTTCCAAATTTTTCCCTTCTTCCCCCCACCTCCTCCCCTAGCTATCAGGCAGTCCAATACATGTTAAATATGTTAAAATATATGTTAAATCCAATATATATATATATACATATTTATACAGTTATCTTGCTGCAAAGAAAAATCAGATCAAAAAGGAAGAAAAAACTGAGAAAGAAAACAAAATGCAAGCAAACAACAACAGAAAGAGTGAGAATGCTATGTCGTGGTCCACACTCAGTACCCACAGCCCCTTTCTCTGGGTGTAGATGACTCTCTTCATCACTGAACAAGTGGCACTGGTTTGAATTATCTCCTTTTAAGAGAGTCATGTGTCCATCAGAATTGATCATTATATAGTCTTGTTACCATGTATAATGATCTCCTGGTTCTGCTTATTTCACTTAGCATCAGTTCATGTAAGTCTCTTCAGGCCTCGCTGAAATCATTCTGGTGGTCATTTCTTATAGAACAACAATATTCTATAACATCCATACAACATAATTTATTAAACCATTCTCCAATTGATGGGCATCCACTCAGTTTCCAGTTTCTTACCATTACAAAAAGGGCTGCCACAAATATTTTTGTATATGTGAGTCCCTTTCCCTCCTTTAAGATCTCTTTGGGATATAATCCCAGTAAAAACACTGCTTGATCAAACAGTTTGCACATTTTGATAACTTTTTGAGCATAATTCCAAATTGCTCTCCAGAATGATTAGATCCATGCACAGTTACATATTGGTGAATTTTTCATCAGTATTCTTTAGCAACTTTTGATAAATCTTTGGACTAAATATATTAATAAGGGCAGGTAGGGGGCACAATGAATAGAGTGATAAGTTGCTAGAATCAAAAAGACCTGTGTTCAAATACAGACACAACATGTTTACCAGATGTGTGACCCTGGGCAAGCTTCAGTTTTTTTATCTATAAAATTATCCAGAAAAGGAAATAGCAAACTACTCTAGTATCTTTGCCAAGAAAACCCTAAATGAAGTTATTATAAAGTCCCTCACAATTCAACAACAATATTAATAATCCAGAAGCAGTTGTGTGTATATATGCTTGCATGTATTTATGTATGTATGTAGACAGACTCTCCTTGCTAAATTTATAGGCACCTGTGAAGTACAGAGATTGAGAAAAAGATTCTGAACACCATTTCTCTTAAAGCTATCTCTATTAACCTAAATTTAGTTGATATGATTTCTTAAGGGGATGAGGAAAGAGAGGAAAGAGATCAAATATTTTCTTTTTGCAAATTACTTTCTAATTCTCTCTGGCTCTTTGCCTTCAAGTTGATGTTTTTCTCTTTCTTAGTTCTTCTTATTGACTTGGTGGTTTATGAATATTTCTATAATACTCCAATATTTGCTGTAGTTAACATCTCAGAAGAAGGAATTTTCTTTGAATATTTCTGTTTTCCTTCTCCTGTTCTTCATCATTGGGAGTCTTCTAATTAAAACTGGGGACTCTTAGGACTAGAATCTGCAGGCAGGGATATATAAGGGAGGTGGATATGAAATTTAAATACCTCAAATCCCTTATCTAGCAAATAAATGGGTTAAACAAAAGACCCTTCGATGTGTAAAATTCTATGATTATATTGTTGAAGCAGAAAAATTGCCAAGGAAAAATGCCAGGATTACTTGGAAGAGTTGTGCAAAAAAGAGAAAGGGTGGGGTTGGGAATAATTAGAAGTAGGATGAAAGGCAAACTAATAATGATAATAATAATAATAAAGGGCTATGGAAATTATTCAGTTTCAGTTGTGTGTACAAGTTGTCTCCATGTCCAGAAGCTTTTCCGTCTTCAATCCTCCACTCTCAGAATCCTTAGCTAGCTTTTAAACTCTGCCCAAATGCTACCTCCTATGTGAAGTTTTCCTAATTCCCCAAGTTCTCACTTCCTCTTAAAATATCCCCAGTTAAATGTCCTCCTCCTTTATTTTTTGTGTTTTGCTTTCTTTCTTTTCTTTTCTTCCTTCCTTCCTTTCTTTCTTTTTCCTTCTTTTTTTTTTTTTTTTTTTTTTTTTGAGGCTGGGTAACTGGCTCTGAGGATAGAGTGTCTCAACCCAAGTCAGAAAAACTCATCTTCAAGAGTTCAAATCTGACTCTAGACATTTACCAGCTGCTTGATATTGGGCAAGTCACTTCACCCAGTTGACTTCAATTCCTTATCTGGAGTGAAAGCTGAAGAAGGAAATGGCAAAACACTACTATATCTTTGCCAAAAAAAACTCTAAATGGGATCACAAAGAAATGGAAACAACAATTCTGTATTTACCTATTAGTGTGTTTGTGGAATCCCCCTTCCACCACCACAAAATAGAAATTCCTTGAGGGGTGGGGCTATTTTGTTTTTGTCTTTGTAAATCCAGCATCTAGGACAGTGCCTGGCACTTAGTAGGTGCTTCATAAATATTTGCTGATTGATATCTTGAATTGAATAAAATGTGAAAAAAAAATTCTAACACACTCAGATTCTAAAAACCATTGAACCCAGGACACAGGATTACAATATGGCCTCAGTTTCCTCATCTGTGAAATGAGAGGGTTGTACTCAATGCCACCTGACGTTTCTTGCAGCTCTCAATCAAGGCTGTTGTGTTCCTACATGCTGCTAGAGGAACGACCTGCAGTTGCTCTGGAGAAAGAGCTGAATTTGCCCTTAAGGAATGGATTCAGTTGGGTCCAGGAGAACCCCCTAAAAGGGAGCAGGAGAACTCAGGTTAAGGAATTGAGTTTAGCGCTACAGAATTAATGACAGCTCGGGACCCAAGCCGCGCGAAGTGGGCTGCACCTACATTTGAGCAGTTTTTCTCCTCTCTTATCCTCTACCCCCAACCTAGATGCCCCCTCCTCGCCTTCTTCCACCCTTGCTCCCTGGGCTTCTCAGCTCCATTCTCCCACGAAGCTCAGCTTCTTCTCCCTTACACCACTTCTTCCCCTCCCTCCCCCCACCCCACCTTCTCACACACAATGAGCAGATCCGAACAGCTCTAAGATTGGGGGACAAGGAGCACACAATTCACTACGATCACCTCCCATCTCTCCCAGTCCCGGGCGGGGGTAGGAGGATCGGGGGGGGGGGGGGTGGGAATGGGGGCCTGACAAGACAGGCAGACAAACTACCAGACACAGAGACAGACACACACAAACTTACAGAGACACTGGCATTGATACAAACATCGGCAGTGAGCCAGATACATAAACTCACATACGGTCACAGGACAGGCAGACAGAAAGACACATAAACTAACAAATACAAACTTACAGAAACACAGACAGGGGCAGAAGGATAGATACATAGATTGACACATACACAAACCTGCAGAAACACAGACACAGGCAGACAAAAAGACACGTAGACTGACAAGATACACATAAATCTACAGACAGACAGACAAGTAGAAAGACACACAGACAGACAGACAAGCCTACAGACACACAGACAATGATAGACACAAAGACTGACAGATATACACAAACCTACAGAGATATAGACACAGACAGACAGACAAAGATAGATACATTAACAGACACAAACTTACAGAAACACAGGCAGAGACAGGCAGACAGAAAGATAGACACACAGACTGACAGACATATACAAACTTACAGAAACACAGATACATAAATAGACACAAAGACTGACACACGCATAAACATAGAAGTAGACACAAAGATACAAAGCACCAAGACTGACACACACAAACTTACAGAAACACAGACAAAAAGAAACACAAAGACTGACACACAAAGCTACAGAAATACAGATATAGGCAGACAGAAAGACAGACACATTGATAGAAACACAAACTTACAGAAACAGGCACAAAGTAGATAGACAGAGAGACATATAGACTGACAGAAACACAGACACAGATAAAGATATACACAAAGACTGACAGACATACAAATCTACAGAAATACAGACAGACGGACAGAAATATAGGCATATTGACAGACACACAAACTTATAGAAACATAGACACAAACAGGCAGAAAGACAGACATACACAAATTTACAAAATATGGGCACAGATAGGCAGATAGATGAACACAGACTGAGACACAAATTTACAGAAATAACAGATATTTTCAGATAGAAAGATAACATATTATAGACAAATTTGCAGAAATACGGACACAGAGCAGGCAGGGACACACAGACTGACAAATACACTCAAAAAAACCTTACAGAAACACAGACAGACAAAGATATGCACATAGACTGACAGACATACACACACAGTGAAACACAGACACAAAGACTGACATATACAGAAACTGGCAGAAATACAGACACTGACAGACTCACACGGACAGACAGACGCACAAACTCACAGACACAGAGACAGACATGGAGGCAGACCAACATGCCCTCCCTTGCAGCCGCCTCTGTCAGCACCCCGCGCCCCCCGATTCTCTTTCCTGCCCTCTTGTGGCCACTGTGGGGACGACTTGCAGGCAGACCTCCACTAGGTACCAACCAGTCCCCAGCCTCCGCGCCCACTCATCTCACTCCACCTATCCCCAGCCTAAGAAAAGGGTCACCCGCCTCTTACTCCCACAAAAAGTCTGGTGGTCAGGGTAGCGCAGATCCAGCGGGGTGCGGTGCCTTTCTGCCTTCTCCTATTTAGCCCAGTGAAGAGTCCCTCAGGATCTGGGGAATTGTAGGGATTTGTGGGAAAAGCAAAAACCTGAAGAAGGGAAGGTTACCAGGAGCTAAGACCAAACTAGGGCTACCCCCAGCCCACAGCTCCCAGAGGGCTAGACCAGACACCAGAAAGAAGCACAGGAATTCAGCCTCGTGACAGAGGCTGGGTTCTAGGAGATGCGCCTGCAGTCCCCGCCTTCCCCTACCCCTTCCATTTCTCTTAGGGTAATAATTATTTCAGAGCTGAGCCAGACCTTATGTCATTCAACTCCTTCATTTTATTAATAAAAGCCCTAAACCCAGAAGTGATAAATTATTAAATATTAGATACTACATTTATTAATACTTTTAAGTTAAATTCCTCACCACCACCACCCTTTTAAACTCCTCATTCCATCCATCTCTTCTCTTTCTTACTAATACTAAACCAGTCTGGCCCAAGCTTTTTGAACTTCCTCCCCACTCTGCATTTTTATTTTTATTCATTTTTCTCCCTGCTCACTCTTCTGGGATGAGGGATCATTCCCTTGGGAAGTTAATTCCTCTAATTTGCCCTTATTTCCATTAACTTTTGTTTCTGGAGATCCTGTTCAATCTCTTCCTCTCAAAAGTCTCCTTTCCCTCCATTATTGGGGGAAAGGAAGAGGAATCCTTCCTACTATCCTGATGCTGTATCCCTTGTGAAATACTGCCATGTCTCTGAGTCTTTCTCTCTCCTGCTTCCCTTCTCCCCTCATTTCCCTCTTATCTCACAACTAAATTTATCCAAAATCTTAGGTGTAAAATTCTTATTGCTCATCCACAATTTAATGTGTATGTCAGCATTAGTTATAGTAGGAGCTTAGGGATCAAAGCACTATGGAGATGAGAGGCACCCTAGAAACTAGAGACTAATGAAGAAACTGAGTTTACAAGAGATCAAGTGATTACCCAATGATAGTGGCAGATTTGGGACCAAAACCCAGATGTCCTAGTCTATTAACCCTTCCACTAGCCCAAGTGGACTACTCTATCTTCTGAAGAATGTTTCCTAATCTTGACTGCTTTGTACTCTGGAGGGAGATGGGGATTAAAGGGAAAGGAGTTAAGAATTTTTAGAAATTTTTTTTTGACAAGGCAATTGGGGTTATGTGACGTATGTAGGGTCATAAGGCTAGTAAGTGTTAAGTGTCTGATGCTACATTTGAACCTGACTTCAAGCCAGTGTTCTATCCATTACACCATCTTAGCTGCCCCCAGAAATAGTGAAACAAAATAATAGTGCAATTCCAGGCCAGAACTAGAAATGGGGCAAAATAGTCCCTTGGAAACTGTGGATCTGTTAAGAACTGATCTTCCTTTTCTTTGTACTCTGGGAGAAATTGTTCAATTACTGTATGACCATGCAGATTTTATAAGTTTTATTTTAAGGAGTTCATTGGTGAGTGGGGCTTGTGATTTGAATAACCTCATATAGTTCTGCTCAGGTGGGACTGAGCTTACAATAGGAAGTTATTCCCTTGGAAAGAAAGGGAGCTGAGGAAGGATGAGAATTAGTAGGACTTAAATGAAGGAAGTCCTGCAGACACTATAACACAAAGGACAAAGTTAAACATAAAGATTTGGAGAAACTGGTGGATTCCTATCCCATATTTGAAAGGCATCTCCTATTTATAGATAAAACTAGTTAATTCAGGATAAATTTGTGTGTGTGTGTGTGAGTGTGGTGTGTGTGTGTTTGTGTGTGTGTGACAGATAGAGAAAGATAGACAGAGACAGAAACCGAGACACACAGAGAGAGAGAGAGAGAGAGAGAGAGAGAGAGAGAGAGAGAGAGAGAAGGAAGAAGAGAAGAAAAGAGAAGAGAAGAGAAGAGAGAGAAGAGAAGAGAGAAGAGAAGAGAAGAGAAGAGAAGAGAAGAGAAGAGAAGAGAAGAGAAGAGAAGAGAAGAGAAGAGAAGAAGAGAAGAGAAGAGAAGAAGAGGAGAAGAGAAGAAAGGAGGGAGGGAGGGGAAAGAAGAGAGAAAGACAGAAACAGAAAGAAGAAACAGAGAGAAAAGAAAAAGAGAGAAAGACACATGAAAGAAGAGAGAGAGAAATGGAGAGAGAGAGGGAGGAAGGAGAGAGAGAGAGAGAGAGAGAGAGAGAGAGAGAGAGAGAGAGAGAGAGAGAAAGCGAGAGAGAGAGAAGACAGAAAGAAAGGAGAAAGACAAACAGGAGAGACAGAGGAGAGAGAGACATAGAGGGGAGAGATTTTATTTTTCCTTTCATTACCCCATTTCTTTTGGAAAATAGGACTTTTGTCTCCACCTGAGTCAGGGAATTAAAAATATGTTCCTGTCTAGGTCAGCAGAGTCTGAAGGGATCCAAATATGTTAAAGATCTACCATTGCCAATGGCCGCAAAAGGAATGGGGAGGTACCTAAAGCAGATTTGACATGCTTGCTTGTAAACTAGAGAAAAGTTTTTTGGTGTTTTAAGAATTACAGATTATTTTCTCCACCTTCTCTGTGAGATCAGCATTGCAAGTATGACATATTCTTTCTTTAACAGATTTAAAACAAGGGACTCAGAGAGATCACACAGCTAGTAAGCCAGGATTCAAACGCAGGTCCCCTTACTCTAGATCCTGAGCATTTTCCACCACCACCTCATGCCACATGTATGAGGGAAAGCTCAAGCACAATTATCCTGTAGTCAAATACTAGGTCCCTAGTCTTTTCCTAATAGGAAATTTCATGTTCTACATTGTGAAGAATAGTCTGTAAAATAAATTCTTTTCTTACAATCTCCTTTTATAATTAAACAAACAACTAACCAAGATACCCCTTTTGGTCTTCTGTGGTTTTCCATAAATATTATTTTTTATTTGTCATTTTGAAGACTTTATGTACTGCAGGGGCAGCTAGATGGTGCAGCCCTGAAGTCAGGAGGACCTGAGTTCAAATATGACCAAAGACATTTAATTCATACTAGATGTGGGACTCTGGGCAAGTAACAACCCTAGTTGCCTCAAAGAAAAACAAACAAACAAACAAAAAACTATGCTACTATAGAAAGAATACTGGATTTGAAGTTAAAGAAAATGGATTAAAATCCAAATTTTGCCATTTATTCCTATATGATCTTAAGAAAATCATTTAACTCTCTTGGCTTCAGTTTCCTTTGTATATAAAATGAGGGGATTGGAGGGAAAGCAATAAATACAAAGTGAAAAGCAGGAAAAATAAATTGAACACTTCAGTTATAATAACCAAGTTTGAGAAGAGGTGAGAAAATGCACTTTCCTTCCCTTTTTGCACAATTGGGAGATTATGAGAGTAGAATATTGAATATGCTATCAGGCTCATTTAATGTAACAGTTGTATTTTGTTAAACTGGTTTTTTTCCTCTTTTTTGTTTTCTGATCCCTTGTTACAAGGGGTGGCTCAACAGGCAAGAGAGGAGAGAGGAATATATTCAGAAATAAAGGAAATACAAAAAGATGTCAGCAAAATTATTTAAAATGAGGTTGATAAATTGGTTGACTTTTACAATCCTTTCTATTTATGATCCTAGGCTCTTCAACTCATTATTAGTGATTAGTGTTAGGCATGTCTTGTTACTGAGTAAGTAAAAATAAGATAGTACATAAAAACTCTTTGTAAACCTTAAAAGGTTATATAAACATGCACTCATTTCTTCATACAACTTCTTAGGAAGCCCTACAGATTTCAGTTGTCTGGAAATGTTTCCCCTCAAGGATATCCTATTTGAAAGTAGAATGCTTAACTAAAAATTATTAAATTTTTCTTGCTGCCTTCTCAATCCTCATTCCACAAAATCAAAGGAGGAGTGTCTTTTCTTTGGGACAGTCCAGATTTCTGTAGGTTCGGTGTTCTGCATCATGGAGAAATCATTCATAAGGCTCTGAACAAAGTTGATAAGTCATACTCTTTCCCCATAGAAATTCCAGCTGGATTTAAATCACTCTCTGGTAGGCACAGAAAGTAGATGTTTTATGTGAGCAGTCCAGTGGGCTTTGAAATATTCGCTTAGCAAATCTGTTTCTCAGCTTCCAGTCAGTGAATAAATCATATATACCAGCTCTCATCTTTCCCTCCCCACCCCCCTTACCAAAAGTGTGAACTTTTCTGGACAGTGCTTTGACTTAGTGTTAAGGGACCTATCAATCAACTACTAGTCCCACAACAGCCATTTACTACATGTTTAACCAGAAGATTTTGATGTGTCTAATAAGCATGGAATTGGAGGTCTCAGCCGCCTTCTATTTGCAGATTTATCATCTGCTCACAGGGCTACTTAACTAATCTCATTAACCCATCTTCTACCCCAGTTTCAATGTCAGCAAAGTGGTTACTTTAATCTTGATTTTAGAACACATGTAGAGCTTTCATTCACAGATTATCATTTATTTACCAAGGTCATGTAATAATTTTTGTCAAGCTAGCAGCAGAGTATTGATTTCCATTTCTTTTTCTGCTTCTTTCTTTTAATTGTATGCAATAATCTTCTTTCTTTTTAATTGTATGTAATTAAATAAGAGGAAGATGGATGGCTAGTGGATAAGGCATTTCAGTGAGCTGATAAACATTTTTTATTATTTTATGAGAGGTATCCTCTTCTTGTTAATAAGGGTCTAGGTATACTAAGATTTTTCACTCTTTAGACTCAATGTTTTCACTTAAAATCTGACAATGCATTTCTGATGCCTCCCTGATTGTAGTCACTATTCCCCTTGTAAGCACGCAATTCCTCCAGTTCATAGAATAAACACATTTGTTTATAGGTCAATAAAAACAAATAGAACCATGGAGATTCTGACACCTACTGGAGATCATAAGATGAGAATAATCTCAGTCCTGCACAGTAAATAATGAATAGAGTTCCTATGCTGACTCATGTTTATCGCTCAGTACATGTCTATCAAGATTTAGGGCTTAATCCAAGGACACTAAAGTTCTACTTCTTTAATAATGTAGGAAAAATTTAGCTAAGTATTTTTTTAATGAGAATAATTGATAAAAATGAGAAGCTACCTTAATCCAAAGATACTGAAATTCTACTCTTTTAATAATGTAGGAAAAACTTAGCTAAGCACTGTTTTTTTTTTAGTAAGAATAATTGATAAAAATGAAAAGCCTATTTTACATCCCTTTTCAATGTCCCAAGGTGTCTGCCCCACAATCACTCAACTGAATTTTTTAAATGTTTATTTCAGGGTATGTTTTGTGCTACTTACCGTGGATCCCCCATCCCTCAAATGACAAAATAAACAGGCTCTATTCCCATGGTATATTTTCTTGCTGAGTCATGCACTTAGTGGCACTCCAGCCCACAGTTCTCCACATCATCCAGCAGATGCTGCTTGATTTTATCTTCTACTGGTCAGTCTGGGAGTGGAAACTTGTCTCAGCTTCTAATATTATTATTTTGCTGTCCACCTCCAGCATCTCAATTTGGTTACTCTTGGCAATAGTTGGCGATACTCAAGGAAGCTATGGGATACTCCCTTCTCTGAGTCTGAGACTTGGAGCATCCCATCTCCAAACCCTTAATTAGTCTCACTTGGACCCAATAAACCCCACTCTAGACTTTTAAAAAATATCCAATGGAAGTGAACTAGCTACAGAAATTTCCCATTGAATCTAAAGTACATCATCCCTTTCTGCATATATCCAATACTTTCCTTCTCCTATACCCTCCTCTAATCAAACCTCCCATTCTGCACTGAAGAAATATGGGGTATATATTTTATAGTTTTCCAGCTTTCCAACATCCTTTAATATCTAGTTTGAGGAGGTAGGAAGGGAAAACCTAGTTCTGGTTACAAGTTTTTACACTTATTATATACAGGGAGACCCTTAGACAGTGTTCTGAATTACATTTTACTTCTCCCTTCTCAACTACTGTAGATGAGGAGAATGAATTATGAGCCAATGTATAGAAAAGGCTTTGTGAGCAGTTTAGAGGATGATTTGATCTCTTTATAGATCCAAAGAGGGTGCTAAATTAGAATGGAACGTTGTTGTATAAATTGTGAAATATTCTTCTGATGTCCCCAACCTCACTTTTCTCCCCCTGAATCCTTTTTAATTTGTATTGGTATGTTTTTGTATTACTACTTCTACCAAATGCCTACTATTTTCATAGCTTCTCTATTTTTCTTCAATAAAAACTTCAATCAGGAAATAATCTGATAAAGTTATTCACAGAAATCTGTAAATAATGGGTAATACTGAATGTTTTACTCCTTTCAGGAAGATTAGTATATGAAGCTTTTAAATTAGAGGCAAGTGTCTCTACTCATGGAATCAGACATGATTGAACTTGGAGCTGGAAAGGAATAGGGATTAGAAAAATCTTTTTCAGGTCCTTGAAATCACAATACTGTAGATGGTTGCCTATTTCATCTATAGGTAACTCCAGCCAAGGCAAGCACTCTGCTCTGTAAAACAGGAAAATAAGGAAGAAGCCAGGCGAAAGTTTACTTTGAGTGGTTTGGTGAGCTCATAGGTAAAAATTGCCAATTTATTTTCTTCAGTGACAGTATAATTAGTTTTTTCTTTTTTGAAGAATGAAAGGCCAGTGTGTTTTTGACAGCAGTGGGAGCAGCCTAGTGCCTGGATAAATCTAGTCTTTACTGATACAGTTACACCTGTTTAAACAAGAAATAGAGTAGGTATTTATTTGAAGTTCAAGGGGTTATATGAGATATTACCTGATTATAGGCCCAGATGGAATTATAAAAATATATAATTATTTTGTTCCCAATAATTTTTCAATTTATTGAACCTAGTAGTCTCTTAGGGTCAGTTAGTTCATATGAATATGTACTAATATACTCAGCTTGGCCCTGCTTAGAATGACTCCCTACAACATATATGTGTTATGGTTCAGCCAGATGACCTGAGTCAGGTCAAGAAATAGGCTCTTTTAGGTACTACTAATGTGAGAAGTCCTCATTATTTCTGTTGCATTCCTGAAAATGGCCTGGGAATAACAGAGTGACCTCAGCTAATGTTTTTTTCTTTATCAATTTTTTTTTCCATTTACACATATATGTTCATTTTTTTAAAAATACATGTTTCTTTATGAGTCATGTTGGGAGAGAAAAATCAGAACAAAAAGGAAAAACCACAGGAAAGAAAAAGAAACAGAAAAAAGAAGTGAACATTCAGCTAATGATTTTATAATGTGTGTTCCTTAAATTTTTGTCCTAATGATTACTGTAAAGGTACCAATCATTCTGCTCTCTGGTAATTTGGAAGAACAATTTAGAGGACTACATAAGGGCCTCTTAGACAGCTTTTCCATTGTTATAGTACCATTCTGGGCAATATTATAGCAGTATACTCGAGGAAAGCGTATTAACCTAGGGATCATAGGATCAGAGCTCCGGAGAGGGCAGACTTCAAAGGTCAGCTAATCCAACCTTCTAATTTTACAGATGAGGAAACTAGGGTCCAAAGAATTCAATGACTTCCTTGAGCTCACACAGATAGTAAGGAGAATCTTTAGAGTAAATAAATAGGATTATAATTTGTAAATTAGTTCAAAATAACAAATGTTTCATGGAGTATCTACTATTTGTAAGGCTCTGGGATAGGAAGAATTCAAAGAAACATATGACACAATCTGTGCCATCAAGGAGTTTACAAATTAGTCAGGAAACCAAGGCAGTAAGGAGAAAGGTGACTGGGCAATCACTACATACTTGGTGCCTAATGAGGGGTCATGGGATGATCATAGTTTTAGAGCTGGCAGGGAACTAGTCCAACTCTCTGATTTTCTTTTTCCAAATGAAGAAACTGAGACCACAGGTAATAGGGAACAGAGTCAGGATTTGGCCCTAATCCCTCTGACCCATGATCCAGGACTCTTTTCATAAGTATTTCAAAAGTTCAGAGGAAGGAGATAGTGCTATAGGATGGGACAGAAGGGGAAGGAGGTCAGAATTAATCCAGTTCTTGATAGGAAATAATGAAGATAAGCAGAAAGAAAAGGAGGAAAAGGAGTTCATAAAAGGGTATCTCATTTAAGTGGGAATTTGTATGCTAAGTTATGGAGTGATCAGTAAATAGACCACTATAAATGCAATGGTTCCTGTATAGTGAAAGATAAAGACTATTCTCTAATCCCTGAATACATTCAATATTTCTCCTTTCTTGCTCAATTAAATTTCTGCATGACAAAATCAGTTATATTCTTTAAGGTACAATTGAATTAATGCCCTCAGACACAAACCCAACCCAAATGGCCCCAGAGAGAATTTTCCCTCATTTGGACCTTTGTTGTCCTTTATAATCTTTTTTCATCCACTCCTTGAGTAAGATTTTAAATGTCCAAACTGGATCATGCCCATCTAATACAATAGAAAAAAATTTTGGCTCGACATCAGAGAACCTGGGTTTGAATATCAGAAGTGCTATTTGGGCAAGTCACTTCATCTAGACTTTATTTTCCTTGTTTGTTAAATAAGAAAGTTGTACTAGTTGACCTCTAAGAGACCTCCAAACTTCTAAACATATGATATAGTCCCACCTGATAAAGTCCCACCTTCTCCACCCTCCTATTTCTGAAAAGAGCATTTCCTCTCCTCTTCCATCACTCAGGTGTTTAACTTTCAAGTTGTACTTGATTCCTTCCTCTTCTTCCTATCCTCCTATCCAATCACTTGATAAGTCTTTTCAATTTTACCTCTACTACATTACTCTCATCTATCCCTTTTCTCCCTTCCCTAGGCTATCACCATAGATCCACCATCTAGAGATGGAACTGTGATTTCATTGGTATTGGGAGATCAGAAATAAGGGTAATTACTATACATTGGTCCTAGTTAAGTCTGTTAGTTGTCTGCAACTTAAAGTCTCAGAGAATTACCTAGAACACTAATTGGCTAAAGTGACTTATTCAAAGTCACACAACCAGAATATGCTAAATCAAACTTGAACTGAAAATTTCCTGACTCTGAAGCCAGCTCCCTATATACCATGCCATACTGCATCTTGGTTATCTTAATTATTGGTATAACTTAATTGAGTTAATGGTTTTTCCAATTTTCATTCTCTTTTCTCCTTTCCAATATATCCGCCACATAATTGCCAAAATAATCTTCCTAAGGTATGAATTAAATATGTGTCACTCTCCTTTTCAAAATTTTTCAATGGCTTTCTTTTCTAGGATAAAATATAAACAAAAAAAATTTCATTCAAGAGTCTTCACAATCTAGCTCCTTCATATTTTGCCAGCTTTTTTTTTCTTATCACTAAATAACATTCTACTTTTTTTATTATAGCTTTTTATTTACAAGATATATGCATGGGTAATTTATCAGCATTCACAATTGCAAAACCTCTTGTTCCAACTTTTCCCCTCCTTCCTTCCACCCCTTCCCCCAGATGGCAGGTTGACCAATACATGTTAAACATATTAAAGCATAAATTAAATACAATATATGTATATATGTCCAAACAGTTATTTTGCTGTACAAAAAGAATCGGACTTTGAAATAATGTACAATTAGCCTGTGAAGGAAATCAAAAATGCAGGTGGACAAAAACAGAGGGATTGGGAATTCTATGTAGTGGTTCACAGTCATCTCCCAGAGTTCTTTCGCTAGATGTAGATGGTTCAGTTCATTACTGCTGTATTGGAACTGATTTGGTTCATCTCATCGCTGAAGAGGGCCACGTCCATCAGAATTGATCATCATATAGTATTGTTGTTGAGGTATATAATGATCTCCTGGTCCTGCTCATTTCACTCAGCATCAGTTCATGTAAGTCTCTCCAGGCCTTTCTGAAATCATCCTACTGGTCATTTCTTACAGAACAATAATATTCCATAATATTCATATACCACAATTTACTCAGCCATTCTCCAAATAATGGGCATCCACTCAATTTCCAGTTTCTGGCCACTTCAAAGAGGGCTGCCACAAACATTCTTGCACATACAGGTCCCTTTCCCTTCTTTAAAATCTCTTTGGGATATAAACCCAGTAGTAACATTGCTGGATCAAAGGGTATGCACAGTTTGATAACTTTGTGAGCATAGTTCCAACTTGCTCTCCAGAATGGCTGGATGTATTCACAATTCCACCAATAATGTATCAGTGTCCCTGTTTTCCCTACATTCTACTTTTTAACTGAATTGGACTATGAAATGTTATTTGAAACTCAGCATTCCAAATCCTGTTTCTATGCATCACACAAGCCATTTTCCCATCATCATGCCCAGAATACACTCCTCTCCTCATCTCAGTATCTCAGAAACCTTTCTTCAAGACTCTGTTCTAGTAACTCTTCCTCATGATAGTTGTTAGAGATCTCCGCTTATTTAAATGACCTTGTATTTCACTTACCTTTGTATATTTAATTGTATTCTCCTAGTAGAACAGAATCTCCTTAAAGAATAAGGAGTATTTCCATTATATCTTTGTAACTCCCTCATATATGCTATGTTTTAAAAAAATCTGTTTAATTAAACAAAGTTGAACTAATTCTATTTTTTATGTATAGTCATATTTTTTTTACCAACTAAGCTCCTTTTTCTAATCAGATTAACTAAGGTTTATCTATTTTGTTGGTTTTTTCATAAAACCAACTCTTAGTTTTATTTATTAATTCAATAGTTTTTTTAGTTTCAATTTATTGATCTCTCCTTTTATTTTTAGAATTTCCAAGTTTAGTATTTGTTTGGGGAGGTTTTGGTTTATTCTTTTTCTAGCTTTTTTAGTTGAAAGCCCAATTTATTGATCTTCTTTTTCTCTCTTTTCTGCAAGTAAGCATCTAGAGATATAAAATTTCCCCCTATTACCACTTTGGCTGTATCCCACAAATTTTAGTATGCTGTCTAATTATTGTCATTCCCTTGGATGAAATTATTGATTGTGTCTATGATTTTCTGTTTTACCCATTCATTCTTTAGGATGAGATTATTTAGTTTCCAGTTTCTTTTTAGTCTATTTTCCCCTGACCCTTTATTGAATGTAATTTTTATTGCATTGTGATCTGAAAAGAAAGCATTTACTATTTCTGTCTTTCTGCATTTGATTTTGAGATCTTTATGTCTTAATATGTGGTCAATTTTTATATAGGTTCCATGAACTGCTGAGAATAAAGTGTACTTCTTTCTGTCTCCATTCAATTTTCTCCAAAAATCTATTATATCTAGTTTTTCAAACATGCTGTTTACCTCTTCAACTTCTTATTTATTTTGTGGTTTGCTATATCTAGTTCTGAGAGAACAAGATTGGGATCTCCCACTATTATAATTTTGCTGTCTATTTCTTCTTTCAACTCTCTTAACATCTCCTTTAGGAATTTAGATGCTACACCACTCGGTGCATATATGGTACATATATTGCTTCATTATCTATGGTACTCTTTAGCAAGATATAGTTTCCTTCCTTATCTCTTTTAATTAGATCAATTTTTGCTTTTGGTTGATCTGAGATCAGGATAGCTACCCTTGCTTTTTTTTTTATTTTATCTGCTTGTAATATTTTTTTCCTTGGTCTGATAGTTCTCAAATTTAGCCATAATATTCCTTGGGGTTTTAATTGTGGGATCTCTTTCAGGAGGCATTTGATGAATTCTTTCAATGGTCATTTTTGCCTTCTGATTCTATCATATTGGGGGAGTTCTCTTTGATGATTTCCTGAAAGATAGTGTCTAGGCTTTTTTTCATCATGTATTTCAGGGAGTCCAGTTATCCTTAGATTGTTTCTCCTACATCTATTTTCCAGGTCAGCTGTTTTCCCAATTAGATATTTTACATTTTTTCTATGTTTTCATTTTTTTTTTTTGGTTTTGCTTGATGATTCTTGTTGTCTCATTGAGTCATTCATTGTCTAATTCTGAATTTTAGTGAATTATTTTCTTCATTTACTTTTTTTTTCTTCTTTTTGTATTTGTCCAAGTGAATGAGTTATGTTGTTATATGGAATTTTTTCCATTTCACGAACTTTGTTTTTTAAGGAGTTATTTTCTTTTTTCTATTTCATAAATTCTGGTTTTTAAGGAATTATTTTCTTTTTCTGTTTCACAAATTCTGTTTTTCTTGGAGTTGCTTTTTTTCCCATTTTATCAAAACTATCTTTCAATGAGCAATATGCCTTTTCCAAACCCTCTTGCAAATTTTTCATTTCCTTTCCCCATTTTTCTTCTAGCTCTCTTTTAAGATACTTTTAAATTTCTTCTAGGAGAGCCTTGTTTGCTGGGGACCAGGTTATATTGCCTTTTGGGGCTTCATCTGGAGACAATCTGCCTTTAGTCCCCTCAGGGTTTGAAATATGTTTTTCTCTTTCATCATAAAAGCTGTCTATTGTCAGAATTCTCTTTACTTTTTTACTCATTTTTTTTTAAAGTTAAGGTCTGCTTTTAGGGTGGGGGAGGTTTTCCAAGTGGCTATGCTGAGTCAGTGCTGATTCACTCCTGGTGCTGGGTGGCCGTGGCCAGGTCTTGTGAGATTCTGGTGTTTTGGGGTTCACTATTGACCTTTTGTGTTTGTGTTGGATGTTTTATAATTTCTCTGCTGATTTACTGGCTTGCAACCAAGGCAGAGTGGCCAACACTGCTGTAGTTTCCTGTAGATTCTTCCCCAAAGATTCTCCTCCAAATTAGAGTCTGCACTGACTATGGAGTCCCAGAGGCTGGATTTTGTAATTAGTATGAGGGTTGTAGAGATGTTCAGAGAGAAACGTGTGTCATCTCTGCCATTGTGGCTCTGCCCTCAGAAGTCTCCTGACTAAGCTCCTTGAAAGCAAAAATTATCTCATTCATCTTTGCATCACCTTGTATGTCTAGGATAATGTTTTGAACCAAGTAGGCACTCAGTAAATGTTGAACAAGTAGAGGAGGATTGGACAGTAAGTTGGAACAGATCATGAAAAGTCTTTGAATACCTGACTAAAATCTTTTACTTTTTCATAAGGGTCTGTTGAAAAATTTTAGTAATTAAATGAAATGATGAAACTAACATTTAGGTAAGATTTAATTTGATAGCAATGTTCAGGATAGATAGGGGTAAAAAAAATTAACTTACAAAATGTGGGAGTTACAAAATGTAAGAGAATGGCTACATAGTAATTCATATGAAAGGATTTGAGAGTTATATCAGGCTTTAAATGATAACTCAATTTGGGTCAGCAGGATATTTGGTCATAAAGAAAATTATCATCTCTATTTTAAGAGAGCTATATGGGACCCTGATGCTATATTACCCTATGTAAACCAGTACCTTCTCTGGGCCTCAGCTGCCTCCTCTATACAATGAAGAGGGGGTCTGATGACTTCCATGGAAGCTGGACCCTGGACCCTCCCTACCAATCTTTCTATTGAACATATGCCAGTGAAGGTCAAAGACAGAAGAAAAGCTTCATAGGTGCAACAAATATTAATGATAGCATTTTTAGTTATAGCAAAGAACTAGAAATAAAGTTGGTACCTATCAGTTGGAGACTGGCTGAACAAACTGGAATGATATTCTGCAATAAGAAATAATAAGCATCTATTCAGAGAATCCCAGGAAAGTTCTATTAATATCTTAAATATTTGCACACTGTTTTTTTCTGGAGCTAAATGAGACTAAATGCACTCTTTTGGAAGATTCCTACCCACATATACACCAGTTCCTAACACTAGGGGAGGGTTCTCCCTGGAAAGAGATTCAATATTATACCTTCTTGCTGGATAATTAATATGATAACATGCTGACTCTCTAAAGTAGGGGTCCTCAAACTACAGCCCAGACATGGTAACTGAGGACGTTTATTCCCCTCACCCAAGACTATGAAGTTTCTTTATTTAAAGGCCCACAAAACAAAGTTTTTGTTTTTACTATAGTCCAGCCCTCCAACAGTCTGAGGGACAGCGAATTGACTCCCTATTTAAAAAGTCTGAGGACCCCTGCAGGCTTAAAGAAGGTAATATATGAACTAATTTTGATTGTTGCAATGCTCAAAGGGTTACAGTCAAGGTATTATTATATAATGATTAATCTCATGTGGAAAAGAGATTAAATTTATTCTGCTTGTCCTCAAAAGCTTGAAAAAAGAAGGATGAGTTATAAAGTTGTAAGGAGGCAAATTTTAGCTTCATATAAAGAAAAACTTCCTAACAATGAAAACTATATAACACTGAACAGCTTCCAGAGATGATAAATTAGTTCCCTTATGCTAATGGTTTTAAAAATAAGATTAGATAATCATTCATCAGAAACAATATAGGGAATTTTTAAAAGTTCCTTCAAACCCTGATATTCTATGATTTTAAAGAATCCAGGTAGGGAGAACAGTAGAATTTTTGTGTGTCAATAATCTAAGAGAAAAGTAATAAGGACCTGAACTAGATTGATCACAATGAATTAAAAAGAAAAATATTTAAGAAGAATTAACCATATACATCACTGATTGGATGGAGTAGGAATGTTTAGTTATTGTCCTTTCTTTTTGAAGAGAATCATGACATCAGGAAGGTGTGCCATGACATGAAAGTGAATTGGATTTCAGTGAAGGACAGATATATGGAGAGGAGTAATGGATGACCCTAAAATTTCAAGTTTAAGTAACCAAAATGGTAGTACCATTAGCAGAAACAGATGCCAAAGATCTGTTGTTGTTGGGAGATAGGAGGAGGTTGGTGGTGGTATGAGATGATGAATACAATTCCAGGCATGTCAAGTTGAAATTATCCCAGCTCCTTTTCACCACTAAAACACGCTGGTGAAAAAGTGCATGGTCCAAAGGGTATTAGACATTGTTTGATTGGAACCACCAGTCATGCAATTCTAATAGTTCAGTTTCCTGGCAGCTGCATTTTCTGGAAATTTTCCATAGAAAAAAAGCTGCATTCATCTCAATAGAAACAACTTACCCTTTCTAAATCAAAGTCACCTGAAACTGCTGGATCTACCTTCTTTTTTCATTCAGTCTGGGATGTTCCCTTCCAATCCAGAGCCTAAAGAAGAAAATGAAGCTCTTGAACTAGAAATGATGCACAATCTGCTTCTAACTCCTCAGAAGTAAAATGTTTATATAGGAATAGTCTGCAGTGTTATTTCAAAACTTGAGGTGATTTAAAATTAGCAGCTGACAAAGATGCTGGTAACCAGGTAACACGTCTAGAGATGCTTTCTGGAAGTTTTGCTTCTTAACTCTACTTTATCTTTTCTGGATATTGTCAGAATCCTATATTCACTTATGCTACAGATATGGAAACAGTAGGCCCCCTTGAAGGGAACCATGTGTAATTTTATCTTGATATAGGATGTGGGATTACTTACTATATTCTCAATTAAAAAAAAAATAGGTTGTTGCTCAACAATGTGGTGATTCCAAGCAATTACAATAGACTTGGGATGAAAAATGTCATTTGCATCCAGAGAGAGCTCTATGGAGAAGAATGTGGATGGAAACATATTATTTTCGCTTGTTTGTTTGTTTGTTTTCTTTCCCACTGTTTTTTTCTTTTTTGGTCTGATTTTTTATTTTGTACAATATTACACATATGAAAATATGTTTAAAATATTTAATCTATATCAGATTGCTTGGGGAAGGAGATGGTAAGGGAGGGAAGGAGAAAAAATTGGAATACAAAGTCTTACAAAAATGAATGTTGAAAATTATCTCAAATGGTCAAAGGATATGAACAGACAATTTTCAGATGAAGAAATTAAAACTATTTCTAATCATATGAAAAGATGCTCTAAATTACTATTAATTAGACAAATGAAAATTAAGACAACTCTGAGATACCACTCTACACCTCTCAGATTGGCTAAGATGACAGGAAAAGACAAGGACGAATGTTGGAAATGTGCGAAAACTGGGACACTGGGACATTGTTGGTGGAGATGTGAATGGGTTCAACCATTCTGGAGAGCAATTTGGAAGTATGTTCAGAAAGTTATTAAACTGTGCATACCCTTTGACCCCACAGTGTTTCTACTGGGCTTATATCCCAAAAGATCTTAAAGGACAGATAGGGACCAACATGTACAAAAATGTTTTGACAGCTCTCTTTGTGACTGAAAAAAACTGGAAACTGAATTGATGCCCATCAAGGGGAGAATGGTTGAATAAATTGTGGTATATGAATGTTGTGGAATAGTATTGTTCCATAAGAAATGACCAGCAGGATGATTTCAGAGATGCTTGGAGAGACTTACATGAACTGATGCTAAGTGAAATGAGCAGGACCAGGAGATCATTGAACATGGCAACAACAAGATTATATGATGATCAATTCTGATAGATATGGCTCTTTCCAATAATGAGATGATTGATGGCAGTTCCAATGATCTTGTGATGAAGAGAGCCATCTTCACCCAGAGAAAGGACTGGATGAACTAAATGTAGATCACAAAATAACATTCTCACTCTTTTTGTTGTTGTTCACTTGTATTTTGTTTTCATACTCATTTACTTTCTTTTTTGATCTGATTTCTCTTGTGCAACAAGAGAATTGTATAAATATGTTTATACATATTGGATTTAACATATATTTTAACATGTTTAACACATATTGAACTGCTTGCCATCTAGGGGAGGAGGTGGGGGAAAGCAAGAGAAAATCTGAAACACAAGGTTTTGCAAGGGTCTGTGTTGTCAAATTATCTGTGCATGTTTTGAAAATAAAAAGTTTTATTAAAAAAAGAAAACTATCTTTACATGTATTTGGAAAAATAAAATACTATTGAGAAAAAAATAAAAATAGATTGCTGTTGTTTCATTCAATTGTGTCCAACTCTTTGTGATCTCGTGGACCATAGCACACCAGGTCTTACTGTTGGACACCTTCCAAACGAAGGGGCTCATATCTCCTGGCATTTTAACTTACTTTCTGTGAGGTTTTCTTGGCAAAGATAGAGAGTGGTTTGCCATTTCATTCTTCAGTAGATCACCTTTTATCAGAACTCTCCATTCTGACCTATTAATTTTGGATAACCCTCCATGGCACAGCTCATTAAGCTTTGAAAGCTTCTCACTCCTCTAATCCCTGAGTCTGCCACAGCAAGGTGGTGACCCAGGAAGGGAAAATGGATCACAGGGAATTCCAATAATTTATTTAGTAGAAAACTAAAACACAGTTAAATAAGGGCATTGCTAGATTGTAAGCTCCCTCTGGATAGAGACTCTGTAATATCTCTTTAAGCCCCCCTTTTTAGGAGAAAATGTGCCTATATATATGTGTGTATTCTGTAGTTATGTAATAAATATTTATTAAATAAATGAACAAAAAAACTGCATGGGCAAGATTAGCCAACAGTATGTACTAAACAAGATCATTTTTAAGATTATTTTAATTATAAGATTTTTAAATTATATAATCTTTTAAGATTATAGTAGATTATTTTGCTGGTCAAGCAAAAGCTAGCATTTAAGAGCTCAATGGCTCTTAACACAAACGGATTCTTAGTTGAGAAAAGGATGTGTTGAACTAGATATGTATCAGTAGAACAGTTTTTAGTATGGTGAAAAACCAGTTAAGTGGTCGCAGTTGGTACCACAATTCAGAAATATACATAACTAACATAAGAAGAGAACTGAGCAATTTTCTCAGACAAATAGGGTAGTTTCCTGTTTCTGAAAGTCATTTCTTTGTTTAACAATGAACTTGCTCAACAGACCTAGAAATTATTAAATGTCCTTATATAGTCCACTTTAAAAAAAAAAAACAATTGGGAATACGTTTAGTAATCCCACTTCCCACGTTAAAACAAAATTACATATGACCCACTTAAAGAACAATAGCAACATAAAGATACACTTAGTTCTATTCTGCTTTAAAAGGGCTCTGTTATTTTAATTAATGGAATTGCTCATTGCTGGATCTCATTATCTTTTTCAGAGGGCACTCCCTTAATTCTCAGAAGGATGATGTTTTAATTACATGCTTTTGTATTCACTGGTTTAAAAAAATTAATAAAACAACACACAATGTCCTGGTCCCCATCCTGTCTCCTCTGAACCCTCTAAAAGAAATGATGTCACCATCCTTGATTCTTTTCTACAGAACCTTTCACTTCAAAGGGAAGCCTCTACTGGCATTTGCTAGAAAATTGCACAGAGACTGAAATAATACCATCTCGCCTGCCTAGAAATACTTTTGAGGGGCTCTGAGCTAAGGGAATCTGCACTAATAAAATTTAAACTCAGATTTGCCAGAATTATTTCTCTAGGTAACTATACACTGATGCAGTTACAGTAGGGTCTCGATGGTACCTATAAGGGCTAACATGGGGTCTTTTTCTTGTATATTTCAGTTGAGTTTCTCAGAAAATGTTGAGCTTGCATTCATTCATTTAGTTGCCTAGCAGCACTAGTTATTAATTTTAGGAGAGAAAGAAATCAGATCAGCACAAGAGACAATCAGGGTAAAATAACTATAGAGCCAAATGGGAAAAAATACCAACTATCTGTCAACCTGGACTGTCTCAAGTGATTTCTTCAAGTCCCAGGTTTCTTTGGCTTCTCTTCCCCCCCTTTTTCAAAATTTTCTTTTTTCTTTTCATTTCTCCAAAGAAAATGGCTATTAAATTTTTTTAAAGGGAATAATTTAGTCCTTATAGAGACATTTTATCAACCTACACTTTGTTTTTTAGCCAATGCTATTTTCTTAAACACTTACCTGATGGGAACTGCTGCATACCTTCAGGTTCAGAGGTGAGTGGCTATTTCCAAAGTTTGTATACTGGACCATTTCTTACTCAGTTCCTTTGCACATTAGAACCCAATAAAGAAAAAGCTTTTCACCGACTTTTAGAAAACAGATCATTTCTTAGAAGAATAAATTCAGATCTGGAAAAGACTTTGGAGGTCGGGTATTCCAAATCTTTCATTTGACAGAGATAGGATAAATGAAGAACAGCTTATTTAAATGAATTTGGACAGTAAGCTATCAGGACCAAGGTATCACTGGTTATAATTAGTGGATTTGCACTAAGGTCTTTTCATTGCAGATCTAGCATTCTTTCCAGTACAACATACTGCCTTAGCTGATTTGGTTGAAACAGTTTCCCGTTACTTATCATTCCTTCTGAGTTTCTCTCATTTAGAACTGCTCCAGGATAAAAGAAGACAGGAGCAATTATAAGAATGTAATGTTAGCATGAAGAAGCTGGGATATAGTCAATATCAGTTATTTTCTGCATTGTTCCATTTCTAGGGATGAAGAAACTAGAATATAAAATTTCAGTTATTGCCTGGACTGTTCTGTTTGTAAAGTGTAAGTTTCACGAGGGCAGGAACTCTTGCCTGTTTTTGTATTCCCAGTGCTTACCACAGGAGCTGGCACCTAGTAGGACTTCCATAAATGTTTATTGACTGACAGTCTTATCATTCACCTTATTTGGGACTCTAAAGGAATAAATGATAGGCAGAAGTAGTAATAAAAAAAGAGATTATGCAGTCGAGGTAGTATGGGACAAGTGGGTAGTACAATGGACAGAGTGCTGGCCCTGGAATCAGGAATTTTCATCTTTGTAGATTCAAATCTAGCCTCAAATATTTACTAGCTGTGTGATTCTGGCCAAGTCACTTAATCCTGTTTACCTCAGTTCTCAATCTGTAAAATGAACCAAAGAAGGAAAAAACAAACCATTCCAGTATCCATCCAGCCAATAAAATCCAAATTGGGGTCGTGAAAAGTCAAGCATGACTGAAAAACAACTACAAAGTTTGGTTGAGTGATCAGAACACTGGATTCCTAATAGCAAGAATTTACATGGTGCTTTAAGGCTCACAAAGAGCTTTTCAATACCATCTTGGTCTTCACAATCAGGGGAAGTAGATGATATTACTGCCCTCATTTTAGATGAGATTTTACACAACAGTATGTACAAGAGCTCTGTACCTTCAGTTTGATAATCAGATTATTCCCTCTCCTCTTCTCCGATGCTTTCCTTCAGAACCTCCCAAACACTGAACTAACTCTGACAATGAGTAGGTCAACCTCATTATCAATGTTTCATCCCTGGAAAGTGTTACTGCCAAGGTCAGAGAACTTATCCACGGCATTCAAAACTTTTCTATTTGCTGTAACCAATGGTTCCATTGTTGGGTACCTGTGAAACCTGGACAGTATACCAGCACCATGCCAGGTAACTGAATCATTTCCATTTAAATTGTCAGGAAGATTCTGGAGATGAACTGGCCACTGAAATCCTTTTCAAATTAAACTGCCAACCATTCAAACTCTGCTGCAGAGCTCATCGTGGATGGGCTGGCCATGTTGTTCAAATTTTACGGAGAACACAGAGAAAGTTCTCATGTGGTAGTCAGAAAAAGCAATCCAAAGACACTCTTAGGTCTCTCTTAAGAACTTTGGAATTGATTGTATGACATGGGAAACACTGACATAGGCGCTGGCATTCCCTGATCAGAGAAGGGATTGTGTTCTATAAATAAAAGAGAATTGAAATAGCTCAAAAGAAATGTGGGATGTGCAAATTTAGAGAATCCAAATGTTCACGTGGATGATTTGTGCCTGACCTATGGTAGACCATTCAAAGCTCACATTGGTCTGGTCAGCCACAGTGAAACGTATTGTAACTTGACTCTAACATAGCAATCTCATTTTGGTCCACTTCAAGAACAAAGGAAAAGCAATATTTTTCCTCTATAGAAGTCAAGGATCATCTGGACTTTTCATTAATCTTCAAGAATCTATGGGTACTTATACTTCAACAGACAGTTTCATAAATTGCTATATCCAGAAAGGTAAAATTGGTGATTAGCCCTTTGGTAATGAGGTATATACGGGTCCTCAAACTTTTTAAATAGGGGGCCAGTTCACTGTCCCTCAGATTGTTGGAGGGCTGGACTATAGTAAAAACAAAAACTTTGTTTTGTGGGCCTTTATATAAAGAAACTTCATAGCCCTGGGTGAGGGGATAAACGTTCTCAGCTGCTGCATCTGGCCCACGGCCATAGTTTGAGTATCCCTGTAACTAGGCTAATTCTAGAATGATAGGTACACAACCTATTACTAAGCTCTATACTTGAGTACATTTCAGCTTAATATGATCTATTGGAGTTTACATAAACTGTCATAGTTTTTGAGGATGAGGGCTCATCTCCATCACATAATGAGGCATCAGAGTGTGACTGTGGTGGAGGACACATTGATATATAAAGATTATTTACTAAGTAAAATTAACACAAAAAAAGTAGAATAGAGACTAGAGGAAGATAGCCAAGATTAACAATAGGTCACTGAAGCATTTTCTTTGGTGGATTTTGAAGGAAGAATTTCAGAAAATGCTAGAATTTTATCATAAAGAGAGTTTTGAGAACTTAACACATGTATACTAGACATTCCCAACTTCTTATCAGAAATGTGGATAGACTAACACCAAATAGAAGTTGCTTGTCATTTCTTCTGCACTGATCTTCCTAAGTCAATCTGGACTCTTCATGTGCATTTGGAATTTTTTTAAATTGCCTGAATTAAGATAGCAAATTGTCTTCTCAAGGAGGGAAAGGGATAAAAATGAGGGGAAGAATTTGGACCCAAAAATTTTGAAAAAAAGTGAATATTGAAAATTTTTACATGTATTTGGGACATGTTTAACAAAACATAATTTTAAGAAAATTAAGCAGAACTCCTGATAAAAAAAATGCCTGCTGCTGTTCAGTTGTTTTCAATCATGTCCAATTCTTTGTAACCTCATTTGGGGTTTTTCTTGGCAAAGATACTGGTATGGTTTGCCATTTCCTTCACCAGTTCATTTTACAGATAAAGAAATTAAAATAAACAGATGACTTGTCCAGGATCCCACTGCTATGAAATGTCTGAGACCAGATTTAAACTCCAGAAGATGAGTCTTATTAAGCCTTTCCTGTATACAGATCATGGCGTTAAGTTCTGGGGAATGACCAAAGTTTAGATAATAATAATTATGACAATAATAGCAAGTATTTATATAGCAAATTAAGGATTGCAAAGCACTTTACAAATAAGAGAAGGGAAGGGGAAAGGAAAGGGATTATAGTGCCTACTATATGTCAGACATTGTGCTGAAGGCTTTTTACAAATATTAGCTCATTTCATCCTCACAGCATTCATGGGAGATAAATCCTACTATCATCTCTATTTTTACAGATGTGGAAATTGAAATTAGATGACTTGTCCTGGGTCACATAACTAGTATATGCGTCCAAATTTGAATTTAGGTCTTCCTGACAGCTCTGGTGTTCTGTCCACTGTTCCACCCTACTTCTCCCATAATAGAATAAGGCAGACTGCTTGTCCTTAAGGTCTTCTGAAAGACAGAGACTGATCTTATTTTTCTCTGTTATCCACCCACCACTCTTGGCACTTAGGAATTCTGTGATGTCACTGATAGGAAAATTGCTTATAACCATAATCTATACATTTGGAGAGGCAGAACACAGAACCAGCCTTGGAGCTAGGAAGAACAGGGTTCAAGTTTAGTTTCTAACACTTCCTTTCTGTGTGAAGAGGATACAACTTCTCAATGCTCTAGGCCAGGGCTTCTTAAACTTTTCCCCCTCACGATCCCCTTTTGCCTGAGAAATTTTGATGCCAGGTTATATGAAATAGATATACATATCAAACATTTACTGATAATAAATCATAATTTCATGACTGCCACATTCAATTAAGCTACCCCATATGGGCATTTTAAGAAGTTTTACTCTGGGCAATCCTTTATGACTGTATATTGTAGAGAAATACATTGGTAGAGAATTTCCTCCCCAGGAACCTATGCCCAAAAAATCCCAGGTCCAGTTTCTAACCCTTTTTTGACATGGACCTTTATCCATCCATGCCTTTTCATACTATACAACATCCTCCCATAAACTATTTAATGCATGTTCAATTAATGTGTATTTATTGGCTAAATGTTATTCCTATAAAATCAAGCTATTATTCAGTTATGCAGATGGGAAAGCATAGCTCAGAAAGACTGAGATTTAGTGGGGAGAAGTAAACCTAGAAGATGGAATCAAAAGATTGTTAGTAGAGAGAGATTTTTTTTAAATAGGATTTTTAGTTTGGCTGTTGAGAAGTGTTCATAGAAAGACAGTCATCAGAAAAGTCCGTGGAAATGCTTTCAGTCCTTCACAAAAGAGTCATTTAAGTCACACACACCAGTGAGAAAAAAAATCTGCCATGCTGGAGTTTCTACATAGTTGTAAAAAGAACACCTTTAAAAGCTACATTTTGGCTCAGTTTTTTTTGTGGGATTTGGGATTCCTGCTGCTTCTTTCCATTTGAAAATTATTACTTGCTATGGAAACTGTGATGTCATAATTATAACTTTAGAGTTGGGGAGGGATCTGAGAGGTCATCTACTCCAACCTCAGAGAGGTTAAATGAAATAATTGATGTCACACAGGTTACAGTACTTGGCAGAGTCTGTGTTTGAACTTGGCTCCTCTGACTAATAAAAAATGATGATGATGATGATGATGATAGCTGGCCTAGATACAGTGCTTTAAAGTCTGCAGACCTCTGTTATAGTGATAAGCTGGAGCTGGCTTGTACTGAGTTAGTTGTTAAATTTTCATTTTGAGCATTTAAGCCAGGAAAATGGGTATATGATTCAAATACAAACTTGATTTATTCTTTTTTTTTTTTCTTGCTGAAGCAATTGGGGTTAAGTGACTTGCCCAGGGTCACACAGCCAGAACATGTTACTCTGGTCCTCCTGACTTCAGGGCTGGTGCTCCATCCACTGTGCCACCTTGATTTATTTTTTTGCTGATTTCTAGACTCAAGGAAGAGATAGATAAATGTTAATAATGCACATTAAACTTAAAGTACATCATGGACACATTTTTTTTCCCGAATTGATTGTTCAGTATTTACTAGTACACTCCTGACTATAAATGTTAGTTTGTTAGATCTTAATAACAACCCTATGAAAATATAATATTTACTCCATTTTACAAATGAGAAAACTGAGACAGAGAGAGGTTGAGTGACTTGCCCGTGAATATTCAGCTAGGAAGTGACTGAGGCAGGATCCAAGATCAGAAGTTCCTCACTTCAAGACCAGAATTCTCTCTGCAGTGTTTTGTACAGAAGGAAGAATTTTGATTCACAATATCTTACATGTACTAGAGTCTGACTCAATCATAATCCTCTGAGTCTGTGATGTATTGCACCTGACAGAAAAGACAATAGAATAGCCAAACCTTTCTAATTCTTCCACCAATCAAATGTCTTTGAACATACTCCAAGATGGGCTGAAATTCTATTTTCCTGCCCTCCTTTTTAAAAGAGTGTCAGTCAGCCTTATGAGTTACCATGGGCAATGTGGAACAGAGCAAGGAGTGCTAGAGTTGGGGCCAGAGGCTCCAGATTCAAATCTAAGCTGTTATTCACTACAGCTTTGGGAAGGACACCTAGTTTCCCTAAATTAATTTCCTCATATGTACAATGAGAGGGTTAGACCAGATGGCCACTAACTAAACATGAAGCCCTTTGCTCTCTGATCTTAGAGCTTGGTAGACTCCAAGATCATCCACTGTGTCTTGGGCTATCTCCAGGTATCTTGAGTTTTTCCCTGCCGTTGGATTTTGATAACTGGAGGAGAGGGTAAGGTTGATGACTTTATGCAACTCTACCTCATTTACTAGAAATTCATGAGCAAGTCATCACCCCACGATGTCACTAGTCCATTTCAAAATGAAAGACCAAACAACAATGGTTTTATGAACAAGATTCCTGCCCTAGAGACATTTACACAGGATGTTTCAAAAATCTTAGTGTGGTTTTAAAACCTAAACTAGCTTAAAACCACACTAAGACTTTGGGGACACCCTGTGTAAATCTAATAGTTTAACACTGTACTAAGACTTTGGAGATACCCTGCAATCTAGCCGGGGAAACACATGAAAAGAAAAATAACCATCTGAAGTTGCATATGGATTTCCTCTATGAATATGGTAAGTGCCCACTGAAGGGAGGGTCACCCATAGTCAACACTGCAGGGAACAATAAGTGCCAGCCAGGCTCCAGCATATATTTTAAAATCTATAGGGAACTAAAGGCCACATACTTACTTTGAAATGCTGAGGATTAACACATGGTCCAGATGCAGGGTGGTAGTTATTGGGTCTTAACTTTTAATTTGAGAGTCATGTATGTGTATAAATACACACCCTATAGGATATGGGATGTTGTGGTACGTTGTAAAGTTTTTATTGTCACAAGTTTGACTCATTACTCATTAGTGGAGGAAACATGGGTTAGATATGGAAATCATCTGGAACATAAAGTTCTTCGACTTTGTGCCCCCCCCCTCACCATTGTGTTCTTTGTTTATGGGACATATTTGTCTCATTTGGCTCAGTTTTTTGTGGGACTTGGGGTTCCTGCTGCTTCTTTCCATTTGAAAATTATTACTTGCTATGGAAACTGTGATGTCAGATTAGCACGGGAGGAGCTTGGAGCCACTGACAAATGTAAGCGATTGTCTTTTCACTCCAGAGATTGTCATTTGTTGTTTGAGTGATGAAATGTCAGCGTTGTGGGTTGTCCATTATAAAGATGCATTTGATAAGGGAAAATATGGCCTATTTGCAGAGAAATGCCCACTAGCTTAGTGTGTACCTGTCTTTGAATCAGCAGAGTAATTTGCCCTAAACTTAGAGAAAAATATATTTGCTCAGTTGAGAGGCAGAGGATCAAGTTAAGAGTAATGCAATACAAAGAATTAAAATTAGAACCCAAGGCCTCTGAGTCCAAATCCTGTCACTGTGTGACACAGGCAAAGTACCTGTCTGGGACTCCATTTCTTCACTTGTAAATTGAGAAGGTTGGACTAGATCAGGGGTTCTTCTCTTTTTGGGATTATGGACTCTTGTGAGTCCAGGAAAGCCCATGGACCCCTTCTTAGAATAATGGGTTTTTTTTAAGTTATTTTTTATTTCATTTAATGTTTATTTTTTCCCCAGTCAACATTTAAAATAATTTTTATAATTTTTTAAAGTTTCTTAAAATAGTATTTTATTTTTGCAAATACATGTAAAGATAGTTTTCAACATTCACCTTTGCCAAAAAAAAAAAAAACAACTTTTGTTTCAAATTTTTCTCCCTTTCTCCCCTTCCTTTCCTCCTCCCCAAGATAGAAAGCAATCTGATATAAGTTAAACATGTGAAATTCTTCTAAACATATTTCCAAATTCATCATACTGCACATAAAATCAGATTAAAAGGTGGGGAGAACTAAGAAAGAAAAAAAAATAAGCAAACAGACAAAACAACAACAACAAAAGTGAAAATATTATGCTTTGGTCCACATCCATAGTTCTCTCTTTGGATGCAGATAATACTTTCTATCACAAGTCTATTGGAATTTATTTGAGTCACCTCATTGTTGAAAAGAGCCACATCCATCACAGTTGATCATTTCATAATCTTGTTATTACTATGTAAATATTTCTCTTGATTTTGCTCATTTTACTCAGCATGTAAATTTTTTCCAGGTTTTTCTGAAATCAGCCTGCTCATCATTTCTTAAGGAACAATAATTTTCCATGACATTTATACACTATAACCTATTCAATGATTCCCCAACTGATGGGCATCTGCTCAATTTCCATATCCTTGCCACTACAAAAAGGGCTGCCACAAACATTTTTGCACATGGTGGGGGGGGGGCTTAAATTTTTTAACATTTGTTTTTAAAACTTTGAGTTAGAATATTTTTAACACTAAATCAAATACATAGGATTAAAAAGGAAATAAATTATGTTGAAATAATTATTGGTTTTTTAAAATTAAAATCGCAGACCTCAAATCTAGAACTCCTGAAGTAGATCATTTCAGCTCTAAAGCTAAGATTCTGTGGACATCTTGGGATGGGCAGTCAGGAGAAAAAGTCTATTTCCTACAAACGCCCAAATGAAAAGTATTGAAAAGAACCTCTAAACCTGACTTTGGGGCATCAGGATAAGGGAATATAAGTGCTTCTTTTGGTATATAAATGACTGAAATTGAACCATGTGACTTGTCGTTTTTGCTAAAGATGACTAAATCCCGACAGCATTGGTTTTGTGTACTTTTCTATATATAACATTGACCCTCTTTAGTGAGTGATAAATATGATGCCAGAAAGAGTGAAAGAGCTCCATCTGGTGGAGTTGATTTGGAAAGCTGGAATATTAAAACAAAATCCTAAGACTTGAATTCTGGATGAATGCTAGGGAGAATAATTTTAACAGATCCAAACAAGAACCATGACAACAGTAGAAATAGTAATAATAATAATGCTTTTTATGTCTCTAGAGAGCTAAGCACAGTGTCTGGCACATAGAAGGGGCTTTAGAAATACATAATTGATTCTTTGACTAATAATAGCAATATGAACAGTAAGAATTTTATAATTAAGATTTGCAGGATTTGCTATGGGCTCAGGATGGTCATAGAGGCAAGTTTAGTAAAAGTAAGAAGGCTTCAGAAACTCCAACTTTCAGCATCATCCCCATTGCTTTTTCTTTAGATAGTGCCTTTATAATGCTTCCTCACAGTCCAGTGCTTGCTGATTTTTGTGTATACCTCATGATGTCTCCATCCTCAGGATCTTCACTGAGCTCTTTAGTTCCATCAAAATTTACCCAGTTTCTGCTCAGTGGCAGGGGGAGTACAAAAAGGTTAATAGTCATAAAATGAATTCCTGTCACTGTGTCCTACTGTCCTTACCTGCTACTTCTTATTGTTGTTATTTAGTCATTTCAGTCATACCCGATTCTCTGTGACTCAATTTTGATGTTTTCTTGGCAAAGATACTGAAGTAGTTCTGCATTTTCTTCTCCAACTCATATTATAGATGAGGAAACTGAGGCAAAAAAAGGACTAAGTGATTTGCCCAGTGTCATACAGTTAGTAAGTGTCTGAGACCATGTTTGAACACAGAAGATGAGTCTTTCTATTTCCAAACCCAGTGTTCTATCCACTGTACCTCCTAGCTGCCAGCCTGCTACTTATTTATAGAGATTAATTCAGTTAGTTTAATTATTAATTATATTATATTAATTATAATTATTATATATATAATATTATATTAATTATAATAGGTAATATTTACATAAGTTTTTATACATCTGTATTATTTGTTTTGAGATACACATATGTGAGCTTTATATATAATAAACTGTATGTGTCTAAGTGTATATGGCTCTCTGTATATATATTAATGTATACACATATGTGTGTGTACTGTGTATGTGTGTTTGTGTGTGTATAAATAGTAACTTTAACTATAATAATACAAATATTATCTCATTCCAGTTCTCACGACCACCCTGGGAGGTTGTGATGGTTATTCATCCTTATTCTCCAAGAGAACATCAGGAGGGTAATGTCTTGACTTGAAAGTGAATTGGATTTAAGTGAAGCAGAGATGTGCAAAGTCACCAGCCTCATTTTCTCCTCCAGAGTCATCAGAGTCCAATACTAAGACAAAAATCTAAATGACTGGTGATGGCCCAAGATGCTATAGGAGACCTTGGCCTTTTGAAGCTAAGATCTTTTCCAGGTTTCAGTTTGTCTGAGGCCATACTCATTCAGTAGATAAAGACCAGGTAAAAATTGAGGTAAATGATAGTCTCCTTTGCCTTCACAGAAGAATCAGTCAAGGAGGGGAAGACCTCAGAGTTTCTGGAAAGAACAAAAGAACTGCTATTTATACTCACTCTGAGTCATTTAAACTCAAATCACCCTGGGGGAGGGGGATAAGTGTTATTATTATCTCCATTTTACAGATGAGGAAACTGAGGCAAATAGAAGTAAATGATTTGCCCAGGTCACATAGCTAGTAAGTGTCTGAAGCTGCATTTGAATTCAAATCTTCCAGATTAAGTCCAATACTCTATCCCTCTAACAGCCTCAGTCAGGTCTCAGAAAGTTATGTAAAATGGGTGTCTAATAGCATTATTTCAGGGACCTTCTCTGGAAAGCCAGAGATATCAATGCTCCTCAGATCACACTATATAGACAGTTCTCTACTCTATTATCCCCTTCTGTTTGTGGTTTTTAAAGAGCTTCACTCTGTTAGTTTTCTTTTTCTTTTTTTTCTTTGGTGTGCTGGCTAGGACTCACTGATTCCCTACTGATTTTTTCTCCTCTCCATCTATGTCCTTAAGGTACTAGGAGTGAAAATTAGAAGAAAGATTCTTTTTGGGTATGAGGGGTTTTTTTCTTTTACTTGGGACAAGGAAGGAAAGTAGATACCTGTGTAAAACAGTACAGTAACTCCTTCAGTCAGTAACTCCTACTTTTCTGAATGAAGAGAAGGCAGGTAGTGACTGACATCTCCATAAAATTCTGTCCTGAGATTGGACACTCTGGGGACTTGGCGGATATAGTTCCCCCAGTCACTCTTATATTGTGCACATGTCAAACTCATTGAACACATCTTTGAGAACTAACCAGCTAAGGAACTGATTTAGACACGTGGAGGGTTTTGATTCATTTCCCCTGGGTTTCTTGGTATATCTGCAAATTATTCTAGTAGCAGCCTTTAACTCTTTCAAACCATAAGACTGAACTTTAGTGAATTAGCATCTAAATTGTATTAAATATAACCTTAGCACCCCCAAGAGTTATTTCATTACCAAAGGTTCCTAATAGCTATTTAAGTGCTAAAAAAATGTTATGTTGATTTAGTCCCATGTGACTCTCTGATCCCATTTGGGGTTTTGTTGGCAGAGATACTAAAGTGGTTTAGCCATTTCCTTCTCATTTTATAGATGAGGAACTGAGGCAAACAGGGTTAAGTGGTTTGCCCAGGGTCACATAGCTAGAAAGTATCTGAGGTCAGATTTAAACTCAAGTCTTCCTGACACCAGGACTGATGATATATCCACCGTACCACCTAGCTGTTCTGCTGGAAAATAATGACTTCTTCAATTATAGACTCTGGGATAAACTATTTTTATTTTATACTTGTCAATATCATCAAGTTCCACCATATGAATTTAATGCTCTTGTTTCCATAACAACTAAAGGCCTTCGAATGGAAAGATTCAGGAACTAAAAATCCCACAGAAACCTAGCAAAATAAGACAAATATGTGGTGGGCACAAAAATCCAGGGGTGTGGCCAAGTCTAAAATGGAAAACTTTGCCTCAGCAGATCTCCATAGCTCATTGATGTTCTTCTACCACTGATGGAGAGTAGATGTCATTCACTTGAAAAGTATCAATTTGTTTGTTCTCATTGACTGAAACCTTATAACTGGCATGGTTATTTGTAATCGGCATTTCGAAGTTCATATTTTTGTACCCCAATGCCCCAGAGGGATTCAAAACAAACATTTTCTAAAACATTCCCAGTTTTGAGGTATACCCTTAAAACTCTACTGTAGGGAGAGTGAGAATAGGATGTTAATCCAGGGTTAAAACCTGATAGAAAAAAAACATTTTCCAAACTAACCTAGCATAATGGGGCAAATCTCCCAAAACCAAGTTAGCCAGTCTGATTCAAAAGTCAAAACTGAGCCATATTTAACAGATGTCTGTGCTGATAGAGAGCTCTATCCCATGAACATTTTACCGATTGCTAATCATTCTCCTACAGTCATACGAAATACAAATGGTGATAAATATGTGTATTGGGGACGACTGATGTGATCAGTTGACACTGACAAAACAGTTGTCCTTGTTAAAGTTTTTAAATACATGTGGTTTCCAAGGTAGATTCCTCTGATCTTTTGTAGCTACACATTTAAATTCCTTCGGGTAGTATGTTAGGGATTGTGGGGTGCCAATATTGAAAGTTCAAACAATTTATTATTATTATTACTAAGTACTTATAATGAGCTATTGCAATGGGAATCAAAATAGAAATAGAAAAACAGTTGTGATGGGGAAAAGTTTACATTCTAAAGAGGGAAAACAACATATAAAAAAAGCAAAAAGAGAGAAGAAAAAAAAAAGACAAAAATGAGTAAGGAGGCTTGAGAAGGAGAAGGGTAAAGAAAGCCCAAAATGACTCTAATAGAGCAATGAAGACATGACTGGTCTTACCACTCTCGTTACATGGAAGTTCTGGGATAGAGAGACTGCACAGGGACAGAAGTTACTTAGAAAGTCTGAATTCTAGGAATGGGATGTTTCCAGGATGAAGAGTTAGAGCAATGGCAGATGTCCAGAGTACTTCCTGGAGAGGAATGAGGGTAAAATTCACCATCTGAGGAGGGTTAGCAATATGTGCAGAAATAAATTTGAGCACAAATATAGGACAATATGGCATAGCAGATAGAGGATCTTGAACTAGACAGAAGAGTTTCAACATTACCTCAGGCACTTATTGGCTGTGCTACTTTGGTCAAATCAATCATCCTTTTTCAGTCTCACTTTTCTCATCTACAGGTAGTTTTGTCTGTTGCCAAGACAACTTTTGGCCAATGATTTGCAGAGGAGAACAAGACACGAGATGAATGCCTGCTAGCTGGGAAGAAATCGATTCTCTCCCCCTTCCTAGACAATCCCACCCACCTAATTTCAACTCCAACTCCAGGTCTGCCCAGATCTGGGACCAGTGGAATGTCATTGATAGACTAGCCCCACCTTCCTATAGGATTGTGGGAGCTGCTTGATGGGAAAAGGGCTGCAATGGCCAGGTGTGGTGGGAAGGGAAGTGCAGTTTCCAGGAGTTTATCAGTACAATGCTCCTGAACCTGAAATGTTGTGACTCTATCATGCAATCGTGATTGCTGGAATCAGTTAAGACTCCTGAGAACAGAGTCCATAATCATTTATTCTCCCTTTCCCCTTTTTTCTTCTTTCCTGGGATGCCAGGAGGCTTATCTCTTTTTTCTTAAAAATCTGTTTATCTTCTGTTTGTACTTTGTCTCTTAAGTGGTTAACCATTGTATTGCTATTCTAGGTGTGTAGTTTCTCAAATCATCTGATTGGGGAAATGGAGAGGGGGGCAAGAGGAAAAGGGTGCTAAGTAGAGAGGGGGAAGATGAGATTTAGAACTGCATTATATTTCCAGAATGCTGTTTCTGGCTGAGGGTTCAGAATTGTGCAGTAAGGGTTAGGGAGAAATATTGGTTTCATTTTTACAACTTCCTAGGACAGCGATAAGTAGTTGAAAGAATCCAAAGTCAAGTTAGTAAGGCAAAAGACAGCCCCTGCCTTCAAATAGCTTACACTCTGATAAGGGAAACAGCATGCAAACAAATATACAAAGTAAACTATATACAAGATAAATAAAGAAATAATTAACAGAGGGAAGGCAGTAGATTTCAGAAACTTCCAATAAAAGAAAGGATTTTATTTGAATGTTAAAGGAATTAGTGAGATCAGTAGGTATTCCTGACAAAGAGGACAGCCAGTTTTGAGCAAAGACTTTTGAGTCACAAACACACATGGTTTGTTCAGAGAACAGCAAAGAGATCGTCCTGGCTGGAGCCATAGATGCTCTGGAGGTGGTGAGGGAAAGAAACTAGGGATAGGGAGATGATTTAGGAAGCTACTGACCAGTACAATAATTCTCACATCTCTTTTTGTTCACATGGCCACCATCCAAATCTATCCTTCATAGCCTCTTGCCTATTCTACTACAGTAACCTCCTTAATCTCTGCCCCAAGCCTCTTCCCTCTCTAATCCAAAATATTAATGCTACTAACAGCTAGCATTTACATAGTGTTTACTTTGTCCCAGGTGCTTTCTCAATATTTGATCTTCATGACAATTCTTGGGAGGTAGGTGCTTCACAATTAGGAAAATTGAGGCAAACAAATTTGTTCAAGGTCACATAACTAGTGTCTGAGGCTGGATTAGAACTGATGGTAATAGCAGGATGAATACAGAGAGGCTTGGAGAGACCTACATGGACTGATGCTAAGTGAGATGAGCAGAACCAGGAGATCATTATACACTTCGACAACGATATTGTATGAGGATGTATTCTGATGGAAGTGGATTTCCCTGACAAAGAGACTTAACTGAGTTTCATTGGAGAAATGATGGACAGAAACAGCTACACCCAAAGAAGGAATACTGGGAAATGAATGTGAACTATTTGCATTTTTGATTTTCTTCCCGAGTTATTTTTACCTTCTGAATCCAATTCTCCCTGTGCAACAAGAGAACTGTTTGGTTCTGCAAATATGTATTGTATCTAGGATATACTGCAACATGTTTAGCATATATAGGACTGCTTGCCATCCTGGGGGGGGGAGGAGGGAGGGAGGGGGAAAAAACGAAACATAAGTGATTGCAAGGGATAATGTCGTGTAGAAATTATCCTGGCATGGATTCTGTCAATGCGAAATTATTATTAAATAAAATAAAATTTATTATAAAAAAAAAAAAAAAAAAAAAAAAAAAAAAAAGAACTGATGGTAATGAAGCAGAAAGAACACTGGGCCTGCCCCACACATCCTTTGAGTAGCACATTGAGTTAGAAAATCACAAATTAGCATAATTTGTCAGGATTTTTTAGGGAGTATTGTCATCTTTATTATGTTTGCTAGGCTGATCCAAGAGCACTTAATATTTTTCCAATTATTTAAGTCTGACTTTATTTGTGTGGAGACTTTTTTATAATTTTGCTCATATAATTCCTGACTTTCCTTTGGTAGATAGATTCCCAAATATTTTATGGTATCAACAGTTATTCTGAATGGAATTTCTCTTTGTATCTCTTGCTGTTGGGTTTTGTTGGTGATGTATAAAAATGTTGAGGATTTATGGGGATTTATTTTGTAGCCAGCTACTTTGCTAAAATTATGAATTATTTCTAATAGCTTTTTAGTAGAATCTCTGGGGTTCTCTAGGTATACCATCATATCATCTGCAAAGAGTGATAGTTTGGTTTCCTCATTGCCTACTCTAATTCCTTTAATATCTTTCTCAACTCTTATTGCCGAGGCTAGTGTTTCTAATACGATATTAAATAATAATGGTAAGAGTGGGCAACCTTGCTTCACTCCAGATCTTACTGGGAAAGGTTCCAGTTTTTCCCCACTGCATATGATGCTTACTGATGGTTTTAAATATATGCTCCTATCAGGATTTTTTAAACTTTTCCCATTCCTACCCCAAGAAATTTTTGCGTAAGCTTGAGTATATAGGTTTACAAAATAGTAATACAAATCAAACATTTGTTGGTATTAAATCATAATTTTACGACCTCCCCAAGTTCAGTTACAAGACTCTATATGGGAATGAGAACCACAGTTTTAGAAACTGGCATCTATGCTATAGTGTAAGATAGCTATGAAATGGATTCCTCAATTCTACATGGATGTCATAGCGATATTCCTAAAACATAGGTCTGACCATGTCAATCCATCTCTCAACTACAGTGATTCTTCATTACCTATCAGATCAAATACAACCTCTTGTTAGAAACTTTTCACAACCTTACTCAAATCAACTGTTCCAGTTTTATTTTTAAGCTTTAATAGGTTAAAACTCAGAATTTTTGGAAACTCTGCATATTATTCCTTTTCATGAATTCTTTGCTCCAGCAAAACTGGCCTTCCCAGACAACATTCTAGCTCCCATTTCTGTGCCTGGAATGCTCTCTATTTTCATCTTTATCTCTTGGAATACCTAGTTTTCTTTAAAGTCAAAGGTCTTTCCTGATTTTTATAAGATGCTTGTACCTACTACCCATCAGCCCAATTAAAGTGCTGGCATGTAATTGCCCTTTAATAATTACTTGTTGGATTGTACACAATAATAAGTAACCAGATTATGTGATGGACTTGGCTCTTCTCAGCAAAGCAGTCCAGAGATCTATTCACAGTACCATTTAGCTGCCCCTCTTAAGTCTAGGAAATCAACAGAACAGTAAACCTAATCCTGGTTTGTAAAGATGTGGGGTTTCTAAGATGTAAACACTCTAAATGAAAATTTAACAACCAGTTCTCAAAAACAGGTTAGAATAGGCTTTAATACATCCCGGTAAAATAATAAAAGGATACATTTCCCTATGCAATATCCACAGTTGGTAATAGGAATAAAGAAAAGTCAGTGTAAGAGATAAAGCAATTAGAGATAAGCTAAAAGAATCTGATTATGGAAACCAAGTAAGAAAGATAATTTCAAGGAGGTCATGGTTAACAATGTGAAATGATGCAAGTGAGTCAAGGAAAATGATTGGGGAAAAATGTCTATCATATTGGACAAGAATGAGTATGACCTTTGAGCAACAATAAATCAGTTTTTCAAATTATAGTTATCTTTTCCTTGTTGAGAGAGTTAGGAGACCATTACCTTCCAAATCTGGAAAATCCAGGTAAAAAATTTTGGCCCTCCCTTCACACCAGAGAACAAGTCTGATTTTTTTGGGGGGGGAGGAGGGGTTCTTTTATGTGTTGCATACAGAACCTTATTATAAAATTTGTGTTAAATATATAGTCATAGCTTTTGTATTGTCTGCTGGCCTTCCACAAAACTCCCCCAAAATTCTCATTTGATTTCTTATAGCAACCCAAGTTATTGTATATATGTATATTATATATTGAAACCACAATGGGGAAAGTTATGGTGGAGAAGGAATAATTGTATTAGTTATAACCAATACCTTTTTCAGACAATATATGTTAGTGCATAAAACAGAAAACAGTTGATGTTTAACAGAAAACTCATCAAAAGTCTCACATTTGTCACTGCATTAGCTACCTCCATAAGACAGACTTTTATCCACATTCCCTTGCAATTGTTACAAATGCCCATCTCCCAAAATCTCCTGGCATCAAGACCTGTCAGGAGTGGTCACTTTGAGTCTAATGGTGAGACAATATCTTGTGTGTCTTATATTTGAAGTTTGCTATAGTTTTGTATTTTACCCAGTATTGTTTAATCAACTGTGTTAAGCCCAAAAAAATGTTATGGATTGTTTTCCCACTTCCTTAGTTTTTAATTTAGAATATGTTATTTCAAATTTTTGAAAATCCAATTTTTTTGGAGTTTTTTTTTTGTTTCCTTTGTTTACTTTTTTAAAAAATAAAAGACAAACATCTTTTTAGGAAAAAGGAAATAAATATTATATATAATAATGTATTAATATAACAAAAACAAGACTCTAATCTAAAACAAATAACCTAAACTTTTTCTCTTTTTAAACTACCATGAAAATAGGGGATTCGTCACATTACTCAAAGTAAAGTTGCAAAAAATTAATTTTCAAATAACCAAGTTCAAGATATAAATTTATATGAGGATTGTCTAATAAGTGAATATAATAATAATAATAACAACAAGCAAATATTTGCCTACAGAACTGCATCCCAGCAATACTGTCTGGATTAGTCAGTAGATGACTGCTTAAGAGAACCAATAGCTCTGTGAAAATCCAGATGGTTGTGAGGTCCCAATTATCTCCCTGTAGCAATCATGTGGTGGAATCCTGGATTCCCTCTGTGCCTGACACAAGATCATCCTGGATAGAGTGGGTGTTTAGCCAACCATGATGGCCTCTACCCCCTGTGGAGAAATGACCCTTTGCCCTTCACAAGAAAAGAAGACTGGCCTGTTGAATAGACCCTGGGTATCTGAGATTTGTGTTATTGCACTAAGATATACCTGTCAAGTGAAATGGTTTATTTGCCCAAAGTTGGCCCATTAACCAAGGATCACTCTATTATCGTACCTGGCTATGGGAATGTAGATGGAATTCTTACATCAGACATTTCCCAACAGGAGAAGAGAGAGGAAACTGCAGAAGCAATGTGGGGAGAAAGAGCTGAAGGTCCAAAAGGGGAACGTTCAGGGGTATGCTCCCTACATAGGATGGAGGGAAAGAAAATGAATTGACAGCTATGTTAGGGCAACCTTTGGTCAGCCATTAATTAAAGTTAAGATCAGAAATCTGCAAATTTCTATACTTTTTTAAAAGTGTGGGGCAGACAGGATATGGGGGTATTGTGTTTCTTAGTTTCTTTTTTAAAAATCTTTAAAGAAAACAATCCAGTCTTGTCTTCACTGACATAGGAGGAAATAGAGTTGTCGTCCTCCACATTCAGATCAGGCTAGAAACAAAATCAATCTACCTCTAGTAGGCTGAATGTGGAGATAACATTGGGAGAGTCAGAGGGACGGGGGTAGAGAGATAAAGCAAAAGCAGTGCCCATTGCCCACCAGACTGCTGGGAAAAGTAGTAACTTAGTCTTTATACCCTCAGATGTCTAGGTCACTTCTTAAAGGGACTGTCAATTTTATATTTCAACATGCAGAATTTGTTTCATTAAATAAGAAATGTTTTCAAGATGTAGAGACAGAGAGGTGTTTATTGGGATAATTACAGTCATAGGTTCGATTTTATTATAATTATTCTTTCTTTATTCTTCAAATAAGTAAACTCTAGGCTAATGTCAGATTTTAGCCAGTAGATAGACTTTGGCTATAATATATACGTAAAAAAGTAACTTTTTTGTAGTCACACGTAGTCATCTGTTCCAATGATCTTATGATGAAGAGAGCCATCTACATCCAGAGAGAGGTCTGTGGGAATTGAGTCTGGATCACAACATAGCATTTTCACTTCTTTTGTTATTGTTTGCTTGAAATTTATTTTCTTTCTCATTTTTCCCTTTTTGATCTAATTTTTCTTGTGCAGCAAAATAATTGTATAACTATGTACACCTATGTTAGATTTACAAATATTTTTTACCATGTTTAACATATATTGGATTACACACCATCTAAAGGAGGGGGGGGAGAGGAAGAGGGGAGAAATTGGAACACAAGATTTTGCAAGAGTCAATGGTGAAAAATATTCTTGCATATGTTTTGAAAATAAAAAACTTCAATAAAAATAAAGAAAAAACAAAATATCTGTATCTATAAGGAGCCTTGTTATTATTATAATGTTAGTATGTCTATGTATCCATAAGTGTAAGTTTGTGTCTCTATAACTTTGTTTTGTATGAATAGCATAGGTGAAACTGGAAATTACCCCAAGAACTACAAAGATAATGATAAGGTAGGAGTTACAGGCAGGAGTGTACTACTAAATGTTTAACAAGGCACTCCCTCCAAAGATTATATACATGATAATGACTAATAATAATAATTATACGTAGCATTTATATAGCACCTACAATGTGCCAAGTGCCATGTAAAATACTTTGTAATTATTATCTCATTTGATTCTCACAACAACCCTGGGGAGTGGATACTATTATTATCCCAGTTTTATAGATATAGAAACTAAGGCTTTGAGAGATAAATTGGCTCAGATGTTCTGACTAGTGGTTCTCTCCATGTCATACCCACAGCCATCATTGAACAGAGATGGTTTCTGATTTTTTTACCTTAATTTGTAAACTGATGAAGTTCCAGATCTATTTTTCCATATTCTTTTCCAAGCCCCAGTTTCATGCACATCTGTATGTATGTATGTTTTATCTCTCTGTCTGTCTCTCTGTCTCTGTCTCTCTGTCTTTCTCTGTCTCTGTCTGTCTGTCTGTCTCTCTCTCTCTCACACACACACACACACACACACACACACACACACACATACACACACACGCTAATTATACCTTGCCTAACTTTTGATGAATAAAACAAAATCATTTGTTATAAGCAAACTTACTAGAAACTGGAAAACAAATTTCGATATGTAGCCTTTTTAAAAGCTCCCAGCACACTCCCCCCTTCTTGAGATCATAGATCTTCAGAAGATTCCAGGAAGCCCAGGTGAGAGAGTTTTTCCCATGGAGGAGTTTCCATCATCCCCTCAGTGATAAATTCTGTAAGGACAAACCCACCAGCAGCCTGGGAAAGGTTTATTTAGTGGGCCTGTCTGTGTTGGTTTTATAGCTGAATGCTGACTGGCTTGGGACATAAAGCACTTTATGATTTATAAACAACCACTGACAAGGAATCTATAAATCCCATTTTACAGTATGGTAGAATTTTTTTTAAATCCCTTTCAAATGTGGTGTTATAAATATTGTCATTCTCTGCAGAAAAGCTTAAAATTAAAAAGCCCTGGGGGATTGCGAGGTCAGTGGGAAGCTACACACATAGCAACTAACAAGCAAGAGTTAAACTGTACCAGGTAATATTTTAATTATTTTTTTTAAAACCACTCTGTCCAGGAAAAAGTCCTCCAAGAATACTTTCTGGGCCACATGTTTCAAAAGGTCACCCTTTTGAAGATGACAGTGAAGTTTTTATGGCTCCTGCCGGAAGGAACAAGTATGTCTCAGGAAGCTTTGCTGCTTGGGCCAAAGTTCTTAACTGGCGGAGCATTTCTGGCTCTCTGGAGCCCATTCCACAAATGATATTCTCCACTTAACCGCCCACTAGAGATTCTTGGATATACTGCATTTTTTTCCCTGCAAGTGTTTAGAGGGAGAATTTAACATTTTATGCTAAAAGTGAAAAATAGGTTTTTGTTATGTTTTGTTCTGTTTATATTCAAGGGAGTCCTGGAGTTTCAGGGCACAGAAGAAAAGAGATCTTAGCAGGACAAATAGTGAAAACAAAACCCCTTCTGCTTGGGAAGTGAGCTTGAATAAATATGAACCTGCTACTACCTAGAAATTTCCTCCTTGTCTGTTCAATTAGGTTTAATCTGAAATATCTAGAAATTGGAGGTGCTTTTTAACATAGAGTTGTCCTGGTAGAGGCATTTAAAAATAGTAATAGCTTTTAATTTTTCAAAAATACAAAAATAAAGATCCTTTTTAACATTCATCCTTGCACAACCTTGTGTTCCAAATTTTTCTCCCTCCCTTCCCCCTTCCCTAGATAGCAACTTATCCAATAGAGGTTAAACATGTATAATTCTTCCAAACATATTTCCACATTTATCATGCTGCACAAGAAAAATTAGAACAAAAGGGGAAAAAATAAGAAAGAAAAAAACAAACAAGCAAATGACAAAAACAACAAAGATGAAAATACTATGTTGTAAGCCACATTCAGTTCTCATAGTCTTTCTAGATGCAGATGGCTCTCTCCATCAAAATGGGAATTGGCCAGAAACTGGTGAAGGCTTTTGAAAAACAAAAATAATCCCAGCCTTTGATTATGATGTGATAAAAGAGTAACAGATCTAGAACTGAGAGAAGCTGAGAGACCCTTTCCCTCTCCACCTTTTCTTTTCCAACACTCTCACTGTAAAGTGAGACAACTTAATGGGGAGGAATCTTAGGCTCAGAAAAATTAAGTTTTTTTGCCCAAAGGTAAGGAAGAGGAAGAAAAATGAGAAGAGACTGAAGGGATAATGCCAATAAAAAGGAGCAGACCAAAAATTAAAGCCCAAGTCCCATCCGATTCCAAATCCAACATTCTTTTCCACTGCTTCCTTTGTATTTGAAGATGATATTATTGAAGATATGTGAGGGTTTTTTCCCCATTCTTTTTATTTCTGGAACTTGGTACACTGTCTTAATAAATGCTCGTTAACTAACTGTAGATGGAAAAATGGTGGCCAAGCAGCAATGATACCTCTTTATAACTGACACTAATAACATATCTGCAATGTGCAGAACAAGAAATAATTATTATCTATGGAAATATCTTTAAAAGGATTACATATATTTAACCTACTTCAGATTGTTTGCTGTCTTGGAGAAGGGAGAGGTAAGAGAAGAAGGGAGAAAAATTTGGTGCACAAAGTCTTACAAAAATGAATGTTGAAAACTATCTTTACATGTATTTAGAAAAATAAAATATTATTGAGGAAAAATGAACTATTATCTTCAAAACAAAGTGCTATGAGGGTGGAGAAACATTTAAGGTCTTATGTTACCATTTTGTTGAAGTTGAAGAAGAGGTGAATTGATTTGCAGCGAGTCATTTTCTAAAATCACATCTTAAGAAGAAATGGCCAGATTAACTGGAAGTGGCCACTCACATGCCGAAGTTAAACTCAACCTGGTTTTTCCCTTATTCAGTGTTTACCAAAGACTAATTATATGAAAGGCATTATGTTAACTGCTTGAAGTACGGGTACAAAAAAGAAGCAGGGGGTGCTCCAAATGAGCAGATGACATATACAGGGCGGTTTTATGGGTGGGGGGAAACAAAAACAATTGGGAAGATCAGGGAAAGGAGGCTTCATACAAGACATTTCCATTATTTCCATTAGGTCCAAACTGACCTACTTTTTGTTAGTTTTACTTGATATTCCCCACCCTGTCTTCAGGCCTCTGTACAAACCTTACCTGAAATGCATTCCCTGTTTACTTCAGTTTCCTGGAATCCTTAGGTTTCTTCAAGATCCAACAAAAGTACCTTCTCCAGCTGGAAGTCTTTCCCAATCCCTCTAATTGATTTTTCTTTCTCCTCAGATTATTTTGCATTCATATATCTGCATAAATGTTGTAGCTGTTTCTCCTCTCAAGTAGAATATAAACTTGAGAGTTTTTGACAATTTGACTTTTATTTTGTTTTTGTATCCCCAACTCACAGCATGGTGCTTTGTGGTAGTAGTTGTGTGTTTTGTTTTTGTTCAGTCATTTTTAGTCATTTAGTCATACAGAAAAGGAAACTGAGGTGTACAGAGTTAAGTGACTTGCCCAGGATTACACAGCTAGTGAGTGTTTGAAGTTGAATGTGAACTCAAGTCTTCCTGTTTCATTTTTTTCATCTATAAAATGAGCTGGAGAATGAAATGCAAATCATCCCAGTATCTTTGCCAAGAAAACCCCAATGCCTCATGAAGAGACTGAACAACAACAATCTCTCACATTACAAGCCAGCATTTTATTCAGTGCAAAGGTCTTTTAATGAAAACCCATTCTTTTTACAAAGGAGGAAACTAGACATGACTTGCTGAAGATTATTCTAATGTAGAGTCTATATCCTCTGGGGCCAAATATAGTATTCTTTTCACTGTATCCACACTACTTCTTACTGTTTGCTGTATGGTTGAATAGAACAATTCAACAATTGAACCTCAGCTAAATCTTGAGGAAATTTTACACTAAGCCTTGAAGGAAGATAAACATTTGTAGAGGGAGAATGGAAGAAGGAAGGAGCTTCAGGCCAGGGGGACAATCTATATAAAATGGCAGGTTTGAGGACAGCAAGGATTCCCATTTGGCTGGGATAAAGAGTACGTATGCTGTGTACAATAGGTAGGGATCTACCATGTTGGAATCATACTGAAAAAAAAGTGCATTTTTACCCTAGAGGTACTTAAGGACACTGTGAAAGCTTTGCAAAGCAAAGTGATATTGTCAGACATTCCTGGGGAAGATGATTTGGCCAATTATGGAAGCAGAGAAATGAGAGAGTGAAAGCCAGGAGACCAAAAGAGAGATTGTTACAAAAATACAATTATTTCAGCCAATTAATTCAAAAAATTGCTGATGGTTAATGGGTCACCTTTGGAAAACACATGTCACACGGCAAGTATAAATTAGTGTATCAGCACAAATATCAGACTTCCTGGTTCTACTCAACTGGCTTTCCATTTTGGAAAGGGCAAGATGGGATAAACTCAGGCTGACTGTTATCAGTGAAAAGGAGGTACCAGATGGGAAAGATATGGAAAGATATTATCCTTATCCAAATGGAAGTCACAGTAAGGCTGGGAGATATGTAGACTTCTAAGGGCAGGCAGTATGTAATCAAGAATGTCATCAGTCCCAACAAATATCTCTGTTGATTCACATTTTTAAAAAGGGCTCTTTGATGTGTAGCAAAGCCACCAGGAGTGGCTCAGATTCCCTTTTCTCTATCCTTTATACAACTCTCAGACAAAGTTACTGTGAAGAGCTTCTGTTAGGCAGGAGGGGTGGGGGAGAACCACTAACAAACCATGGCTCTTTAGCATTAGAGAAACACGACCCAAAAGGGCTCACAATAAACAAGGCAGCTGAGGAGGAGTAAGCCGAGGAAGCACAAAAGGTCAGAGAGCTGAAAATACAGACACACACAGACCTAGATCTTCATAAACAAGAGGTTTATTTTTTCAGGCTGTTTGGAAAAAAAAAAAAAAAAGCCGGGTTGGGGAGAGGGAGGTATTGGAAGGAATAGTTTTGCAATAGAGATACTTGGTAGATCTGAAACTCAGTCATGTAGTCAGAATTCTAAGTAAAAGAAAAAAAAGAGAGAGAGAGAGACTGAAATCTCTAGAAAGCCCTACACCCCAAGCACCATCTCCAGGAACTGCATACAGGGTAATGACATCTGTCTCTTATCTTGGGCAGGCCATGCTGACCATCCATGGTAGGAGAACCGGGAAAAAAAAAGGTCATGCTCTTTTATGAAAATATCTTCCTATTAATATGGTGTATCTCTCATGATGATTTCCTTTCTTGCCTTCCTTTCTTCAGTATAATCTCCTGGTTTTAGGCCAAAAGGCCCTGCCTGATAGAGCTCACAGAAGTTTATTTTAGAAAATGGCAAATATTAATTTCTAAAGAAACTAGACTCCTTTCTACACAAAAACTGAAACCCCTTAGTGGTGTTTTCTATTTTATATAGTAGACACTTTAAAAATGTTTGTTGCATTGAATTTACTTGGAAAGCAATTTCTGTCCATCAAATCACATTTTAAAATTAAAATTCTATTGTAAAATTTGAAGATATAGTCCTATGATAAAATATTTCATCCCTCAGATATAATTTTAATCATATTAGGAAGGAGCAGATATTTTAATTTTTTAATTGATAAGGAAATTATAATTTCCTGATAAAATATTAACAAAAATACTCAATATAAGTCACAAAATATAAATGCTAAATTAAAATTTGGAAGTTTTGTCAGAAATGTGTTCCCTTAAATCAGAGACATTAATGAGGTACTGAACTTTTCTTTTTCTTTTTTTAATTGCCCACCAATTTTTATTTTGCTTTCATAGAGCTATCTGTTATGGGAGCCACTGCAATCCCCAAGATGTTCCTACTCCTCTTTCCTAAAAGGGACAATATATGATTCTATTTCCGCCACTATCTCTTGAATGTGTATATGTCTCTCTCTGTGTGTGTAACAGACTATCTCTAATTTGAGGCTGCTATTCTCTAGTTCTGTGAACAATATATAGGTGTCTAGACCCTCTTCGATCTTTGAATCTGTGATTTCCGAATAAGGCCAGATTCTTCGCATCTGGATCCAACTCATGGAGTTGAGGTTGGGGGCACTGAGAGAAGCTTGTGTTTCTGAGGGACAGGGTATTTGCCTGAGGTTCATAGCTCCATTGCCTCCCCATTATGGGGGTTGTGGTTTTAATATACTTGAAAACCCCACAGCCTCAGCAACTATAGGTTCCTGGGATTTGATTTCCTGGATATTGCCAAAGGAGTAGTTCTGAATGGAGATTGAGGGCCAATAGAAGGCTGGGGCAGAGGACCCCAAGATCCCCAGTTGAGATAAAAGAGTCTTCTGAAGGCCTGATCACAGATGGGGCTGGAGTGTCCATGGAGAAAGGGACTAATGGACAGTAGGGGTGATCATGGTCCACACTGAGGAGGGAAAGATAGGAGACCATGTACTCCTAAGACAGGAAATTCTTCTGAAGAGAGTCCTAATGCTCCTCTAACTATTGGTTGGTGCTCTGGGGTTGAATTCTTTGGGGAAGAGAGCAAAGCAAGCCAAATAGTCATGGGGTCTCATGGAAGCTGGGGACTCCATCTATACCCATCATGGAAGAAGGGGGAGGTGTCTGAACTTTTTTAAAAATTCTGATAATTATTTCAATATAATTTAATTCCTTTGCAAACATTGTATTTTATTTTATTCATTTAAAAAATAGTATTCTGAGAAGGGATACATAAGTTTTTTTTTTTTCAGAATGCAAAATGTTTCATGATTCCAAAAAGGTTAAGAATCCCTACAATGAGGATAAATGCACATGTTCCCTTGTACTGCCTATTCTTCAACATTTTCTCTCGCCTCTGCTTTATTGTGTGCAGAGCACTATGCTATGAAAGAGGGAAATATCAAAATTTAGGTAAGATATAGTTTGTGCCCTTGTGGAATTTATAGTTCAATAGGGAACTGTCATAAGTCATTAAGTGTTTGTCAAGTTCCTATTGTACATCAGGCACTCAGTTCTCTCTCTGTTTTTCTGTCTCTCTGTGTGTGTCTCTCTCTTACACACACACACACACACACACACACACACACACACACCCTCCTAATACAACATTTAACCACTAGGTGGGGGTGCTGACCAGTTGCCTGATTCTGCTCAGGAAAGGATACTTCATTCAACCATTCATTGGCAGGGTTTATATGCCCTACTCAACACCAGAGAATGTCCTGATATAACATGGAATTCTTTCAGTCCCTCAGAAGCACAGAATTTCTGTCTCTTAGTTTCATCCCCTTGTGGGAGGGAATGTAACCTTATTAATTCAAGAGTTTAAGGTGGATTTACCCATTTAGACACTTGGTTCAGCTTTCTATTTCTATTCTGGGAAGATGACTCTCCTAAACTCCTTTTTCCTGTATTTCAATTAAAGCTACTCACAAAAAGCACACCGGATGCAGTTTTTTTAATCATAATATGAGTACATAAATCCAAATATACCAAACATCAAAGTAACCATTGTAGTCATCTCCTTTCAGCCCTCAAATCCCTGAAAGATTAGGCAGCCCCCAAACCCCTTAATCAGGAGGCAAGCCAAGCCCCAAGAGTTAAAAGAAACATATTTCAGGTGCTCAGATACAAACTTCCTGTTGCAAGACATTAGCCATTCATAGAATCCCATGCCTGGGCTAGGATCCTATTAAGGGCAGAACCTTGTATGCTCTTGCCTTCCTTCTGCCTCATCAGTCCCATAAGTCAAGGAAATCCTTTAAGTATAAAAATCAAAATTTTCCTTATGATCATGAGGGTGACTTATGGGACTCCTATAAAGAATTAATTGTTAAAATCCTTGTTCCCCTAGAAACTTGTAAGGAGAATTGAGGGTATCCTTCATGAAGAAATGAAGACAGGAGTGGGAATTCTCCATTGCCATATGGGGAGATATTTTTCCCTTCAACCCTACCCATGAATAATTGAGAGTTCAACTATACCACTAGGGGGTACTGTGGGAACCTGTGGTCATATTTAAAGCCTTTAGTTAGAAAAATAGTGGTTTTTAGTGCTTGGTTCCCTTAGAAATTTCATTTCTAGCATGGATTGGAATATATCTCCTCATATGAGGGAGGGGATAAGCATTCATGACTGTTGTCTTCTAGCTGTATCTCCTCTAGCTGTTCAGCATCAGTAGTTGACCTAAAAGTATGAGCAGAAAACACAGTCAAATTTAGAGCTCATGATACAAGGTTACCCTAACCTGTCACTTTTCTCAAAGGCATATGAGTCTATAGACTGCCTATCCTAGCTGTAGGAGCAGCATTCCCAAGCTCCCAATTTTCTCTGGATACCAGCCACCATACCTGTTTTCATTTCTGTGATCCATGTCCATATAGGTGGGATAGAGTTCATCGTCAATAAATGCAGCATTATCATGAGGATAGATGGTACAGTACTGAGGGGGACTCGGAACAGGCACTATTGGCCCTCCTGAGTTTGCAACACCAAAAGGGTTCACCACTGGGGGCAGATAAGTGGCGTTTACCCCGACGGTGTCCTGAGACGCATAAGGAGGAATATACTGCACCACAGTTGCCCCATGGAATGTTATAGGCTGGTTGATCCCCGTGAAAACAAAGGATTGTCCACTCATAGTCTGGTCTGTGTCCAGGGCTCTTTCCTCACTTTCTTTGCAAGACTGACAAGATAGCATTTTAAACTTGCACACGGCGATCAGGATGAATGTCACCCCAACTGAGAGCAGAATCGGCCCGAGAAGCTGTGTCCACTCAAAATGAGAGACGCCTTGGTACTTGATCCAGCCCATCACTGTGAATGTGATTCCCACCAGCCCCAAAAAGATACCTGAGAAGAGTAAAGTGGCTCCTGCCTTATCATCATCAGACACCTGGATGTCAGCCGCACTGGGTGTATAAGGAGTGACCGAGAAGACATTGAGAGGGAAGTCTTCCATGCGGTTGCTATTCTGCTGCATTATTCAGGAGAGAGAGTCCTTTCCTGATCAAGTAAAAAGAGAACTCACAGGAGATCCTCAGTAGCATAACAAGAAGTCACAGGTTCAGATTAGTTATGTAAGAACTTTGTGCTCCCGTGGTTAACAGAGTATAACATACAACAGGGTCAACTTTGTTTGGAAGAATAAAGGTCTGAGAAGTGAAGCCTGAAGCATTACCTTACCTCTGATTTTTTTTCTTCTACCACCCTTGGCTTATGAATTTTATGTAATTATTTTGTGACAATTTATTATCTTATTCTTTATTATTAGTGCCTTGTTCCACTAGAGTATATATACAAATCAACAAATGTTGAGCCTCTTACTAATATCTTGGTTCCCCTGGGTAACTAAATATCTAGCCAGAAGAACAGATATTTTCTACAAGGTCAAAGATTAAAATAAATAAATACATTTCTCTGAGAAGTTTTTAATTCTTCAGCAATATAAGTAATCTCAATATTTAGATGTTCAGGTTTTAATTACAGGAATCACATGACTGTGATTTTCATAATTTTTCAAAAAATCCTTTAGAATTTGTGAAATATGACAACTAGGTGTAATAATAGAAATAATAGAAAACCTTTAAGGAATTTTTATGTTTTGATGGGGTTAGAGAAGTGCTAGGTAGAATATAATGGCATCAGTAACAGCACCATGAAAAAATTCCACTTCCTGTGGCAAAAGAATTACTGATCTCTAAGGATAAAAATAAACAGTACAATACAATTTTCTATCTTGCACTCAGACTAAATTTCAAAAGTGGCTTGGTTTTTATGGTGCTTTCATAAATATTCTCCAGATGAGGGAAGCCTATTTCTTGCTTTTTTTCTTTTGCTAGACAAGCTACTGAGCTCTAAATATGTCACAAGTTTCCTTAGGTCTCAGTTCAGATTTTTCAGGTTAGAACACTGCTTTAAGTGAACTATAGCCTCAAGCCCTCAGCAATAACCATGGAAGATTTTGTCAGCCTGATGATTCATGAAATAAGAGCAAGAAAGAAAGTTCAAGTGTAAGTGTAAGTGTATGAGTTTTATTGTGTGTGTCAGTGCTCTCGTGTGTACATGTGCATGGGCAAGCCAGACAGAGAGAAAATTAAAATACAGTGCTATGTAAAGAGTAGAGATTGTTATCAGATCCCTAACACTCCTCAATTAATCTCTCTCATTAACATAATAGTGGAGGACTATACAGAGCACTCATGGTTAAATATTAAGAGAGCAGAGCCTGAAACAGTCTTACTTCATCTTTGTTAGCCTTGACAGCCACTAGAGTGATCTGAAGGCTTCTGAATTCCTGGGCTAGATCTATATCTTCTAGTATATGTCCTGAGTTTTTGTCATCTGTTGTCATTTCTGTGATCCACATCCATAGAGGAAATGATGGTACCATCACTAGGATGACCATTGAGCCCTCAGTTGGTTATCTCTTCCTATTTCTCTATAAGAGATGAGATCTCTCAGCTACTGCCACCTATACTTTGATGAGCCCAAAAAACATTCATAAGCCTTTTTAAAACTCCCTGGAGTTTTTACTATATCCTTTGATCCAGTTGGGTCTCTCCTGGGTCTATATCCCAAAGAGATCATAAAAGAGAGAAAAGGACCCATATGTCCAAAAATGTTTGTAAGGCAAGGAATTAGAAATTGAGTGGATACCCTTAGTTGGAGAATGGCTGGATAGGTTATGATATATGAATGAAATGGAATATTATTGTTCTTTAAGGAATGATGAGAAGGCTCCTGGAAAGACTTATATGAAGTGATGCTAAGTGAACTGAGTAAAATCAAGGAAACATTGTATATACTAATAACAAAATTATGTACTGAATATATGATGGACTTGGCTCTTTTCAACAATGAGGTGATACAAGGCAATTCCAATAGACTTGTGATGGAAAGTGCCATCCACATCCAGAGAGAGAACTGTGGAAACTGAATGTAAATCAGAGCATAGTATTTTCATCTTTTTGTTGTTGTTTGTTTGATTTTTCCCTCTTTCTTCTGTTTTTTCCCTTTTGATCTATTTTTTTTTTTTTTGCACAGTATGATGAATATGGAAATATGTTTAGAAGAATTGCACATGTTTAACCTATATCGGATTGCTTGCTGTCTTGGAAGGTAGGAGAGGAAGAAAAATTTGGAACACAAGGTTTTTCAGTGTTGAATGATGAATGAATGTTGAATGTTGAAAACTATTTTTGCATGTATTTGGAAAAAATAAAATACAATTTAAAAAAAGAAAGAAAGAAAGAAAGAAACTATCTCCTGAAAAAAAAAAAAAAAAAACAGGAAATGCTCCTTGGCAATCATAATAAAACAATGTGAGATAGAAGGCTCATGGACAACTTTCTGGCAAATATAATCTAAAGATTTTCCTCAATTAAAAAAAATATCTTTTTTGGCTCCCAAATACTGTGAACACATTGAGTTTGTCCATAGCTTTCTTTCTTTTACGCTAGGAAGATTTTTTTTATTTTATGAAGTGAACCTTTTTTTCCACCTCTTAATGAGATATAAGAACCCTTTTTCTAGGTTGTATATACTTTCCACACTAAAATCTTTCACATTTTTATTTAGTCAGAGGGTTACCCCTCCAAAGAATCCCAGGAGGCTTCTCAACAATTTTATCCAATCAATTTTCTCCTTGCCTTTAGAGAATTAAGGTTCCATCCCATTCTGAATGCTCACAGTCAACAACACTAGGGAAACAATTGGCAATGAAACAAGTCATCTACAAGACTAAAGTTGCCTGCTAGCTGCAGGCAAGAGCAGAAGGGCTATGTGGGTGATTTCATTGCATTCTTATGCCCCGAAGGCAAACCCCCCAAGGGATTTCAGTTCAGTACCTTTGGTTTTATGCTACTTTCTACTGTAAAAGAGTTGAGAAGCAGGGAAGCAGGGAGGAGGGAGATGAAAGGGAATTCACATCTTTTCTTTTATAATGGAAAATCTAATTTAAATGGATAGATACACTTCTTCTCAGTCTCTTTCTTCTTAGGGTATTGTCTACTCTGCTTTAGCAAGAAAGCTCAGTCCTCAAAATTCTTCTAAATAAATTAGGTTGTTCCATTGTAATTTGGAGAATGGAAAGATTTAAAAAAAAAAAAAAAAACAAGATAGGACATGAGGGTGTAGACAAGCTTCTCCCTCAATTAAAAATTAATGAAGACAAAACTGAGCAGGAATTCCATGATTAAATGTCAAGAAATTTGACTTTCAGGTACTAACTGTAATCTTTCCTCAGATCACTCTTTTCCAGATGTGGAATTCTCCCACAGTTGGGTTTTCTAACACCTGACATTCTCTAATAGTCGAGAACAAGCACATCTGGCTTATTCCCCTCAGAAAGCTAATAACTTCTCAAGAAGCTCTTCTCCCAATGTTATTTCACTTGTACAAGACTATCCTGAGTAAAACTGAAGTCTAAGCAATGACGACTAAAGTTCCCTGGCTCTCCCTCCTCAGGTGCTTAGTATGTTCTTATCTTTGTCAATACTGCCTTGAAAAGTTCTGATAAAGTCATTAATACAAAGGTTGAAATGATTGATGAGGCTTAATGGGTTACCCAGTCAATGCTTTTTTTGGACTTTATGGGGAAAACAAAACACATCAGACCAAAGGGATTGCTCTGTGTTGTTGTTATTGTTCAGTCATTCAGCCATGTCCAACTCGTCATACTGTCCATGGGGTTTTTTTGGCGTGGATACTGATGTGGTTTGCCATTTCCTTCTCCAGTGGTATAAGGCAGAGGTTAAATGACCTGTCCAGGATCCCAGTTGGTTAGTGTCTGAGGTCACATTTGGACTCAAGTTTTCCTGACTCCAGACCCAGTAGTCTATCCACTGAACCACCTTATCATCAATTGTTCTATAACTGAATGAATTTCAAGCAACAGCAAATCAATAGAGGGTGAGGTTTGAGGCAGAATCCTAGTAGATCCAGCAAATAGAATTTCTAGCTAGAAGGACTTTTTGTCCTTCGTTTTCAAAGAAGACCAAGGACATCATGGTAGTGTTGACTTGTACAATTAGATTTAGATGAGGCAGAGTTATGCAAAGTCATCAGCCTCATTCTCTCTTCCTGAGTCATCAAAGTCCAGACAAAAGTCCAGAAAACTGGCTGTGGCGGGGAGACACTGAATGTCCCTAACACTTCTTTGTCTGAGCAAGCTCTAAGTGCTCCCACAGTGCCTGTTTCTTGAGCACAAACATCATAAAAATGAAATTATCTATTTCTTACCAGAAAGAAATTAACTGGTCACCAAAATGGAAGACATTAAATCAGTTTCTGGGTATGGTCCAATAGGCAAATTGATCAAGCTGAAGATCAAAATCAAACCCTAATTATAAGAAAGTGTAAAGATGAGAAGAAAAGGTAGTATGCAATTACAACTCCAATCTGAACTATTCAAACAAATCTATTGATGTGCAAAAAAGGAAAATGAAACCAAGAAAATACCTGTTCTTTTGATTATTTAACCAATTTAAAAACAATGCCAAAATAAGGAACCCAAAAGAATACAGAAACATCTTCAGCTAATGAACATTTAATTTCTGCCAAGTGGAGAGATATGACAATCCAAGTCAACACAGGTTTAAATATCAGTTCATTTGTGAAAAGTTATGAAGTATAATAGATTATGAGCAGTATCATTTCATAAACAATCAGAGAAAGGGAAGGAAAATGAGTTTGTAGAAAGTTTGGCCTGAGACCTAACTGAATCAGATAAATGCAATGGTATTTGATGATGACCCTAGCATGACAGACTATGCTTATAAATCCCTTCTACTCAGGAAAATTGATTCCTTGAGCTCTCAAAAATTCTAAGAGGAGGGTAAAACTGTTTAAAATTTCTATACTAAGTCTTGCTCCAATATGATGAACCTCAAGAAGTATATAACCACTGAGCTACCTAACAAGAGGTTTGAAAATGACTGTGTCAAAGCTTCTATACTGATAAATACTGAAATTGGTCCCACAAATAGAGTGTTATACTTCCAACTTGGGCAAGATAGAGAAATCCAATCCCAAAATAAACAAACAAAACAAATAAAATTACATGAAAATGACAATAAAGATGAAAAAATGCATTTCTACAACAATTTATTTTTTCAATAAGAATAGAACATGATACAGTAATTAGAGCACCTGGCCCTGGATTCAGGAGGACTTGAGTTCAAATCCAGCCTCAGGCACTTAACATTTACTAGTTGTATGACCTTAAACAAGTCACTTACCCTGAGTTGCCTTGTCCCCCCCCCAAAAAAAAATAGAACCTCTATATTTGTACTCAAATATCTTAGTTCCTGAAATGCTAAGTAAGGAAGTAGAAATGGCACTAAAGAAGACCCAAAGGGCAGCTGGGCCAGACTAAATATACATGGAAGAAATCTATGATGGATGAGAGTCTTGAGAAATCAATTCTTAAAATACCAAATGACTGGGAAAAAATGATGACTAGGTATTACTACCAAAAAAAGGTATCATTAACTGCTCACCAATATACTAACTTTCTCATCTCTATAAAATTTTTATGAGAATGATTCGAATATCAAGGGTATCCATCATGAAAATAGGTGTATGCAGATTATGTTTTACTGTGGGCCACATATTCACAGTCTCAGAAGCATATCTAGAATATAAGCCCTGTCTACTTAAAAAATAAAATAAAGCATTTAAGTTGATGGTGAAAATTGCAACCCATATGACTTTCTCCAAATACAGAATCTCTCACATATCTGTTAAAAGCATACATTTGGTATTCTATCTCCCATTTCTATGTCTCAACATACACTATGTCCAGTCCTTGACATGCACTCCCTTTTCACCTCAGCTTTTCAAAATATTTATCTTCATTCAAGACAGGTCAAGTTTCACCTGGATCCTGAGGCCTTTCTTGATCCTCATATTTGACAAGGCTCTCTTTCCCTTTCCCTTCAAATTTATCTTGCATTTACCTCTCTGTGTACATGTTTCACCTACTTTCCTCCACTTCATGAATAATATGAAAGCTCAAGAAGCATTAACTATTTAGTTTTTATCTTTGGATTTCCAATATTCAGCAAAATGCCTTAAAAATAATAGAAGCATCTGTTTCCTAAATTAAATTGAATTCAATATTTCTTAATAGACACAGCAGGTATCTTTTTCAATATCTAGCAAAACATAAGATAAAAAGGTGTATGTGTGTGTGTGTGTGTGTGTGTGTGCCTCTGTCTTGGAGATTACTGAAATTAGGGTACAAATGGAAAAAGGGTTCAATAAATATGATGAAGTCCTCCAGATGCTATTGTTTGTGAATGATTTGGTGCTGATTCATTTCAGATTCTTTCTAGGATCTTCCTAAGGTAAGTCTAATACCTCAAAAAATTTGGCCTAATGATACACAAATTGAAAATCAAGAGAATGAAGAATGCTTACTACATAGATTAGATATGCTTTGGAGGGATAGACTATTGAGCTGGTATATTAGGACATGTGTCTTAGATTGCATATGGACAATGAACTAATCCAGATTTGAATAAGAGGAAGAGAGTGATTTAGATTGTTTTTGGAAACTCTGCAATGATACCATACTGATTCCTAATACAAAAATACATTTTTGGGGTTTTCTCTTCTTTTATTTAATTTTCAAATATTTGCAATTTAACAAACACCCCAAACAAGAACATTTCTATATGCATATACTAGACCATAAAGAGACTAAATGAAAAATCTCAAATATCTATTACCTGGAACCTGCTTTTTAAAAAGAGTTTGTAATAAATTCCACATAGTACTTTCAAAGCTGTGCAGCTTGTCTGTGTTTTCTCCTGAAATTCCCTCTGTTCTCTTCTGTGCGTTTAAAATAAAACAATTTAATGACGCTCTTTTATATTCTCTTTTGTTTTAGCAACCCTTGTTACTAGCTTTCCCCCCCTCCAAAAATGAATAGAAATAAAAGAACAATTTTTGTAATAAACAGTCAAGCAGAACAAATTGCATTGGTTAAGAGTTCTTAAGTCTTTCAAAGTAAAAAACTCATGTTCTAAAATAACAATATTCTTCTGGTTGGGGCAGTTAAGTGGTTCAGTGGATAGAGAACCAGTCCAGGAGTCAGGAAGATTAATTTTCCTAAGTTCAAATTCCACCTTAGACACTGACTTGCTGTGTGACCCTGGACAAGTCACTTAACCCTGTTTGTCTTAGTTTTCCTCATGGAAAAGCACTTTAGTATCTTTGCCAAGAAAATCCCAGCGGAGTTACAAAGAATTGGACGTGACTCAAAATGACTAAACATCAACAATAAAAATGACAGCTTTCCCTATGCCCACCTTTGAATTAAAATTAGCAAGCATTAAAGCATACGTAGATTTAATTTGGAGACATTTATTGAACTTTGCAAAGAATGTCTCTACTTTCTTGTTCTCTTCTCTAAATGTTTGTGAATAAGTTGCAACTATGAACTCTTCAGTCTCAACATCCCAGCTGAGCTAATGGATAATAGAAATGGTTAAACCTCAGATTTCTCACCTTTATGTTAGCTGCCTTGGGTGCAAAGCTAATCTTTGTGTTAACTGGCTCTTTTCTAGATCTTTTCAAATTTGCCTAGATTTCCAAATACAAGAAAAAAAAATCTGCTAAACAAGATACTGCAATGAACGCAATATAATTGATCCTATATGACTCTATATTGTCAAACTTGGAGGGATGGTGAGTTTTATGTTCAAGAGTGCAAAGATAATGAGGTAATGAGTAAAGAGAAATTTCCCCAGTTATTACATTTTTCTTCCAGTTTCACTTTATTTAAGCTCCCTGAAAAGAACCTCCAAACCTGTGTTTTAGTTATTTTTTCAGTCATGTTCCATTCTTAGTGACTCCACTTGGGATTTTCTTTGCAAAAATCTTGGAGTACCTTATGTTTCCTTCTCCAAACCATTTTACAGACGAGGAAACCGAGGCAAACAGAGTTTAGTAACTTGCCTAGAGTCACACATCTAGTAAGTGTCTGAGGCCAAATTTAAGCTCAGATTTTCCTTTTTTCCAGATCTAGCATACTATTCACTTCACCTCCTAGTTTACCATTCCAGCCTACTACACCTTTTAAAGCAACAGTGAAATGTACAATTCTGTAGCTTTCTCATTTCTTTCATATTAAATTTTATTTAACTTTTTGAGATCATTACTTTTATCAAAAAAATGGAGCCAATCAAAATTTAGTGGTTTGGTTGAAGATGAACAAGAGACACTTGAAATTTTATTTCTTGTTCTCTTTGGATATATAAAGAATAGGTAGAAAGGAACCAGATTACCAAAGACATTGACAACCCTTTTTACTGGAAGGAGTAGTGTGGATGCTTTGTCACAAATACATAAATCATCTATGAGAAGACTGGACATATTGTGGAGAGGCAACTCATATTTCTGATCTGCTGATGTGCTGATATCTTCCATCCTCATTTTAGTAAACAGTTTCATGAGTTGTTAAGATGTTAAAAAAAAAAAAAAAAAAGAACATTTTCCCCAAGATGAGTCTCTGAACTTGACTAGCTTTCTCCTTGAACAATAGGATATTGTTTGTCCTTCATCCCCAAAGAAGATCATGATATCAGGGAGGTGATGCTGTGACATGCAAGTAAATTGGATTTAAGTGAGGGAGAGCTGGGCAAGGTCACTTGCTTCACTTTCCCTCCAGAGCCATCTGGATCCAGTGGCCAGATACAGAAAATGGCTCTGGATGCAAAGGGAGATGTCAGCCTTTTTAAGCTCAGATTTTCAACAGGTCTCAGTTTAATTGAGGCTGCACTCATTCAGTGATTAGGGCTAGGTGGCTAGAGGAAAAACTAGTCCAAAAAAACCCACAAAATATCCAAACCTCTAAAAAAATAAATCTCAGAGGGGAAGACCCTCAAGGTTTCTGACCGAAGCTGGAATGACTATTTACATTCAATATGAGTTAGCCAGGGCCCAAAGATCAAATGGAACTTGGCCTAAGACCTATTGGTGGCCAATTAGAATCAGATTGGTTTTAGTTTAAGGCCTGGTCCTTAAGAAAGAAATCTAACCAGTAAACCCCAAAATATCTTGGAAGGGTCCAGAGGAGCAGAAGAGGGAAAAAATTGCTTACGCAGATGGAACACTGTTGCCACCAGGAAGTTAGGACAGTGGATAGAGTACTGGACTTAGAATGAAAAAGAGACTCATCTTCACGATTTCAAATGCAACCTGACTAGCTGTAGAAATCCTAGGCAAGTTACTTAAACCTTATTGCTTGTTTTCTCATCTGTAAAATGAGCTAACGAAAGAAATGCTAAAGCCAACCACTCCAATATCTTTGCCAAGAAAACTGCAAATTGAGTCACAAAGAATTGGATATGACAGAAATAACTGACCAACAAAAATAACTTCCTGACTCTAGATCCAGTATTCCTATCTACCACATCACCTAGTTGCCCTCTATCTTTATATAGGGAAATACAACGATTCCTCAAGCTTAGGAGGCCTGTTGGAAGATTCTGGGAGACAGGGAATTGGAACAAGGATAGAGACCATGTCTTGAAAAGATTCCATGAAGAACTTCTGGTTTCTCATCTTCATTTTTTATCTGAATGAGACACTAGTCAATCTTAACCTTTAGGAAAAACTAAGAGCTGTAAAATCTTGGGCAAACCATTTACCCTCTCCGTAGACTAGGAAAGTGTCTAAGATTGTAACTTGCAAAAATGGTGCCAACTTGCATTGGTAAATGAGATTTCTCTATAACAATGAAATATCAAAGTTCTATTCCCTATTCCTATGATATTTTATTTAATATCGTTGAATTGTTTGAATTCACTTAATCCTCTGAACTTATTTCCCTGGCTAGTAAAAGTGAACATATGGGTGGGACCTAGCAAAATTCACTAAAAAAAAAAAAATTTTGTACTTATAATAATGCACAGAGTAACTTGGACCTGGATTAGCTTTTCGGGGATCCATATATGCAAGATAGAATTATCCATATGCTACATATCAAAGCTTCTTACACTGAGGGTCACAACCCCATATGGGGCTGCATAACTGAATGTGGGAGGTTATGAAAAATTTAGCAATAATAAAAGGTATCAACCATTCTGCCAAGATTTAATCCTTTATATAAAAATAAATAAGCACATCAATTCATTAGTATGTAAATGGTAAAACTATATGTAAACCAAAGAATTGTTTTAAAATAAATTTTTATGATTTATTATCAGCAAATGTTTGATTTGCATACTATCTACCTGGGATTATGTAAAATTTTCTCTAGCAAGTTACAAGTAATAAAAGTTTAAGAAGTCCTGATATATGTGAAATAAGGGTGATATTATTTTCATTGTATAACTACAAGATTATTGTGAAGAAAGAACTTTGTAGAAAGTAAAAAATACTAAGGAAAAGTGAACCATTGTAATAATGCTAGTAGCTCTTCTAAATGTGGAAGTATTACTGAGCATTCAAGAATCAGACATTCTAGGCTAATGCTTCTGGTTTTCTAAATATAAAAATAAGCTGAATTCAGTAAGTTTAAAAGTCACTTGACACTCTTAAGAAAGTTCTAGTAGAAAAAGGGAAGAATAAATATGACTCACTCATAGCTTAGGGTTTCCAGACCTTGGAGTTTATAAATCTTAAGTCTTAAGTGGCCTTGAGAAAACTAATGAGACATATTCAATCCTGTACTCATTGCTGCTGTTACTAATAGCAAGTGCAGCATTAAGAGTCAAAGGAATTAACATATGGGTAAGGAGGAGAAATAAAAAAGTCCAGACCAGATATGATCAGAGAATCTAGTGAGAAAGAAATAAGACAGTAAGTAAGAATGATATAGGAAAGGCAACAATTGCTGAGCAATGGGAACTTCCAACACTCCTTCATTTGATAAGGTCTCAAGTTATAAAGCTAAGTAGCACAGAGCCTAGGTTTTTCCTTTTTTTCAAGGGAAAGGAGGAGGAAAGGAAAAAATGTTTGATAATTGAAAAAAATTGTAAAACAATAACATTTAAATTTAGTTAATTTAAATGCATATTACTTATAATTTAAAAAAACTAAATAATATTCTTTATTGTAGGATTTCTTATAGTGTTTGACAAGAAAATCCACATAAGTAGCTAAGCCATGAGAAAAACAATAACATCTTTAAGTAATCATTTAGTAAAAATATAGAAACATAAAGTGTCCAAATGTAGAAAAACATGATTTACTTATATTTATTGTTGTAATTTATAAGTACTGTTATTGATAAAGAGGAAAGATTTTTCTTTATATGAATGTTTTAGCTAGAATAGGAAGAAATGTTTCAATTAGAAAGGAAGATAGCTTAATAAAGGAAGCTAGATAGCTTACATGTTTTAGCTAGATAGGAAGGAACCTTAAAAAAAAAAAAAAACTGCTAATTGGACCCAACAAAAATTTCTGGAAAAGTTAAAGAGATGAGTGGGTAGAGGAAAAAAATGGGTAAAAAGTAAGAGTTATACAAAAAAGATTAAGAGAATGAACAGTTTGGCCAAAGGACCATACACACACACAGAAATAGCATCTTAAAAAAACAGAAATTCACTGAAGAACTCTTCAAATAGAGGAATGAAAATGGAAAATAGAAAAAAAAAAACTAGTACAAAATCTCACTAAAAGAAAATGATTTCTTAAAAATTAGATTTGAGCAAGTGAAACTAATGACTCCATAAGACATCATGAAACAATAAAACAAAGTCAAAAGAATTAAATAAAAAATAAAAGGAAATGTGAAATACCTTATAGGAGGGGAGGAACTGACTTGAAAAACAGCTAAAGAAGAGATAATTTGAGAATTATTGTATTGCCAGAAAGTCATAATTAAAAAAAGAATCTAGACATCATATTTCAAGAAATCACAAAGTAAAACTCCCCTGATTTCTTAGATCCAGAGGGTACAATAAGAATTGAAAGAAATCCACCTCTTGAAAGCTATCTCAAAATAAAAATCTCAGAATATTATAGCCAAATTCTAGGGCTACAGGTAAAAGAAAAAATATGGTAAGCCAAAAGAAAGAAACAATTCAAATATCATGAAGCCACAGTATCACATAAGATTTAGTGGCTTCTACATTAAAGGAATATAGAACTTGAAGAATGATATTCTAAAAGGAAAGACATTAGAAATACAATCAAGAACAACTTATCCAGCAAAACTGAGATTAATTCTTCAGGGAAAAGTGATATTTAATAAAATAAAGGATTTTTAAAGACCAGAGCGGAATAGAAAATGTGACATTCAAACACAAGACTTAACAGAAGCATAAAAAAGTAAACCTGAAAGAGGAATTGTAAGGACAATAAGCTTAAAATGTTTACATTCCTATATAGAAAGATGATTCACATACTCCTAAGAACTATATTATTATTAGGGCAGTTAAAAAGAGTTTACATAGACAGAGAGCATGAGTGAGTCAATTATATTGAAAAATCTTAAAAAAAAAAAAAAAAAAAAGAATGGATAAGAAAGAGATGCACTGGGAGAAAGAGTAAGGGGGAAAAAATGAGAAAATTGTTTCTCACATATTTTTGTGAGAATTTTTTACAATGGAGAAGGAAATGTTAGTATGGTGAGCAAAGCTTGAACCTCAGTCTCATCAAGATTGGTTCAAAAGAAGAAGAATTTCTATATACTTTTTACCCAACAGTGAAACAGTCAGGGAAAAGGATAAGAGAAAGAGAGGGGGAAATGATAAAGAGGAGGGCAGATTAAGGAAAGAAGTGGTTAGAAAACAAAATAGACTTTTGAGGAGGAACAGAATAAAAAGGCAAGAAAAAAAGAAACAAGAAAATTGGATAGAAGGAAACACTATTAGAAATTATAGCTGTGAAATGTGAATAGCATGAGCTTATTTATAAAACAGAAGCAGATAGCAGAATAGCTTGGAAACCAAAATCTAACAATATATTATTTACAAAAGACACACTTGGATCAAAAAGACACACCTAAAGTTAAAATAAAGGAAGAGGAGATTCTAATATGCTCCGTTTGAAGTAAAAATGGTAAGGTTAGAAATAATGATGTCAAAGTAAAAATGATGTAATCAGGGAAATTACATTTTGCTAAAATTACATAGAAAATGAAAGAGTAAAAAAAAAAAAGAAAGAAAGAAAATGAAAGAGTATCAAAAAAAATTTTACAACAAGTTTCTCTGATAAAGGTCTCGTTTCTCAAATAATAGGAGACCTCAAACTTTTTAAATAGGGGGACAGTTCACTGTCCCTCAGACTGTTGGAGGGCCCAACTATAGTAAAACAAAAACTTTGTTTTGTGGGCCTTTAAATAAAGAAACTTCATAGTCCTGGGTGAGGGGGATAATCATCCTCAGCTGCCGCATCTGGCCCAAGGGCCTTAGTTTGAGGACCCCTGAGAGAACTGAGTCATAAAAATAAGAACCATTGCCCAATTGATTAAATAGTCAAAAGATATAAACAGACAGTATTCAGAAAAACTTAAAGCAATTTATAGCCATATGAAAAACCGTCTAAATCTAATGATTGAGTTAGAGAAAAGCAAATTAAACAACTCAATTTTGAAAAAAAGGAAATACCACCTCACCCCTACCAGAAATCACAAATGCTGGAGGAGATAAGGGAAAATAGGTACATTAATGAATGGCTGATGGAATAATCAATTATTCCAACTCCAGAAGATTGGCCATCAAGTGATCAACTTTTTTGGCTATAATAATTCCTGAGACCATCTACTAAGCATGGAAGAGTTAGAGCTGGGGTCTATGTGAGTAGATGAAGTGCCACATCAGTGTGAAATCACACCTCACTTAAGAATTCAAAATCTGTTTGAGCTATGATGACCCATGTCCCTGTGCAGAGGTAAGGAGAATAGGGAACACCTACCTGTTATGACTAACACATTAGCTAATTGGCAAAAGCATTAACAAGGATCCATGGCAACCCTCATAGTGATGTCATGGCCAGTGCCCCATCCAATACATCCAGCAATTATATGGTGTTGTTTCTAGGCCTAATACATCATCGTAAAGCAACTGCTTCAAACTTTTATTCCCAGCTACCATGGCTGAATCCCAAGCCATTAGAAGAGCCATTAGAAGTTCATTAAAAGACCACAAATACTCTAGTTGGATGTGACATGGTCCTTTTGGTCTCCAAGTTAACTTTAATAAGAATCCTCTCTCTCTTTCTTTCTCTTTCTCTCTCTCTCTCTCTCTCTCTCTCTCTCTCTCTCTCTCCTCTCTCTCTCTCTCTCTCTCTCTCTCTCTCTCTCCCTCTGTCTCTCTGTCTCTCTTTCTCTCTCTCTCTCCCTCTCTTTCTCTCTCTCTTTTTCTGTCTCTGTCTCTCTCTCCCTCTGTTTCTGTCTGCCTCTATCTCTGTCTCTGTCTCTGTCCATCTCTATGTCTCTGTCTCTGTCTCTCTGTCTGTCTCTGCTTCTGTCTCTCTCTCTCTTTCTCTTTTACACACACACACACACACACACACACACACATACACACACACACACACACACACACACACACACACACACACACCAGAAGAGTTACCAAGATCTTTTTGAAAGAGGAGGAAAAGAACTAGAAGAAGCCAAAATGGCTCTAACCTGAGAGAGAGCTTTGGGGGAAAAAAAAAGTCCACTTGAGTTTAAAGCCAGCTTTAATGTTTTTGGCTGTGTGATCCTGGACAAAAACTTAATCTTCTCTGTGCTATTTTCCCAATCATTGCACATGGATATAGATTATCATAATTCAAATAGGTTTTCAATGAGATGTGGTTTTACAGTGATATAGACTCATCTACCCATGGAGACCCCAATTCTAACTCTTCCAGTAGATGATTTTTAAGAACTATTATGGCCAATGCCTACCTCATAGCATTGAGGGAAGCCCTTTGCAAAATGCCATGAAAATAGCAATTGTTTTTTAAAAGAGATGAAAAACTAAAAAGTTCTTTGTAAACTGTAGGATACTAAGTAGATTTGAGGTAAATTGCTTATTGTCATTGAAGGGGGTGGGACTTTGATGTTGTTACTAAAACATCTAATTTAGTTTCGGAAGGCAAGAGGTTAACTTCAGTTTCCTAATCCCTGTGAGGAAAGCCCTGTGTATTCTGAGAGCTCTGTAAGGACCATGCTTTCTCTTTCAGAAGGAAACTCAGTTTTCTTTTGTTTTCCTTTTCTTTTGTCCATTGTTGTCTTTAGGTTGCAGATGGCTTTGCAAGTTTTGAGACAGTAGTAACACATGAGAGTTTTATAAAAAGATTGTTGTTTTATGGTACACTCTGCTCTTCTCAGCAAGGCAGTGATCCAAGATGGTTCCAATAGATTTGGGATAGAAAATGCCATCTGAATCCAAAGAGAGAAAGAGAGTTATGGAGACTGAATGCATATCAAAACATTCTATTTTCACCCTCTTTTTTTTGGTTTTGTTTTTTCTTTCTCATGTTTTTTTTCTCTTTTGGTCTGATTTTTCTTTCTCAATATGACTAACATGGACTTATATTTAAAAAATTATTGTACATGTATAAATTTTATTGAATTGATTGGGGGGAAGATAAAGGAGAAGAGAGGGAGAAAAAAATTGGAACTCAAAATCTTACAAAAATGAATGTTGAAAACTATCTTTACCTATAATTGGAAAAATAAAACACTATTAAAATGAAAATAAAATAATTGTTCTTATTTGGTTATTTCAGTTATGTCCAACTTCTCCATTTGGGGTTTTCTTGACAAAGATATTGTAGTTATTTGCCATTTCCTAATCTTCAGTTTATTCTTACAGTTATTTTCACAGATGAGGAAACTGAGTCCTGAGTTACATGGCTAGTAAGAATCTGAGGCAGGATTTGAACTCAAGAAGATGAGTCTTCCTGATTCCACTCTTTTTCCTGTACCACCTAGCTTTATAAAATAATATCTTCTTGTGAAAGTTGCAAATATGAAATATGATAAATATGAAAGTGAACATAATCCTCAAGCCCATAAATTATGAATGGCCTATGTCATTTTGGAAAAATAAAAATTTCAGATTTTTTGTGAACTCTATCCCATGGATTTAATCTAAAAGCAACTTCACTCACAACTGTCTCTCTTCTCCCATGAAAGGGCTTCCTCCAAAGATAGCACCCTACTTGTGCCTCCATAAAGTCCCCAGGATTTATTTATTTAAAATTCTCAAGGCCCTAACTGTTCATCAATAACCTTGTTCCTTTTTACTTAATTGGAGAAGTATTCATACTTTGTAAATGGATCATTAACATTAGAATTAGTTTAACTTCTTGTTGACATATTAAAGCCTCATATCTATCACTGAATACTATATCAATTAATAATAATATGCAATTATTATATAATTTGCTTTGGTTACATAGATTTGCTCTAAGCACTTTACAAAGCACTTTAAATATTTCCTCCTCACAACAATAGTGAGAAGCAGGTAAGATAATTATTATCTTTGTTTTACAGAAACTGAGGCAGAGTTTAAGTGCCTTGTCCAGTATTATATACCTGGAGAAGGAAATGGCAAACCACTGCAGTATCTTTGCCAAGAAATATTACAGTTGAACACAATTGAAGGACCGAACAATAACAATATAGCTAATCATCATCTGAGGCTAGATTTGAACTCAGTTGTAGTTGATTCCACCTCCAGGGAGAGAAAAGAAGGGATATCATTTTCACGTGAATGAGTAACAAAGGAAGGAGGCATATATAAGGAAAATCAATTTTCCTTCCTTCAAAATTTTACCCAGGTCTGAGTTTTACTCTGCTGTTTCCTCAAGTAAGTTAATAGTAATGGAAGGATCTGGTGACCAGTTGTAGGAATATAAATTTTGTAGCATTCCTTTCTCATTGTCTGCTCCTCCCCTTACCTATGTAGAATATATGGAGTATGCCAAGGAAGAACTGACATAGACAAGGATGCACAGTTTCTTTCTGAAGCTGACTGCCAGGTCCATTTACCTTGCTTCAAGATCGCATCAAAGGTCTGTATAACTGTATCATCCATCAATGACTGTATAACTGAGATCGAGGAAAAAACAACCTTTTCAATTTCCAGTTGTTTCAAGACCCCAAATTTCAATTTCTATTTTTTTGGGGAGGGGGGAATTTAATCATTTTATTAACAAGGCCAACAGGTTATTAAAAAGACTGATCATTTGGCCATCCCTTTTTGACCAAAGACACTTTATCAAGGGTTTCTTGGGACTTATGAAGAGAGACAATGGAAAAGGGGAAAAAATGGAAAAATGGATAGAGTAATCCCCTTTGATAACATTGACAAAATCAAGGAGGGCAGTCACCTTGATAAGTAGACCTTATAGATAAAAGACACAAAGGAAAAAATAGATGTCTCCCTTTCTCTAGATGAATCTGATGCAGTCCTGTGGCTCTGGTCTGTTCTTCTCCAGCTCAGGTAACTTGTAGAAATTTCCTACAAAATTGTCTCAAAACAATTTGCTTTGGCAACAAACAGATAAGATAATGAAAGATAGCTCAAACCTTAAAGAATTTTTTTATTAGACCAGGGAATTCAATTTTACCTACCATTAATATCTATCACCTATACCACCTATATATATCTACAAACAAAAATCAGAAGCCAATATTATAAGATGTGTTCCAATACAAAAATGAATTCATCTAAAGTTGCCAGCTTTAAAGTTAACAAAAGGTCCTGAGATAAATACAAAATACATTGAGTAACAAAGTAATCTTAGTTTAAAGTTTAAACAATGTCTATATATAGACTTTGTTTAAACTTTATATATATATGGGGGAGGGGAGGGGGGCTGAGGCAATTGGAGTTAAATGACTTTCCCAGGGTCACAAAGCTAGAAAATGTTAAGTGTTTGAGGCCATATTTGAACCCAGGTCCTCCTAACTTCAGGTCTAGTGCTCTATCCACTGCCCCATCTAGCTGTCCCCCCAATGTTTATATTATTCATAATAAAACAATTTAACTTCTGGATCTCTTTAAATGAACATTAACAAATGTTACATCTCCTGCAAAATATCTATTCCTTTCCTTAACACAGAATAGTTAATTTTCTCCATAGTATTGAAAAATTAAAAGATCTTCAACTTAACCAGTAATATCTAGCTAGTATACTTATATCTTAATATATTATATATATATCATCAAAGGTATTTTTAAAATTAGCTTATAAAATTCCAATTTCTTCTAGAACAGAATTTCTTAAACCAGGGCAGATTTTAAGAGACTTGTGAATTTAGTTGGGAGGAAAATTACATCTCTATATTCACTCATCTCTAACTGAAATTTAGCATTTTCTTCAATTATTTAAAAACATTATTCCAAGAAGGGGCCCATTAGCTTTATTTATACTGCCAAAGAGACCAACAACAAATGCTAGAAGTCCTATTTCAGAAATTCTTCCCTTCCTTATGAATGGAAATGTGAATTGAGCATTTTATGAAACTATATTTTTCACATTTCTTTTCTCTTCATAGTGGGCCTAGGCACAGGAAACAAAACAAATTCAAATCGTGTGTCTGAGGCCTCCTAGGCCTGTTTTCCCAAGTAAATGAAATTAAGGTAGATTGAGGTACAAACTGTGAGGAAGAGCTGTTTATTAACAGTGATGCATATAACTATTAATAAAGTGGATCAGACTGGTCACTCTGTAAGGCCAGTGTCCCCAATGAGAATTAGGGACCCTCTTTGTTGATACATAGGAAAGAAGGAAATTGTGTAACATTACAATTGGCTATAACCAAAAATGGTTTGGCATTCAAGTGTGGCTAATCACATTCCTCTCTTACAATTAAGGAATGAAAATTATTGCCTGCCAATTAGAATCTTTGCTAGGGGATAAGTACTACCAGACTTGCTGTCTCTTTGGTGGAGATCAAATCTCTCTAAATGCACAAAGACAGATGACATGTCTTTTGGAGGATGTCACCTTGTTAAACTCTTTGGTGATTACAGGTGAATGTCCCAGGGGTAATTGTATGAAATGATAACAACTTTCCTTTAAACTTACTCAGAAGGAAAACAACATTTCTGAGAAGGTGATTTCAAGCAGATACTAACTCAATTATAAAAATAATATAGCATAAAATCAATACAGTATAAATTTAAGGTAATATTGATTTTGATATTTTCATACTTTGTATTAAGTGACTTCTTAATTTTTTATTATTTGTTTTTATTAATTTTTATTAATTGTTTTGAAAGGAGGTTATTAAGTGGACATGTAAATGGGTCCAAGCATTCTAAACAGTAATGTGAAATTATATATAACAAGTCACTGGACAACACATATTTTCTGAGTCAGCTAACCTACTATAGGCTTAGTTCCAAAAGAGATTGAAGAAAGAGGAAAAAACTTGACATGTACAAAAATAATTTATAATTACAGTTTTTCCAGTGGCAAAAAAAATAGACCCTAGAAACTCAGGGGAAATCTATCAATTGGGGAATGGTTGAACAAACTGTGATATATGAACATGATGGAATACTATTGTGATGTAAGAAGTGAAGAAATAAAAGACTCCAAAGAGACTCGGAAAGATTTACATTAACTTGATGCAGAGTGAAGTAAGCAGAACCAGAAGAATAATTTCTATAGTAACAACACTATAAAGGCAAACAAATTTGAAAACTATAAGAACTCTATTCAATATGTGACCATCCCCAATTCCAAAGAATCAGTGATGGGATATGCTATATACCTCGTCTCAGATGTAATGGATTTAGTGCACAGAAAGATATTTTTTTAATTTAGTTTCAAATTCTCTTTCTCCCCTCACCTCCTTCCTTAACATTGGAAAATCAAGAAATACAATATTAATTATACATATGTGAAGGTTGTTGTTGTTTGTCCTTTATTCTTGAAGAAGACCATGATTTCAGGGAGGAGATGCCATGACATGCAAGTGAATTGAATTTAAGTGAGGGAGGATTGTGCAAGATCACCTCCTTCACTTTCCCCTTCAGAGTTACCTGGATCCATTGGCAAGATATCAGGATTACTGAGAGGACCTTAGATACAGTGGGAGACCTTGGCCTTCTTAAGCTAAGGTCTTCAACAGATCTCAGTTTGACTGAGGAAACACTCATTCAGTGATTAAGGCTAGGTAGCAATTGAGGTAAAAAATCTTTTTCACTTAATCAAAAGAAGAAAAAAAAAAATATATATATATATATATATATATATACACATATATATATATATATGTGTGTGTGTGTGTGTGAATATACATATAAATAATTTGGGAGGGGAAGATCCTCAGAGTTTCTGGCCAAAGCAAAAATGATTGATATTTATATTCAATCTGAGTCAATCAAGATCCAAACAATGATGAGGGACCTATTGGTAGCCATTCAATGAGAATCAAAATGGTTTTAGTTTAAGGCATGGTCCTTAAGAAAGAAGTCTAGTCAGTAAACCCCAAGATATCTTGAGAAGATTCAGTAATCCAAAAGGAAAAAAATGCTTTTAAGAGCATCTGTAGGTAAGGGTATGATATCCTTTATGAACAGAGGAAGGGAAGGGAAGGAGAAAGAGGGAAGGAGGAGGTAAAATGGGAGGGAGAGAGGGAAGAAAGGGAGCAAGGGAGTTTTCCAAAAGTTCCAGTTTGTTGGCCATCTTTACTCACCAAGATTGTTGTTTGTCCTTCGTTCTCAAAGAGGACTATGACATTAGGGAGTTGATGCCATGACATGTAAATGACTTGGATTTAAGTGAGGGAGGCCTGTGCAAGGTCACCTGCCAGAAACATGTTTTTTTGAACACTGCCAATGAAGGAATTTGATTTGTTTGACTGCATTTTTGTTACAGGTAATTTGTTTTTCTTTTTTTTCTCCATTGAGAAAGAATGTGGGAGGGAAAGAAAATGGATTTCTTTCATTAAAAAAAATTAAATTTTAATTTTAAAAAGGCAAAAGGATGACCCATAGACATTTAGTAGCTGTTGATGGGCTTATTATTGTGTTTTGTTTTTATGGAGCTTTTTTTTTTTTTTGCTAAATATTTCTATGCTAAAAATAGGTATTGTACAAGCATGTATGTCTGTCTTCAAGAAGATCCAACTTCTTTAGGCCATGTTCCCATGATTAGTACAGCAACTTCAAAAAAAGGAAGAAGGGCATCATCAAGATGTAGGAGTTTAGAACTAAGTTCTAAATGAATAGATCCACATATCCACATATCCAAATGGTGTGGTAAATGTTTAATCATTGGCTTTCCAAAAAGGCATAACAGTTTTTTAAGTTTAATCTGAATTATTAACATTTTCTCCATCACTTTCTTAAATCCAAACAGTCAAGGAAATAGTAAGTCAATTCCTGATTTGTAATATTTGCTAGTTTCAGAAGTTATGTTTATACTGAGTGTTTGACAATTAATTCTAGAGCTGGTACTGGCTGTCCCTGGAATGCCCTTGTACACACCCCTTGACAATGATCCAGGTCCCAGAAAGAGAGCTGAGATAGAAGGTGACTGAAATGATTCAGAACTTGAACTGCTTCACAGACCACCAGGATCAGATTGGGACAAGACCAGCTCCATATTCAGAGATAGGCTATCAACACCACATGATAGTCAAATCCACGGAGCAGCTAAGGCAAGAAAAGAGGTCTAAGAATACTGAAACTTAATTATTTCATGCTTTATAGCATTTTTTGAGCTAGAAGACATCATTCAATCAATTATCTTTTCAGAAAAAAAGCTGGATATTGATACAAATAAAAAAGCCTGACTTTCAAGGTCCCAAGCAGACTAATAGACAGTTTCCCATGACAGTTCAAAACAGGAATTGATCCCAAGAACTATAAATAGGAACACAAAAGAGTGGGGACCCAGGATCTCGTTTCCAGTATGTTGTATGCAGCTGAGGCATGGGGAAAGTTGGAGAACGAAGTCATGGGTAGTAAACTGCATAGAATGTGCTGACAACATTTGTATGTCTGCCATGCTGGGTATTTGTTATCTCTGCTCAAAGTGGATAAGTGGGTTACCCTCTTTCCTAGAAAGGACATTCAATAGCTAAGGGTCCTTAGATAAGTGGCAACCCCGTCAAGCATAAGTTTTCACATTTGTAAGATGATAATAATTGTAGTGCTTACCTCCAAGTGTTACTATTAAGAATAAAATGTGATGTGATACCTTGGAAAACAGCCGTGAATTGAGATTAAAGACCTAGATTTCCATTTTTCCCCTACTACTGGCTACTTATGTGACCTTTGGGAAGTAATGTGGTTTCTTAAGACCTCAGCTTCTTCATCTATAAAAGGGAGGGAATTAGATATTTTCCAAGGATACTTTCAGATCTAAATAAGTGATCTGCAAACTTTAGAGCCCATATCAATGGCAGCTATTTTAATTATTGCTCCTATCCAAATTGAATTTGAATTTTTAATAACTTTTGATACACAAGCCAGACAGATGTGGCTCTTGGCTTACTTTTATTCATGGAACTAATCACCATTTATGATGATTGTGAAAAATCCAACATGACTTTAAAAATCTTTAGTGGTAACAAGCTATGTGGCTACAACATGGAAGTTATTTCATCATACTCTGTATATCTGTGACTTTCTTTTGAAAGAGTCATATACATCTTTTCTGCTGCTTTCATCTTTCTGTTTCTATCTTTGCTATTCTGCCTGCCTTTCTCACTCTTTCGCTCCATCTCTCTCATTGGCTCCTTCTCTCTTTTGTGGGTCTCTTCCATTTTCTTCTCTCTTATACCTTCTTCTTACTCTCTCCCTTTTGTTCTTGAATACATCAGTGATCTTGGATTTCATCATCATAGATTGTTCCTCTATCATAGATAGAGACACTATCAACATCTCAGTGGATAGTGTTCAAGAACTGTTTTGGTCAAAGACCTCATCTTCCTGTAGTCAACTTGCTGATAAGGCAAGTTCTCTCTATGAACTAATCATAATTTAACCCTGAAGTATATGTCTTTATTATGTTTATTGAACAGGCGTTTTGTTTCCTGTTTTTCAGATTTAAAACATGACTAGAAAATATTTAGTTACTGTTAAAAAAAAAAAAACCTCTAAGCTTAAATTAAATTGGTTTTAATTTGTGTAGTCCTTGATTTCTCTTTTTTGTGTCAATGGTATAGGGAAATGCTTTTTTCTAGTGTGAGAGAATAGTGATCTTCATTAAATGATGTAACGCTTATATAAAGTGACATACAAATAAATATTATTGAATCATATTCTCTAGAGAGGTTTAAGAAAAAAGACAACCTAATTATCTTCTTGGTAGAATTGAGTGACCTCACACTCAATTATTTTCCTCCTCCTTTCTCTTACATCTTCAATTTCTTCCTTCCATTGGCTTCCTAGTCCTGCCCAACTGTACCAGAGGATCTAGCATGTTTCATGTTCTTATTTCATGGGGTGTGTGTAGTGCTTAGGAAGGACTAGCAACTCCAGTGTGAAGGTTTTCAAAGCCCTTTTCAGTACTGTTCATTGTCTTTTGATGTCCACGTGCTACCCAACTCTTCTTACCTGTGGCTCTAAGGAGCTATAACACCCAGTAGGCTAAACTGGGTTGAGGGTAATTAATGGGTCTCAAAGCCATTGGTGAGTTAAGGAAGTGTCTGTCCCAAGCATGTGAAGACTTTGCCTGGTGGAATGGGAGAATAATATCTATTTGTTCCAGTGGTCATGAAGGCCACTCAAGCAGGCTCTATGCTATGCTTAGAGCTTGCTCAGACATTAAAGATTTCCCACTGTATCCCAGGTCTTTGCAGGTCATTTTAGTTTTATCTTGTCCCTGGACTTCAGTAACTCTGGAAGAGTGAGATTGACAACTTTGTGCAATTCTGCCTCATTTAAATCCAATTTAAGCATGAGTCAAGATATCACCCACAATATCATTAATTATCTTCAAAAAATGAAGGATGAACAACAATACAGATTGAGATGTAAAATCAAGAAGGTCTAAGTTCAAATTCTGTCACAGACAATTAACAGCTGTGTTAGAAAAATCCCTTAATATTTTTCAGCCTTAATTTCCTTATTTCTAAAACCAGGATAATAATGTCACATACTTCACTAGGTATTGGTGAAGATAAAATGAGATAATATTTGTAAAATGCTATGCAAGCTTTAAAGAGACCTTAGCTGTTGTTGTTCCCGGAGAATGTTGATCTCTGCAGTTTCCCATGAAGGTTTCCCATGAAGTTCCTCTGTTTGTGCAAAGCCTAAAGGGCCTGGCCCTGACTAGTTAGCAGAAGTGGTCACCTGCCCCTTATTATTCTGCTTCCTCTGCCTCTAGACTTTGAATTTGTGTGGCAAAGTTCATTCTAGCAGTCTCACATGCAGGCTTGGAAGTTAACCATTTATCTCTAATAAATAGTCCCTTCTTAGCTCAGGGATCATCTGCCCATATTCTCACAGTGTGGCAGCACTGACCAAGGGAATAGGTAGGGAATGGGCAGGATTACTCTCAATTTTCATTTATTTGTTCATTTATTCATTCATTCATAACAAGGATCAAATCTTACCAAATGAAAATCAGCAGTCTTGCCCAGTTTTAAATCAAAGTGGAGTAGTGTTATCTTGTAGGTGGGATTTTGGCCTGGGTGTTATAAAACTAATTCTATTTTTAGCTTATTCACAGGATGGAATAATTTCTCTGGGTCTATAGACAAGGGAAAAGGGTCTTAGCCTGTTAGTAGGTACTTGTGCCTGCCAGCCATACTGTAGACACTATTCCTTTTTGAGCATCTTGCCTCAAGAACTTGAAGGACACTTGACCTATTGGTTGTAAAACTTGGTCTTGCTTCTTCATTCAATATTTTAAAACTTCAATGGATTTTCTTAATGACTCTATTTCCTTCAGCCATGCTGATTGTGACAAATCTTTTTTTAACCTCTCAGTAACCCAGAACAATTTTATTTTTTAAAAAATAGTATTTTATTTTCTCAAATACATGCAAAGATAGCTTTCAACATTCACTTTTGCAAAACCTTCTGTTCCATTTTTCTCCCTCCCTCCTTTGGGGGGAGGGGGATATTTCCATATTCATGTGACAAATCTTTTCATTTTGTGTAATTTTGGTTCATGTTCTTATGGGACGATATCCAATCCTCCATAGTATGACCCCTCTTGATCTCTTCACATTACCTGGATGACTATATAGCTTATAATGCCTATCTGTTGTCTCACCCTCCAGAAACTTAACTGGCCTATTCTTTTTCTAGTCATGCATCTATCTCCTTGAGGTCATTATTTACCCTGATTCATTTGTAATATGTTAGAGTCTATTGATTATACTCACAAAGATCTCTGTTGCTTTTTGGGTGACCCATAGTTTTCATTTTTCAGAAGCTTCATTCCATTACTCATAACCATATAACATCACTAAAAAAAAACCAAAAAAATTTTTAAAAACTGGTTTTTATAAAATGTTGGATTTTTTCTCAAGAAGTAACATGGAGGTTCTTGAAAGAATTTTAAAACTTTTTAAATACAAGTCAATCCAATCTCTTCTACCTATTCAATTTCACATCTAATTCATTATCCATCTACAATATCTATTCAAGATATATGTACTGATGGACCATCCATTCAATTACATATTTGGCAATAGATATTTTTCCTATTTTCCCACTCAGTTTTTCCTATGTGGATAGTAAGGCTGAATATTTTTGAATGACTTTATATTTCATTTAGGAGGCTCAGCAATAACCCAATGTTTAGCACAATAAAGACTTATAATTTCACTAGTATGAGGAACTCTCTCTACTAATACAAGTCAGCACATTCTTTGCAATTTATAGTCTTAATGAGTTGCCCAAAGCATTGAGAAATCAAGTGATTAGCCCAGGATCACACAGCTAGTCAGGACTTGAATCCAGGGCTTCTTCCCTCTGAGACTAGCTCTCTATTAATCAATACAACACCATACATAGATGGAAGCATTTAGAAGATTTCATAATAGATAGGGAAGTCCTATTTTATTTGGAATGAATAAGCTGCAAGACAGTGGAAAACATTTTTAGCAAGCACATTTCACATGACATGTTGAAGAATAGAGTCATATTTAGAAGCAAAGGATCTACCTGGTGTGTTCTCAAACTTCACCATATAGGAAGCTGATTGCATTCTGAGATGATGTACTATCTTTTTTTTTTTTTTTGTAACGAAAGAAGCATTCATTAGGCACTTATTATGGGCCCAGCATTGTACTAAACACTTTTTTTAAAATAACTTTTTATTGATAGAACTCATGCCAGGGTAATTTTTACAACATTATCCCTTGCATTCACTTCTGTTCCAATTTTTCCTATGATGTACTATCTATGAAAACTTCAATGAATCTGGAATCAAAGGACTTGAACTCAAATCTTGACTCTAATAATTATTGTGTACATGGCTTTGAACAAGTCATTTCATGTTGGGTTTATTCATTTTATAAAATAATTGAACAAGACTAGACGACCTTTAAGGTCACCCTAGTGACTCAGGAGTAGACAATATTTTTTCAGATGATCTATTGTTGATTAACCCCTTTCTTCTAATAGGTATTTTCAAAAATCATTTTTGTCTCAATTTAATACATTAAGCTCCTACTGAGTACTAGGTACTAAAGATAGAAAGAAAAATTCTTTGAGACAGTGTATGGAGCACTAGGCCTTGAGTCAAGAAAAACAAAGTTAAATCCAGCTTCAAAAACATCCTAGATATGTGACACTAGTAAGTCATTTATCACTATATGCCTCAGTTTACTCTATTATAAAATGAAAATAATAACAGCACCTATCTTCCAAGATTGTTGTGAGAATCAAGTGAAATAAAATGTGCAGGAAAAAATTTAGCACAGTCCTTGGAACATAGTGGGCACTCAATAATTGCTTGTTTCCTTCCTTCCATAGGATAGCATCTATATCCAGATAAGTAAATACAAGGTAATTTGAAGAAGAAGAAATAACTAACATCTAGGGAGGGAAATAAGGAAGGTCTGAGTAGGAGGTAGCCTTGGAAGCTGAGGGGATGAGGGAGCACATGCCAGGTGCCATGCTAAGTGCTGAGGATACCAAGAAAAGTAAAAGACAATCCTTCCCCGTGAGGGCTTACAGTCTCATGGAGGAACTAACATGCAAACTGCTGTGTAAATCAAGCTATAAACAAGATAAAATTGGAAATAATTAACAAAGAGAATAACAGTCTCTTAAAATCCTTATCTTCTTTCATGTCCTACTTAGTTCAGGTGCTATCTCTCTCACTCTCTATATGATACTCCCATCCTTAGCTGTTAATGTCGCTGTTCTTAGTTTTTGAAGAGGATCAATGATATCACAAGGTGATGTCATCACTCATACCTAAATAGAATTTAAATAAGGCAGAGCTGCACAAAGTCATCAGCCTCATTCTCAGGCAAAATAAAAATCAAGATGATTGACGATGGTCCAGAATACAGTGAATGCCCTCAGTGCCTTGATGACTGACCAAACTCTAAACACTCCCCAGAGCTTCAGCCACTGTCATTACCATTGAAACAAATCTTTCTCTTCTATCCTTCTGCTGGTAGAATATATATACATATATATGTATAATATTTAAAATATCATAATATGTATTATATAACATACATTGTACATATTAATATATTGGCAATATAATTATATATTAATGGTATAATATAATAATTTATAATAAATAATAAGTCTTTTCCCTAACATTGTAGAATATTAGGTAAGTTAAATTAGCTAACATGTGTTATGAGAGTTATAAATATAAAAAAGTATGCTCTAAATGAAAGACTTCATTTTTGTGGAATCAAAAGGGGGAAATGAATTTTATTTATTTATAAATAGATTGAATGTATTAAGTAGTACTAGGTTTTCTTTAAAAAACCTTCTGTCATGACTACCCAAAATGGGAACCATGAATCAGTCATGTTGTGGAAAGTCTTGGAAAGTGGAGGCAGCATCAGTGTTTGAGTCCTGTTTACAAATATCGGAGAGCAAAAGGCTTTGATAGGATTTTCCTTGACCCCTACATGCCTTTTGTTCCTTGTAAGTGACAGCATAATTCCACTCAAATATTTAACAAGTTCCTCAAATATTCAACAAGTAAAGAGAACATTACGTCCCAAAATTCTGCAGTTTCTAGTTTCATTTTTTTTTCTCTCTTCATGTTAAGTGTCTGTATTTTTATATTTATGGTACTCAAGAAGAAGAAAAAGAGAAGGGAGTACTTTTTATCCAGGGAATGGCATAGAATTGAATGAGGTTGGGAAGATCTGATTTCTCTCCTCTTCCATACTTAAAAAATAAACAATAGTTAACGAAACATAGCAAAAATTCAGCTCTCCAGGGAGACCTTAGAGACTGTCAAGCTTACAGAAGGTCTCTGGATCTAAAGATAATCTGGAAGGAAAAGACAAGGCCTCTTCTCTGAGAAGCCTTCTTAGATCCTGCTCCAATGCCTATGCCCAGCTATCAAGTTTAATCCCTCTTCACATTTTCCTAGGGCCCCTTTATTCATCTCATTATATTCCACCTTGGCTTAGATTTATTGTCTTGGTATAGAGCCAAAACCATAAAAGACCTCAGACAAGCTCAACACTCTTACTTTACAGATGGAAAATTTGGGCCCAGGGAGGATTTGACCAAGATCAAGTGGCAAATTTAAGTTTCAAACCAAAACATACAAATTCTAGTACAGGGATACCTTATTTTTCTGTGTTTCTCTTTATTGTGCTTCATAGATAGTTGTTTGTTGTTTTTACAAATTAAAGGTTTATGTAATCAAGCAAGCCTATTAATACATTTTTCTTTTCTTTTCTTTCTTTCTTTTTCTTTTTCTTTTTTTTTTGGCAAGGCAACTGGGATTAAGTTTCTTGCCCAAGGTCATACAGTTAGTAAGTGTCAAGTGTCTGAGGTTAGATTTGAATTCAGGTTCTCCTGATGCTAGGGCTGGTGCTCATTCCACCCTGCCACCTGGCTATCCCAGCACCATTTTTCCGATAGCGTGTGCTCACATGTCACCTCTACATGACATTTTGTAAATTCTCGCATCTGTTTTATGATCTGTGATCAGTGATTTTTGATTGTACTATTGCAATTCTTTTGGGGCACCACAAAACATGTCCATAATAAAATAGTAAACTTGGGGCTGCTAGGTGACACAGTGGATAGAGAAACAACCCTGACATTAGGAGGTCCTAAGTTCAAATCCAACTTCTACTAGACCCTGAGAAAGTCACTTGCCCCATTTGCCTCTCAAAAAAAAGAGAGAGAGAGAGAGAGAGTAAGCTTAATTAATAAATGTTGTGCTCCACTGACTACTCCACTGTCCCTTGTCCTCCCATCTTTCTCCCATCTCTCTTTAGACCTCCCTATTTCCTGAGACACAACAATATTCAAATTAGGCCAATTAATAATCTTACAATGGTCTCTAAGTGTTTGAGTGAAAGGATGAATTAATCAGTGGACCAAATTTCATTATTGGTTTATTTTAAGAAATTGACACAGACACCTCAGCTTCAGCAACCACCACTCTGATCAGTCAGCAGTTATTAACACTGAATCAAGACCCTCCATCCATAAAAAAAAAAAAAATTGAGATTTGATAAAGGTTCAGATGACGGTTAGTTTTTTCCTTAGTAAATATTTTAGTAAATATTTTACTTAGTAAAGTATTTTAAAATTAAGGCATATATATGTATTTATATATAATATATATATACAGGATTTTTTAAGACATAATAGTCTTACAAACTTAATAGACTAATTATAGTGTAAGTATAATTTTCATATGCACTGGAGAACCAAAAAATTGTGTGACTCTATTGTTATATTCACCTTATTTCGATGGTCAGGAACTAAATCTACAAATATCTTGGGAATATGCCTGTAGAATGTAAATTCCTTAAGAGCAAATACTGTGTGTGTGTGGGGGGGGAGTTTATTTGTTTAGTATAAGACTATAATTGAAATCATTTCATAACATCTTGGTTCAGATTCTTCAACTAGGTAAGAATATATTTCAATCAATTAATCAAAAGATCTTAGTCTGATATATGAAAAGTTTTTGAAAGCCATTGAATTAAGTGAAATGACAATAGACAGAAAGTCTTTCTTCCGAAAATCTGGGAAACTTGGTTATGTCTCCATAATCTATAAATTATCAAGTTGAGAAGATGGAGGAATTATAAAAATTGGGGCATCTAGTTTTCTAACATACTTTAATGGAACAAAAGTAGGACTGAGTTGTGGCAGAATAGGGAGATGTCAAGGAGAAGAATTGGCTTTATAAGTATCTCAGCAGAAGGTCCAGGCTACAGGAGGCTCCGAGGAAGGGATTAGCTCTTTCCTCCCTTTTTCCTCTTGATACTTGTCTATCCAGAGATACTATAATATATATAATAGGTTGTTTCACTAGCCAAATAGCTCCAATAAACTGTGTAGTATTTAACCTACAAAGAGGACTGGGACAAACTGGAAAATATATAGAAATGAAAAGTTTGACTGAAAATACAACCTCCACTTTAATAGTTAATAATTCTTAATAATTCTCCCTAACTTTAGAGGTAGCTAATGACACAGTGGATAGAGCATTAAGCCTGGAGTTCAAATCCGGTATCAGACACTTAATAGTCATATGACTCTTGGCAAAAAATTTAACCTCCATTTGTCTCACTTTCCTCAACTTAAAATGGTGATAATAGCACTTACTTCACAAGGTTGGTTGTAAGGATAAAATAAAATAACATTTATAAAAAGCACTTAATATAGTGCCTGACACCTAGTAGACACTATATAAATGTGTATTCTTTTTCCTTCCCCCTTCCCTATCTTGGGGTTTGGAATTAACTAACAGCATTTTGTCTAAAACAAACATCCTAAAGCCATAGTAGAAAGAATCACTTGGACCTTAGCAGCCATTATGTTGAACTAGGCTTAACAGAGATAATTATTTCAAGCTTACCAGAACTAGTTATCATAAGGAAGTGTTACAAATTGGGAAGTCTTTTGAGATCTTTTTCACTCTCTAGGAATATATGTAATTGCTATTTAAAAAAAAAAAAGTTTTGATATTTTGTTTTGTTTTTTAAATTTTAAGCAAGATTTCCCATTCATTAGGGTGATTCAATTCCAATAGACATGGGGTAGAAAACACTATTCCAATCCAGAGAGAGAACTATGGAGAATGAATGTGGATTGCAGCATAGTATTTTCACCTTTTTTTTTCTTTCTCATTTTTTCCTTTTTGGTCTGCTTTTTCTTGTGCAACATGACAAATATAGAAATATGTTTAAAAGAAGTGCACAAATTTAATCTGTATCACAAATACATACTTGGTTGCATTTCTACTTTGGAAGCTGCATTGAGTGCACAATCAAATTTTGCAAAGGAAAAGTCACACATCAATACTTTAGTTTTGCCTTGTAGTCTTTTCAAGTTGAAATATTTGCCATAACTGTGGTAGCTGACTTTAATTCCGTGTTTGTCCTACTTGAAGGAGTTTGACAACATAGCTGAAAATATCATGCTAAAAAGCATGGGAGCAAGCTCACACTCCATCCGTGACTGGGAAAGCTCGAGAGCATTGTCCATTGTCCATCGTCCAGAACACCCCTGCCACCCCCCAAAATAACACTGTGGAATTGATGTACGATGCTGATGAAGTTCTCTGGGCAAACGAATTTTGACATAATTGTCCATAAGCCCTCATGACTGATAGCATCAAAGACCTTGGTCAGATCTACAAATGTATACAGACCTCGGTTTTGCTCCTGGAATTTTTTCTGAAGTTGTCAGGCAGTAAACATCATATTGACTGTCCCTCAGCCTCTTCTGAAGCCACATTGGCTCTCAGGTAGATGACCTGTTTCTAGGTATGGGGTCAACCTATTTCGGAAGACTCTGGTCAGCAATGACTAAGAGAGAGAACCTCCTGTGATAGTTCCAGGACATTTTATTCCCTTTATCTTTATAAAGATGGACAATGGAGGCATCCTTGAACTCCTGAGGGATAATTTTTTCTTGCCATATAGTCTAGAAAATTTCACTCAGCTATTGTATGAGCAATGGTCTCCCCACCTTGTAAATCTCAGCTGGAATAAATACAAATAAACAAAGACAGTTTTTCTTTCAAGGAGCTTACAATTTAAAGCAGAAAAGACAACACATAAAAGGAAGCTGAAAAGAGAGTGAAGGTTAATGGGGAGAGGAGGCTATCATGCTCCATAGAGTCATAACCGAGGTGAGCTGCTGATGGAAAATGAAGTTACCTGGAAAATTCTGACAGTTCAAAGCACTCTATAAAGGAAAGCTTTGGGAGGAGTTTAGTGTTCCAGCCTCTGAGTTGAAATAGTGTCAAATATCAAAGACTGAGTCAATCCGTATGGTGATAAGATTCAGGGTGATTAGCATGTCTTGAGGAGTACAGGATATCCCCAGCACTGGAAATCAAGCAGAGCTGCTGATTGAAAATGGAGGTTTTTCATCGCCATAGTATCCTACAGTCGATACTGTTATTGCTGTTTCTAATTTGCATTGTTAGAATGAATCAAATTGTTTGGTCAATTGTGGTATTGCTCTTTGGTGGTTAGCTAAATCTTGGATTCTGGAGTAACATTAGGAAGATATGAGAAGAGTATGATGCTTCAGCCCTTATTAAATGGTTATTGAGTTTGGGCAGGAGAAAGGAATCTCAACATTCCAACTATCCAAGAAACTACCTCACAAAAAGCACATTCACTGGTAAAGACCGAATGTACTAGCAACCTCCATTGTATTACTGTACTAAAGCCATATTCTGAATTCATTCCATCCCTCTCCAGTGAGGATTTATAAGAAGGTGAAAATAAAATGAGGAAGTTTCAATATACTTCCTATTCAGCTTCACAAACTCTCATTTATTGGTAGAAAAAGTGTCCAGGAGCCATTTTGAAATACATCTATTAATTCATAGCCTTTCATGCCCTTTCACTCAGGGTTTTGCTCATTATAGCTAGTTTTTACTATCAGCATCATTCTCCATCTACTCAATTCTTAGCTTGAATTTTCTAATTGCTAAGAGACTAACCCCTAGGGTTTAAGGGTAATAATATTTTCACCCTTTGGTCTAGAGCATATATGAATTCTACCTAACTGATCATGATAATTTTAAGCATGGTTCAAATCCAGTCTCAGATATTTAACTAGTTGTGTGATCCTGGACAAGTTTGCCTCAGTTTCCTTATCTGTAAAAATGAGCTAGAGTAGGAAATAGCCAAACACTACAACATCTTTGCTAAGAAAACCCCAAATGGCATCACAAAGAGTCAGATATTTAGCAAACAACTGAACAACAAAAATGATAATAATAACAACCTGCATGTTAATAGTACTTTGTGGTTTATTAGTCACTTCACATATATTACTTCATTTGATTTTCACAACAAAATTGTAAAAAGAAGGCTATTATTATCCCCACTTTACAGTTAAGAAAATCAAGGCTGAAAGAAGTTAAGTAATTTCCTTAGAGTTACACAATTAGTGTTTGAAACATGAATTGAACTCAGGTCTTTCTTATTCTAAGTCAGTAAATAAATCAGTCAATGAACACTTATTATGTGTTTTCTAAGAGCCAGGCACTGTGATAAATGCTGGGACTACAAAAAGAGACAAAAAGCAGTTCCTTCCCTCAAATTCTATACAGGATAAATAGGAATGATCAGTAAAGGGAAATCACTAGAATTAAGAGGGGATGGGGAAGGTTTCCTATAGAATATGAGATTTTAGTTGGAACAAATGTAAGCCAATAGATAGAGATTAGGAGATAGAACATTACAGGCATGGGAAGCAACCAGAGAAAATAAGTGACAAAGCAGGGATGGCAGGGAGACAATCTGTCAGAAGAGACAAGATGGAATTATTTGTATAGGAAGAGATATTGGCCTTGGTAAGGAGGAAGACCACTTCATTATGTGAAACAGAAGTGAAGGAAGAAAAAATTGCAGAAGGGACCTGAGTGATAAGAAATGAGGAAGAGAAAAGAAGAGGAAGCTCATGACAAATGATCTCAATTTTGTCTTTAAAATATGAGATAAGGATCTCAGCTGAGAAGGGAGGAAGAAGAAGAGCCATAGAAACTTTGAGGAAAAATGAAAAGGTTTAGAAGAGTTATTGCAAAGAATACATTAATGAATTTACAAGGGAAGTTTAGTGAGATTGCCCAGTAGCAGTGAGAACCTATCTGAGACTGTGTAACATAAATTTGTAGTCAACCACCTAAAAATTGTGTGATTTTCTCCACCTTCATTTAGTATATATATACTAAGTCTAAGGCCTGGGAGGAAGCAACTGTTGGTATGATAAGGGGATTGGGGACTCAATAGAAAAAGCCAGTTTAGAGTTGAACTAGTTCACCAAGGTGAGAGGAGGAGAAAAAGAGGAGAAAGTGGCTATGCAGAGGTAATTGCGGGAGAGTAGTGAGCTGAAGGGAATGAGTAAAGGTACAGTTGTTACTAAAAAGGGTAGTCAGACAGACTGTGTCACTAAAAGATGGAATGAGCAGAAAAAGAGGAAGAGAAGTTTGTTGCCTATGGAACAGGTATTCCAAAAGACACATTGGAAAGTGTAGGTGTAACTTGAGATGGGAGTGCATGAGGTCATGGGAATAAGGAACTTCATTAAGGGAGACAAGAATGAGGGTTTGAATGATGATCTATAGGGGTTCAGAGTCACTGAGATATGTAGGTACAACCAAGCATGAGCATGTTCCTCCCTGAATGGAAGAAATCAGTCCTCTTTCCAGAGGAGGCTGAAGACAAGTGGTTAGATATGAAGTATTATTTCACTAATCATCCTCCTCCCAATGGCTGGAGATTGGGAACTAGGTAGCAGGAAATGGAATAGTGAATTAATAGGGGAGGCAAGAAAATGTCTTGCATAATAATGATGGCAGTAGTTTTAGATTAGAAGTAATGAGGCTGTGATCCCTATTTGATTCCAATGTTTAGAAAGTAACCTACTTTTTCCTCTAATAGAATTCTACTTTAGAGAGTCTGGTTGCTTTTTATCACTGTGATCAGTTAAATTAATGGATTATGAAATCATTATTATATTCATTTGTTAAATTATTAATTAGTGATTTTAATTTAGATCAAAGTGGCTTAGATCTGTGTTCTTTATTCTGCATTCCTTCATTCCACTGTTATGAGAGTTTAAAAAATCAAATCAAATTTTTGTTGCGGTTTTCTCAGTCAGCTAAAAGAGAACAGCTTAAGGATGTTATTTTGTTGTTGTTGTGATCTGAATCTTTTCATCTGGCTTAGCCATGAAGTGCCCCATAGACAGGAATGTAGAATAGTATTTAATGAAGTATACTTCATTTCCGTGGGATGGGTAGTAAACTAACCTTCTTATATGGATAGAGATGCTGACACCATCCCATTAACATGCAAAACATTTTCTTTGAGTCCTTTCTCCAAATGTTCTGAGCCATCCTCAGATTCTTACCATTTATAAGACAGCTGGCCAGAGTTAAGGGTAGAGTCTGTGGGTATATATTCACACTGTATAAGACTGACAGGCCCATGTGGGGATCAACCCTGACGCCACATTCTAACCAACTGAGCTAACTGCCTCCAACTTAGGCTAAAAATCAATGTAAATGCCTTGAGCTCAAAAGGCTCCACTGACCTCGAGACTTTCCAAACCAAAATGGGACCTATGAGAACAGATGAAAGAAGTTAAAATTATTTAGACTGGCAAAGAAGTTAAGGGGAAGGTAGGGAGAACTACCCAAGCAGACAAAGGATTGTTGTTATACTAAGGAAAATCTGTGCTTCTCATGATCTCCGCAAAGGACAGAGTAAGAGATGTTCTCAAATGGCAACAAGAGAAGATTAAGTTCATTTAGAATCATGGGATTAAAAATAAAGAAGCTTCAGACAGTAAGTTATGTGAGCCCCAAAAATGCTTCTGAAAAATGGGGAAGTTTGAAAAAATAAAACATTTATCTCCCTGGGAGCCTGTAGATGCCTGGGTGAGCCTAAAGAAGTGGGAAGAATCTCATCTGAAGATCTTCCTTTTTATATTAATACCACTATCTGCCCCTTGTACAACTGACTCCTCTTAATTAGGTTTCTCATAGGTCTGAACCAAAATAAGAGGGAGCAAGCATTTCTATAACAACTGCTCTATGCCAGGTACTTTATGCTTAAAAATATAAATTCATTTGATTTTTATGACAATCCTGCAGGGAAAAATTATTATTAATACCATCTAAAAGTTGAGGAAACAAAGATAAAGTTAAGTGACTTGCCCAGAGTCACACAGCTAGTAAGTGTCTGAGATTAGATTTGAACTCAAGGCTTTCTGATTCCAGGTCCAGTACTCTATCCACTGTTGCCTAGGACCTTTTTTTTCCCCCAAGTCTTTGCCTTTCATTTTTCAGATATATACTGAAACCAGTAATGGTTCAATGATCCTAACCAATTTTTTTTTAGGATTTTAGTAAATTTTTTTGCATATTTTACTAAATTTTCTTACATAATTCCAAATAGTTTTCCAGAATACTTGGAACAGAACTCAATAGAACTCAATTTGTAGTGAAGAGGTCTAGATTTAGGGTAGTCAGGGAACCAAATAATGAGATTAGATTCAGGGAACCAAAATGAGATTAGGGTTTCTGGTGGTCAGGGAGTTAAATGGTGAGGTTAGTGGCAGGTTTGGGGTTCAGGGAACCAAATGAAGAGATTTGGCTTCCCTAAATCCTCTAGGGATTCGGTGCATGGGTAGGGAGTTTTGGGAATCCTCCTTCTGGCAGCACAGAGATCCTTCATAAAGGAATTTACAAACCCGAAAAACTAGAGTGATAAAAAGACGTTTATTGTAGTCATTGGGAAGTCAGTCTTTGCTATGCATGAATAGAAAGGCTAAATTCCTTAGTGGCAAAGTCCCAACAGAGAGGTATAAAGTAAGGTCCTGACAGAGAGATATAAAGTCTCGTTAGGGAAATAGGTGAAGATAAAGAGAGGGTAGAGCTGGAAGGGACTATCTTCCCAGCAGGCAGAGTTTTCTAATATGCCAGGAAGAGAGACAGTTTCCTTGGCATGGCATATTAGCTCCTCTGCAAAGACAGGGTTTAAGATTGGCTTTTTTTATAAACCTTGGCTACAAGCTGATGGTTGCTCTTGATGGGACTGGGTACAGATTGAACTGAACTTGAATAGAATTGAATGAGTCTCTAATTCAATAGGAAGCTTAATCAGTAGTGAGTGTTACCAATGGGGTTGATACCTGTCTCTCAGGACTTTTGACAGAGGCCAGGATTCAAGGAGAATCTGTCCTTCAAGGAGTTTTAGAGTTTCGGGGTTCCCTTCAATAGCACCACTAACTATTGGTTTTGCTCTGTTCCCATAGCTGCTCCAGTGTGGATGACTTCTGTATATTATCCTGACAATTTTCTGGCCCACCCTGTTTTTATAATGGCACTAAAAACAGAAGTATTCACCGTTGTCCTAACTGCTATTCAGGGATTTCTGCCTTGAGTCCAAAAGGACAAAAGTTAGACAACACCAGCTGGGGCAAGAATTTGCCACCACCCAGAAGACGTCTTGAAATCCAGTTCATTGCTTAGCTTTGGATTTCCATAGGAGTACATTTGTGCCAGGGTTGGCCAATGGGGTTCCAGTCCTCAAATCATGTTCTTTATGCTCTCCCTGATACCAACTCTTCATTGAGAAAGGGAGGAGGACACGAGCCATTTCTTCTGGAAATGTGTGATAGGATGTTGTATCATGGAGAGGGGAACATCCTTGACTCAGGGTATAACCAGATATTCTGTGACTGCTAACTATCGGGCTTGCTGAGTAATAAAGGAAAGCCTCTTAACTGGCTTCTGAGCAGGAACTAAAAGTACTTACAAAAGTCTCCAATGTAGAAAATCTCTCTCTCTTCCCTGGGGATTAACAAGACAATAACTAAATTAGCCTCCCAGTAGAGAGAGAAAAAAAGCACCAGGGGTCTCCTCTTCTCTTTACCTAAGGCCTTGAATGCATGAATTTACTCTGTCCATATTCTTCCTTTCTCTTAGGTAAATGATAATTAGAGAGGGAAAGATCAGGCTACAATCTAGTGAGCTTCAAAAATTCCAGAAAACTACCAGAGGCCCAGTGGCTGAGCTCAGGAAAGAGTCAGCCCTTACCTGTATGAGTTATCCCTGAATCAAATCAACCCAGCAGCCAAGACTTCCTTGTGTCCTCGAGGTAAGGGAACAACTCTTCCACTGGCAATATTACATTCAGAAGCAATCTTAGTGGGGAGTAGGTCTGTAATTACTGCTTTGAGTTTGAGCTGACTCCCTAGGGACAAAGAGAGAGAGAGATCAAATTTCTCCACTGGAGCCTTTGTGTGCTCTCAGTTCTGGTTCAGTAGTCAAGGAAAAGATATTTCTTTATCACAGAATAAACCTGACAGGAAACAATTACAGAATACCTGTGCATGCTCTGATTCAGGGACAGCTCTCCTCCATTATATATCACCATACCCTTATAGACTTAGAGTCACTCAACCCTTCACCTGGATTGGCAGAAGGAAAATTATTCAGAATGCTCCGAGGACCTGGCCTCCACTGTTCAGTCGCCTGTTACACCAGCAAACCAATGGATACCAGGACATTTGAATTTAAAGCAAGTTTAATACAAGGCACATAAAGAAAGGCAGCTAAGTGGTGTAGTATCTAAAGCACCAGACTTGGAGTTAGAAAGACCTGAGTTCAAAAGTAGTTTCAGACACTTGCTAGGTGTGATTCTGGGCAAGTCTCTCTTAAAGCTGTTTGCCTCAGTTTCCTCATCTGTAAAATGAGCTGGGAAAGGAAATGGCAAATCATTCCAGTATCTTTGCTAAGAAAACCCCAAATGGGATCATAAAGAGGCAGACTATTCTATAAAGAACAGAAAAGGGAAATGGTTATAAGTAAGATCGTTCAACCTGAGTTCCCTTTCTTCTTTTGAAATCTGGGTCATAGAATCCATAAGAAACAATCTAACAGGTCAAGTCCTAATTCTTGAGTCTTTATCTACCAGTTAGACTGCTCCATTACTACCTATCCCCATAAGTTTTTCCTTTTTTTTTCTCCTCCACATAGTATTTCCCTCCCTACCAGCTCCTGTAGGTCTTTCTGAGAATGTATCTTAGTCCCACAGAATTTTGGGCAAGTGAATTCTTGCATGACAATTCTTCCTATCTAATAATAGATGGGAAGGGAGAGGATAGTGCCAAGTCTTCTTATTTTGAACACTGACCATCTCCCTTGCCTGCTACATTATTGTTATAAACACATATATTGATTATTCTGATTTTTTAAAAATGTCTTTATCACTTCTTATAAATCCTAGCACATTTACCATATTGTGGTGGTGACTATAAGAAGAATTCACACTTGATAAATTTTCCAGGTAATATTTGAGATACTACAGAAGCAATAGCAGCCTCACATTTAGCTTATGTCTATTTTCTGCAAGTCTACAGGAAACAGGGTGTCACATTAACCCATTCATTGGCCAATAAGAGTGATCTTTTCTATGGCACAACCACTGAAGTCTTCTAAACTTTAGAGACTGGAAAAAATCTTAGCAGAAAGGAAGCCCATGCTGCAAAGGCTATGAATTTCTTGTGAAAAAATAAAAATAAAAAGCAGCTTAACTAAATACAAATCTCAACTATAGAAACATCATAAAACTACTTCTGGGAGTGTAGAGCTTCATTTCCATTTGGCTGAGACTTCATTTCAGTCATGCCTTTTTATATTTCTTTTACACAGGCAATCCCCTTTGTGAAACCACAAGGCTTATGGAACATAACAAAATCATTAAGAGTTCAACTTAAGGAATGCCCAATGCAAGTCTCCCAAAACCTCCTCCCAGTTTTCTGTATCAGGGTGTCAGATGAACAGTCCTGAATTTCTCACCCCATTCCCTAAAGGTCACGGGAAATGAAGACCAAAGGAATAATCAGCATGACTAGGACCTATTAAGAGCTGTTTCTGTAAGTCAGGGGAAAGGTGGCAAGCACAAGATCCAGGTACTTAGTACAGCCCTGAGACAGCAGTCCTGGTTGCAGCAGCTGGCACCTAGGGTGTCATAAATCAAAAGACAACATTTATTGGTGGCCATATGGTAAAGCCTTCTCTGTCCTCAGCTTTCAACCCTAAGCCTAATGATTCATCCAGAAGAGAAAGGTTTTGAAACACAAGAGCAGAGAGGAGGAAGAAAAGCTCGTTGATTGATTAACTGTTTAATTGATTCATAGGCAAGGCAGCTAGGTGATGCAATAGATAATACAGCACTGGGTTTGGAATCAAGAAGAATCATTTCCATGAGTTCAAATCTGGCCTCAGACAATGGGCAACTTCTCTGTGCCTCAGTTTCTTTACCTATAAAATGAGCTGGAGAAAGAAATGGCAAACCATTCTCTGTGATTTTAAAGAAAACCCCAAATGGGGTAACAGAGTCAGCATGACTTGATTTATCATGGTTCTTTCTCCCTTCTAACACTCACTACAAATCTGTATTCAAGTCTTATTGCCTCTGTTAGATGAATTATAGCCAGAGTGAACAGAAATGAATGGCTCCAGACAGGGAGCAGATTCCCAAAGAGATGAAGGAGGGACAAACCTTAACACATGCCATTACTCCCCATCTTTAAATCATTGTTACTTTCCCCTGGGGCTAGAGAACAATAATTCAAATAGATTAGAAGATAATGCATAAGCTTTCCTTACGGTATTTTTCCCGATAACTATTGTGGGACAATGCAATCCATTTAGAAAGCCATTCCCTAACTATTTAATAGTTGGGTTTTTCAGATTTTTGCTATTGTAATTAAGAGAATTATGAATATTTTGTGCAGAGAGGCTTTTCCCCCTTTTTAATAACACATATAGGATATGGTCCTAATAGAAATATCATTGAGCCAAAGGATATAATCAGTTCTTTAACACTCATTATATGTACAGATTATACTATTTGTAATTCCAACAATAAAATGGCATGTCTCTTTGTATTCCCAGCAGTTAACATGGTGCCTGGTGAATTGTAATACGAATATTAATTATTGAATTAGTATTAATAATAATATTGATTGATTATTGATTGACAATCTCTCAGACCTTTAGGCAATGGTCTAATCTTACAAATTAAAGAGAAGATACCAATCTACACTGGTAGAGTTTTCTTAAATAAGAGTTTCTCTACCAGGGCTTCTTAAGCTTTTTTTACTTGTGATCTTTTTTTTTTTTTTTAACATGACCCTGAGTATAAAGATATATAAAATAGGTATACAAATGAAATCTTTACTGATAAAGAATCATAATTTCATGATCCACATGTTCACTTATGAATCCCCCATATAGTGTCAGGACCTTGAGATAGACATTTTTAAGAAGATCACAAACAAAAGATACAGACCCAAGTAGAGATTTAACAATGAAATCTTAAATAACAAATAGGTCAAAAAAGAAATTCTAAAAACAAAACTATGTTATTGTGATGATGATATAACGTGATAACAATGAAACAATATACCAAAATTTCTGAGTTACAGCTAATTCAGAAAATCATATCCTTACAATCACATATTAACAAAATAAAAAAGAGAGAATTAATGAACTGAATAAATAGTTTTTCTAAAAACTTGGAATATCAACAAATAGAATCTCCTGAGAGACCTACCTGCCTTGCATGTTAAGATACCATACTTTGGGCCTCTTTCTGTTGGAGAATGAAGCAGTGTCATTTTGTTGTTCAGTATGGTCCAACTCTTCATAACCTTATTTTGGGTTTTCTGTGCAGTTATTTTTAAAGCTTTTTTTAGTTTTCAAAACATATGTAAACCTAGTTTTCAACATTCACCCTTGCAAAACCTTGTGTTCCAAAATTTTTTTCTCCCTTCTTTCCCTCCATACCCTCCCTTAGACAGCAAGTAATTCAATACATGGTAAACATATGCACTTCTCTATACAGTTCCAAAATTATCATGCTTCTGTGCAGTGATATTGAAGTGGTTTGCTATTTCCTCCTCCAACTCATTTTACAGATGAAGACACAGACAAACAGGGTTAATGACCCAGAGTCACCCAGCTGGAAGGTGTCTGAGGCCAGATTTGAATTCAAGTTTTCCTGACTTCGAGCCTGAAACTCTAGCCATTGTATTACTTAGCTTACAGATGATGAAACCAAGTCTTAGCACATATAATGACTTGCTAAAAGTTGTGACAAGCAGTTATGGCAGATCTCAGGGTTAGAACACAGAACTCTTGACTTTCTGGACAGTGTTCATTTCTATACCAAGTTTACTCTTTAGTGGAAGAAAAAACAGAAGTAGGAAATGATAACTTCAGGGAAAATGGTCACAAGGCAGAAAAGACCTAATATTAACTCTTTGCCATAGACACTGACGTGGAAGTTAAGATTTTATTCTAAAGACAAAAAATCTGAATGGGTATTTTAGTATCTAAAGGATTTAGGGAAAGAAAGTAGATGATTTCTCTAGAGAAGAGAGCATGTGCAGGACTAAGGTAATAACAAGAGGTGAAGGAATGTATTGCCTGATTGTATCAGTGATCTTTGAGCAAAAGCAGTACCCAGCTGGAAATTGGGACAGATGACCTCACCATATCACTTCTATCTCTGTGGTTCTGTAGAAAATGCCTCTTAGAAATTCCTTCAGCAATAGTCAGATTTCTTTTGGGTATGAAACCATTGTCTATCTATATGAGTAATTTATGAAATGCACATTTTCTCTTTTTCTTTTTAAAAAAATTTTAATAGTATTTTATTTTTCCAAATACATATAAAAATAGTTTTCAATATTCATTTTTGTAAGACTTTGTGTTCCAAATTTTTCTCCCTTCTTCCCCTACCTTCCTCTCCAAGACAGCAAGCAATCTAACATAGGTTAAATATGTGTAATTCTTTTAAACATATTTCCATATTTGTCAGATCAAAAGGGAAAAACAAACAAACAAAAAAGGTGAAAATACTATGCTTTGATCCATATTCAGTCTCTTTCTGGGTGTGACTAGCATCTTCCATCCCAAGTCTATTGGAATTTTCTTGAATCACTGTGAAACTCACATTTTCATAGCAGGAAGTCCTCACCATTTGAGAAATTTCTAGGTAAGCCTGTTTGGACCATATTCAAAGAAATATAATTTCCCTCTCAATTCCTTTTGGTTCTCCATTATTTTAGGTCCTAAATGCTTTCTTCCTCATCTTACTTAGCTACTCCCAATCTCTGTTCTATAAATATATATTCTTAGAATTAACAGAAGGGACCTCGGGGATCAAATAATCCAATCCACAATATGAAGTGACTAAATCCCAGAAAAGTGAGATGAATGGTCCAAAAAATGCAGATCACAAATCCAGGTCTTGAGACTCGTAAAACTCAGAACTCTTCATGATGCTAGGGTTGTTCCATCTCTCTTGAGGGAGCATTCACCAAACCAAACAAACAAACAGACAATGTTTGTCATTGACAGTGTTGTGCTCCAGATAGAAAAGCAGGTTAGAGAGGTGGGCCTCTTTCCCAGCCTTTGGGAGGTCCTAGATGAGGTCACTTTGGCAGAGGAACCGACAGCACTTTCAAGTACAACCACATGCTACAACAATACTCCCCCCACCACTTCCCAAGACACACAAAGCATCCCTTAATACAAAGAGATACCAGAGGACCTCCACCTACAGATGAACTCAGTCACAGATGGGACCTAATATCAAGTGCACAGCCCGGCGCCAAGCATGCACAATACTTATAGGAATCTCAAGTATGCAGCCACAGGCCGGAACACAGGAAAACTCAGGAAAGTAACAAAATACACCATGCATGGTTCCCCACCAACAGTCAGAAGAGACTTTTCTAACCGGTACAACCCCCATATTTTCTCAGCCCACATACCATCTGTCTCTCCCCCAAGATAATTCCCCAGTCTTGGAATGTGTCTCCTTATTGCCTTCCCTTGAAAACCACCAGAAGTCTCAGAAGTCACAGGAGGGTCCTGATTCAAAATCAGTAGTTTTGCTAGGTGAGACTGATCTAATTTGGCCCAAATGGGCTTTGGAAGTGCCATAGCTAGAGTGATCTCTATGTAAAAGGAGTAAATAAAGTCTCTCCTTATTCTAATCCATCCTCCATTCAAATTTTCCTAAAGCCCTAGGTAGTCCTATAGATAGAATGCCAGGTCTGGGATAAGGAATACTCATTTTCCCGAGTTCAAATCTGACTGCAGACACTTACTGGCTTGGGCAAGTCATCTCACCCTATTTGCCTCAGTTTCCTCATCCTCACTTTTTGATTTATCATTTAAAATGAGTTGGAGAAGGAATTGGCAAACTATGCCAGTATTTCTGCCAAGGAAACCCTACAGGGGGTCACAGAGTTCCCTACAAATCCAATTATGGCATCCCTCTCTCAATAAATCTTAGTGGTTTATCATTGCTGCAAAGAGTGAATACAAAAAACTATTTGGCTTTCAAAGCCTTTTATAACCGAATCTTCTCAAACCTTTTCAGTCTTCTTGTACCTTTAAATTCCAACTAAAATTCCACCTTCTGCCAAAGCCTTCCCCAACTCCTTTTAAGTCTAGTATCTTCTCTCTTGTTTCCTGGTTATCCTGTATATATTTTGTTGTGTAAATATTTGTTTGTATATTGTTTCCTTCATTAGACTGTAAGCTCCTTGAAGGGAGATAATGTCTATAGCTTTTTAGTAATTCCAGTGTTTCATATATAGATGCTTAATAAATGTTTATTGCAAGTGATTGATAAAGTTAAAAAAAAAAACACAAACAGGCCCTAAACTGCTGATTATGAATCCCTAGAGACTTTCAAGAATTGCAAGATAGCTGTGAATTCATAAGAGCTCTAAAGATAGTCATTTTGATCTTTATTTGTTGGCTGATGAAAGGTAAAAACTTTCATTTTTATTTTGATGCCACCAATTCTAAGACAGTGCATGGCATGTAGAAGACACTAAATAAATTCTTGTTGGTTAATTGGCTAATTTAGTTCTAATGAATTAGATAGTGTGATTTTAATACTTTTTGTGTAGATGATTTTATGCTACCAACACTTCATTTAGCAGGAGTGGCAAAGTGGACATTGTTAATTTATTTGACGTCTGAGTAGAGAATAGAGTGATAGACTTGAAATCCAGAAAACTTGAGTTTGACTTTGACCTCAGAAGTTTCCCAACTGTGTGATTTCTAGCAAGTCATTTAAAGTTCTCTCAGTCACCATTTCCTTGATAAAATGGTGATAATAATAACTCTTTAGGGTTATACAAATACTAGCTAATTTTTACTATTATTATTCTATTGCTGTTGCTGCTGCTGCTAGAAAAAATAGAAAATTCCAATTATAATGCACAAAAAATAGGAATTTTTTTGGAATGAATTAAAGTTTTTCTTTTGCTATTGCCAATAATCAAATACAAATTTATTTTAAAATATCAGGAAATTTGTAGCCTTTTTGTCATGTATTTTCTCAAACAATGGCTATTGTCATGACGAGGTGTCTCCTCCCCAATTTTTTTTTCCATGTTAAAAACATATTCTCTGTGGGAAAACTGGGACACTGATACATTGTTGGTGGAACTGTGAATGAATCCAACTATTCTGGAGAGCAGTTTGGAACTCTGCTCAAAAAGTTATCAAACTGTGCATACCCTTTGATCCAGCAGTGTTACTACTGGGCTTATATCCCAAAGAGATCTTAAAGGAAGGAAAGGGACCCGTATGTGCAAAAATGTTTGTGGCAGCCCTTTTTGTAGTGGCCAGAAACTGGAAACTGAACGAATGTCCATCAATTGGAGAATGGCTAAATAAGCTGTGGTACATGAATGCTATGGAATATTATTGTTCTATAAGAAATGACCAGCAGGATGAATACAGAGAGGCTTGGAGAGACTTATGTGAACTGATGCTAAGTGAAATGAGCAGAACCAGGAGATCATTATACACAGCAACAACAATTCTACGATCAGTTCTAACAGACGTAGCTCTCTTCAACACTGAGATGATTCAAACCAGTTCTGCTTGTGCAGTGATGAAGAGAACACCCAGAAAAAGAACCATGGGAACAGAGGGTGGAACAAAACACAGCATTCTCACTCTCTCTGTTGTTATTTATTTGCATTTTGGTTTTTTTCTCAGTTTTTCTTTTTCTTCCTTCTTGATCTGATCTTTCTTGCACAACCAGATAACTGTATAAATATGTATACACATATTGAATCTAACATGTATTTCAACATATTTAACATGTATTGGACTACCTGCCAGATAAGGGAGGGGGTGGGAGGAAGAAGAGGAAAATTTGCAACAAAAAGTTATGTAAGGATCAATGTTGGAAAAATTGCCCATGCATATTCTCTGTAAATAAAAAGCTTTAATAATAAATGAATGAATGAATAAACAAACAAATAAATAAAATAAAAAACATATCCTCATAGTCAAAATGATAAGGTTGGAATAGATTTCCTAGTTCAAAATAAATATATGACAAATTCACCATGACCATTCTCTTGGGCAAAATTTAGATTTATTTAGAGGAAGAGATTACTGACAAAAAAAGGGACACAATAGGTGCCAGAAATGGTAAAAATAAAATAGAGTGCAGAGATCATATAGTTAGACTAACCAGTTAGTCAGAGTTAGTCAGAGTAAGAAGATGATGTTAGAGGGAAAGCACTATGAGCAGGGAGAGACAGAGTAACTTCTTATGGGCTTAGTTCTGAAAAGAACTTAGCAAATATGTTCATCATAATCAGATCTTTTATAAGATAAATATAGCTTTGGGGGTTTCCCAGGTGTAAAGGCAAGAACTCAAGAAGTCAAGAAATTAGATGCAATACACCTGGCAGACCATGTCCCAGACTGATCTAAATATACCGTGTTTCCCTGATAATAAGACACTGTCTTATTAAAAAATTTTTTTGGACAGAAAAACACCAGAGGGCTTATTTTCAGGGGAGGGCTTATTTTAATGAACATTGACAGCAATTTTAATAAACAGGTAAATGTGAACAAAAAAAAGTACCTTTATTCAATAATGATCATGTCTCTCCTCCGCGGCACTGCTTTCAATGGTGCCAGCAAGCAAATCACTGGGGAAGAACAGGATGACGCGCTCAGTACTGCAGCTCTGATTGGATGCAGCTCGGAGCACAGCGTGCGTTTCATCGGGGGGGAGAGGGAGTGGAACGGTGCATACAGAGGGTACCGTAATGTATCCTGTAGCTCAGGGGATCACCTTCACTACAGTAGCAATCTCAATAGGGCTTATTTTCAGGGAAGGGCTTATTTTAGAGGAATCTTACACCGTAAGGGGAGAGCTTATTTTCAGGATAGGTCTTATTATCAGGGAAACACGGTATGCTAATAAATACTCAAAGGTTTTTTAAAGATCACAGATGTTTGAGGGATAGACAAAGGAGTTTCATTCTCATAATAATTCTAGTCTTTTTTTTCTAGTAAATTTATTTATTTTTAATACGCATTGCTTTATGAATCATGTTGAGAGAGAAAAAATTAGAGCAAAAAGGAAAAACCATGGGAGACATTAGAAAAACATATAAAAGAAGTTAACATAGTATATATTGATTTACATTCAGTCTCTTTAGCTCTCTTTCTGGATGAAAGATAGCATTTTCTGTCCAAAGTCTATCGGGATTGTTTTGTATCACTAAACCACTGAGAATAACCAAGTTTTTCATAGTTCATCATACGTTCTTGCTATTATTTTGTACAATGTATTCCTGGTTTTCCTTGTTTTGCTCAGCATCAGTTCATGTAAATCTTTCTAATATCAGCTTGTTCATCATTTTTATAAAACAATAATATTCCATTACCTTCATATATCACAATTGTTCAGTCATTCCCCAATTGGTGGACATTTACTCATTTTCCAATTCTTTGATACCAGAAAAAGAGCTGCTACAAACATTTTTGCACATGTGGACCCTTTTCCCTCCTTTATGATTTCCTTAACAAATAGATCCACTAATGGCATTGCTAAGTCAAATGGTATGCACAGTTTTATTGCCCTTTGGGCAGAGTTCCAAATTGCTCTCCAGAATTGTTGAATCATTTCACAACTCCACCAATAATGCATTAGTGTCCCAGTTTTCCTACATCCCTTTCAATATTTATCATTATATTTTCCTGTCATCTTAGCCAATCTGAGAGGTGTGAGGTGGTTCCTCAGAGTTGTTTTAATTTGCATTTCTCTAATTAATAGTGACTTAGAGCATTTTTCATATAATAATGACTTTAATTTCATCATCTGAAAATTGTATGTTCATATTCATTGACCATTTATCAATTGGGGAATGATTTGTATTTCTATTTAAATTTACATTAAATTTAAATTTTAATGTAATCATTTTAATTTAATTTTTAATTTTTATGTAATCAAAGTTGTCCATTTTGCCTTTCATAATATTCTCTAGTTCTTCTTTGGTCAAAAATTCCTCCTTTCTTCAAAGCTCTAATGAGTAAATTAGCTCTTGTTCTCCTAATTTGTATAAACAAATGATACCACAAGGATGATACCATGAGCTATTATCCTTTATGCCCAAATCATGTATCCCTTTTAATCTTATTTTGGTATTAAATGTGAGGTGTAGGTTTATGCCAAGTGTCTGACATATTATTTTCAAGTTTTCCTAGCAATTTTTGTCAAATAGTTTGTTTTTATTCCAGAAGATGGAGTTTGGGGAGGGTTATTAAATACTAGATTATAATGGGCCTTGATTATTGTTTCGTATATATTTAAACTGTCCTACTGATGCAGCACTCAATTTCTTAGCCAGTATCAAATGGTTTTGGTGACTCTAATCCCTCTATTCAAACAGGATATTGTATTTGAAATTGGTTATATCTGATAATAGCCAGATGGGTTTCTTACTGACAGGGAAAGATAGTTCATATCAAAAAGACAGGGAACTACCTAAGAAATGTTATTGTCAAATCTTGCTCAAGTTTTCTCATGACTAATTCAATTAAATTCAAACAGATAAACATCTACTATGTGTTGCATGGATCCCAAGAAACCTTCCCTACTTGACTGTTCAATGTGAAGTATTTAGGAGAATTATAATTGTGCAAATAGAACTCCAACCTCTTTCCAAGGCATTCTCTATCAACAGACTAGGAAGCATAGTTGAAATTGAGAAGCTTTTAATTAGAGAAGAACAAAAAAAGAAATAACAAGAGAAAAAGAACTGATAATCAAAGAAGCACAACTTTCCATAAATTCTATGCTGCCAATAGGAAAAAAATTACTTGAGTAATCAGGTTCCTAAGGGTTAGTATCTAGAGAACACCACAGAAGGTGACATTTACTGCTTCTTTTCCAAACTGTTCCTGTCATTTGTGATGTCTTTCTTCTGCCACTGAAACAAAATACTTCCTCAAAAGCTGGCTTATTGCCCTTCTGAAAGACATTTTTGGATATTGTCCTTATGGACAAAATCTGGTTATTGTCATTGTTTTTGTTTGTTCTATCAATATTTTCTATACCCAAAGGCATCCTGATATTAATTTGGCATTAGTTTCTTTCAAGGGCAGCTAGGTGGCCCAGTGGATAGCATGCTGGGCCAGGAATCAGGAATATTCATCTTCATTAATTCAAATCCAGTCTTTGATATTTACCAGCTCTGTGACCTGGGCAAGTAGTTACCCCAGTTTGCCTCAGTTTCCTCATCCATAAAATGAGCTGGAAAAGGAAGTGATAAACCACTCCATTTTCTTTGCCAAGACAATCCCAAACAAGCTCACAAAGTTGGACAACAGAACAATAAAAAGTTGAAACTTTAATTATGATGTTGACTAGCAGCTACTAGCTTCAAAGCTGGGGTATGCTGGTAAATGTTTAACTGACTCTCCTAAAGGAAATATGTATATATATATCCATAACATACTTTAATCTTCATTATTAACATTTTCCCAACATTTTGAAAATCTTAAGAATTAATAAATCAAAGCCTTATTTATAATATTTGCTGCTTTCCAAAGTATAAATACTCACACTGAAAACATGTTGATTAATTTTCAGAAACTGGTAAGATCTGATTCCAGTACACCTTGGCAAGGCAAATTCCCCTAAAGTTTCAATAAACCTGAACATTAGAAGTAACAAGACAGAATTGAAAATCTTTCTCCTACAGTTTCTGGTACCCCCACCTATACATTTTTTCCTTATACACCCAAAAAAAGAACACATAGATGAACAACAGAGTTCATTCCTTTACACTCTCCTGGGGACCATATAATTTATAACATGTAACATGTATGCAGATGAGTATAATATAAGGGAATCCATGAGTGAAGCAATGGAGACTTTCAGAAAAATGTTATTAAAAAAAAAAAAAAACATAGTGAAGTACATCACTTTCAGCTTAAGGATCAGAAAAGTATTGCACTTGAATTAAATTCTGAAGAAAGAGGTAAGGGAATACCCATAAATTGAAGAATAGCCAAGCAAATTGTGGTGTATGTATGAATGAATGAAATATAATTGTGCTAAAAGAAAGAATGAACAGTCAGATTTCAGAAAAACCTAGAAAGATTTATATGAACTGATGCTGAATGAAATGAGCACAACAAGGAAAACACTGTATATAGTGATAATACATTATACAATAATCAATTATAATTGACTTAGCTCTTCTCAGCAGTTACAATGATCTAAGCCAATTCTAAAAGACTCAGAATATGATTCAGCATAAAGGATGATACTATAAGCAAATTAAGAGAGCAAAGAATAGTCTATCTGTCAGATCTTTGGAGAAGGAAGGAATTTATGCCAAAGAAGAATTATGAAATGCAAAATGTATAATTTTAATTATATTAAATTTAAAAGGTTTTGCACAAACAAAACCAATGCAGCCAAGATTAGAAGGGAAGCAGAAAGTTGGGAAGCAATTTTTATAGGCAGTGTTTCTAACAAAAGCCTCATTTTCAAAATATATAGAGAACTGAGTCAAATTTATAAGAATATCTATTCAGTAGTTTGATCAAGTGTTGAAAAGGGGGGAGGAAGAGAAGAAGAAAGTACAAATTCCCCTTTTAATTCTATGCCTGACCATCTGGATTTCATTCCTCTCCTTTACAAAGTGCTAGACATCAAGATCAGTTGAACAAAACAAACAAACAAACAAACAAAAAAAGTAAAATAACTTATTGGAAAAACAACTGACTTGGAAAATACATCCAGGAGAGACATTACTAAAAATTACTGAACTATCTGAAAACTACAATGAAAAAAGAAGCCTGGACAATATTTTTCAAGAAATCTTGAAGGAAAATTGCCCTTATATCCTAGAATCAGAGGGTAATATAGCCATTGAAAACATCTATCAATCACTCACCTCCTGAAAAAGACTCCAAAGATGCCAGGGTAAGACCAAATCAACATTTTCTTCCATCTGCCTTTTTACAAATCAAATACAACCTTTCAAAATCTGGATGCTTCAGTATTCTAGCAATCTTTGAATAAAGAATTTGCTGGGATACTAGTCAGCAAATACACATACACACACACATACACACACACACACACACACACACACACACACACACACACATCCAAATGAATCACTAATACACATCAATCAGAATTTAATAAAGAGTTACAAGAGTTCCTCTCCTTTGGCTATCCATTGTCCGATCTTAAAATTTCCAGTTTTTCAAATAGTCCAAAACTATTAAAGTTGGGGATAAAACAGGAAGAGACCTGCCTAGAGGAAAGTTGGTTTAAGACCTTGCTTTTCTACATATTATTTTTGGATAAGATCTATTCTTGATCATTCATAGTCAGGAAATATTGTCATCAGGGCAGGGCCTGAAGAAAAAGTTAAGGAAATGGAAGGTTTATTGACTCCCGTCATTATTTTTGCTTAAGGAAAGTTTTTGGTTGTTCTCTGAACCAAGTCACATACATCCTTTAAGAGAATGGTTAACTGGATCTGGCAAGGAATCAATGATCTAGATCTCATAGACTGGAACAGCAAGAGAATGACTGACTTGATATGAAGTTGATGACAACATATGGTATAGAGAGATTGGTATCTTTTCATATTCTACCAGACAGATTTTCCAGAAGGCCTTTCTTGTCCATTGGCAACATATTTTACAAAAACCTAAATCAAAGTGTGGCTTAATAAGAAAATGAGTCCACTTGGCAAAAGAGCTGTTTCAGGTTAAAGTATTATCACTATCATTATTAATGAGCATTTATTAAGAATTTATTATGTGCCAAGCACTTTCCTTGGTACTAAGTATTGTCCCTGCCCTTGGAGGATTTATGTTCTACTGGGAGGAAGGAGCAGAAACAGTATAAAATGAACAAGTAACAGTTTAATATATTCAATAAATAAATGAAAAAGATGGACCCAGTGCAATCCAGGTGCAAGTTTTCTCATCACTCCAATTCATACCAAATCAAGCCTCAAGTGATCATTGAGTCCTGCTTGACTCAAAGTGAATGCAAATAGCAGTTCTTTCTTTTTGGCCACAAATCCCGAGAGTCTTTCCCCACCTCCCCAGATTTATTTATTTCTAGATTTTTTTTAACCTAGGTGACGAAGGTCATTCTTTGCCTCAATTTCTACCTAATCTTAATCACTGAATAGGTGCAGTCTCAGTCAAACTGAGATCTGTTGAAGACCTTAATTTAAAAAGGCCAAGATCTTCCACTGCATCCAGGGTCATCTCCAGTCATTCTGGACCCAGATGGTTCTGGAGGGAAAAGTAAGACAGGTGACTTTGCCCAACCCTCCCTCACTTAAATCCAATTTACTTGCATATCATAGCATCACACCTCTCTGACGTCACAGTCCTCTTTGAAAATGAAGGACAAACAACAACAGCAGCTATCAGTTGTGCAAAATATTGGTTCTAGGTGAAACTTTAGACAGGGAGTAGATTTCCTAAAGGCTGGGACCAAATCTAAGTATTTAGAGAAGCTTCCTTGAAGTTTATTAGTAACAAAGGTAACATAATTTCAGTCATATATCTTAAAGTGTCAGCAGCTTTTTAAAAATGCAGAATTTAATTTCTTAGTTTTCTTCACCATCCAACATTTTCCCACAGGAATCTACTTAATAGCTGCAGCTCAACTATTTTAAACTGCTGAAGCCAGAAAGAACTGGAGAAAATCTACCCTTTGTTCTAATTGCCCAACACTAAGAATTTACCTTCCAGGAAAAGCTGCAGACTTTTCAGAGCTGCTTAACCCAAGGAAAATCCAACTCAAAAATAGCTGGGCCTTGCTGGAATAGCCCAGCCCAGAATATGTAGTCAGTTGCTCCCTCCCAGATCTGCTGAAGCATTCAATTCCTTCTGCTTTGCCTTAGGCAGCTGAATTGCCCCTTAATACTCATTTTCATGGAGATTATCTGATAGTCAAGACATAAAAAGTTCAAAGTTTAAATCCACTAAAGTCAATATTTATTTCTTTCAGGCTGAGAGTACCTAAATTTCAGTCATTCATTCATTATTCATAGTTATTTATTCAGATGTATATCTATAATTACCCTAATTATAGTGTTTTGTCTGCTGGTACAAAAACTTTAACAAGTATGCTTTCAGGAAAAAAAAATCCTATCTATAGACTGGGATTAGGCCTATAATTTCATTGGAATTAGGGAACTCCCTTTAATACAACAGGTCAATAACTTCTCTGCAACTTAGTTTTAACTAATTTCTTAGCACACAGGGAAGTTAAGAACACTCCACTCATCTGAGGGTCAAATAGTCACTATACATCAGGAGAGCTTGAACCCAGGACTTCCTGGATTCCAAGCCCACTGTCTATCCCACCATCATTGCTTCCTCAATGATATGTCTCTCAATACATCATTATATACGTGATACAAGTATGTTTCCTTAACTCACTATAGCACTATAGAGTAGAATTTGCCTAAAATCCCCTCCAAAGGAATCCAGTTGGGGAAGTACCCAAAGCTTCTTTTAAAACCAATCAAACTTATAAATTGATCCTGTTCAGGTAGGGAAAGGAACCTCAGAAGTTTGTGGTCACAGACCATTGTTATAAGATGTCTCAAAAAGAATTTGCAGGCTTGAACTCATTTCCTAGTCAAGAAGCAAAATTTTATTGTAATTGTAACATCATTGCAGGTAGGTTGAATTCTGAAAGAAATTAGCAAAGGCCTAAGAGAGAGGCAACCCCTTTATCTAACTTTCTAGCCTTGACATGTTAATTCTATGGCTGTGGAGTTTGGTTATCACTGGCCAACAGATTATCTGACAGTCAGCAATGAACTAAGAAGTGATCTATTCACTATTGGCTCAGGAGTTTGATCTGTGGGACTATCCTAAGGCCAGAAGCTATCTGACTGAGGAGTGGTCTATTCAGAATCAGGCAGATTGGTGTGGGAGTCTCCTGAGGCAGACTTCAAAACCAGAAGATTTAGGATTACTGAATTTATTATTAGAACAGAAGCCCCCCTAAAATCAGAGGACCACAAAATCATACTACATCATTTTCCCTTCTCAAGTTGTCATCCCCCAAATTAATTTGGATAAAGAGACTGAGATCTCATTCTCTAGAGCTGCTTCAAGCTGATAAGGGGCATAGAGCTATCTATCCCTAGCTATAGCGGTTCAGATCAGGAAGGGGAAGAGCATGACTTGAAGATACAGCATTCAGAGGGGTGCTGGGTGTCAGAATCAGTTAGCCAATGGTATTCAGGGTGAGCAAATAGGTGGAAGTTTATAGCTTAGAGCTGGAGGAAATAAATCTCACAAATAGATTAAAAATGCAGGGGCCAAATATGAGCAAAAAGAGTAATTAAAAGTGAAAGGCAATAGCCAGAAACCCCATCCAGAGGAAGGCTGGGGGGGAGAGGGAGGGAGGGGAAGAGATGAGGCTATCATGAACTCCACTCACCCAAACAACTTTTCCTAGGATAAATACCAAACAATGTTTTCCCAAAATCCTCATTTTGTCTCCTTCAAGGGGTGGAGGCAGTGTCTGAAGCAGTGGCAGTGTACACAGTAAAAGGAGCACTTGACCTAGGGTACAAGCAACATAAGGTTTAAAAGGTGTTAAGCATTGGGTAGAAAGGAGTACAGGTTGAGGAAGGTTCTAGTAAGAGGCATTCCTTTTAACAGGTCTCTCAGAAACATTGAAGTAGAATGGAAAACTCATTTTACCAAGAAAAGCTTATCTCTTAGGTACACAGATGGTACCTGAGGTCAAGTTTTGTAGTAGCTTCCTAGTTAATTGTTCCCAAGGATAATTATAATTACATGACATTATATTAATTAAATGTTAGTTCTCAGGAAGTTATGAAGAAGTTTCAAGGAAGGGGGTGTAGAATCATTATGAGTGAGTTTGCCAGAATAATTTTGGAATGGATATCCTACAATTATTATGTAAGTAAGAGATACTTTCCAGCAAGAAAACAAGATAGTTAGGTTAGTTATTCCCCTAGCTAGTATAAATGGGGTGGCATCCAGGGTGGGGATGGTAACATTTGGGAAAGACATCTTTGCAAATAATGTGTTAGGTGGTATATGTGGGCTGCCTTGAGAGTGCTGAGGGTACACCCAACAATCCTGAATGCCCCCATTGCCCACAGGGTTCCCAAGCCAGATTAAGGGTTAAGGAGTTATCTCCCCACTGGCAGGGCCACAAAATGACAGTGAGAGAACTGAAGAGAAAACACTAAGAGCAAAGCTCTCATCCTGGAAGTGTCGTTAAAGGTATGCCTGGAAAAAGCGGAAAATAATGAAAGAAAGAAAGAAAGAAAGAAAGAAAGAAAGAAAAAGAAAGAAAGAAAGAAAGAAAGAAGAAAGAAAGAAAGAAAGAAAGAAAGAGAGAAAGAGAGAAAGAGAGAGAGAGAGAGAAAGAAAGAAAGAAAGAAAGAAAGAAAGAAAGAAAGAAAGAAAGAAAGAAAGAAAGAAAGAAAGAAAGAAAGAAAGAAAAAGAAAGGAAGGAAGCTAATCTTAAGTGTCCTAGCCACCTTTTGAGTTATTTTTGAAGTGAAGGCTGGGTTATAGTCGCTCTGCAAAGCTGGGCTGGGCAGTCCAGAGAGAAGTTCCCACAGACTTACCTCTGGGATTAGAAGTTGACCTGAAGGTGTTTGAGACCACCTAGAAGGAGAAAGAGTATGTCCCCTTTCTTCCAAGCTGGGGAAGTAAAGGTGCCATGGTCAGAGGCAAATGGGCAGCATCATGGGCAGCCAAATCTGCAAGCCTGTTTCCCTTGCATAGAATGACTTAATGAGCAGGCAATCAAATTCAGAACACAAAAGAATATCAGTGGGGAGAAGGGGGGCAGAGCCAAAATGGCGGAGAAGACACACATTTCTTTCCAACCTCATCCCACAAGCTTGAGACTAATTACAAATCCAGCCTCTGAGTTAGTTCTAGACTGGTAGAATCCACGAATATTGGGAGTGTAACAAATTACCAGCAAAATATAATTTTGAAGATTGCCAGAAAAGGTCTGTTTCAATCAGACATGGAGGGAGGTGGGCCAAGTGCAAGCAGGCTGGACATAGACGCTGGGGAATACATGCAATGTAGACCCGGGATAATGCAAGCTAGAGAAACTATCAGAAGGAATCTACAGCAGTGTTGGCTACTCTGCTCTGGTTGTAGGCCAGTAGATCAGCAGAGAAGTTATAAAACATCCAACATAAACTCAAAAGGTAAATAGTGAACCCCAAAATGCCAGAATTTCATGGGACCTGGCCACTCTCACCTAGCACCTTTCAATGAGTGAGTCAGCGCAGGCTCAATGCCTCTTGAAGAAGCTTGCATAACCTCCCTTACCCTAAAAGCAGATCTCAACTTTAAAAAAAAAAATGAGTAAAAAATCAAAAAGAACTCTAACCATCGATAGTTTTTATGGTGAAAGAGAAGAACAGATTTCAAACCCTGAGGAGACTAAAAGCAGATCGTCTCCAGATGAAGCACCAAAGGGTGATATAAATTGGTCCCCATCACACAAGGCTCTCCTAAAAGAAAATTTAAAAGATCTTAAAAGAGAGAAAGAAGAAAAATGGGGAAAGGAAATGAGAACTTTGCAAGAAGATTTGGAAAAAGAAACAGAAATTAACTGAAGAAAGTTTATTACAAAATAGACTTAGTGACATGGAAAAAGTATATAATTTCTTAAAAAATAGATTTGACAAAATGGAAAAAGAAAACAACTCCCTAAAAAACAGAATTTGTGAAATGGAAAAAGAAAATAACTCCTTAAAAAATAGAATTTGTGAAATGGAAAAAAATCCAAAGAACAAAACAATTTATTGAAAAATTCAACTGGCCAAATGCAAAAAGAACTAACAAAAGTAAATAAAGAAAATAGTTCACTTAAAATCAGAACTGAACAAATGGAAATGAATGACTCAATGAGACATCAAGAATCAGTCAAGCAAAACCAAAAAAAAAAAAAAAGAAAAAGAAAGAAAAAAATAGAAAAAAAAAAATTTAAAATCCCTAGTAGGGAAAACAACTGATCTGGAAAATAGATCTAGGAGAGACAATCTAAGGAGTATTGGACTTCCTGAAAACCATGATGAAAGAAAAGAGATTAGACACTATTTTTCAGGAAATCATCAAAGAGAACTGCCCTGATGTCATAGAATCAGAATGTAAAATAGCCATTGAAAGAATTCACTAAACACCTCCTGAAAGAGACACCAAAATTAAAACTCCAAGGAATATTGTGGCTAAATTTCAGCACTATTAGGCCAGGAAAAAAATATTGCAAGCAGCCAGAAAAAAACAATTCAAATACCAAGAAGTCTCAATAGGATTTACCCAGGACTTAGCATCTTCCACCTTAAAGGATCGAAGGACCTGGAATCTGATATTCTGGAAGGCAAAGGAACTTTGAATGCAGCCCAAAATAAACTACCCCACTAAACTGAGTATTTTCTTTCAGGGAAGAAGATGAACATTCAATGAAACAATGAAACAGAAACAGGTGAATTCCATTTATTTCTGACAATAAGACCAGTTTAGTTCTGGTCTAAAAATTTGACCTCCAAATATAGAACTCAAGAGAAGCATAAAAACGTAAAAAGAAAAGAACTCTTGAGAACTGTATTTCTTTTATGGGTATACATAGAGAATGCATGTATAATTTGATTTTACTGTTTTAATATAAAAAAGAAACTAGAGGTGGAAAGGGGATTGTACCAGAAGAGAAGAAAATAGAGGTAGAATAAATGAAATTACATCTCACGAAGAGGCAAAGAAAACTTATTATAACTGAGAGAAAGAAGAGAGGGAGATGAACATGTTTAAATCTTACTCTCATCAGATTTGGCTCAAAGAAAGAAAATATTTGGTTTCATAGAGAAACTTCTCTCACCTTATAGGAAAGTGGGAAGAGAAAGGAGAAAAGGGAAGGGGTCGGCCAATAAAAGGGAAAACAGAAAAAGTAGGGGAAAGGTAAGAAAGAAGGAGGGGCTTTAAAGGGGGAGAGATGCTTGAGGCAAATGGTGCTCATAAGTAAAATACTGGGGAGGAGGGAAAGAGGAAAAAGAAAGAAAAGTATAATTTGGGATAAATACAGAATTAGTAGTTTTAACTGTAAATGTGAATAGAGTGAACTCTCCCATAAAACATAAATGGATAGCAGAATGGATTAAAAGACAGAATCCTACAATATGTTGTATACAAGAAACACATTTAAATCAGAGTGATACATACAGAGTAAAGGTAAAAGGCTGGAGCAGAATCTATTATGCTTCAGGTGAAATAAAAAAAAAAAAAAAAACAGGGGTAGCCATCCTAATCTCAGAACAAGCAAAAGCAAAAATTGATCTAATTAAAAGAGATAAGGAAGGGCACTATATCTTGCTAAAGAGTACCATAGATAATGAAGCAATATCAATATTAAACATATATGCACCAAGTGATGTAGCATCTAAATTCCTAAAGGAGAAGTTAAGAGAGTTGCAAGAAGAAATAGACAGCAAAACTATAATAGTGGGAGATCTCAACCTTGATCTCTCAGAACTAGATATATCAAATCACAAAATAAATTTTTAAAAAGTTAAAGAGGTAAATAGAATTCTAGAAACGCTAAATATGATAGATCTTTGGAGAAAATTGAAAGGAGACAGAAAGGAGTATACTTTCTTCTCGGCAGCTCATGGAACCTATACAAAAACTGACCATATATTAGGACATATAGACCTCAAAATCAAATGCAGAAAGGCAGAAATAGTAAATGCAATCTTTTCAGATCACAATGCAATAAAAATTACATTCAATAAAAGGCCAGGGGAAATAGACCAAAAAGTAACTGGAAACTAAATAATCTCATCCTAAAGAATGAATGGATGAAATTGCAAATCATAGACACAATTAATAATTTCATGCAAGAGAATGACAATAATGACACAACATATCAAAATTTGTGGGCTGCAGCCAAAGCGATAATAAAGGGAAATTTTATATCTCTAGATGCTTACTTACATAAAATAGAGAAAGATAAGATCAATAAATTGGGATTGCAGCTAAAAAAACTAGAAAAAGAACAAATTAAAAACCCTCAATCAAATACTAAACTTGAAATTCTAAAAATAAAAGGAGAGATTAATAAAATTGAAAGTAAAAAAACTATTGAATTAATAAATAAAACTAAGTTGGTTTTATGAAAAAAAAAAACCAAAATATATAAACCTTTAGTTAATTTGATTAGAAAAAGGAAAAAGGAAAATCAAATTGTTAGTCTCAAAAATGAAAAGGGAGAACTTTCCACCAATGAAGAGGAAATTAGAACAATAATTAGGAGTTATTTTGCTCAACTTTGTGCCAATAAATTTGATAACCTAAATGAAATGGAGGAATACATACAAAAATATAGATTGCCCAGATTAACAGGAAGAGGAAATAAATTACTTAAATAGTCCCATTTTAGAAAAAAAAAAATAAAAGAAGCTATTAATCAACTCTCTAAGAAAAAATCTCCAGGGCCAGGTGAATTTACATGTGAATTCTACCAAACATTTAAAGAACAATTAACTCCAATACCATATAAACTATTTGAAAAAAATAGGAAAAGAAGGATGTCTACCAAATTCCTTTTATGACACAGACGTGGTATTGATACTTAAACTAGGAAGGATAAAATTATAGACCAATTTCCCTAATGAATATTGATGCAAAAATCTTAAATAAAATATTAGCAAAGAGATTACAGAAAGTCGTTCCCGCATAATATACCATGACCAAGTAGGATTTATACCAAGAATGCAGGGCTGATTCAATATTAGGAAAACTATTAGTATAATTGACTATATCAATAGAAAAACCACATGATTATCTCAATAGAAGCAGAAAAGGCATTTAACAAAATCCAATACACATTCCTATTAAAAACACAAGAGAGTATAGGAATAAATGGACTTTTCCTTAATATAGGTTAAAACCATCAGCAAGCATCATATATAATGGGGATGAACTAGAACCATTCCCAATACGATCAGGTTGAAAAAAAAGGTAGCCCCCAATAACCTTTACTATTCAATAGTGTATTAGAAATGCTAACTTTGGCAATAAGAGAAAAAAAACAGATGAAAGAAACTAGAGTAGATCATGAGGAAATCAAACTATCACTCTCTGCAGATGATATGATGGTATACTTAGAGAACCTTAAAGAATCAACTAAAAAACTATGAGAAATAATCCACAACTTTAGCAAAGTTGCAGGATACAAAATAAACCCACATAAATCATCAGCATTTTTATACATCACTAACAAAATCCAACAGCAAGAGATAAAAAGAGAAATCCCATTGAAAATAACTGTTGATAATATAAAATATTTGGGAATCTATCTGCCAAGGGAAAGTTAGGAACTATATGAGCACAACTACAAAACATTTTCCACACAAATAAAGTCAGATCTAAACAATTGGAAAAATATTAAGTGCTCTTGGATAGATCTAGCAAATATAATAAAGATGACAATACTACTTAAACTCATCTATTTATTTAATGCTATATCAATCAAACTCCCAAAAAACTATTTTACTGACCTAGAAAAAATAACAACAAAATTCATCTAGAAGAACAAAAGGTCAAGAATTTCAAGGGAATTAATGAAAAGAAAAGCAAATGAAGGTGACCTAGTTATACAGATCTAAAACTATGTTTTAAAGTAGTGGTCATCAAAATCATTTGGTACTGGCTAAAAAATAAGAGTAGTTGATCAGTGGAATAGGTTACATTCACAAGAGAAAATAGTCAATGACTATAGTAATCTAGTGTTTGACAAATCCAAAGACCCCAACTCTAGGGATAAGAATCCACTATTTGACAAAAACTGCTGGGAAAATTGGAAACTAATATGGCAGAAACTAGGCATTGACATAACACCTCACACCATATACGAAGATAAGGTCAAAATGGGTTCATGATCTAGATATAAAGAATGATATTATAAGGAAATTATAAGAACATAGGATAGTTTACCTCTCAAATCTATGGAGGAGGAAGGAATTTGCAATCAAAGAACCAGAGATCATTATTGATTACAAAATGGGTAATTTTGATTATATTAAGTTAAAAGTTTTTATACAAACAAAACTAATGCAGACAAGATTAGGAGGAAAACAATAAACTGGGAAAACATTTTTACACCCAAAGATTCTGATAAAGGCCTCCTAAAATTTTTAAAGAATTGATTCAAATTTATAAGAATTCAAGCCATTCTCCAATTGATAAATGGTCAAAAGATATGAACAGACAATCTTCAGATGAAGAAATTGAAACTATTTCTAGTCATATGAAAAGGTACTCCAAATCACTATTGATCAGAGAAATGTAAATTAAGACAACTCTGAGATACCACTATCCACCTGCCTGTCAGATTGGCTAAGATGACAGGAAAAGATAATGATGAATGTTGGAGGAGAAGTGGGAAAACTGGGACACTGCTGCATTGTTGGTGGAACTGTGAACAAATCCAACCATTCTGGAGAGCAGTTTGCAACTATGCTCAAAAAGTTATCAAACTGTGCATACCTTTTGATCCAGCAGTGTTACTACTGGACTTATATTCCAAAGAGATCTTAAAGATGGGAAAGGGACCTGTATGTGCAAGAATATTTGTGGCAGCTCTTTTTGTAGCAGCAAGAATGTAGCGATTGAGTGGATGCCCATCGGTCAGAGTAAGGCTGAATAAGTTATGGTATATGAATGATAGAGAATATTATTGTTCTGTAAGACTCAACCAGCAGGATGATTTCAGAGAGGTCTGGAGAGACCTTCATGAACTGATGCTGAGTGAAATGAGTAGAACCAGGATCTAAGATCACTGTACGTGGCAACATTTAATTCTGATGGATGTGGCTCTCTTCAACAAGGAGATGATTCAAACCAGTTCCAATTGTTCAATGATGAAGAGAACCATTTATATTCATAGAGGACTGTGGGAATTGAATGTGGTTCAGCATTTTCACTTTTTTTGTTGTTACTTGCTTGCATTTTATTTTGCCTTTTTTTTTTTACTGGTTTGATTTTTCTTGTGCAGCACAATAATTATATAAGTATGTACACATATATTAGATTTAACTTTTTTTTTTTGGCTGAGGCAAATGGGGTTAAGTGACTTGCCCAGGGTCACACAACTAGGAAGTGAAGTGTCTGAGGCCAGATCTGAACTCAGGGCTGGGGCCTATCCCTATCTCTGTGCCACCTAGCTGTCCCAAATTTAACATATATTTCTACTATGTTTAGCATATATTGGACTACTTGTCATCTAGGGGAGGGTGTAGGGAAAAAGAGTGAAAATTGGAACACAAGGTTTTGCAAGGGCTAATGTTGAAGACTTGTCCACACATATGTTTTGAAAAATAAAAAACTTTAATAAAGAAAAAAGAAACTATAAATCCTAAATAGACTTATTTCTCAAGGCTGATGACCTTGCTTACCCTGATGATTTCAAGAAAACTGACAAGTTTATAAATTAAGGGAAGTTGATAGAGATCTCAGGGAAGGGGCTGAGTTTGCTGTTGCCCACTCCAATGATTCTTAATGTTTTCATGACGTGCTGTTTGATATCTCCCCCCACTCTGTGAAGGGGGAAAAGTGTTGAACACCTCATATTTAGAGGTGAACTGATAAGACTTTCACCTCATCCCTCTTGTTCTACACACAGTAATTACCAATTTTAGGCTTAACATGATGACAATAATTTCAAATAACTTAGTAAACAATTTTAGAATTTTCCTAAGTAATAGACAAATAGTCTTAGCTATAATTTCTATTCCCTTTAATAAATTTCCTTTTGTTTTGGGGAGAAAATAAGTCAGTTCTTAAAGTTGATAGAACAAATTTTTTAAATTTACAACTTCAGTTAATGAGATTCTCTAGATTCTGATTAAATGTCCTAAACAAACTGTATTGCAATTTAATTATTTTCCAATTCACACAAATCATTTCTCTTCTGTAACCCAGGAAAAGGATTAAGGTGCCAGTTTTTACTGACAGAGCCCTCAGACGTTTAACTCTAGATAATTCAAAAGCAGGCTGTAGCCAGAGTTAGCAAACTGCTTTTCTGTTTTCCTAAAATTCCCAAATTCTTCTGTTAACACTCTCAGTGCAAATAGTTACAATTTACATATCCCTTTAGTGGGCTTTAATTAGAACTCTTTTAAAATTGCTTTTACTATCATATCTCAGACAAATTTCCAAATTATTTTTCACACACAAAAAAATCATTTATCTATTAGTTTCATCTAAAAAAACCCAGTTATCAAATATAAAGCAATTTTTACAATCATGTGGTCTTCACAACAACTATTACTTTCTCTTTACAAATCAGAAAACTGGGCAGAGATAAAATAATTTGCCATAAATTACATAGCTAATAAATATCCACAACTGAAACAGAGAATGGTGATCTTACCAAATGCAGAAGCTGACTGGCTTTCTCACCTCACACTGCCATGCTGGGTGCTGCCAGGGATACCCAAATTCTTCCCAGGCAGTTCTTGGACAGAACCTGCTGAAAGCTGGGGTGACTGATGCGGGATCTCCCTCTGATGGGTAGTTTCAGGTGCCAGGGCTCAGGGAATGCTGACCATTGGGCCATAGCCCCATTCCATCCCCACTCCCCCAAAACTGGGTTGGGGAGGTATTCATGCGAGGTTGTATGGGACCCCCATGGGCCACTTCCCCTATTCCTACAGGTGAGGCAGAATTTAAGTTTTAATCTGATCTGAGATGAGAGAGGTTAGCAAACAGAGAGAATTGGGCTATGTCAATCATGTTAGCAATCCTCACAACTGAGATACACTCAGAACCACTCCAGGGAGTGGAATGGAGAGGGTTCCTTAATACCTTCTGAGATGCTTTCCCAAAGGATCAGAAGGGAACTCTGGATGAGATAGGAATCAGGAATTTTTCTTGCAATCTTAAAATTATGAATTGCCAAACTTCTAATCTAAAATGTTATTTCATATATATATAAATCTAAGATGTTATTTTAATTTTAATTAAATTTTTTATGTAGCCCCCAGCTTGGCCAGAGCTAAAGTCCACAGAAAAAAAGTAAGGCTTTTTAAGAGATCTTCCCAGCATTCTAACTGTAGCATAGAAGTTTTTTCTTGTTGGTTGTGTTTTAAATCTTTCCAAATAACAAAATCTAGCTTCACAAAACAAACATGACACAGACATTCTGCACAGAGATGCAGACACAGACAAAATGACATGAAAGAGGACTGTCCCATCTTTGCCAAAAGCCATCTTACTCTTCTCTTGTCCCAGAGAAAGTGAAAAGGTGGCAAAGGTTCCCTAGGAACTTTGCTGAAAATTGCAAAGAATTTCCCAGTCTGGGCATCTCCCATCAAGGAAAACTTACTGAGTATGGAGCTCACCATGACCCAGACAAGCCTTCTCCCAGTAGCTTGGGGTGTCCCACTATAGGATTGTGGGAGAAAAATGGGGGAGCTTATCTTGACAAGGAGGAAATCAAGCCAGGGAGGCCAGACTCTCCCCATACTAGGCTACCAAATGTTGAAGATGGGAAGGGGATCCCAAAAATTTGTGGTCACAGATCAGTGTCATGAGGTGTCTCAAAAGAATTTTCAGACTTGAACCCATTTCCTGGTCAAGGGGCAAAGTTTTATTGTAATTGTAATGCCATTTCAAATGAGTTGAATTCCAAAAAAAATTAACAAAGCCCTAAGCCAGAAGAAACCCCTTTATCCTGCTTTCTATCATTGACATGCTAATTCTGTGGCCTAGAGGAGTGGTTATCACTGACCCCAAATTTGGTTATCACTGACCAACAGATTCTCTGACTGGTCAGCAATGAACTGAGGAGTGGTCTATTCATTATTGTCTCCGGAATTTGATTTGTGGGACTATTCTGAGGCCAAAAGGTATCTGACTGAGGAGTGGTCTATTCAGAATCAGACAGATTGGGCGTGGGAGTTTTCTGAGATAGATTCCAAAGGCAGAAGATTTAGGGCTAATGACTTACTGTTAGAACAGAAGCCCCCTAAAATCAGAGGACCATAAAATCATATTACATCAATCCTACAGAATGACCCCTAAAGCTGCACTACAACTAAGCCCCAATTTAATTAAAGCACGTTTGCAGCTGTCACAGGATGCAGGTTTCTAATTGTCCTGTTTATACAAACTGTACCCATGAAAACTAGACAGTGGTCATGTTATCCTGTTTCTTTCCAACAGCAGTGAGTGACATTTGGAGCCATAAATGAGTATGTTAACCATTAGCCAAGAGTGTTATTAGCTGAACTTTGGAGCACTCCAGTCCTTATCAACCTTGATCTACCTACAAGAAAAAGTTGTTGACTGACTATGGAAAAATAAAGCATAACCAAATGTTGTTGTATGTTTTTATTATAAAAACAAATTAAATAAATGTATGATCAGACAAAAACAAGAACTTAGAAGAGTGAACTCAGTTCATAGTTCATGGTGGAGAAGGCTGAGAAGAGGAAGAAGAGGAAGTAGAAGAGGTGGGATGATCAACATTCACAGTTTCTTTTTCTTCATATCTGGGAGGTAATTCAGATGAAATATGTGAAGCAAGTGATGTCTCTGAAGATAAATTAGTCCCAGAAATTGTATATATAGATTCAGTATCTCTGTAAAAGGCTGCTCCTTGAACCTCAGGAATTTGGGCTCTATTAAAAAGAGAAAGAAAAAGCATTTTTTAAACTACATAAAAACACAGAATTATAGTTTAAAAATTTTTTAATAGCATTTTATTTTTCCAAACATATGCAAAAATAATTTTCAACATTTATCTTTACAAAATCTTGGTGTTCCAAATTTCCCCCTTTTCTTCCTCTTTCCTCCTTCCTAAAACAGTAGGCAATCCGATATATGTTAAACGTGTGCAATTCTTCTAAACATATTTCCATATTTGTCATGCTGCACAAGAATAGTCAGATTACAAGGAAAAAATACATAAGAAAGAAAAAAACAAGTAAATAACAACAAAAAAGATGAAAATAATGTGCTTTGATCCACAGTAAGTCTCAATAGTTCTCTCTTTAGATGCGGATAGCACTTTCCATCACAAGCCTATTGGAATTACCTTGAATCACCTCATTATTGAAAAGAGCCAAGTCCCATCATACTGGATTATCACACATAATTTTGTTCTTGTTTTTAATTGTTCTCTTGATTCTATTCACTTAACTTAGCATCAATTCATGTAAGTCTTTCCAGTATTTTCTGAATCAGCCTGATCATGATTTCTTATAGAATAATAATATTCCATTACATTCATATACCATAATTTATTTAGCCATTCTGCAATTGATGACCATCCACTCAGCTTCCAGTTCCTTGCTATTACAAAAAGGGTTGCCACAAACATTTTCATACATGCAGGTGCTTTCCCCTCTTTTATGATCTTTGGAAATACAGACCCAGTAGAGACATTGCTGTATCAGAGTCATAGATTCGAAAGGCCTTCTACCCAAACCCAAGCCTGCAACAAATTAAATAAATAAATAAACCCCTCTATAGTGATCTGAGTAAAAATGGTTATCTCTATAAGGCAAACTCATAATCTTCCCAAGCAACCTATCCAACTTTTGTACAGTCAGAAAATCACATAAATTCTGAATTGAGAAAAACTTGGTAACCATCCTGTCCACTCCATTAATCAGAATTGAATATCTCATTTATTTTGCTCCTTTACCTTTTCTCCAGGGATGACCAGGAGTAAGCTTGTAGCCAAAGAGGAGAAAGGTGAAAGCTTTGGTATTGGGAGACAGCATGCCTAAAGTGAGGAGTAATATTATCAGAGTGATCAGGATCAGCCCAAAGGAAATGATCAGTCAGTCTATCAATAAGTATATTTTAAGAACCTACTATGTGCCAGATATTGGGTTAAGTGTTGGGAATACAAAGGAAAAACAAATGAGAGTACCTGTTCTCAATAATCTGATGTGAGAGACACCATGAAAAGATCCATATGCAAACAAAATAATAGGCAAGATAAATTGGAGATAATCAGCAGAGCGAAGTCTTTTACATTAAGGAAGATCATAAAAGGTTTATTATAGAGAGTGGGGTTTTTGTCTGGGATATAAAGGACACTGCCAAAAGGCAGAGATGAGAAAGAAAAGAATTCCAAGCATGGGAGGGTCGGGGGGGGGGGGGGGGGGGGGGGAGACAGCCAGGAAAAGGTGCAGTTGGGAAGTGGAATGTTATATAAGGCATTAAACCAACCAGCAGATAGAGGGGTAAAGTGTCAAGAAATAAGCAGAGCAGTAGCGTATACAAAGGATTTTTACAAATATTAACTGTTTTCATCCTTACAACAACCCTGATGGCTAGATGCTATTATTATTCCCCTATTACAGATGGAAAAACTGACACAGAGGTTAAGTAACTTTCTCAGCCAGAATATTTTTGAAAGTGGATTTCCTCTTCCCTCCCCTATATTAAGCCAACATCTGTTTCTTCTACCTATTAACGCTAATTCTTTATGGGGGCAAATAAAACTAATCTGATCTCTAACATGACTGAAAATCCTTTAGATATATAAAGATGGCCACCTTCTAAAACAGCTCTTCTTTAGAATAAAAATCCTGAATTTCTTTAGTAAAGAAAACATAATCTCTAGTCCTCTTTCCTCACAAAATGAATTTATTACTAAATAAATTTGGGAGCATTGATGGTTATCTCAGTGATGACTAAATTTATGCTACTGGCAATTATATTCTTAATGTGACAAGATTGCAATTCCTTAGTCATATTTTTTCTTAGACTTTAACTTGGTAATATTCTCATAAGTCTTTATCCAAATGAGTTTCAAGTCTTGCCAATTCTGACTCCATAATGTTCCTTTACTCATTGCTTTTTTGTCTGTAGGGGACTACCACTGTCCCCTCCTTCACTAATCTCTCACCTGGATTATTGCAATAGCTTTCTAAATTGGTGTATCCTTGCATTTCTTTTCCTCTTCCTCATACCCCAATATAATTTATACACCACTGTCTGATAAATATTCCTGAAATAAATCTCTAACCATATCAACCTGTGCTCTGAAACTATAAATGGGTTCCCATTATCAAGCAAATGAAACCTAAACTTCATAATCTGGCATGTAAAACCTCCAAGGTTTGACCTCAGCTTATCTTTTTTCCCCACTCCTTCCCTACAAGTTCTCCATGCTCTTGCCAAATGGATTTTACTTTTTATTTTCTTTCTTGCCTCTCCTCTTTGCTTGTGCTGTTCACACCTTCTGTAGTGTTTTCTCTTCTACTGCTACCTGTTAAACTGCCACCCAACTTTTGAGTCTCAGATCAAATTCTGCTTCTTTCTTGAAGTTTTTACTGACTTCAGTAAATCTCTCTATTCTCTGTACCCATAGTACTTTGTGCTTCTTTTTGTTATACATCCAGTTTGTACCTTGTAGTACAATGTTATCCCCCGTGAGATCATAGCTTTAGGGTTAGAAGGAACCTTTCACTTCTCACCAGACTGAATTCATTATTTTCCATCATGCTCTAGAAAGCATGGAAGATCACTTCAGTCCTGAAATTCATACATTAGAAGTAGGCTCAGTCCTTACAGGTCCTCCCTCTGAACTTCCATTTAAGGAGGATGCCCAGGTCACCTATTTCTTCCTTTCCACCAGACTGCACTCTAACTTCTCCATCACGCCTTTCCTCTAAAGGAGGTGTCTCCTCCCTCTTTATCAGCTTCCTTTTGTGTATTTTCTTCTCCCATTAGAATAAAAGCTCCCTGCAAGGAGGGAACTATCTTTTTTTTTGCTTGTATTTATATTTCCAGAACTTTGAACAATGCCTGGCACATAAGAGTTTAAATGCTCACGAACTGATAGTTGAAAGACTAAGCTTAGAGATCGCCTTCTAACTGGATAAAGAATCTGAGACTCAGATAGGTCAAGGACACAGAAATGGAACCTATATTTTCTCACTTTAAGTCCAGCACTATTTTCATTGCATCAGAATGGCCAACCAAAATAACTGAATGTTTGCTATATTCACGGAAATTAGACATTGACTAGCAATATCTCTGTCTCACAGCAGTCTATAGTTAGTTGGAGAAACAGGATCTGGGCATAAAAATATGTATAACAACACAAAATAACATGTTCGTAGGACTGTCAATTGGCAGATTACTTTATCTTTAAAACAAAAACAAAAACAAACAAAAACCATTTACCTAACTTTACTGGTCTCCCTAATTATTGTTATATTTCTTTTTCATCATTTTGCCAGTTTTCAAAAATCCATTCCCTTTTTCCTTCCCTGTTATCTACTCCCTCCACTCTACTGAATCTGTCCTCCCAAAGATTGCCAATGATGTTATCAAATTCAATGAGCTTTATATTTCAACCCCAATTTAACAAGTTCCCTACTATCCAGTGAACTTTGTTATGTGATGAAGAAAGGAAATCAGGGGAAAAGAGGAAAAAGTAGAAGAGGAAAAGAGAAAAAGGATTTTTCCCCCCCTTAGAAAGTATAGTCTAATTGTCTATAGTCTAAGCTACACAAATAAATACAATACAAAGTAAAATGGAAGCACATTCAAAGAAGAGAGATATTGATTCTGATTGGGGAATAAAAGAAGGGCACATGGAGAACTCCAACTATAAGCTATACACTTTTCAAATATTATCTCACATGATCCTCATAATAACACTGAAAGGCAAGTATTATTATGATCTCTATTTTATTGGTGGAGAAATTGAGGCAGGTGTTACATGACTTGTCCAGGGTCCAACAGTTAGAAAGTGTCTGGATTACTCTGAAAGTATCTATATCCGGGATTTGAATTGAGATCTTCTGGACTCTAGGTCCAAAGCTCTATTTGGAGGTTCCTCTTGGGTGCATCTCTAGATACTGGTGTTGTGCCAAAGTTTCATTTTGAGGTCCTGACCTAGTTTCTCCATTGTCCTATTTGGTTATTCTGTCTCAGGTTATAACCTTTCCCTCTTAATGTTTGACAAGATAAAGGTTTATCCATTTTAGATGTCGTTAGAATATCAGTAACCTCTCTCCATTGTGTCATTGTAGGGGGGTCTTCCCACCATTAAGGTCCCACCTAGGTACTTCCCCAACTATGTCGTTGTTCTTGTTATCCTATAAAGAAACTTGCTGTCCTGATACTTGGGACTGGACTCTTTGAGATGATAGTCTTGTCCCTCTGGGATCAAACATGGATCCATTGGTCCCAGTATTTCTCTCCATTTAATAAACTATTGAATTGGTTTCTAATCTCTGTCTTGCTCAGTTTCTTCGGCATTACACTGGAAGAGACAACATTTAGGTTGGATGGTTAAGATTTGAATTTCCAGTCAGAGATGTCAAAGTGGGCATTCCAGATGTTAGGAAAAGATGCTCTTTTTTTTAGCTTTACTATTTCTATACATGAGCTAATCTTTCTCACAGCTTCAGCTAGATGATCTAGGACTAGAATAATGGAAAGAATATTAGATTTGGAGTCAAAAGGCATGGATTCGAACCCAATTTTGTTACTTGTTAAATGTTGACCTTGGACTCGTCATCTTCCTTGTTGATAAAATGGAGGAAGTGGACCCTGTGCCTTAAGGTTACAACTGGGTTCAATTCTATCTCAATGATACTAGTCTAAGGATTGTCAAATCTGTATGTGTGTACATCTGATCACTCCCCCTACAAGGAAGTAAACTCCTTGAACACAAAGGCGTTTTGTTTACTCAATCTGAATACTACTACCTTGGTGCCTAGCAGAGTGTATTGCCTAAGCAATTACCTAAGAAAAGCACAAGGATTTGGGGGGAACTTTGAGGGGAATAAAGAAAGTACTGGTTTCATGGCAGTGCAGGTAGGATATGTGAAATGAAGTTGTATTAGATAAGGCTAGACTTCTCAGCAGCATTTGACTCTTCAAACACTCCTTTCCTTCTTGAAACTTTTTTTTTTTAATTAAGGAGATGAATAGAATTTTAGAAGAGTTAGGTAAACCTCTGGAGAAAACTGAATGGGAGTAAAAAGGAATATACCTTTTTCTGAGATTTATATAATACCTTCTTTAAAACCGATCATGAATTAGGGCATAAAAACCTCACAAACAAATGCAAAAAACCCAAAAATTTTAAATATATCCCTTTAGTACCCTAATGCAATAAAAATACATTCAATAAAAAGCTTAGGAAGAATAAATTGAAAATTAATTGGAAATTAATCTAATTCTAAAGAATGAGTGGGACAAAGAATAAATCACAGAAACAATAAATAATTTCATTAACAATAATGATAACTATGAAACAATGCACCAAAATTTGTGTCAAAAATTGTATCAATCAAAGCAGTACTTAGAGGAAAGTTATATCTCTAAATGCTTACATCAAATAAAAAAATAAAAAGAATAGATCAATTCACTGAAAAAACAACATCTTGAAAGATAAAATTAATCAAATGGAAAAAAGAGATATAAAAGCTAACTGAAGAAAATTACACATTAAACCAGAATGGGGCAAATGGAAGCTAATGACTATGAGACACCAAGAATCAGTCAAACAAAGTAAAAAAAAAGAAAATAGGAACAAATGAAGCTTTTTTCTTAAAATTATAAGTAGTATCTATCTAAAACAATCAATTTATAGGGATAAAACAATCCCTATCTGTCATAGGAATAAACTAAAAGCCTTTCCACTGAGCTGGAAGCCTTTCTATTATCAACATTATTATTCAATAATGTACATTATAGCAATAAACAGGAAAAAGAAATTGAAGAGATGAGATTAAGCAACAAAGAAACAAAACTAAAACTTTTTGCATATGATATTTTGGTATACTTAGAAAATTGTAGAGAATCAACTAAAAAAGTATTTGAAACAATTAACTTTACCACAGTTGCAAAATAGAAAATAAATCCATTTCAGCACTGCCAACAAAACCTAGCAGGAAGAACTAGAAAGAAAAATTCCTTCCATTTAAAATAAACTGCAGATAGCATAACATACTTTGGGAGTCTACCTGCCAAGACAAACCCAGAGACTACATAAACAAAATTATAAAACTTCTCACATAAATAAAAAGAGATCTAAACAATTGGAGAAATGTTAATTGTTCATGGGCAGGCTGAACTAATATAATAAAATTATGATTCTACCTAAATTAATTTATTTATTCAATGATAAACCAATTTTTAAAAAACACAGAATTATTTTATATAACTAGTAAAATTACAAAATTCATCTGGAAGAATAGAAGACCAAGAATATCAAGGGAATCAATGAGAAAAAATGTGAAGGAAGGTCACCTAGCAGTATTAGATTTCAAACTATATTACAAAGCATTGGCTAAGAAATAGAGTGGTGAATCAGTTGAATAGATTGGAAACATAATATATAGTAGTAAATAACTATAGTAATTTTAATGTTTGATAAACCCAAAGATCCAAGTTTCAGAGGCCAAGAACTCTTTCACAAAAATTACTAGGAAAGCTAGAAAGCAATCTAGGTAAACTAGGTAAAGACAAACATCTCATACCTTATTTTAAGACAAAGTCAAAATGGATACATTATTTAGACATAAAAATTGATATTTTTAGGAAATTAGGGGAACAGGAAACTTTTATCTTTCAGATCTGTGGATAAAAGAAAAGTTTGTGTATAGACAAAAAGATTGTGGAAAGAAAAATGGATAATTTTGATTGATGAAATCACAAAATTCTCATACAAACAAAATAATGCAGCCAAAATTAGAAAGTAGGAAACTAGGGGGAAATTACTCTTATTTCTCTGAATGAGGCCTTATTTCTCAAATATATGGGGAATTGAGTCAAACTTATAAAAATAAAAGTCAATCCCCAACTGACAAATGGCAAAAGTATGTAAATAGGCAGTTTTCAGAAGAAGAAATCAAAATTAACAATAGTTATATGAAAAAATGCTCTAAATCACTATTGATTAATTGAGAAATGCAGATTAAAACAAGTTGAAGTTAGTATTTCACACCTATCAGTTTGGCTAGCAAAATAAAGGAAGATGATAAATGCTGGAGAAGATATGGAAAAATAGATCCACTAATGCACTATTGGTGGAATTTTGAACAGTGTAATCATTCTGGAGAATGTAGTGCTGAAATGGACTTATTTGCTATTTTGCAACTGTGGTAAAGTTAATTGTTTCAACTAGTTTTTTTAGTTGATTCTCTACAATTTTCTAAGTATACTATAATATCATATGCAAAAAATGATAGTTTTGTTTTCTTGTTGCTTAATCTCATCCCTTCATGTTTTTCAATATTACCACAAATAAAAAAAATAATGCTTCTTTAAAAAGAAATATTCTTCCATTTCCTCTAAGGTTTCACTTTTTCTCCTGGCTGTCTTTCTCTCTCTTACCACTCCTTCCTTATCTTTCCTATCCTATTTGCCATTGATATTTTATAAAGTTCTGTACTTGACCCTTTACTTTTTTTTTCTTACTATATTCTTTTCTTCCATAAGCTGATCTTGTTTAATGGATTTTATTAGCACTAACTCTCACTTCTCTGTCTCCAGTCTGAACTCTTACCTAAATGTCCAGTCTGGATCAATCCACTCAAAATAACTATAAATCATCCCCATTTATAAGTATCTCCTATCCAAAACCAAATTTTTCACCTTTCCCTAGAAATCCATTCCATTTTCCAGTTTCCTGTTTCTGCTATTAATCCCATTGTTCTCCCAGTCAATGATCTTTCTTTGTCCTGATCCTTTAGAGAAGGAAAGAAGAAAACAAACATCAATTAAGCACCTTTGTGCCAGGCACTATGCTAAGCACTTTACAAATATTATCTTTGTTGACTAGTGCCTAGCTCAAGTCCAGATTTCTCCAAGAGGTCCTGTAATTATGATTATTCATCTTTTGACTTCTAGGATTGCTCCAATTTCAACAAAAGGAAATGTTTCTTAATAAAAATTTCCCAGAGAAATAGCCTTTTTCAGACTACAAGTCTCCATTATCTCCGTTCAAAAAATAAAGTCACTACACTGATGATTACACACTGTCGATATTACCCATTTAAGACTTAATCAGACTCTACCTTGTATCTTCTTGTGATCTATATTATTTCCTATAAACTCATTGTGTAAATTCCTGGAGGACAGGGACCTCATCTTTTCATTCTTTTCCGCATCAGTGCTTCCAAGAATATGGCTTACTTATATCTAATCTGTTGAATGAGTTAATACTAACTTGGGTGAAGAATTCTTTACTTTCAGCCTTTCTTTCTCAACATTTTTTAGTTTTTGGCCGTCTCCTTGCTTTCATTCTTCATTTCCAATTAGCTGCTAAATCCTAGTGATGTTTTCTCCTATTTTTTTTTCTCTTTTCTCCAGACCATCACACTTTTTGAGGCCTTTATCACCTTTATAATAGCCTTCTAACTTATCTTCCTGCTTCTTGACTTTCCCCTCTCCAATACATTCTCCACCCAAATCTGCCCAGGGTATTCCTTTACTAAAAACAACAATTAAAAAAAAAAAAATAGAAAAAAAATTTCAATGGTTTACTCTAAGATAAAACATAAACTCTTTCCTGTGGCATTTAAAATCCTCCACAATCTGGCTCCAACTTACCTTTACAGCTTGGTTTCACTCTATTCTCCATAACGCCTTGTGCCCCCAGCCAGATCTAACTCTCACCTTGTACTCTCCCACCTTTGTGCATTCCTGAAGGTTGTTTCCCAATCCTCATTCCAGAAATACCCTCCCTCCCACTCAGCTAAGCCAGCTGAGCTCTTTCTCTTCCTTTAAGGCCCAGCAGGTACCACCTACTCTGGAGAGTTTTTCTGATGCCTTCAGCTAAAAAGGCTTTCTTCCTCTGCACATGTATTTTCCTGGAACACTTTGTCTTCATCTATCTTTTTCTTGTTTTATAATCTATTTTGCATTGTACCTTGTATTTGTGTAAAGTAGACAACATATCCGATATTAGACTGTAAGTTTTTTGAGGGCATTATGTTATGTTATGAAGTATATTAAGAAGTGTTGTGAGTGCTTCATAAATTCATGCTCAACAAGGCTTCCCTTTGACTTCCCTCACATGGTAGGGAACAGCTAAGACCAGAGCAGTTCCCCTGATCATGAGATTATAGTGATATTTTTGATGGACTGTGTAAGAGGACCAGAGAAGAAGAAAGGGATCGACCAACGATAGCTTGGAATACAGAAATTGTGAATGAAACGCTTGACTCAAGGTCTAATGATATGGAAATCTCCTCAATGGTGGGATAGCATCACTCAGTGCCTAGTGCCTGTATAAAAGGTAGGCCATCAATAAGAGCTAGCGAAAGGAGAGGTATGGAATCTTCTGGCTTCTAGATTCAAGAGAGAAGGGCTAACCCATCACTTCTGCAAGTCCCCAAATGGAGAGAAAGACTTAGGAAAAAAAACCTGTAGAGAAACTGGCAGTTTCTATTATCTCCCTATCCCTAGCTTGCTTGCTATACCAGAGACTGAAAGAAATTTCATTTTGGTCCAATATGGGGCTTTCTCTTTCTTGGTAGAGCTGAGTTATCTTGCTCCCAAAGTATTGTATTATATTATATTGTATTGTCTAGTATACATTTTCCTGTGCATAGCCTCTTTTATTTGTTTGTGATAAATGAGCTTGTTTGCTATTTGCTATGTATTTTCATTGTGGAGCTGGCATCCGGTGAGCAGAGAGTCAAGCCTTGGATATATAGCTTGGGGCTTTCCTTCTCTATTAAGGAATAGTGATCAGGAGTTTAACTCGAATCTAAAAAATCCCTTACACTTGTTCTTTCAAGTCTGACTCTTCATGACCCCATTTGGGCTGTTTTTTTTGTGTTTTTTTTTTTTAGCAAAGATGCTGCAGTGGTTTGCCATTTCCTTCTCCAGCTCATTTTACAGATGAGGAAACTGGGGCAAACAGGGTTATGTGGCTTTCTGAGGTCACACAGCTTGTAAGGGCTTGAAGCCAGATTTGAACTTAGAGGAAGATGAATCTTCCAGACACCAAACCCAGCACCATCTCCAATGAGCCACCCAGTTGTCCCAATGACTTCCTCTAGGGAGCAGATAGATATATTTCTAGCCTAGTAACAGCCTCTCTCTGAGGAGAGCAGAATGGCCATCCTCTGGCCCTAATTTCCTGCCTTCTCTTCCAGCAGGAATCAGTCTCCCTAGGAATAGGGTGGGAGGAGGTACTAGAAATATCTATTCTGCCTCCCTGTGAGCCATAGAACCATCTGGACACACAATAAATAAAAGGGCACCCACGCCTCCCCCACCCTAACACTGGGTGGTAAGAAAGTGCTCACATCATGGAAAGAATGAATGGAATGTGTAGCAGGAAGAGACCAGGTGAGGCTGGAAGATACAAGCATCGTCTCCCCTTAGGTTCCCTCTCGTTTCTCTTCCCCTTATGACCTCATTGGGTGTTCCTTGGTCTCTATTTCAGTTTGGAGTCACAAGAAGGAAGGATTTTGAGTCAGAAAAGCCCTTAGAGATTTCTAATCTAATCTGCTTTAAAGGAGGAAACAGAGACTGAGATACTGAATAACTTGCACAAGATGGCATCTCATAGGCAAGAAGGAGCAGAGCTAGTTCAATTCTGGCCTCAGACAATTGAATTACCAGCTGTGTGATCTTGGCCAAGTCATTTAATTTCATTTGCCTCAGTTTCCTCATCTGTAAAATGAGCTGGAGAAGGAAATGCCAAACCACTCCAGTATTTTCACTAAGAAAACCCCAAACAGGGTCACAAAGTGTCAGACATGACTGAAAAATGACCAAACAGCAACAAAAGCTTATTCCTGATTTTCTCTCCCAAGAGAAGTGTTTGCAGGTCATCAAGCGAAAATAATAGGGCAGGACTATAATATTTTTCCACACTTATATTCCCAGTACTATACACTGTATCTTGCACATGGTAATCAGTTAATAAATATTTATAAAATCAGATTGAAGAAAGGAAGACTGGGTGTTTATATTATTATTTGCTAATACAAATCTTTTGCATTTCATGCATGAATCAATCCAAGATTGAGACAGGGACCAGATATAGATAGAGAGCAGGCATGTGACTTCATAGATATGAGGAACCCCCAAGTGAGGAAAATCCCTCTTGCAATGCACATATGAACTTTCTCTGAAATTTGCAGAATACTGGAGAGGTAGACCATGTATGGCCCATAGCTGTGTGTTTAACACCTCTTGACCAGATGATTAAAAAGTTACTAATGAGCACAAGATTATACAACTAGTATATGCCAGAAGTTGGCATATTTTAAATTTAAAATCCAGGCCATTTTAAAAAATCATTTTATCACCCTATTCTTCAATCCAAGAAGAGTAAGATGGAAACATTTCTAGATTTGTCATCAAAGGTATGGGTGACTTTAAGGCCTTTTATCTATGAGACCCTGAGCAAGTCAATTAACTTGAAATTAAATTTGTGAAAAAAAAGGTATTGGACAGGATGATCTCTAAAGTTCCTTTCATCTCTAAATATTATTCTGTTATCCTAAGAAAGTTTTGGGAAGATAAAGTAATGATGGGAGCTTTGGAAAGGAAGTCATATGGAAATATGTTTAAAAGAATGGCATGTATTTAAACTCTTATCATATTGCTTGCTGTCTGGGGAGGGGGGGTAAAAGAGAGAGGGAGGGAGAAAAATTTGGAACACAAAGTTTTACAACATTGAATGCTGAAAACTATCTTTACACATATTTGGAAAAAATAAAATTATTTCTTCTATTAAAAAAGGGAGTGTGATCAGCTGCTAGGCTATAGGTACTTTGGAGAAGTCCCTAACAGCAATAATGACTTCAGGCACTTTTGGAAAGGAATGCTGAAGAAGAACCAAAGAAATGAGATCATTCATAGCAGGGGAAGTAGGTCTTCTTAATTAGCCTCCCACAATAATTTGGAAAACAATTTGTTTTAACCTTATGTTATTCTTGGAAAAGTGACTTCTATAACAGAAAGTCAGTAAGACTGAGAAGCAATGAAAACAAACAAATCTATTCAGAGAGAACTAAGAGTCTCATCAGGTGACATCACAATACTTTTTTTAATAGCTAATACTATCTAGACTTATAATGATAAACATTTAGGCAGGTGATAGGTTAGAAACAAGTACCAGCTCATTAGAGATTTAATTTAATCAAATACAATTAATATTCATCTTTCAATATTTTATCCAATCTCATTTCTCCTCCGCCAAAAAAAAATCTTTTTAATGAAAAATCATTACAAAGTGAAATCAAGGATAAGGTAGATAAAGCAGGAGAATCTCACCAAATAAACTTGTAAAAAGGACCAATCAGGCTCTCACTTCTTTTTTTTCAGTTGGCTAACACAAGGCTCACCACAAATATGCAGTTGTTAGTTAAAAAGAAAACTTATCAACATTTTTTTCCATGTTGCAGACCCACATAAGCCTGCATGGTTCCCTAATCAGGTGAGCCAAGGTTTTGAGGACATATGTGCAGTTACGCCAGGGAAGGCTGATTGACTAGCAGGGATTCAGGTTGAACTGTCCAGTTGCTTTAGCACTAGGTAGTCTCTGTTCCTATTTTCTTTACTTACAGAAGCTTAATGGGATCAGGAAATTGGGTTAGTGCAGAGACCGCTACTCTAGGCAGGATGCACGATCTCCACTCCTATTTCTGCTATTCTTCCCTTTGTTCCATGACCACATTCCAGTTAGGCAAGTTTTTCTGTCTCTCTTTTCTGTAAGTGATACTGTACCTAATTCATAGGAATGAGGACCGAACTAACATTTAAAACACTGGACTTCCCAAGTAAAAGTAATATTATACACATAAGAAGAATGCATTAGCTTTAGAGGGTAAGAGGCAAGATGACAAATCTTTCTAAATACAAGATATAGCGTTAGTCCTGGATCATGAGGACCTGAGTTCAAATCCTATCTTGGACACTTACCAACTGTATGACCTGGACAACTGTCTCCCCCCAAAAAATAATTTTTTAAAAGTTATAGAATAAGAAGAAAATCAATCAGTTCTACCCCTAAATTTTTATATGGTGTATCCCCAAAATCATAATTTAGTTTTAAGCTATTAGTAGTAAGCTATTAAAGCTATATACATACCTACATATATCATACACAGACATGCATATTTACATGTGTATAAAATATTTACAGATGCTATACCTTGCATGTTATCTATACATTAAATATATATATATAATATTTATTATGTATAATATATTACAAATATAAAGTATATATAAATGTATACACATTTCCCCATTACATTTTAATCTGGCTCAGGTCCTCACCCACATGTTTGATACATGTGGTTAAGCTATATTTTAATGCTATAGTAGACCTGAACCAAATTAAAATGTAATTGGGAGAAGCAACTAGGTGATACATTGAAGGAGCACTGGTCCCAGAGTCAGGAGGACCTGAATTCAAATCCAGCCTTGGACACTTGACACCTACTAGCTGTGTGATCCTGGACAAGTCACTTAATCCCAATTACCTCACAAAAAAAAAAAAAAAAAAAAAAAAGAAAGAAATTGGGAAATTGCTTAACACAATAAATAAAAATCTAATACTAAATGAATTATGCTAATTATCCAAATCAATATACAGCCAAAAGGGATCCATTTTTTTAATTTGAATTTGACACCACTGGCTTAAGCACTTTAAGTTGTAACATCTTTTGCTGTTGTTCAATCCATCATGTTTAATTCTTCATGCTCCCATTTGGAGTTTTCTTAGTATAACAAATGGAATGGTTTGCTATTTAAAGTTCTAGTTCATTTTACAGGTAAGGAACTGAGGCAAATAGGGTTAAGTACTTGTCTGGGGTTACTCAGCTATTAAGTATCTAAGGTCAGATTTGAATCCAGGGAGGAGAGTCTTTTTGACTTTAGACCCCACACTCTTATCCACCCTGTACCACCTAGCTATCCTCTAATACCTTTAAAATGCCCTAAGACTTTTGGGACACTATATGGTTGAACCCTATAAGGATAAAAACATAGTAAAGTAAATTAAATAACATTAAATCATCTGTGGCTTGAAGAATTGTAAGTTAAACATCTGGTTCCCAGAAATTAAAGTGGAAAGTCTTACCCATAATTAAAAATACTGTAATATGATGGTGGGTTCTCACTCAGAGGCAAACTATTAGATGCAGAGTTACGTGTTATCACTGTAGGTGTTGAAACATCCGAAAAATAAGGTGGAGGTGGGGGTGGAAAGATTATCACAGCATCACCTAAGGAAAAAGTGAATAATTAACAACAAGAAGGTAAAAGGAATGACTTCTTAAGAATGCCCATCCATATAAGGCAAAATAAAAAACCCAGATAATAATAATAAATGACATTTATGTAACATATGATACAAATTATTTCATTTGATCTTCCCAAAACTCTATGAAGGAATTCCCATTGGGATTTGTGTTCCCATTTTTTAAAATGAAAGAAAGACCAGAGATTCAGAGATTTTACTTAAGTCTCATAGCATGGCTATGTCAAGAGGAGGACTTTAATCCACAATTTCCCTCATTTCAAGTCCACTACATTTTCTATTACAAAGTTGTACTTTTCAGGATAAAAAGCATAGACAAGTGAGTAGAGTACAACATAAAATTCATATATATAGCATTCTCTGAAATTAAGTTTTATAGATGTTTCTTCTTCTCAAAATCTTTTTTGATGTTACCCAGGATCCAAATGTCCTCCCTTTCAAAATCCTGTATATTTACTTTGTATGGATTTTCTATGCTTTTTTATATTGTAGTTGTTCCTCTGTTTTTAAAAAAGACCAATTACATCATGGGATAATATTTTGACTCACGCATGAATTGGTTTTAAGTGAATCAGAGTTGCACAAAATCATTAGACTCTCTCTTCCAGGGTCACTGAAGTCCAGAATAAACGTGAAGACAAGTGGCGATGGCCGGGATGCAATGTATGACCTTAGCACTTTTGATGATCTAACCAAGCTCCAAGCATTCCACAGTGCCTATTTCCACCACTTATTGAGACAAATTGTTTATATCCATCCATTCTGCCAAAGGAAATCTTCAGGGGGAATGCTTGAGTTAGACATCCCCTAATTCAACCTGGCTTAGCCCATCTGGTAAAAGGGTTTACTGACTGTGGCTGATGAAAATGCTAGAGCCACAGGTAAGAGCTTATTTTTATACATAGGCATCAGCTAGGTGGTACGGTGAATAGAGTGCCAGGCCTGAAGTCAAGGAAGTCTTGAGCTCAAAATTAGCCTCAGACAGATGTGTGATCCTTGGCAATTCATTTAATCCAGTTTGCCTCAATTTCCTCATGTGAAATATGAGCCTGGAAAAAGAAATGGCAACTATCCCCATGTCTTTGCCAAGAAAAACCCAAATGGGTTCATGAAGAGTAGGATACTACTGAATATAAACAAAAATTGTGTGTGTGTGTGTGTGTGTGTGTGTGTGTGTATGTGTGTATTCTTCCATGAGAGAATGTAAGTTTCCTGAGGACTGAAATTATTTCATTTTTGACTTGGCATCCCAATGCCTAACACAATGCCTGACACATTGTAAGCATTTTACAAAAGATCTATTGATTGAATGATTGAATGATACAATATTTAAACTTCCCTAGACAATCTACTTTTTAAAACTTTATATGTTTCTAATCTAGAGGTTTAAATTCAAGTGGATTATAATAATTAGATGGAGAGGAAAATGCTAAGGGAAAAATAGGTCTACATAAGAATTTTTGTGTATGTCCATATATATTATATGTATAAAAACACATTATATATTATATGGTATGTAGTACATATGGCTACACACATACTTATATCCCACTACATTTCAATGTTTTCAGACCCTCCTTCCCTGAGCATTTGTTCCAATGTTTCACAAAATGATAAAATAATAACTGTAGAGGGCTGAAACTCTTGAGTTCACACACTGACATGTGGACAATCAAGTACTTAAGGCTAATTACCAATTGGACAATACTCTATAAGCATATACTTGGAAAACGGCCCTTCCCACTATCCTGTGCTGGCTCGATAATTGGTGTATACAGAGAATTGTAGGAGGGACTAGGAGGTGAAGTAAGACGAGCCAGAGTTACTTTGATGGTAGACAAGGAAAAAGGCAGTCGGGGTGATTCTGCTTCTATCTTGTTCACTTCTACCCCTAAAAACCAAGGACTTCTGCTTATCCTGACTCTGGCTGATTCTAAGGTATCCAGGGTGCTAATGTGGTCATCACAAATAACAATTCATATTTATAAACAGTTGTCTCTTATTTTCAAAACACTTCTCTCAAAATAAATATTACTATATATTAGACCAGACCTATGATTTCTGTAGTTGGGAAAATTCACAATAAAAAAAAATTCCCTCTGCTTATGCATCTTTTCAGCAACCCAAAGTCCTAAAAATTTCCTACACCCTAGGTAGTGATTTGCCTAGGGTCACACAAACTAAACAAAGGTGTTTCTAACAATCAAGCCAGCTCTTTATCCTGTTTCCTGGTTCTAGGAATAGCAGTTAATAATAATAATAATGTACTAATCTTATTTGATTCTAATAGCAATACTATAGAGTAGATGTTATTTTACAAGTAAGGAAACTGAGGCTGAGAAAAGTTAAGTAATTTGCCCAGAGTCATATCTGAAGGCTGTATGAACTCAAGTCTCTTCCTGAATCTAAACCCAGTGCCATAACCATTGCCTCTCAGGAAGACCTAATATATATACACATATATATATATGTCCTGCAGATTGAAGTCACTTTCTGGCTGGAGCCTGGAACAAGTATGATTTTTTCCCACTTTAAAAAATTCTAAATTTAACAAAAATAAAATAAAAAGAACATTTCCCATATACTATTGATCCAAAGGAGGAGAATTATAAATAAAATTCTACATTTTTTTTTAGAATATATGTAACAAATCCATTGGGTTAATTGTTAAAGATGTTCTTCTCATCTATAATTCATTCTTCTGGCCTTCCTTCAGTTATATTCTCATTAAAAAAAAATCCATCTTCTGTTCCCTAAATTTTCCTCCTCACCCCAAATTAAAAAGAAAAGAAAAATTCTTGTCATAAATATGCATAATCCAAAAAAAAAAAAAAAAACACCCCTACATTAGCCATGTCCAAATATGAATGTCACATTCTGCATCTTGATACACAAACTCTACAGCAAGAATCAGGTCTATTAACTTCTTATCTCAAATGAGCCTATCTACCTGGTTTGACCTACAATCTGTTCTATTGTTGAGGAGTTTTTCAATCATATATGATTCTTTCTCTTGGCAAAGATACTAAAGTAGTTTTCCATTTCTTTCTCCAACTCATTTAACAGATGAGGGATAAGTGGCTTTCCCAAAGTCACCCAGCTAATAAGTGTCTGAGGCCAGATTTGAACTCATAAGGATGAGTCTTCCTGACTCTACCTACTATAGTGTCACCTAGCTGCCTTTATCTTTAATGAATCCAAAGAGCTTACACTCTGTGACCTTTCCAACCAATGGAAGGATATCTAGTCATTGTCATGATAAAAATAGCCACAATTCCTAGCCTGAATGGACAGAGGATGGAGTACATGCCTGAAGGAATGTATGTAAAGAGAGGTGTTTTTTTGAGCAGTCATACCCAAGTGAAAAAATAAAAGGCATCAACTAAAATCACCCTATTGAATATTTATAAATACTGAGTCTCTTGCTCCTCCTCAATGTCAACCCTACACAAAACAAGAAACCTAGTTAAGACTCTTTAGTAATTAAATTAAAGCCAACTAAAGGAAAAAAATACAAGTGGTCTCCTGCCCCTGAATGTTAATCTTTGTCAGTCTCAAACAAGAAGGCCTCTAAAGATCATCTTTCCAACCATTATTCCTCTTTTTCAACTAGGGTGTGGGCCTTTGGAATTGTTTATCCTTTGTAATCACCTTTGGCTAATTTTTTACAAGCTGAGACTAAATATAGTTACCAACTAAATATAAATGACCACAGTAACTAATGATCCTGAAAAGGTGCAAAATGTGTGGTTCATGTTTTCCTTTGATTTACACCCCAAGAGAGAAACGACTGGTCCTGATTTATATCTGGAATCTTTGGAAAATACAACTGAACAAGCCAAGCTGGTGGTTTTCTAATCACATACCACAAAGCTTGGGCTAGTTTGATAAACAAAGAGCTGACTTTGAGCTGCCTCTGATAGATAGTGACTGCATAATAAAGAACAATTACTTAAATCAATTCGTCTCTGGTAAAGTGGGGATTATCATATTAACAATAATAGTAATAATAGCAGCTGATGTCTATATTGTACTTATTACATGCCAGGCCCTGTGCTAAGAGCTTTACAATTATTATTTCATTTGTTCCTCACAATAATCCTTGGAGGTAGTTGCTACGATTATCCTCATTTTTACAGATGAGGAAATCAAGGCAAAGAGAGATTAAATGATTTGCCCAGGATCACACAGCTAATAAGCATCTTAGGCTGGATCTGAGTTCAGGTTTTTTTGACTCCAGACCCGGCATTCTATCCAATAATGCTCAGGAGTTGTTATGAGGAAAGCATTTAGAGAATACAAAATTGTTGCAGAAATGAGCATTATTATTACCCCTTATTATCTTATCAAAGGTCACTTTAATAATAATAACAATCCATCAAAATGTGAAATACTTTAAGGCTTGAAAGATGCTTTTCTCACAATGAATGAAATATAAGACAAAAAGGAGTTAAATAACTAGCCCTGGGTCAAATAGGCAGTAAACATTAGAGCCAAGTTGTAAGCCAGGGTATCCTTTTGATCAGTTGCCTGAGTCCAGGGCCTTTCAGTCTGATGCTCTAAAATTTGTTTAGAGAGTCATTATTTAAGGGAATTTGGAGCAATTTGGGGAAGAGGTCCAAAAATTCCACCCTTTACTCCATCAACTTGACTCCTCCCCTCAGCTCTTCAGTGTAATCAATGTCACCATCAGATTGACTGTTGTTTGTTCCTTCGATTAATTAGCCTGAGAACCCCATTAAATGAACACCCACAAAATTATGGGCTCCCTGATTTGGGAAGGACAGCAAGGGGCTAAAGCATGTCCACCAAAGGGTGATCAGGATGGCAAGAAGACAGAATACATCATTATTATCAAGTTCTTAAAGAGCTGATGCATGAAAGGGAGATGGTCCCAGAGAGCTGAAGTAGGAGTAATGATTAGAAGTTCATAAGATCATAAATTTAGACCTAAAAGAGATCTCAGAGAATTCATCAATTTTACACTTGGTAAGCTTTTGAAAAAGCAGAAAGATTAAGTGATTTGCCCCAAATCATACAGCTAGTAAGTATCTGAGGCAAAATTTGTACATTGGTTTTTCTGATTCCAAGTCTACTCTTCAATCCACCATAACAAGTTGTCTCTCAATTTTTTAAAATTTTTTTCCCCTCTTTTGGCCATCAAGTTAAGTGATTTGGCTAGGATTACACAGCCAGTAAGTGTTAAGTTTCTGAGGCCGAACTTGAACTTGGGTCTTCCTGACACTGAGCCATCTAGCTGCCCCCTGCCTCTCAAATTTCAGAGATAGATTTTGTCTGGGTGTAGAGTTGTCCAAGATGCAGCTAGATGGTACAGTGGATAGCATGTTGGGCCTGGAGTCAGAAATACTCATCTTTATGAGTTAAAATCTGTCCTCGGACATTTACAAGCTGGGTGACTCTGGACAAGTCATTTAAACCAGGCTTGCCTCAGTTTCTTCACCTGTAAAACAAACTAGAGAAGGAAATGGAAAAACACTCTGTATTTTTGCTAAGAAAAGTCCAAATGGGATTATGAAGAGTTGGACATGACTAAAAATGACCTGAACAACAACCACAAGAGCTACACAACAGTTGAATAAGTCACCTTAGAGGGAGTTCCCCTTCATTGGAGTTTTTCAAGAAGCTTAAGAGCTCTAACAGGGAAGATGGAGAAAAGATCACTTTTCAGGTACAAGTTGGCTTCTTGATTGACTTTTTGAATCCAAGTTTCTGGACTCTAAGCATTGTGTTCTTTCTACTTTAAAAAAAAAAAAATTTGCCTCAGTTTCATTATTTGTAAAATGGGAATAATCATAATACTTACTTCCCAGAATCATTATGAAGATCAAATGAGATAATAATTGTAAAGCTCTTAGTAGATGTAGACCGTTCCTGGCATATAAGAACTATATAAATGTTAGCTATAACTATTTCCTACAGATTACCTTTCCAATTTTTCCAGTATATTCTAAATTCTTGCTTTTCTAAAAGTTTATGAATCCTAGGGGGAAATCACTCAATTCTGTACTCTCAGAAGTACTTCAAATATGCAATCCTTCGATGGCTCTGTGCTCTCATTCATGTGGGTACTCCCTCCAACGGTGCAAGTCCCAACCCATCAGCAACTTCTCACAAGTTGCAACTCTTGTCTCCCTTGTCTCACAAAGATCATGCTGGGAACTTTCCTCTACATTTCTTAACCTTGTCCTTAACCAGTTCAGGGTAGGTTATATATCTATCATTCCCTGGTTCTTGGTGCATGACTGACTCATCTCTTTTCCAGCCATACATTTGATGTGATGCCATCCTTATGCTCTTTCCCTTGTGTAAATCTTAACATATATGTTACAGTTTATTCAGCCTCCAATATCCCTTTCTTATTGCCTCTTTGGATAACTAGGTGACATAATATATAGGGTGCTGGGCCTGAAGCCAGGAAGATCCGAATTCAAATCCATAAATCCTTACTAATTATGTAACTCTGGGCAAGGCATTTTACCTCTGTCTCAGTTTCCTAATATGTATATAAAATAAGTATACAAATTAAACATTTACTGATAATAAATCATAATTATGCACTCCCACATTCAGTTATGAGATCCCACATAGGATTATGACCCACAGTTTAAGAAGCTCTACTCTAGATAATAGTCATTATTTATCAAGTGGCTTTTTTCTGTTGAAAAGACTATAATGAAGGCTTGGGGGGAAAACCTTCTGGTCTTATTATTATCCCCCTCCCAAGAAGAAGGTTGAAAAAACATTAATGAAATACCAAATTAAATCTCCCTTTTTCATTGCTTATACATTTTTTGAAAATATCCTGCACTTGTATTGATGACATTGTTGATGAAAGTGAGATAAAGGAATAAATAGTCAGGCTCTTACAAATAATATTCTATAGTAGCCCACATCTTTACCATCATAGACTTGAGAATATAAAATTTCATGGTTCTTATTGTTAGTTGATTATTCAAAAAATATGATTTGTTAGCTATTAAAAAAAAAAAAACCCTTAAGTTTCTTCTCCAACTAGATGTCTCCTCAAACTACATAAGATTCTTTAAGAGATTTAACAGAAATAATTTGTTCAATGATTCTCTGGCATAAAACAAGGAAATGTATATCCCACTCCCAAAGGATTCATGGGAGAGAACCAATATAGAATCCAAATGTCAGGATTCCCTATGAATGCTGAGCTCCAAAAGATGCTTATGTTTGTGGATGAGATTGCATTGTTTGCATCAAGCCCTGGAATATTGCAGAGCCTATTGAAATGAGATTCATGATTCTCATAGGTGAAATAAAATAGTAATATTGATCTGTTTTCAGTGTTATTATAAATTACATATACATACACACACACACATGATTCCTAAGGATTTTTACCATTTATCACTTTGGGTTTGGAAACCATCAGCTATAACCTAACATATCCAATATAAATTCATAATAGAATAGCCTCTAATGGCAATCTCAGCACAATGGTGTGATTTACCCACCTACAGTGACTTGTACAGGTTCGTTGATCTGTGATCGTCTTTCTTCATTTTCTGAGGAGTCTTGGCTAGAACTCAAGTTGTGTCTTTTCTTAATGTGAGCTACCACAAAGAAACATAATCCAATGAGCACTATCAAAGGCCCCATTATCTGAAGAGACAGAAACCCACATGCTTGTGGCTCGGCACTGGAGGAGTTCGTGTCATTGAATGGCGGCTGGGACCATCCTGAGTTACATCCAGGGACCCAAATGCCCAGCACACTAATCAGCATCCCACTGGTTAAAAACAAGAATCCAAAGATGAGGAACTGGACAAATTGGCGACTTTCTCCACAAAGAAAGAAGCTGTCTGGGTCAATCTGGTTGCCTTGCAGCTGCCTCTCTCTGAGCTGAAGCTTTGCCCTGGAACGGGCCAATATGATTGCTCCAAGGCCAATCACAGCACATGAAGGCCCCACAATTTTCAGTACTGCACTGCAGTCAATAAGGGTTTCATACTGGCATGTTTGGAAACCAAAGATGGAAAGCAAGATTCCTGCACATAGCAAGATGACTCCAAACACAAAAAGGAAAAAAATTATTTTGCTGATGTGCCTTCCACTCACATCCCCACCAGGCTCAGGAGCAGTAGCAGGGGACATTATAGAAGTGCCCCTTCTCACTCTGCCAACGGAGTCCTGAATATCGCCAGCCCTTGGGAGCTCTGAAAATAAATAACAGAATTTAAGTGCACGTGTCTATCCAAACACTACATCCTTCCCTACTGTACTTTTCCCTCTTGCCAGAATGTCTCCAGTCCTTTCAGAACGGAAACCCTTCCTCTTTTTTAGTCTGGAACTTCACACAAGTGAACAACATCTGAAGGAATTTTAGAACAATGATTTGGCATATGAGTCAGAAAGCCTAACGCTCAGAAATTCCCAAGTGGGAGATTTTATGGAGATACTCAAAAAAAGAGGAAGTAGAATTTTAGTGGTAAGGAATAGAGGCTTTCTCAGTATCTTTCTATCTTTCCTTCTTCCTTCCAAAAACTGGGTGTGATTTTTCATATCAGAGGATCAGAGGTTTAGATGCTGAAAAGAATTGTCCTCAATGATATCCTCAGAAGGAATATGGTACAGTATAAAAAGTTCTGGTATTAGAATTAAAGGACCAGGATTCCAAGTCTTAACTTTGGTGTCCATCACCTATATGACTTTAGATTAGTCGGTTTAACTTAACTTCCTCCTGTATAAAATCAAAGATTTCTGAGGACCTTCCCACCTCTGACCTTTTGGGGGGTTATTCAATAACAATTAGTGTTCCTTAAATTCAAATTAAATCAAAACTATCCAAAATGATGGTCTTGCTCCAGCAATGTGGGCATGGCCTGAAATGTCATATTTATCATCTTGGACCCAGATAGCTTTTCTATTTGTGGAAACAGCCACCAGTTTTCTGGCACAAGCAGGGAAAGTCAAGGGCAGGTAGGTGAATCAGAACCAGCTTGGTTTAGACTGAAAGGAGCCTCTGCACTCCTATTTTTTGAGCCAAGCTGGCCATGCCTCAGCAAAAAGTAACTGAGATTCATTTTAAAATAAACAACAGATAGCAAAAGTCATGAGTTAAAGATACTACTCAGTTCAAGACTGGGAGCAGAAAAAAAATGCCAGAAAAATCTACTAGGAAAAAATGCTACTCCCCAAAAGCTACTCTTTGTCAACATTTTTTTTTAATGTAAAGGACAGATATTTTTGTGATAATATTAGTTAGTTTTTATATTGTTCTCTTAAAATTTGAAAAAGCACTTTAGATTTTATCTCATTTGATTTGGGATAATTTTGTCATAATCAACATAACAGCTAAAACTAACTAGTATTTATATATCTCTTTTAAGATTTATAAAGCATTATGGCATGTTATCACCTGTGCAAATTATTAGTGGCAGCTAAGTGGTATAATGGATTGATCACTGAACCTGGAATCCTGAGGGCTTGAGTTCAAATTTGATCTTAGGCACTTATTAATTATGTGACCTTGGATAAGTCCTTTGACTTCTGTGTGCCTCAGGTTCCCCATCTATAAAATGAGAATAATAGTAGCACTTCCCTCCCAGGGTTGTTGTGAGGATCAAATGAGATAATATTTGCAAAACTTTGTAAACTTTATCGTGCTACATGAATACCAGCTATTACTATTATTCTACTTCAGCTTTTTAAAGTTACTTTAAGATTGCAAACATTATTTATAGATAATTTAATTACTAGACAATTCTTAAAAGGGACTACTTTCAGATGACTTATTCTTTGTCATAAAATATATTCAAATGGATTCCAATTTTCAAACATTGTAAATCATTAGGATATTTAAAACTTCCTCAGAGGAGGGAAAAAGTTTTCTAAAGTTTTGACACATTCCAGATCTGTGATATTATGAAGTTAACTAAATAGATAATCATTAAAACCCAACTCAGACTGACATTGAAAACACAGTATTGTAAATTAATGGAAAAACAAATGGGCAGTACATTTCCAGGAAGAAACAGAGATGACACAAACTAGGAAGGATGATAGAAACTGGGGGGGAGGAGGGAAGCAGAGGGTAGTGGAAAGTACCCTGAGTTTAATGATGGAAATCTATTTTGTGCTATACTCAACTGTTATTTACTACTACTTTTCTGACTCTTAAGTAAAATTAGTAAGTCTCTTTTATAACAAGTAATACTCAAATTCATTTATATAACATTTAATAGCTCATATAGTGCTATGAATGGGGGAAGAAAACTGGCCTGGGAATTGACATCTAAGTTCTAGTCTAGGTTGTTCAACTGACTATTATATGACCAGAGGCAAATTATTTTTCTTCCTTGGGCCTCAGTGTCCTCATCTGTAAAATGGGAGCGGTCCAAGATAACCTATAAACTCCCTTCCAATTCTGAGAGTCTAGAATTTTTTTTTTCTTTTTTGGTATGGCAATTGGAATTAAGTGACTTGTCCAAGATCACACAGCTAGTAAGTGTTAAGTATCTGAGGCTGGATTTGAATTCAGGTCCTCCTGACTCCAGGGTCAGTATTCTATTGGCTGCCATTATAGCTGCACGATCTAGAATTGTCAAAATAGTTAATTCAGAATACATTTGTTAAAATTCCGATCTCAAAGGATAAAGGAGAATGTTCTGATTCATACTACATGGCCATGCAATTCAACTGAGGTACACATTTAAAAAAAAAAAAAAGCTGTACATTTTTAAAATTTTCTCAAAGCTACACAGAGAAGTACATCCAAGACCTTGTGTTTGGTGGTTGAGAGGACTAAATCCTCCACTAAACATTTTAAAGGAGTATTTCTTTTATTTTTCATACTCCCAACTTAGATGATCACTGCAATCTTGGAAACGAAGGTATGTGGGCAGGAAAAGGGGGATGATAGACAGAAATAAAGAGACAGAGACAATGACCAGAGATAGAAAAAGAGAGAGACAAAGAGGAAGAGAGGGGGAAGAGAGAAGGAAGGAAAGAAGGAAGGAAGGAAGGAAGGAAGGAAGGAAGGAAGGAAGGAAGGAAGGAAGGGAGGGAGGGAGAGAAAGAGAGAGAGAGAAGGAAGGAAGGAAGGAAGGAAGGAAGGAAGGAAGGAAGGAAAGAAGGAAGGAAGGAAGGAAGGAAGGAAGAAGGAAGGAAGGAAGAAAGGAAAGAAGGAAGGAAGGGAGGGAGGGAGGAAAGGAAGAAAGGAAGGAAGGAAGGAAGGAAGGAAGAAAAGAAAGAAAGAAAGAAAGAAAGAAAGAAAGAAAGAAAGAAAGAAAGAAAGAAAGAAAGAAAGAAAGAAAGAAAGAAAGAAAGAAAGAAAGAAAGAAAGAAAGAAAGAAAGAAAGAAAGAAAGAAAGAAAGAAAGAAAGAAAGAGGAAAAGAAAGAAAGAAAAGAAAGGAAGAAAAGAAAGAAAGAAAGACGAAGCGGGTTGTGGTCCCTTTAAGAAACTATATTTTCTATTGATCTCCGATTCCTTTCAAATTCCAAGCCCCTCCTAGTTAAGGCATATGCTCCCCAGATAAATTGTCTTCCCAGGATGCCAGAGCCTTCGATTCAATTACAAATCCTGGTCAAAAAGCATCCATTTGAATTCCAATAGGGCTTCTCCCAGCCCCCACTGGTTCTGATATGCTCTTTCTACTAATTCTCCTACTAAGTCCCTTTTAAAGGGGTTACCCAACTTCTTTCAAATCTAATTTAAAGTGTCTCCAAATGCCTGCAAACTCTTCCAGTTCCTCTTAATTCCAGAATCTTCTCTCGGATGATCATTTCCCTTTATCCTCTACGTAGCGCATTTGTACCTAACTTTTTTGTTTGTTTGCCTGTTGTCTATCCTATTTAGACAAGGAGCCTCATCGGGAACAGGGACTGCCTTTTGCCTTAAGAGCTAGACAATAGTGTTTATTTACAACGTGGGAGAGGCTTAATAAATATTTATTGATTATTTCTTATTTTGATGACCTTCGTTTTCTAAAAGTAGAACATAAAAAATGAATTCCTTAAGGGCCCAAAGCTAACCTCCTTCCAGTACTTCCCTCCCCCACTATTCCCGAAGGGCATCTCCTTAACAAAATTTAGTTTAGACCTAAAGATGTGAGATGAATATTGCCAAGTCTTAGCTATTAGTTAGTAAGCATTTATTAAGCACTTACTAAATGTCCGGTATTGTATTGTTTTACCAATATCCTCTCATTTGATCTTCACAATAAGCCAATGGAATAGGCTATTACTATTAAACCCCTTTTTGCAGCTGAAGAAGCTGAGTAGCTTGCCTAGAATTACACATCTTAGTAAGGATCTGTGTATGAATTTAAACAGATCTTCGACTCAGCTCTCTAACTACATTGAGGCACCCAGATGTCTCACACACGTACCTCCCGCCCCTCCAAAAGTGAACCCATCTCTGCCCTCAAGTCGAAATATTCCCGTTCAAAGATAAGGAAATGCTAGAAATTTATAGACAATAAATACAAAGTGATTAATCAGGAGTAATGTCTGAGAACAATCAGTAAAGGACCCTAATCAATGAGAAGCGATCATTTATCCTGCAGGAAACTAATTTATAGATTACAACCCCAGAGCAAATGTCCCAGTGTTTGGCGCCTTCAGTCTTCCCGCAACCACCACGTCAACAGCTCAGAACTATTTTTTATTCCCAAACTTTGCAGCCGTGAGGCAAGTTAAGCGAGCGAGTGAAATCCGACTGGCTCAGGCGAGTTTGGGCTCGGGCGAAAGGGGGTCCCCACACTCCCAGGGCAGGCTTGCCTGGCTGCTAGACCGCCGTGCTGCGCGAGTCCCTTACCTGAGCACACTGAGCCTGGGACCGGACTGCTCCACCCCGGGCGCTCACCAGCAGCCCAGGGAGCCACTTAGCCCAGCCGGTGTCCTCAGCTTCTTCCTCCTCGCGGCTCGGTCCAGCACTTCCCTTTCGGACAGGGCACAGCGGCACAGTGTGTTTATAAGCTTGCAGCCCTCTCGCCCGCCCCTTTAGCACCCCCTCTTCCTCGCCCGTGCCAATGCATCTAAAGCACAGAGCACCTGGACAGGCCGGAGAGAGAAAATGCAAGAGGCCGGTAACTGATGCTTTTATTTGCGAGAGAGGAAGAGGAGGAGATGGAGGTTTAGAAGGCTGAAGTAGGCAGGTGAAAGGCGGAGCGAGCTCAAACTGGCCACCGCCGGATGGTGTTAAGAAGGGAACAAGTCTCCGCAGAACCCTTGCCCCTTCCTCCGCCTGGGCGCCGAGGAGTTAGTCCAAAGGGACCCGAGACACTAAGAAGGAGGAAGAAGGGGACAATTGTGCTCTTGAAGTATGTAATCCAGAACCTTTCCGACCCGCCGTTTCTAAAGCACAGCTCAGAACCACGCCCAGCGACCTTGAATGGCCCTGGGGGCGGGGGCAGATCGCAAAATCCACAGCAGAGCCCCATCCCTGATCCGCCTTTAATGGTCTACTTTAGATTCCTCCGGTCCGGTCAGTTCGGAGCACAAGGACTGCTCTAGCTAGGAACGCGGCAAGCTTTGATCCTCTTTTCCCCTCCCCCAGGCTTCACCTCACCCCTGACCCTTCCCCTTTCCACTGGTGGCAATCATCTGGTGGGACTTGAATTGGGGCCCGAGAGGGGAGCAGCAATTAGGAGCAAAGTAAGGTTTCTCTCAGCCAGTCTGAGACTGTATTCCTCCTCCCGAGCCTTGATCTGTCTTTACTTCCCAGATTTCCCGACGCGCATTCCCCCTTCGCAAGGCTGATTTGGAAATGTGCCCGATGCGCTTTTCTCCTCAGCCTTCCTCCCGTGGCTTTAGGAACAGGTTGTCACCATTGTCGCCCACCCGTTTCGTCCTCCTCAAACCGGTTTGGAGTTCACCTAAGAAGACCTGATGGGAGCAGTGAAGCAGGGTACTTTCCTAGTGGAAGCATAAATTTGCCAAAAGAAATGGATTTGGGAACCGGAAAGTGGAAAGTGAAAAGCGGAGAGCGACACCCTCCGCCTCCAACCTCCTCCCCTCATCCTGCAAATCAACTAGCAACAATTTGGGATTAAAGTATTGAGATGCAGATTCCTGGCTCCGGGCTCTTCCAGCCAGCGGGCTGGAGTAAACTCCCCCTTCCTTAGAAATGGAGTTTCTATTAGCATTAGGGAAAAGTTTCATGCCTTAATTATTTAGGATTAAATTTCTTTACAGGAAGGCCCCCATTAGGTTTTGTGATATTTCATTCCTCCCTCTACTGTGATTCTTCTCTCTCTTCATTTCAACTGTTGAAACACCCCATTTAATATACATATCTATTTAATACATATTGTTAGGCCAAGAATTAAACTGTGATTTTTTTCTCCTGAGACAAGCTACTAGAAATAATGTGGGTATAGAGAATTTTAATCCTACTTCTGTCAGAAACTTATTCCGTATAACTGGAAGTTTATTCCTGTTACCAAAACAAAAATCAAGGTATGACAAGAAGGGCTGGCTTGGGCAGAGCAGAAGCACTCATGAAGGTGCCCTTGTGTGGGGGAAGGGTAGGGAGGGAGAGGAAGAGAAGAGGAAGGATTCTTCCTTCAAGCTTCAGTCAAATACTTTATCTTTAGAGATGTAGTCCTTTAGTTTACACACCATTTGAAAATGCAGGCCTGCCTGACATAGGTAATTCTATTTTCAGTCATTTAAATCATGTATATTTTTTCTAATAAATTTATTTTTAATATACATTGCTTTATGAACCATGTTGGGAGAGAAATATTAGAGCAAAAGGGAAAAACCACGGGAGAGATTAAAAAAAACCAAACAGAAAAAAAGTAATGAACATAACGTGTTGGTTTACATTCAGTCTCCTTAGTTCTTTTTCTGGATGCAGATGGCATTTTGTACCCAAAGTCTATTGGGATTTCTTTGGATCACTGAACCACTGAGAAAAACCCAGTCTTTCATAGTTGATTATCACACATTCTTGCTATTAGTGTGTACAAATGTAATGCTGGAGAAACTGAGCAAGACAGAGATTAGAGAATACTTAATAATTTATCAAATGGAGAGATATACTGTAACCAATGGATCCATGTTTGGTCCCAGGGCTGAATTATCGTCTCCAAGAATCCAGCAAAGAGTTCTCAATGACATATATACATGTGGCTCAGACGCAGAGAGTAAACTGAGTTAGGGGCGGAGTCAGGGTACTGGGAGGAGGAATGGGATTCTGACAGGGTGGGGTAAGCCTCTGGAGAGGGAATGACAATCAGGGGGAGGCACCCCAGACTTGGGGAGAGGCATCTTGATAAGACAATATCTAATATTCTAATAGCTTGGGATGGGGAGAGGCATTCTGATGTTCTATCAAGTATTCTAATAAAGAGGGAGGGGAGGTTTTGCAGAACTGAGAAGCAGGGAAAGAGGCAGGACTAGGTCAGGATAAATTAGGGAAACTGAGGACAATAAAAGAGAACTATGGCATAACACAATGTATTCCTGGTTCTGCTTGTTTAACTCAGCAACAGTTAATGTAAATCTTTCCAGACATTTCTAAAATCAGTTTGTTCATCATTTTTATAGAATAATAATATTCCATTATCTTCATATACTACAACTTGTTCAGCCATTCCCCAATTGATGGGCATCTACTAATTTTCCAATTCTTTGCCACAACAGAAAGAGCTGCTACAAACATTTTTGCATAGGGGGTCCTTTTCCCTCCTTTATGATTTCGTTGAGTTACAGACCCAGTAATGGCACTGCTGGGTTAAAAGGTATTCACAATTTTGTAGCCCTTTGAGCATAATGGTTCCAAATAGTCATGCATATTATTAAGGTGAGGTATGAATTAATCAAATTCCTTTCTTCTGTGGAAGCTAATAGATCAGGGTTTCAGAGAATGAGACTTTTGAAGGGAGGAGATGAGTGAGGAGAGCAGGATAATTTTGGAATGTGAGCTTAAGGGAAGAGAGAAGAATAGCATTTATTATGTGCCAGATACTGTGTTGCATGCTTATAGATGTACTTCATTTGAGGCCCCCAATAATTCCAGACCTGAGTAGGGAGATGAAAGAGAGAGAGAGAGAGAGAGAGAGAGAGAGAGAGAGAGAGAGAGAGAGAGGTTAAAAATGTAAACTTCATGTATTTTGAGTATTTTTCTATTACTGATGGTGAGTGTGAGTTCTGCCTGGCCATTCCTGGATTACTGGCCTAAGGGTGAGAAATAATCATTTAAATTACAAATAACTCATTCTTGCATTTATGTGAGATGCAAAGACCTTTAACAATAATTAGAGCCTCAGGATAAATGTAGTAAAAAGGAAGTTAATTAGCTTTCATGAGAAAGTATGCTCTCCAAAGATCAAATGTGGTGTTAATAGAGAAGTGTGCATATGTGTTCAGCAAAGCTGATTTAAACTATCTGCTGGGTCTCAGGTGATATAATCTATTCACAGAAATCTATTCCAATACAAAAGCAAAGAAAACTATTTTTCATACTCTCATCAGATGGTGAGGAAACAACCCCTTTCCCTTCTAGTCTGGTGGTTTTGATAACTTTTTTGTTTTGACTACAAAAAGTATGATTTCAGGGTCATGATGTGTTTTAGCTGACATAGGATACAGAATATTCTGGGTCCTTCAGAATATGAAATACTTCACTAGAAAGACTCAAATAGCCAATCTCAATAATCAAAGCTTGAGGTGAATTAAACTGCCAAGGATCACATATCCTAAATAAATATTGACTCTAATCTTACATTGATAATAGTAAGAGATTCATACTATAAAGTTTACTATTTATCTTTCATATTTAAGTAGATAACACAAATCATTTTGCTTTAAGATGCTCAATAATCAATAAACAAAGGCTCAATTTTAGAAATATGAAAAAATTCTTAATTACATATTGACTATACCAAAAGCATATTCAGTTATTAATCACGTTCAAAGGGATAAAAGCATAGGCTACTATTCTCAGAATCCCTTTAAATAATGGATAAAGCTTTAAGATGATTCAATAATATCTGTGACTACCTCCATTTTCTTTTCTTCTTGAGCTTAAATTCATTCTGGTATAAGTGGTACATTTTAGAAATCATTTCTATGCAATGAATTTGTAACATCTTTCATTCTCTTCTACTTACTTTTACCTTTACTGCACTGAATATATTTTCCCCTTCTCCTCCTTCTACAATGCTGCTGCAGTAGGCCAGAGGCAGATGGAAAGAGAAAAAATTTCTCTTTCCTTGCACTCTCCTAATCCCTAAGGAGCCCAGAATTAACTCCCAAATTGCCTTACTAAGATCAAAGACCAATACACTCACACATCCAAAGTGACTTCAGTTTCATACATTGTACAGTCAGAGTTTCAGTTTCAAATGAACCACAACCTCAAAGTTGTCTCCTTGGGATACATCCCTTCTCCTTCCATGAAATAGGTAAGATACTGAATCTGCTAGTTCTTATTTGTAAAAGTGTAGGCTCCTGTTCCCAAAGTTATCTGACATTCCAATTTATTCTTCTACATTCCCTTGCTCTCCTACATTTTCCAAACCTAGGCAGTCTCCTATTTAAAGGGAACTAAGAAAGATACTTCATTCAGCACCTGAATCAAGGATCAGGAGCCCTGACACTGAAACAACAGGATGATTTGAAACTTCTAAAGAACTTTCCTTGAGCCATTCTGAAAGAATTATTACTCTGAATGAATTCCAGCTATTCAACCTGATATTTTTCGAATCCAGCAACACAGAGGCTGAATTCTTCTCTCTCACAAGCTTGCTAACTTTTAACACAGAACAGAGAGAGTGCAAAACAGACATCCACACAGACACCCACAAAAATCTCCTATTTTTAGCTTTTACATACAGATTTAAGCCTGACATATCTAATTAGTCCGGGGAGTATCCTCCCAATTTTTTTTCTCTTTATATTTTGGCAGTTCATCCCAATCACTAAGTTTGGACTGCCAAGGGGCTCTCAGCTAGCATTTTTGGTGATGATTCCTTTCCACCCAACTTTGAATTTACCTTTCCCATCCTTACAGATGCTAATAGCTTAGGAGGTCTGCCTTATTTTTCCACATTTATAGACTCTAACCACTTAGGCTCAGGGAGCCCCAGTCACCTAGATTTCATTTACCTGGGTCTGTGCATAAACTTACATGACCAATGTCAACTATTTTTCTTTGAGCTACTTAAAATGGTTTTCACCTTACCAATTTCAGAAAGAAGGAAAAAAGAAGGGGGAGGGGGGTTCCATTTACTACTCTGAGGTCTCCTCTTATAGGGTTTTTCTCTCTTTCAAGGCAGAGTTCCAAATCTAGGGTCAAACATGAAAGCTACCTGAAGTTCTGCCATGCACCTGCTTTTGAGTTTGGGCCAGGGAACATCCAAGAAAGAAGTTGAAAATCCCGGAGCAGTCCCCAGTTGTGTAGGATGTGAAGACCCTTACCAGTAATTTCAGAGTCTCAGGATAAGCATAGTAAAAAAGGAAGTTTATTAGCTTTCTCAAGAAAGGACACTCTCCAAACACCAAAGGTGGTGTTAACAGAGAAGTGTGCATGTATGTTCAGCAAAGAAGATTATACAGACCTTAACTGCAAACTACCTCCCCATCCTTTTTTCCCCTTTAATCCATCTACTGGGTCTCAGGAGGTACAGTCTATTCACAGAAATCTACCCCAACACAAAAGCAAAGAAAACAATGTTTTTCATAACACATCTCACCAGACCCTTCTAGTCTGGAGGTTTTGATAACTTTTTAGTTTTGGCTAGAGGAAGTATGGTTGGTTTCATGGTCAGGATGTATTTTAGCTGATATAGGACACCAGATATTCTGGGTCCTTTGGAATGAGAAATACTTGCCTAGCATAACCTGAGAGGACTTCATCATGTTATTCACATTATTCGTTGAATCCTAGAATTTTACACCTGAGACAAACTGAGACCTAGAGAGATTAGGCAATTTATATAAGCTGCACAGGATCATAGATAGTGCCTGATACGAAGAACTATTTGATTAATGGATTCCATTTTGTCTTCACCCTGTCTGATTCTTAATCCTTGGCTGTGGCATATATTCCTATGGGGACAAGAGAGCAGAAAAAAGTTCTTTGTGTAGTTTTGTATGAACTTTGTGAATCTAGTACCTGTAGCCTTTCCATAGACTTGAAAAAAAAATAAAAACACTTTATTTATCAGCTCTCTGTGACATCATTTCACATGTAGAGTTAGTGATACTTAGTTCATGTGAGACTAGGGGAGAACAATAAATAGGACAGAGATTTTTTTTTATCTTCATGGGTCTAATAAAAGTACCTGAGGAACTTTAGCTATGAAAAAACTGTAAGTCAACAAAAGCAAGAAAACATTATATACAACAATTACAGAAAATGTAAATAGAATAAATGAAACTGAATGTGGTGTAATTAGCTAAGCTGAAAAGGACCTCAAAGATTATTTAGTTCAACCCTTCATTTCACAAATGAGGAACTGAAGCTCAGAAAAATGGCATGATTAACCACAGGTACACAGGTAGTATGTAGAATAACAGGATTCAAATTCAGGTCCCATGATTTCAAGTTCAGTGTTCTTAGATCAGGATCTTTTCATTGAACTTTCAAAAAATATAGATAATGTTAAGCCTACATCAGGTTGTTGAAGTAAAAGATTATGGGAAGATGTGGTCATCTATCTGTTTTTAATCAATTAACAAACATTTATTAAGAACTTACTATATGCCAGCATTATGCTAGGCTCTGAGCATAAAAAGAAGGAAGGAAAGAAAGAAGGAAGGAAGGAAGGAAGGAAGGAAGGAAGGAAGGAAGGAAGGAAGGAAGGAAGGAAGGAAGAAAGAAGGAAGGAAGGAAGGAAGGAAGGAAGAAGGAAGGAAGGAAGGAAGGAAGGAAGGAAGGAAGAAAGGAAGGAAGGAAGAAAGGAAGGAAGGAAGGAAGGAAGAAGGAAGGAAGGAAGGAAAGGCAAAACTGGCAGATGTAGTTCTATTTTCAATCCTTTCAATCTTAGAATAAGTTATGACTTTGAAAAGTCACATCTCATTCTTCTGTGAAAGAGTACCAAGGGAATAGGAATTCTGATAAAGAAGGAGAAGGAAGATAGGATAATTTTGGAGCCTATTACAACACCTAGGGATTGCTGGCCTAGTAGGGTATCTCGGTGCTGCAGACATACTAAGTGCATTAGTTGGCTAGGAGTGCAGAAAAAGGAAGGGGGTAGTCTATGAATACCATCTTTCACCTATTTCATAAAGTGATCCAGAATCCATTCTTTCTGACACTTAACTATTAAAGGACCTCCACCAAGAAGGCTCAATATTTCAAGGATACTAAAAGGATGTAGCTTTTAAAAATGGAGCAAATTAGGTAAAATTCAAGCAGTCTTATTGTTTTATTTGTTAAAGTCACACAGCTATGGTATTGTAATACTGTAACAATTTAGACCCTATTGGCTAAGTAGATTAAAACTATCTATTATTAGAGAAAGAAATTTCCTGGTCATAATGTCAAATGTCAAGAAATGTCAGCTTCTGAAATAAGCCCAAAGTTTGTGCAGCTAACCTGGGGATAACCTAGGACCCCATAATACAATGGGTGCTGAAAAAAAATAAAGGAGTGCTGTCTCCCTTTTTAAAAAGTTTCTCTGCTAAGTGGCAACACAATTTAGATCAAAAGATCTATGCTTCTCCAAAATGTAGTTTTGCTCAAAGGAAATTCTTTCTGCACAAAAAGACTCTTTTCCTCCTCTGTTCAAGCTAAATACTTCAAAATCCTTTCCAAGGGAGCCTTACATGAACTGATGCAAAGTGAGTAGAACCAGATCATGGTGTAGTACAAAATAACAGTAATATTGTAAGGATGATCAACTAAAGACTTAGCTACTCTGATCAAGACAAAGAATCCTAAAGAGAATTCTAAAAGAATTCTAAAGGACTTATGATGAAAAATGTTACCCACACCAGAGAAACATCTGATGAACCCAAAGCAGTTTGAATTATGCTTTTTTCAATTTATTTATTTTTCATGTGTATGTATGTGTGTGTGCTTTTGCAGCATAGCTAATATGGAAATATGTTTTGCATGATCTCATATATATATATATAATTGATATTACAATACTTATCTTCTTAAGGGATGCAAGAAGGGTTAGAGGAAAAGAGATAATTTGGAAGGGTTTTTTAAATGAATGTTAAATTTTTTTAATGTAATTGGGAAATGTTTAACAAAATCATATATATGTGCATATGTATGTGTATATACATACACACACTCACGCGCACACACAAAGAAGGCAATCCTCCCAAGACAATTGTTTTAGTGGTCACCAGATGATTAAAGTTCCTGCATTCATGAATGCTTTGGCTGGCAAAACACCAAGGAATAATCAGATTAGCTGCCAGTTGCATTATTTGTGGTTTGAATTGTTTGTATTTTTTGGAGCTCTCTTTGGGGGGAAAATTAAGCAGCTTGGAGATTTGTCACTAGTCAAGTAGAAAGCAAAAGAAGGAACCTAGAGCAGAAAACTGAATGAAGGAAGTATCTTATCTCAGTATCAAGATTCATTCTTGATAAATGTTCATTCACTGACTCTATAATTTCTACTTTTTTCCACTGCTCTAAAAAAGTGGACTATCACTTAGAAAAATAGTGCCAGATCAAGACAAAAATGTGGGCAAAGAGCAGATTCAGGGATTAGAGGTGAAGAAACAAGGCCAGGAATAAGTATAAAGTAAACAGAAGTCTGTCTAAAAGATTGAGGAACCACCCTCAGTTTTATAGCTTTCTAAGTTTTCAAAGGACATTCTTTACAATAAGCTTATGAGGTAGATGTTATAAGTACTATTATCTCTGTTTTCCAGAGGAGGAAACTGAGGCTCAGACAAGATTTACCCAAGATCACACTACAAATACATGCTAGTTAGTCCCCAGTCAGTCAATATGTATCTATTAAGTTCTGACAATGTAGCAGGCTCTGTGCTAAGAGCAAGCGATACAAAGAAAAGCAAAAGACATTTCATATCCTCGGGCAAGTAGGGGAGACAAGAAGTTAATGAGTTAAGTACAAACAATACAGGATAAATAGGAAATGATTAATAGAGATACTAGAATTAAAAGACTGGGGAAGGACTCCTGTAGAAAGTGGGCTGTTAGTTGGGAAAACTGGAGAAGTCAGGAGACAGACAGAGATGAACAGGGATACCATGCCAGAGACTCCATGCTTTTCCAGTATACTATACATGCTCTCTCCAAGGGGAAAAGAGTGGGGAAAGTTGGGGAAGAGACAAGCATTAGTTAAGCATTTTTTGTGAGCCAGGTACTGAGATAAGTCCTTTACAAATATTACCCCATTTGATCCTCACAAAGACTCTGAGACTTAAGTACTCTTATGATTCCCAATTTATAGCTGGGAAAACTGAGGGAAAATTATAGCTGGAAAAAAAAAAAAAACAGAGGCTGTGACTTATGGAGCTAGCTAATAAGTGTCTATGTAGTGAAAGTGTTGGATGTAGATAAGAATTGTAAATACAAAGCTTGGCTCCATTCTTACTGGCCATGTGACTATGGACAAAATCATTAATATCTGTCAGTTCCAGTCTTCTCATCTGCAAACTCTGGACAATGGGGACTTTTCGGTTTTACTTCATAGTTTTGTTGTTAGATAAGCACTTTGTTCATTCTAAAATTGGTTTTCCTCCTGCCTCACCCTCTGACTCATGCTCAGACTGCCTTGAGTTTGGGCAGGGTCCTGGGGGAAGCATGGAGCAAAAAGGGCCCCACAGATCCAGACAACTTCACATTAAGGTCTCTGACTATTATAATTTTGCTGTGTGTTTCTCCCTGAAACTTGGCTATTTCCACCTTGGTGGAACCAAGCTGCCTGGTTCTCAGGTCTGCCCTTCCAAAAATTCAGGCTCTGACCTTTGGCTGCTATGCTGCTAGTTTTGCTTTCACTTCATCTTGTCTGAATCCAGACAACCATATACTTCTCAGTTTCCATATGGGTACCCTACGTCTAATGCCCCTTGGTGTGTCATCTTCCTCATTTTAATGTTAGTTCCTTGAGAGCAGGGGTTGTTTTGCTTGTATATGCATCTCCAGCACTTAGCATAGTACCTTGCATATTGTAATTCCTTAATAAATGCTTTATCTAAGTTTGGAGTGCTATGTTATATCGCTTAGTTAGGTTTCATGTTGATGTTGTTTGATTGATGTCTTTGAGTGTGATGTGACTCCCTGATTATCTCTTTTGCTCATGTCTGTTTTTGTTCTTCAGCTGGAGAACATGGTTGCTATCGATACTTTTTGGATTTCACTCAGGATGTAATGTGCTCTGCTTTACACAGACCCTAAAAAAGTAGTAAATTACTAAACTTCTATCCATTCTTATTTAGTTGTATATGTATCCATGCTACAACCCAGCAACCATGCAAGTAAATAAGACAGTCCTATTTTAAAGAAGTTTACATTTATTCCGGAGAAGACAACATCTAAAGGACATTTTTCCATTCCATTGTAAAAGCTCTTGCATGCCTTTCAAGTAAAATAATTTTCTCCATTCTTCCTCTTCCTTCTCTCTTCTCCCTATTCATTCTTTTTTTCTCACATATCCATTTTTTTTAATCATCCAACATAATCAACTCACTTCAGTGTTTTCTGTCAATGTGGAGACCTGCAAACTGTCCTAATAATGATTTTTAAAAAATTTTAAGAGTCGCATGTATCATCTTTCTATATAGGAATGTAAACAGTTAAATCTTGAGTCCCTTATAATTTCCTTTCATTTCTCTTTTTATGCTTCTTTTGGGTCTTGTATTTGAAAGTCAAAATTTATATTTAGCTCTTCTCTTTTCATCAGGAATGCTTGAAAGTCCTCTACTTCATTAAATATTCATTCTTCCTTTCCCCTTCCCCCAAAGGGGGAAGATTTTGCAGGGTAATTACTCTAGATTATAATCCTAACTCCTTTGTTTTCTAAATTATCAGATTTGAAGCCTTCTGCTCCCTTACCTAGTAGGTGCTAAATCTTGTATGATCCTGATTGTGATCCCACTTTTTTTGAATGTTTACTTTATTTGAAGTATTTTCTTTTTGACCTAGGAGCTGTGGAATTTGGTGATAATACTTCTTGGAGTTTTCATTTTGGGATCTCTTTCAGTAGATGATTGGTGATTTCTATGTCTATTTTATCCTCTGGTTCTTTCTTGAACTATGATGTCTAGGCTCTGTTTGATCTGGCATTTAGGCAGTCAATAATTCTTAAATTATCTCTTAGATCTATTTTCCAGATCACTTGTTTTTCCAATGAGATAATTCACATTTTCTTCTATTTTTTTCCATTTGTTTGATTTTGTTTTATTGTTTCCCGATGTTTTGTGAAATGATTAGCATTCATTTGCCCAATCCTAATTTCTTTAGGAATTGTCTTCAATGAACTTTTCTGCTTTTTCCATTTGGCTAACTTTACTTTTTAAGAAGGTATTTTCATCAGTGAAATTTTGTATTTTTTAAAAACCATTTAATAGACTGTTTTTAAGGTGTTATTTTCTTCAGTATTTCTGTGCCTTTTAGTTTTACTATGTTGTTGTCTTTTTTTATAATTTTATGCAACATTTTATTTTATTTTCTCAATTTTTCCTCTACCACCTTTATTTGATTTTTAAATTTTATTTTTAGCTCTTTCAAGAATTCTTGTTGGTCTTGTGTCCTATTTTTTCCCCCTCTTTGAGGTTTTGCATGTAGTTTTTTTTTTTTTTTTTACATAATTGTCTTTTTCTGTGCTTGTGACGATCTTCTCTTTCCTTATAATATATTTTTATGATTAAGTTCTTTTGTTGTTTCCTCATTTTTCCACCATGTTTTTTGATTTTGAACTTTATGTTAAAGTTGGGCTTTTTTCATGTGATGTGAGAATCCCTGTCCCGTGTCACAGACCTCGCCTTCTGATTTCCTAGTTGTCTTAGGCCGAAAATATGTCTAACCCAAATCTTGTATTGACTCTACCATTATGGAACTTGATTTTTGGCATTATTTTAAAGTTGTTTGGAAGGATATGTTGAGAGAACTTGGCTATAGTGCTGCTTCTACTCTGCCATCTTGGACCCACCTGAGGAAGTATACTCATTCTCTCTCTGTCTCTATCTCCATGTCTTTTTGTCACTGTCTCTCTCTGGTTCTCTGTGTTTCTGTCTTTTTCTTTCTGTTTCCATCTTTCTCTGTCTCTCCCTCCCCTCCAACTGGAGTCATTATTTAAGGACAAAATAAAGAATAGAAAGCCTAATAGAAATCTAGTTGGATGGGAATGAGATATTCATGAAATATTGAATTAAACAAGCATATTTGGAACGTCTATTATATTTTAAGAACAACTACAAAGAGAAACTTGTGAAATTATTACAAATGGATGTGATACAGCATACAAGACACACAGGGGCCAAAGAATCATTGTGAGTAGGGTTAGAGATGAGGTTAGTTCTGCCTATCTAATAGTAGTACTGTTATGCTTCTCCTAGATGGAGACAAGGAACTTACATATGTGTTGTCTTCCTTTTTAGTTTGTGAGCTCTTTGAGATCAGGGACTGTTTCTGCTTCTCAGTTTGTGTCCCACTGCTTAATACAGTGTTTTACACTTAAATACTTAATAAAAACCTTTTTTCTTTTCTTCCTTCCTTCCTTTCTTCTTTCCTGCAAATATAGAAGCAGGGACAGAAGATATGGAGAAGAGTAAAGGAGAGAAATGTATTGAAAGAGAAGATGTAGCGGTCAGATTCAGTATTTTCTTGATATCTTGTGCTTGCTTTGATCATTCATATTCTTTTCTGTCCACCCACACACCCACAGATTTCATTAGCTCCATACTCTGTTCCAATTCCCTTCCAAGTTGTTTTTATTATTGTTTGTCCTTGGTTCTTGAAAAGGACCATGGCATCAGGGAGGGGACACCATGACATGCAAGTGAATTGGATTTAAATGAGGGGGGCTGTGCAAGATCACCTGCCTCACCTTCCCCTTCACAGCTCATTTGGATTCAGTGACCAGATAGAGATTAGGATGACTGGAGATGGCTCTGGATGCAATAGGAGACCTTGACCTTTTTAAGCTAAAGTCTTCAACAGATCTCAGTTTGACTGAGGCAGCACCCATTCAGTAATTAAGCCTAGGTAGCAGTTGAGGCAAAGAATTTCTAATTCCTTCATCCATTATTCCCTACCCTCTGTAATCCCCCCACCCAACATGCAAACACATTCTCTCTGTCTACTTTACTCAACCCCCTTCTACATGTACACAAGATTTGACAAGATAACTTAAAAGAGAAAATGAAAGGAAAAGTGAAGAACTAATAGTTTCCAAAGAGAAAAAAAAAGTTTCTTCTAGCTTTAATATTCTATGATGATATAACCTGTGACTCACTTACCCAAGCCCTGGGCTCACTCAAACCATGTTTAGTCTTGAAGGCTTTTCAATAGTAACTGTATAATCATGCTTCTACCCAACTTTTCCCCAGAAAACATTGGACACTATTTTCTTTACCCTTACCCACATAATTCCCATTTACCATGGCTTAACAATCAAAGTGTCACAAAGTGTCAAATGGAGAACTGGCTTAATTTACCTCAGTAAAAAAGCCAAAGGACTTGAACCTGAGTCCATAAACAGAGTCTCCATCTTCCCTAGGTTCCAGTTTCTTAAATTGTGGATCATGATTCTATATAAAGTCTTGTCATTGAATATGGGGATTGCAAAATTATGATTTATTATCAGTGAATGTTTAATTTGTATATTTTGTATACCTATATATCCAGGATCATGTAAAAGTTTCTCAAGCAAAAAAGGGATATGAGTGGAAACAATTTAAGAAGCCCTGGCATAGGGACTTAGGTAGTTCTTAAGATTTATAGCAACATGCCAGGTAGTACTGCTGCATACACACACACACACACACACACACACACACACACACACACTCTCCACTGCTTTGAGTAATGATTAGGTCAATTCATAAGAACCATTTCAAAGAATTTTTCTGAGGAAAGAAGATATGGTCTGGTACATTATATGAAAAAGTAAAAGAAAGCCAGAGTTAATGGGGATCCATTAAATTCAAAAGTTAAGCAGGAGGTAGAAAAGGAATTGGTAACATTGGTGTAATTAGTGGTATACTGCTAATTGTCTAACAACTAGTTTTTCAAAAAATTAAAAAAAAAAGAAAATACAAGAATACACAGCATATTCATAATCTGTATTAACATTTTTCATCACATTTTTAAGTCTAGACAAGCCACAAAACAATAAAGTCAGCCCTGATCTGTAATGTTAGTTGATTTCTGAGTTGTAAATGCTCCCTCTGAAAAATAATATTCTAATCTCCCAAATTTATACAATATGAGTCCAGTATACCCCTAAGTAGGATATGCTATGAATGACAGTGGTCTGTGTCTCCCTCTGGTGCCAGTACCTTTCCAAAATATGACAAAGAACTTTCCAAATCTTAGCTGGCTGGTTGTCTGCTCCCCACATCTGATGACTTTTATCTCACAACTCTTTCATCCAACACAACATTTGTTATTGAACAGCTTTCTAGACGTGCACTCTCCTTGCTGAGATCATAGATAATTAATAATATGAAAAGAAGGAAAGAAATGACACAGCTAAGTAGTACAGGGCACAAAACTCCAGGTCTTGAGTCAGAAAGACTGAGTTCTTAGTTGTGTGATCCTGGGCAGATAACTTCACCCTGTTTGTCTCAGTTTCCTCATTGGTAAACTATCTCAAAAAGGAAATGGCAAACCACTCTAGTATCTTTGACAAGAAAATGTGTTTAACTTATATTGGACTATTTGTTGTCTAGGGGAAGGAAAGGTGGAGAGAAGGTGGAACACAAGGTTTTGTAAGAGTGGATGATGAAAACTATTTTTGCATGTATTTTAAAAAATAAAAAAACTATTGTAAAAAAAAGAAAATGGGGTCACAAAAAGTTGGACATAACTAAAAACTAAAAACAATTGAACAAAAATGTAAAATGCCCACTATATGACAGATACCATGCTAAGCACTTTACAAACATTCCTTCATTTGATCCTCACAATAACCCTGGGAAGTAGGTGCTATTTTTGTCACCATTTTAGAGCTGAGCAACTGAGGCAAACCCAAGTTAAATGACTTGCCAGGGATCAGAAAGCTTGTAATCATCTAAGGCTGAATTTGAACTCAGAACTTCCTGACTCCTAGCTCAGCATTCTATCCACTGCCCCATGACTTGTGGGACAAATTAAAATGGAATAAAAGTCTAAACTTTGAAGAGAACTTAAGATAGAGTTGAGGATGGAAATATTTTCCCATTTTCTTTGATCCAAAAGCCATGGAATCTCATTGGGTGCTGAGAAATGAAGACATTATAAAATAAATTTCCCCAAAATGAAGTGACTAGGGGATCATTGACTTAGTCCTTCCAATCTACTCTGCCAGGGGTAAAAAAAGAAGACAGGAACCATATTTGCCCCATGCAGCAACAAAAGTTGTGATGTCTGTTATGTTTCTTAAAGCCAAGAATCCAGAATAAGGAAGATCTAGATAGCTCTTGCTTAATTTTTCATCTACTCATTTGAATATCTTTGTTAAGTATGACCCAATATGTATACTTGGAGTGGGCTGGGGATGCTGCTTTTGTTATCATTTTGATTACATGGATTGTAATCCATGTTGGTCATAGTTTAAAAATCAGAAGACCTATGTTTGGACAGGCTCTTAAAGATCCTGAAGTTAACAACAGAGTTGTCTTTGGGGGCTTGGATTCAAGAGAAGACCAAGAACATCCTAATGTTTGTCAGACTGCATGGCTACTTCTAGTCACATCTTGTTATTCATATAGGGAAAAATTATACTCTTGAAAGGAATCTAGCAAGGATTGGTAAAGATTATGAAGTCTTGGACAAGAAATTTTGGGACACATGACTTTTTATTTTGTTTTGTTTTTAATCATTGATACATATTGAAGGCAAGGGATAATGGATGAAAAAAGCAGATATGGAAAATGAATAGCTGTATATGAATAGTGGTATATGAAAATGGGATTTAGATTTCTAGGCCTTAAAATATAAGAATGATAGGCTCCTGGTCAGGGATAGAATATATCTAATAAAAACTGGTAAAAATTCATTTGCCTGGAGTTTTGAAAAGGTAAATCAAAGGTTTACAAAAGTAAACTAAATAAGAAAATAAAGGGATAAGGTTGCTTTTGGCTAGCCCTTAGAAGTTTTTCTGGCTGGTTGCATTTTAAATCTTTCAAGGTAACAGAACAAACACAACACAGCACAAACATCCTGCTTTTTACAAAGATACATAGACAAGATACGAAAAAATAATAATAGAAAAGTACACATGTATTTAAAAGAGAGGACTCATGCTTCTGACACCAATTAATGTTCACCAGATGGAACTGGCCTCTAACTAGATAGAGGTGGCTGGAGCAAAAATAGAGCAAGCTAGAGACCGGACAGTCAGGTTACAAACACGTTTAATTAATTGATTTTCAAAATATTTTGACATTGTAGAAACCATAAAGATAATCATAACATAGGAAGAATAGCAGTAGATATATACAAAAGTTCATAGCAAAATTTCAAGAAATAAAATGAAACCCAATGTCTTAGATACTCAAACACAAGTGCATAAAATATAGTCAGTCATTTAGAAATTCTACACAAGGAAGCAAATTTAACTTCATAAGTATCATTTAGACTTGTGGTCTAGGCCCCATGACTAGAATATAGTTCAAGAAGTATGTAACTGATTTAAAAGAAAGAACTAGCTAAAAAAAAAAAAAAAAAAAAAAAAAAAAGAGGTAGTGGAGAATGGGAAAATGGAACAGCATCATATATTTAAGATTCATGAGAGAAATTCAAAAAGTAGAGAGGAAGGGATGGCAGAGAGCAGTGGGGTGAAGACAACTGATTTATGGTAACAGATAAGCAATTTAGAAATTTATTGTCATCAAGCATTTACAGATCATCTGGAAATAGGGAGGAAGCATTTTTAAAAACACCTGCTTTGTGTCAGGCACTGTACTAAGGACTTAAAAAATATTATCTCATTTGATTATCACAACAACCCTGCAGAGATAGGTGCTGTTAATATCACCATTTTGCAGATGAGAAAACTGAGGCAGGCAGCAGTTAAAGGACTAGCTCAGGATTTGAATTTGGGTCTTCCTGACTTCAGGCCAAGTGCTGTAGCTACGGAACTACCTAACTGATAGTTGTCCACCTGGAAAGCAAAAAGAAAATAACTAAGTCGAAGAAAGAGATGACAAGTGTGGGGCCATAGCATGATATATTCACACTGTAGTTTGGTTATTTCAGTGTTCTGCCCAGTTCTTACATTGGACATTCGGATTTTCTTGGCAAAGATACTGGAGAGGTTAGCCATTTCCTTCCCTGTCTCCAGACTTTCCTGTGTAACCCACAGGCCTGCTCCCTCCTTCTGAATGGTTAGCCCAGGCCCCTCCAGCTCTGTCTCCATCAGGCAAACATGATTGTTCACATGGCTTGAATGAGTAAGATATAGCTCTCTGACATCATTCTGGTTATATGGAGAACTGCTAGACTCACCTGTAGATCTCATAGACATTGTTATTTGATTTTCCAATGCACCTAAAAGCCCCATGGACTTCAAGTTCTTTTCTATACCTGCCACCTTCTACATATGCTGTCTCTGCCAATTAGAATGTGAACTCCTTGAGAACATACTTTTCATTTGGAACACAAGGTTTTGCAAAGGTGAATGTTGAAAACTATCTTTGCATGTATTTTGAAAATAAAAAGCTATTTTTTTTTAAAAAAAGAACATACTTTTCAAGGAAAAAGGACCTCCATATGCAAAATTTTTTCACTCTTTTTGTGGTGGTAAGGAATTGGAAATTGAGATGAATTGGGGGAATGGCTGAATAAGTTATGGTAAATAAATATAACAGAATATTATTGTTCTATAAGAAATGGTGAATAGGCTGATTTCAGAAAATCCTGAAAAAATTTACAAGAACTGATCTGAGTGAAGTGAACAGAATCAAGAGAACATTGTACACAGCAACAGCAAAATTGTGTGATGATTAGCTGACAGGCTTAACTCTTCTCAGCAATACAATGATCCAAGACAATTCTAACAGATGGGATTAAAAACACCATTCACTAATTTTGGTTATATTAAATTTAAAAGTTTTATACAAACAAAAACAATGCAGCCAAGATTAGAAGAATTAGAAGATTAGAAGGCAAAAAGCTGGGGAATTTTTTTTTTTTATATCCAAGGGTTTTGATAAAGACCTCATTTCTACAATATATAGAGAACTGATTCAAATTTATAAGAATACAAGCCATTCTCCAAATGATAAATGGTCAAAGAATATGAACAGGTAATTTTCAGGTGAAGAAATTAAAACCATTTCTAGTAATATGAAAAAATGCTCTGAATCACTATTGATTAGAGAAATGCAAATTAAGACAATTCTGAGATACCATTTCATACCTTTCAGATTAGATGAAATGATAGATATAGATATTGATAAATGTTGGAAGGGATGTGGGAAAACATGATGGAGTTGTGAATTGATTCAGCCATTCTGGAGAGCAAATTGAAGCTATGTCCAAAAGGGTATAAAACTATATATCTATCCTTTGATTCAGCAGTGTCTTTACTGGGTCTACAGACCAAAGAGATCAAAAAAAAAAAATCCACATGTGCAAAAATGTTTATAGCAACTCTTTTTGTGGTGTCAAGGAATTGAAAACTGATACCCATCAGTTGGAGAATGGCTAAATAAGTTATGATATATAAATATTATGGAATATTATTGTTCTGCAAGAAATGATCAGCAGAATTTTTCAGAAAGGCTTGGAGAGACTTAGATGAACTGATGCTGAGTGAAGTGAGGAGAACCAAGAAAACATTGTGCACAGAAACAGCAAGATTATGTGATGATTAACTCTGATGGACTTGGTTCTTTTCAACAATGAAGTGATTCAGGCCAATTCCAATAGATTTGTGATAGAGCGAGCCATCTGCATCCAGAAAGAGGAATATGGGGACTGAAGGTGGATCACAACATAGTATTTTTGTTGTTCGCTTGCTTTTTTTCCTTTCTCATTTTTTTTCTTTTTAATCTGATTTTTCTTGTGCAGCATGATAAATGGGAAATTATGTATAGAAGAATTGCATATATTTAATATATATTGGGTTATTTGCTGTTTAGGAAAGGAAGATGGGGGAAGGGAAGGAGAAAAATTTGGAATACAAAATTTTGCGAGGGAGAATGTCTTAAACTATCTTTGCATGTATTTTGAAAATAAAAAGCTATTATATAAAAAATGTCATCCCCATCCAGAGAAAGAACTATGGAGATTGATTGTAGACCAAAGTATACTGTTTTCACTTTTTGGTTGTATTTTTTCTTGTGCTTTTTCCCTTTTGATTTTTCTTTCCCAACATGACTCATATGAAAATGTTTTGAAAAAAATAAAAGTCATCAAAACAAAACCATATATATATATATATATATACACATTTTTCTATTTGTATCCCCAATGCTTAGCATAATGGCTGGCTCATCATAAGTCTTTAATAAATGCTTTTTCATACATTTATCTCCTAATCTTTAGCATTGCACTCTCTGTTTTAACAAAGAAAAAGTATTAAATTATTTTAAAAGACTAGCTAGCCTAATAACTCACTTCTGTGCCTAATGGTGGTATAAATTTATTTTCTCAGGTTACATTTGGAACTCTACTCTCTCCCAAGAAAATATAATTGCATTCCTCAAAGACAAACAAAAGAGAATATTTTTTCCAAAAATCTCTATATAGGGCAAATTAGTAATGCTTCTGGATCAAGTTGCATATTTTTATTTAAACCCTTAGTTGGTAGGCTTTGGAGAGACTGGAGAATTTGAAGAGAATTTAAAATGAAAAGAGAAGGGTATAGTATGGTGAAAAATTTTAATGTCCTTACCCCACCCCTTTTATATATAGTCCAAGAGGGATTGGGGAAAGTGTCACCAAAAATCAGAATCTCTCCTATTTGCAAATTCAGATTTTCTCCACTGTCTGGCTCCCTAGTTTCCAACTCTATTTGGAGAATGCAAGGTCCCTTTAAATGAAGTTAAGTTGTGAGTGTAGGTTCTCAGCTTGCCTTAGGCCTCCCCTCTGGGCTGGCCCACCAGGTCAACTATTCTGCTGGCTCAGCTGTAATATCTGACCAGGTAGAAAATATAATTGCTTTGCTTAAGAACATGGCCTACTGATAGCACATCAGATAGCTATGTATCCAGGATATCTCACTGGTGCACTGATGGAAAAACAAAACCAACTCCCATTTCAGGTACTCCTGCCTAACCAACCAAGCAACTTCTGATTACAACCAGGACAAATTTGCCATGTAAAATAATATCTCATAAATAATTGTACAGCTTCACAGGTCATTAATGAAACTTACTTCCCCAGAGTTCTAACGGGAGTTTTATTTTTATTCCATCTTTTACTGTTACAGATTACAAACAACCCTGAAATAATTTCCTCTCCCAAACAAGTTTCCCTAAAGATCTTGGTTATATGATCTATTTCTCTTCATGTCATCTATAAAAAATTTACCAAATAATTAGTGGAGGAAAAGCATCCACTTAAAACTCAATGAGAAACCAACTTTTAAAGCCACAAAGAGAAATTCGTGACTATTCCACGTGTAAATTCCTAGAAGGAAAGTGGCTTATTTTTTAAAATTGTGCACACAGCACAGTTTATCAAACAGTAATTCTCTGAGAAGATTCCAAATACTTGTAATCTGAGTTAACAGACTGCAGTAAAACACAAAAAACCACTTTGTTTTGAGAAAGGCATACATGTATTACTGAAAAGTCTGTTCTAGAGACTATTTTAAAAGAAATATAGTCATATTGCTTTCAAAATAACTGAAAGGCCAGAAGGCATTTCCATGAATAGGTGACTCATTTGTAATTTAGGGCACTATTGGTCCATAATCAAAATGTCACAGTCCTATAAAATGGCTTGTTTCTTTTAAGTATGCTAAATTGTTTCCACCCTGCTGGAAAAATTACTTACATTATTCAATTGCTTGCCAAATTTTCTTCATAGAGAGAGGAAAGTAAACATCAGCCTATCCCCTATCTGTACATTCCAATTTTAATTAGTAGAGTCTTTGATGAGATTTTGCTCTATTTGTATTTAAAACATCAAGTTTTAGCCTTGTTATTATTCATAGGCTCACACAATTAGAATAAAAAGGGACCTGAGAAGTTATTATCAAACTAGAGAAAAATGGAGACAGGCATTATTTACAACTAAGACTGGAAGAAGAAAAATTATCAAACAAAGGGTGTTGTTCAATCATTTCAGCCATGTCCCACTTTTTGTAATCCCATGTGGAATTTTCTTGGCAAGAATACTGGAATCATTTGCTATTTCCTTTTCTAGCTCTTTTACAGATGAGGAACTGAGAAAAACAGGGTTAGGTGACTTGTCCAGAATCACATAGTAAATGTCTGTGGCTGAATTTTAACTCAAAAAGAGTCTGGCTCTCTATCCATTGCATCACCTAACTGCTCAATACATATGTCTATTATCTATATCATCTATAATCTATATACAAAATATTTTTAAAAGAAATATAATATATACTAGAGATAACTATTCACATATAATCATATTTTTGTATTCTATTGTGTATTTATTATTAATTTATTTTGTTGAAATAAAAACTTTTAAAGTATGCATGTTTTCCCCATGTTCTCATCAAGAATAGCTTCAGCATATGCATAAATGATTCTCAAAAAATATTAGATGATAAAACAAGTATATGGCTTAATAGTTGTTGAAGGCTATTTATAGTAAACTTTCCCCCACCAAACTCCTTGATAATTACTTTGTGTTTATTTGGTATACATCTTATATTTATGTATCAGTAAAGATATTCAGTTTCCTTCTTCTTTCCAATAGAATACAAGCTCCTTGAGGGCAGGGACTGTGTTATTTTTGTATTTGTATTTCCAGTGACTAGCATAGTGTACATAATACATAGTAGGTACTCAATAAATGGTAGTTGATTGGTTGATTGATTGGTGGTAAGGAAAAAAAACACTCATATCTTCCCCATCCTTTTAGAATTTTCTCTCCTTTGAAATAATTTAAAACATCAATCCCCGTATGCCTTTAAAACCATATGGCCTCCAGTTTAGATTTCCTTTGTGTAAATTTGGTCATGTTTGACTACCCTTCCCAGTTTCAACTTTTTAAATACCACACCATCTCTTAGGTGGTACACCCTGTTCTAGGATGTACTAGCAAATGAAATTCAAATGTGGTTGTTCAACCATCACCAATAAAAATACTTTGATCTTTCAGTGGATCAAAACAAAGCCTCTCTCCAATATCCAGATCATAGTCCATTCATATTAGGTCATCCTGTGCTACTGCTGTTCATACTTTTCTGTAGCTCCCCTACAGAGCATCATCCAACATGCTGGGGCCTTCCTCTGGAGCTCATGGAAATGCACAGATGCCAATGGAGTACTTGGATTTCTCCTACTTTCAATATATGGTTGTCACTTTTTTTCATGGATGTTCTTTGATGGCATCTTTTATATTGCTATTTCTATGAAGTTCTTCCTTGATAATGTGGCACTGGCCTATTTATGCCTATCATACAACACCTCTCCCTTGCATTCTGTGCAACTCTTTGGGAAGGAAGAAGGCATGAGAATAAGTGCTTTATTAGCCAGGCTCCTATTATTTCATTTAATCCCACAACAACGTTATGAAGAAGGTGCTATTGTGGATCCTATTTTATAGTTAAGGAAACTGAGGCAGATTGAGATTAAGTGGCTTGCTTAGGGTCAAATAACTAGTAAGTGTCTGAAATTGGATTTGAATTTGAATTTTTTTGATTCCAAGCTCAGCACTCCATCCATTGACCATCTCAAAGATCTGCAAAGCAGTTTACAACTATTATCTAATTTGGTACTCGTAATAATCCTGGGAACCAGGTGCTATTATTATCCCCATTTTACAGGTGAGGAAATCAAGGCAAATAGAGATTAAATGATTTACTTAGGGTCCAAAAATAATAAATATCTAAGATCAGATTTGAACACAGGCTGTTCTAACTGCTGATCCAGTACTGGCATCACTAAGCTATCTCTCAGCTTCAAGGCTATGGTATTCAATGACCCACGGATATAAAATATCACCAGAAGACTATTATTGGTAAGCCATTATTTGGAGAAGTCTGGGGTCTTAAAGGTAACCTAGCCTATTATGTTGTTCAATTCTGGGCCAAGCTCATTGTCCATTTGTAGTATCCACCCAAGAGATATGTACTAATGGATCAGTTTATTGTTTTCTATCCAAGTGCATATTATAGGCTTCACAATAAAATTTTCATCCATTTCATTCTTCCTTTCTAGACAGATCAATTGACTAATAGATCACTGAATAAATAGGTAGATATAATATTTATTAATTTTACTATGTTTATCATGTGTTGGACACTGTGCTAAGTGCTGTAAAAACAAATACAAGCCAAAAAAGACAGTACCTATCCTTAAGGAACTTTTTTTTCATGGTATATTATTTTTAACATTCACTTTCACAAAACCTTGTGTTTCAGATTTTTCTCCCTCCCCTGCCCTTTCTCTTCTCTCCAAGATGGCAAGCAATCTGATATAGGTTATGTGCATGCAATTCTTCTAAACATATTTCCATATCTGTCATGCTGAGCAAAAAAAATTTAAATCAAAAGGGAAAAATGAAAAAAGAAAAAAACATGCAAACAAACCACAAAGATAAAAATACTATGTTTTGACCCACATTCAGTCTTCATAGTTCTCTCTTTGAATGTGAATAACACTTGCCATCACATATTTATTGGAACTACCTTGAATCACCTCATTGTTAAAAAGAGCCATGTCTATCACAGCTGATCATCACATAATCTTGTTGCTGTATACAATGATCTCCTAGTTCTGCTCATTTCAGCATCAGTTTATGTAAGTCTCTCCAAGCCTCTCCAAAATCATCCTGCTGATTTGGAACTATGCTCAAAAAGTTATCAAACTGTGCAAACCCTTTGATCCAGGAGTGTTACTACTGGGCTTATATCCCAAAGAAATCATAAAGAAGGGAAAGGGACCTGTATGTGCAAGAATGTTAATGGCAGCCCTCTTTGTAGTGGCCAGAAACTGGAAACTGAATAGATGCCCATCATTTGGACAATGGCTGAATAAATTGTGGTATATGAATATTATGGAATATTATTGTTCGGTAAGAAATGACCAACAGGATGATTTCAGAAAGACCTGGAGAGACTTACACGAACTGATGCTGAGTGAAATAAGCAGGACCAGGAGATTATTATACACTTCAACAACAGTACTATATGATGACCAATTCTGATGGACCTGGCCATCCTCAGCAATGAGATGAACCAAATCAGTTCCAATGGAGCAGTAATGAACTGAACCAGCTATACCCAGCGAAAGAACTCTGGGAATGACTAAGAACCATTACATTGAATTCCCAATCCCTGTATTTTTGCCTGCCTGCAATTTGGATTTCCTTCACAGGCTAATTGTACAATATTTCAGAGTCCGATTCTTTTTATACAGCAAAATAACAGTTTGGTTATGTATTGTGATGACCGCAGATTTAAAATCAGCCAGAATCAGGAATTCAGGTTAAGGGAAAAATCTTCAATCTTTATTCTCAGTAGAGGTGAAGAAAACAATATGGGAAGCTGCGACAGGAAGCCAGCTAGCAGAGGGGGATTGGAGGTCAAGGGCGGTCACGATAGCAATGCAAGCAGCTGTGACAAGACACCAGCCAGCAGCCTCTCTTTCCGTTTCCCTTTCCACTCCCCTGCGTCCACCCACCAAAAACGTCATTTCCTATACAACACATCAGGACTTGCACAAAGAGTGGGCGGGGGCCATTCTTTCTCCAAGCATATATGTTAATAGAGTATGGTCCAATTACTATTTAGCCTCACATGCTTGGGACCTCAGTGCATCAACTCAAGCCTCAGCCCATTACATCTCCCGCTTTCTTTTGTTTTAAAACACAGGTAGTCATGCCATCCCTGACTCCTCAGGGAGGTCAGAGCCCCCAGGGGTAGGTGATCACACCCTCCCTGACTTCTCAGGAAGGGAGATGAAAGCACTAAAAAGGAGATGATCACACCCTCCCTGACATCTCAGGAAGAGAGATGAAAAGCACCAAAGGGAAGTGGGGCTTGCTAGTAGGTTTCTGGGCTGAAGGGTCTTATTAGAAACAGGTATGCACAAACCCTTCAGCACGGGAGGTATTACATAAGTACATAGCAATAACGCAGAGGCTATTAGTGATGACTCTCCCCACAGTCAGTGCAGGCTTGATGTGGTGTAACAAACATGAATTGTACATGCAAGTAACGGTATAACAAACAATATAAATCAACATGGCGTTGTAAAAGATTGCCAGAAGTCATAGAAGGACAGTATATAAATAGCAGTCACACATATGCCTTCTTCAGTAGCCAAGAGAAAATCCAAAACCAATCTATTGTCCAATGCTTCACATATCAGGGAATCCAATGATCCCCCCAAGTTTTTAAAGTCCTGCTAAAGTCTTTTTATGTGTTAAGGAATCCAATGATTCCAACAGATTTTGAAGTCCTGTAACAGTCCTATCATTTCTCAGAAAATCCAATGATTCCTGAGGGCTTTCAAGTCTTGTCTCAAAGAATCCAATGATTCCTGAGGGTTTTCAAGTCCTACAACAATCTTATGTCTCAGAGAAGCCAATGATTCCTGAGGGTTTTCAAGTCCTACAACAATCTTATCATGTCTCAGAGAATCCAAGGATTCCTGAGGGTTTTGAAATCCAACAATTTTCTATGTCCATGAGTCAAATGCCATAACTGCCACGCTCTTTCAATGATGAGCACAATCAGCAACAGAACCACCCGATAGCTCTTGGGTCTTCTCCTTCATTTCAAGGGTCTGCTCCGTCTCTCTGAAATGGACAAGGCAAATACAACTCATTGGCACCCATCTGATTCCTTCTCCTCCTGTAAAAATACAAGCAAATCCTCTTCCCCAAGTAGTTAACCTATCTAATTCCCTTCTATTTACCACTTTCTGGATCTTTCCATATCACCTGGTGATTATCTACAGATAGTGGAGCTGTTTGCACTGGACACTGCCCTGTTGTGTTAAAAGGCCTTTAACCTCCCCAACTGTAATCCTGATTGCTTTTCTGTTGGTTGATGACATCAGAGTCCTGAATTTCTAAAGACTTTCTGGGTGTAACCTCTGTTGCTATTATGCCCCAAGTGTTTTTTGCCTTGGGCCCTGGGGCTGGGCCCCTCATCCCGTTTCCCTGAATCTGTCTGCATTCTGAGGCCCAGTGGAAGCCTCTGTTGCATTTTGGACATGGGGTATTGAGTCTTGTTCTTCCACCCTGTTTTCTCATTCTGTCTCTATACCAACATTGAGCTTTCAGATGCCCTACTTTTCCACACTGAAATTATCTATGAGTCTCTCTGGAAGTCCCTTGCCAGGAGAGACTCTGTCTTCCCATGTTTGGATTTTGGGAAGTCTGCATCATAGCCTGGCTATAAAAGGCATTTGTACCCACTGTGGCACAGCGTCTTATGAGCTCCTCTAAAGGAGCATCCTTGTGCAGTCCTAGTATAATTCTTCTGCAAACCTCATTAGCATTTTCCTTAGCAAGTTGCCTTATCAAGATGTCTGTTATTGCATTTTCTCCATTTGTTCTTATGATAGCTGTCTGCAAGCGTCCCACAAAGTCAGCAAAGGGTTCATTTGGCCCTTGTGCTATTTTTGTGAAGGCCCCACCCTTGTCATCTTGATTGTGAAGAGAAGCCCACGCTTTGATAGCATTAGCAGCAATTTGCTCATATGCTGCTATGGAATAATTAATCTGTACTGCGACATCTGCACAGGAACCTACACCTGTTAGTAGGTCATAGATGATTGCAGCATGAACTCCACTTTGACTGTTTTGTTGGGCTTGTATCCTACAGAGCTCACTATATTCAGAAAGCCACAAGTAGTTTTGTCCAGATTCTAGGCATACCCTTGCTATAGATTTCCAGTCATTAGGGGTCAAGATTTCAAAAGCCAAATTCTGTAATAACATCTTAATATAAGTTGATGTAGCCCCATAAAGAGTGCAAGCCTTTTTCAGGTCTTTAAGGATTTCTATATCAAAAGGAGCATATTTTCCACTTTCTTGACCTGAAGAATTAAACTGTGGAATTACAGGGAAAATGTGGTGTTGAAATTCCAATACACTTCTCCCTTCTGCTTTGGCCTTAATTAGTCCCTTTTGCAATCTACTCATAGGAGCAGCTGGATGCTGGGGGACAGGTGCTGGTGCTGTCACTGCTCCCCCCCCCCCCAACTACCCCTGCTCCCTCCATCCCAGAGGGTGGAGTTGATGGAGGGGAGTCAATTACCTGCTCCTTAGGTGGGGCTGAAGCTGCCTCAGATTCACCACACCCTTGAGCCTCACTTAAGTCCCCATGCCCTGTGGGGATATGGTCATTAATCTGTTCATTGTCTTCCTCCTTTATCTCAGGCTTCCCCATTTGGTTATTCCTAGAGTTTTTTCCTTTTCTTCTAGAACTTATAGGGTTTCTTAAGGCCAACTGTATAATATTATATAAATAGAATGCCTTGATGGAAATTGAATGAGGACCGTTTTCATTGTAGTATGCAGAGAGCTGTTGCCCAATTAATGTCCAATAATCTGGAGAGATTTGCTCTTCCTCTAAGAACCAAGGGGAGGTGCATTTTAATGTACCCAGAAGTCTAGTTCTCTGTTCCCAAGTTATAAGTAGCCCTTGATCTTCTATCAGCTTAAGCATACTTTCTATAGCACCACTCCTGGGTGGGGCTGGGGATGGGGGGGTTGGGGTGGGGGATGGAGAATCTTTAGCTAGGATCTGTCCCATTTCAGCCAAAAAAGGTTACTAGTTTAGTCTTTAAAAAATAAGTTCCCTGTTTGTCTATAATACTCACCTAAGTTCCCGGTCACTGGAGACTTCTTCAGTGAAAGTAGGGTCCTTGGTTCCCACATTGGGTGCCAAATGTGATGACCGCGTATTTAAAATCAGCCAGAGTCAGGAATTCAGGTTAAGGGGAAAACCTTCAATCTTTATTCTCAGTAGAGGTGAAGAAAGCAATATGGGCAGCTGCGACAGGAAGCCAGCTAGCAGAGGGGGATCGGAGGTCAAGGGTGATCGCGACAGCAATGCAAGCAGCTGTGACAAGACACTAGCCAGCAGCCTCTCTTTCCATTTCCCTTTCCACTCACCTGCCTCCACCCACCAAAAACATCATTTCCTATATAACACATCAGGTTTTGCACAAAGAGTGGGTGGGGCCATTCTTTCTCCAAGCATATATATTAATAGAGTATGGTCCAATTACTATTTAGCCTCATGTGTTTGGGACCTCAGTGCATCAACTCAAGCCTCAGCCCATTACATCTCCCGCTTTCTTTTGTTTTAGAACACAGGTGGTCATGCCATCCCTGACTCCTCAGGGAAATCAGAGCCCCTAAGGGGAGGTGATCACACCCTCCCTGACTTCTCAGGAAGGGAGATGAAAGCACTAAAAAGGAGATGATCACACCCTCCCTGACATCTCAGGAAGGGAGATGAAAAGCACCAAAGGGAAGTGGGGCTTGCTAGTGGGTTTCTGGGCTGAAGGGTCTTATTAGAAACAGGTATGCACAAACCCATCAGCACGGGAGGTATTACACAAGTACATAGCAATAACGCAGAGGCTATTAGTGATGACTCTCTCCAGTCAGTGCAGGCTTGATGTGGTGTAACAAACATGAATTGTACATGCAAGTAACGGTATAACAAACCATATAAATCAACGTGGTGTTGTAAAAGATTGCCATAAGTCCTAGAAGGACAGTATGTAAACAGCAGTCACACATACGCCTTCTTCAGTAGCCAAGAGATAGTCCAAAACCAATCTATTGTCCATTGCTTCACATATCAGGGAATCCAATGATCCCCCCAAGTTTTTAAAGTCCTGCAAAAGTCTTTTTATGTGTTAGGGAATCCAATGATTCCAAAAGATTTTGATGTCTTGTAACAGTCTTATCATTTCTCAGAAAATCCAATGATTCCTGAGGGCTTTCAAGTCTTGTCTCAAAGAATCCAATGATTCCTGAGGGTTTTCAAGTCCTACAACAATCTTATCATGTCTCAGAGAATCCAAGGATTCCTGAGGGTTTTGAAGTCCAACAATTTTCTATGTCCATGAGTCAAATGCCATAACTGCCATGCTATTTCAACGATGAGCACAATCAGCAACAGAACCACCCGATATTTCTTAGGTCTTCTCCTTTGTTTCAAGGGTCTGCTCCATCTCTCTGTGATGGACAAGGCAAATACGGCTCGTTGGCACCCATCTGATTCCTTCTCCTCCTGTAAAAATACAAGCAAATCCTCTTCCCCAAGTAGTTAACCTATCTAATTCCCTTCTATTTACCACTTTCTGGATCTTTCCATATCACCTGGTGATTATCTACAGATAGTGGAGCTGTTTGCACTGGACACTGCCCTGTTGTGTTAAAAGGCCTTTAACCTCCCCAACTGTAATCCTGATTGCTTTTCTGTTGGTTGATGACATCAGAGTCCTGAATTTCTAAAGACTTTCTGGGTGTAACCTCTGTTGCTATTATGCCCCAAGTGTTTTTTGCTTTGGGCCCTGGGGCTGGGCCCCTCATCTTACATCTGGTAGTAGGTCATAGGTGATTGCAGCATGAACTCCACTTTGACTATTTTGTTGGGCTTGTATCCTACAGAGCTCACTATATTCAGAAAGCCACAAGTAGTTTTGTCCAGGTTCTAGGCATACCCTTGCTATAGATTTCCAGTCATTAGGGGTCAAGATTTCAAAAGCCAAATTCTGTAATAACATCTTAACATAAGCTGATGTAGCCCCATAAAGAGTACAAGCCTTTTTCAGGTCTTTGAGGATTTCTATATCAAAAGGAGCATATTTTCCACTTTCTTGACCTGAAGAATTAAACTATTGAATTACAGGGAAAATGTGGTGTTGAAATTCCAATACATTTCTCCCTTCTGCTTTGGCCTTAATTAGTCCCTTTTGCAATCTACTCATAGGAGCAGCTGGATGCTGGGGGACAGGTGCTGGTGCTGTCACTGCTCCACCCCCCCACTATCCTTCCTCCCTCCATCCTGGAGGGTGGAGTTGAGGGAAGGGAGTCAATTACCTGCTCCTTAGGTGGGGCTGAAGCTGCCTCAGATTCACCACACCCTTGAGTCTCACTTAAGTCTCCCTGTCCTGTGGAGATATGGTCATTAATCTGTTCTTTGTCTTCCTCCTTTATCTCAGGCTTCCCCATTTGGTTATTCCTAGAGTTTTTTTTTTTTTTCCTTTTCTTCTAGAACTTATAGGGTTTCTTAAGGCCAACTGTATTAATATTGTATAAATAGAATGCCTTGATGGAAATTGAATGAGGACCGTTTTCATTGTAGTATGCGGAGAGTTGTTGCTCAATTAATGTCCAATTATCTGGAAGATTTGCTCTTCCTCTAAGAACCAAGGGGAGGTGTGTTTTAATGTACCCAGAAGTCTAGCTGCCTGTTCCCAAGTTATAAGTAGCCCTTGATCTTCTATCAGCTTAAGCATGCTTTCTATAGCACCACTCCTGGGTGGGGCTGGGGGTGGAGGGGTTGAGGTGGGGGATGGAGAATCTTTAACTAGGATCTGTCCCATTTCAGCCAAAAAAGGTTACTAGTTTAGTCTTTAAGAAAATAAGTTCCCTGTTTGTCTATAATACTTACCTAAGTTCCCGGTCACTGGAGACTTCTATGAAAGTAGGGTCCTTGGTTCCCACATTGGGTGCCAAATGTGATGACCGCATATTTAAAATCAGCCAGAGTCAGGAATTCAGGTTAAGGGAAAAATCGTCAATCTTTATTCTCAGTAGAGGTGAAGAAAGCAATATGGGCAGCTGCGACAGGAAGCCAGCTAGCAGAGGGGGATCGGAGGTCAATGGCAGTTGCGATAGCAATGCAAGCAGCTGTGAAAAGATGCCAGCCAGCAGCCTCTCTTTCTGCTTCCCTTTCCACTCCCCTGCCTCCACCCACCAAAAACGTCATTTCCTATATAACACATAGGGACTAGCAGGAAGAGTGGGTGGGGCCATTCTTTCTCCAAGCATATATATTAATAGAGTATGGTCCAATTACTATTTAGCCTCACATGCTTGGGACCTCAGTGCATCAACTAAAGCCTCAGCCCATTACAATGTATACTTATTGTGTATCTAATTTATACTCTAAAATATTTAACATCTACTGGTCATCCTGCCATTTAGGGGAGGGGATGGGAGGAAGGAGGGGAAAAATTGGAACAAAAGGTTTGGCAGATGTCAATGCTGTACAATTACCCATGCATATAACCCGTAAATAAAAAGGTATGAAATAAAAAAATAAAAATTAAAAAATTAAATTAAATTTTAAAAAATCATCCTGCTGATTGTTTCTTATAGAACAATAATGTACCATAACACTCATATACCATAACTTATTCAACCATTCTCCAATTAATGGGCCACTCAATTTCTAGTTTCTTGCCATTACAAAAAGGGCTGCCACAAACATTTTGCACATGTGGGTCCCTTTCCCTCCTTTAAGAGCTCTTTGGGATATAATTCCAGTAGAAACACTGCTGGATCAAAGGATATGCATATTTTGATAGTCCTTTGGACATCATAAGGAAGCCATATTCTAATGGGGAAAGAAAGCACATAAAATACGATCTGAAAACAATGAGAGTAGAATGAAAGGAAGAAATCTGCTTAGAGGTAACTTGGGTAAGTCTGATGAGTCCATTATAGAACTGGGAAAGCAATGATTATAGTTAGCTTATCCTAAGTTCTTCACGAAATAGTGGTCCTGCAACTGGAAGCTGAGTGGATGTCCATCAGTTGGAAAATGGCTGAATAGATTATAGTGTATGAATATAATGGAATATTATTGTTCTCTAAGAAATAATCAGCAGGATGATTTCAGAGAGGCCTGAACTGATGCTAAGTGAAGTGAGTAGGACCAGGAAATCATTGTACATGGTAACAGCAAGATTGTACATTGATCAGTTCTAATGAATATGACTCTCTTCAACAATGAGATGATTCAGGCTAGTTCCAATGATCTTGTGAAAAAGAGAGCCATCTACACCCAGAGAGAGGATGTGGGAACTGAGTGTGGACCACAACATAGTGTTTTCACTCTTTTTGTTGTTGTTTGCTTGCATTTTATTTTTCTCACTTTCATTTTATTTTTCTTGTGCAGCAAGGTAATTGTATCAGTATATATGTATATGTTGGATTTAACATATATACAGATATATATATGTGGATATATATATATATATACATATATATATATATATACACACACACACACACACACATATATATATATATATATATTTTTTTTTAACCATATTTAACATGTATCGGATTGCTTGCCATTCAGGGGAAGGGGTGGGAGAAAGAAGGAGAAAAACTGGGACACAGAGTTTTGCAAGGGTTGATGCTGAAGAGTTATCCATGCATGTATTTTGAAAATAAAAACCTTTAAGGAAAGAAGGGGAAAAAAAAGAAAAATTAGATTAGAAAAAAAGAAAGACATAGTGGTCCTGCAAAGTAACTCACACATCAGAGCAAGGGCTACAGGGGCAGAGGTATCTTCAGGGTAAGAAGGCTATTTATTGGCACAGGAATGGAAGAGATTGAGAGTCAGAAGCAGGGCCAGAAAAGAAATGAGCATGGATGGAATGTTGGTTTTGAGTCATTTTTCAGTTGTTTCCAATTCTTAATGACTTTTTCTGGGATTGTCTTGACACAGAGTGGTTTGCCATTTCCTTCAGCTTATTTGAAAGATAAAGAAACAGGAAGAAATGACTTTTTTCAATTAGCAAGTGTCTAAGGTTGGATCAGAACTCAGTTCTTTCCGGCTCCAGGCCTAGTGATCTATCCTGTCACATAGCTGCTCAATGAATGGAATTCTTTTACGTAATTATGGGCTTCATTTAGAAAACTCTACAATGTTTGGAGGTTTAATGTATTTTGTGCAATGTCATCACCAAACAGAAGCAAATGGAAGATCACATCATGTAGGGAATCACTCTACCATTTGGATACCTTCCACAATGGTGATGAACCCATTTGGTGAGCATATCTTTCTATTTTATGACTTGATATTAATAAACAAAGGGTCATTGACCAAAGTTAGCTCAATTGTTACATCTTTCAAAAGTTCTCACATTATTTTGACATATGCATGAAATACCTTGTTGGAGAAAAGGTGGAGCTTTGCTCTACTAAATCAAACACTTTTATATAATTCACTAATGATAAGCATGAAGAGTAGCTAGATAGCACAATGGATAAAGTGCCAAATCTGGAGTCATGAAGACTTATCTTCCTGAATTCAAATCTAGCCTCAGACTCTTACTACCTGTGAGATGCTGGGCAAATCATTTAACCCTGTTTGCCTCAGTTTCCTCATCTGTCAAATGAGCTGGAAAAGAAAGTGGCAAACCACTTCAGTATCTTTGCCAAAAAAAAAAAACAAAAACAAAAACAAAAACAAAAAAAAAAAACCCTAAATGTGGTTAAGAAGAGTTGAACATGGCTGAAAATGACTGAACAAGGATAACAAGCACAGTGTGATCTTGCTGGTCTCTATATTTTTAGTTACATGATTATAACGATATAATCTGTTGTAGAATACTATTTAAATCTATTAAAAGAATGATAGATTTGTTGTATTGATTGTGTTTGCTGTCTGACTTTTGGTTCCATCTATACTACTCTCAGCACAATCTGGTCTAATTGGATCTTTCTTTACAGGCTTGATTTCACTTTAAGTATTTTCCCCTGTTTCATAAGGCAATATTGCTAATAGTTCTCCATCATACTCTTCCACAATGTTTTGTGAATGAGTTTCTATTACAAGCTGTTGCTGCCCTTGGTTGCTAAACCTCTTTGACAAGGAGATTAGGTACTTTCTGTCTCTAGTTTTTCTTCTTTCAATTTTTTGATGTGGCAATGATTTTGCATATGTGACCTGTGACTAAAATCTCATTTTTAGGGCAGAAGAGTGTAGGAAGGTTTGCCATGTTTGCCTTTGTCTAAAATGTATTTGTTCACACTTCGCATCACAGGATTGATACACATTGATGGAGTTCAACTCTGGGAATAGACCCCAAAGTCATATGTTCCACACACTACCTTTATTTAATTTTTAAATAGTATTTTTTCTCATTATATGTAAAGACAATTTTTAACATTCTTTTTTTTGAAAAATTTGAGTTCTAAATTTTTTCCCTCTATCCGCCCCCATCCTCTTTCCCAAAACAGCAAGCAATATGATATAGGTTATACATGTACAACAATATAAAACATATTTCTACATTAGTCATATTGTGAAAGGAACAGAACAAAAGGAAAAAGCATAAAAATGAAAGCAGTATGTTTGATCTGCATTCAGACTTTATCAATTCTTCCTCTGAATGTAGAGACTATTTTCTATCATGAGTCTTTTGGAAGTGTGATTATCCCAGTGTTACTGTTACTGTGTACAATGTTCTCCTGGCTCTGCTCACTTCACTCAGCATCCATTCATGTAAGTTTTTCCATGTTTTTTTAAATCTATCCACTCATCATTTCCTATAGCACAATAGTATTCCATTATATTCACATACTACAACTTCTAAACCATATTTTCCCACATTATTTTTACTGACCTCTATACCCACTTTCACATTAAATAAACTGAGTGTTAAAAGTATATAATGTCCAACATATAAAGGACTGCTTGCCATCTAGGGGAGGGGGTGGAGGGAGGGAGGGAAAAAAAAATCGGAACAGAAACGAGTGTCAATATAAAGTAATTATTAAATAAAAATTAAAAAATAAATAAAAAAAATAAACTCTAAAAAAAAAAGTATATAATGACTTAGAAAGATCTTTTAAGGTCTTCATCTGTCAAATGAGCTAAAGAAAAAAATAGCAAACTACTACAAGAAAACCCCAAATGGGGTCATGAAGACTTGGACATGACATAAACTACTAAACAATAAAATGAAAGAAAGGATATGTGATTAACTTGGACAATGTGAGACTGATGATGATGTATTTGTCTAAAATTGTATTGCTTCTAAATGTGGAAATGGAAAAGTCGCCAGATTTGGAGTCAGAAGACCTGAAGTCTAATTCTGCCTTCGTCACTTGCTACCCATGTAACATTGGACAAATTATCCAACCCTTCTGAGCTTCAATTTCCTCATCTTTAAAATGAAACATAGGATTAGAAAACAAGTGATGTCCCTTTCTAATTCTATGATCAATTCCCTAATTCATTTTCGTGAGGAAAATCTACAAACTTTCTTTCCATTTAGTTTCCTTCTACCTAATAGATGTCAGAGATGGAACTTGAACTCAGGATTTTATAACTCTGAGGTCAGATCATCATGCCACTCATTCAAATAATCAATAAGCATTTATTAAGCAATTATTAAGTGCCAGATATTATGCTAAATGCTGAGGAGACAAAAAGAGGCAAAAGATAGCTCCTATCCTCAAGGAGCTTGTCCTCTAATGGAAGAAAGAACATGCAAACAATTATGAATAAACTATAAACAGGATAAATTTGAAATAATTAACAGAAGGAAGGCATTAGAATTAAGAGGGAGTAGGGAAGGTTTCCAGCAAAAAAAAAGGAAATTTTTTAATATGTAAAATTTTTCTCAATAGTATTTTACCTACTTGTAAAGACACATATAAAGGTAGTTTTTCAACATCCATTTTTGTAAAACTTTGTGTTTCAAATTCTTTCTCCTTTCTTTCCTTCCCTCCCCACTTCCTAAAAACAGAAAGCAATCTACTATGTTATACGTGAGCAATCCTTCTAAATATTTCCATATTTGTTAAGTTATGTAAGAAAAATCAGATCAAAAGGAAAAAACACAAGAAAGAAAAAGCAAACAAAAAAAGGTGGAAAAGATGGAATTTTAGCTGGTATTTAAAGGAAGCCAGGGAGGTCAGTTAGCAGAGTTGAGTAGGAAGAAAAGTCAGACATGGAAGACAAATAGAAAAAATAATTTTCTATATACCTTCTATGCACTGTCGAATTTTTGATTTTTTAGAAGTTAGATCTGTGATTTCAGCGGTGCAAAGAATTCCCAATAAGAAAATCCCTTCTACCAAAGCATACGGGCACTTGTTCTGCAACTTAATAACTGTAACAAGTTATCTGGGACCAATGAGAGGTTGAGTGATCCATCCACAGTCATGTAGCCAGTGTGTGTTAGCTAGGTCCCCATTCCCCAGTTTAATTGATATAGTTATGAAAACTCACAGATGAGGTTTTTATGGGCTAACAAGGTGTCAGCACCTTGCTCTCCCTTTACAAAAAAGCACAAACACATTCTCCAAATGAGTTAGAAAAGAGAAACTTCATTGTACAAACAAAAAACTGGGCTTTTATCTTTAGTGTTCCAAATAGCTAAATGAAACTTAGGGCAGGAATCAGTTTTCAGGGAAGAATTCGGCTTCTCCTGCCTTACTCTAAGCCATGGGTCTAACAGAGCTCTCTGCTCAGAATGAGACACCCCTTCCCCCCTTCAGCAGTTGGCATATAAATTTAAGAGAGTAGGGGAGAAGTAGGGGAGAAGAGACACACATTTCCAGAGAGACATGAATATAAAAGGCCGTTTACTCCAGGTTTAAGGTAAATACAAATTCCATGACCCTTGGAAGGAGAGAAGAGAGGCAGCTATAGACCCAAGAGAATCCCTGTGTCCTATGAAAAGCAGTCTTGGAGAGTCTAGCTAAGGCACCCTCCCAGAAGAGATGCTGCATTTAGAAAGTAGCTTTGTAAGAACTCCAAAGGAGAGAAAGGTCCTCAGAACCTGGAAGGAGAGAGGAATGAATAGATTTGACTACATATACATATGTACATTTATTGTACTCTTAATTTTACACAGACTATGTTAGTGAGAGGTAGCACCCCAGAGCGTGTGAGGGAAAAAGATATTTCACAACTATTGACTATACTATTTGAGTAAATGCCTTTGATTAGAGCTAATTGTGTCTACCGGCATGATTGTTAAAGGGAAACACAGTAGTAGAAGAATGTGAGCTGTAATTTTTATGAATTGCATCCATTAGGGACTCTTGAACCTGGAAGTGATGGCTGCTTTCTGGGGATCTAACCTATTTGTACATGTTCAGAGATTCAAATTCATATATGTGTGTATGCATATGTGGAGAGTATATGTATATTTACATATGTTTTCATATGTTATGTGTCTATACATATTGTCATTATTGTTCATCCTTCATTCCTGCAGAGGAACAATGAAATCATGAAGGTGATGACTTAACTTGTGCATAAATTGGGTTTACATTAGGCAGAGTTCCACAAAGTTGTTAGTTTCACTCTCTCCTTCAAAGTAATCAAAGTCCAATGGCAAGACAATTGAAGATTGCCTAAGATTCAGTGGATGATGTTGGCCTTTTTAAATAATTCATACACATGTAATTATTTATATAATAATAATAATAATTACTCACATTTGTCTGTAATAACTTCCATTTACATAGTGTTTGATAGTTTATAAAGTATGTAGCTTCCTTCTGAAGCAACTAAGGGATACAATGGAAAGAATACAGGACTTTTCTAGAAAAAATAAATATTAACTATTATCATTATTTCATCTCAACATTGTAAAGTAGATGGTCTCAATATTATCCCTTTTTTACAGATGAGGAAACTAAGGTTCAAAGGTTTATCTAAAGCACACAGCTGCTAAGTGTTGGAAGTGGGAACCAAAGCCAGGTCTTCAATGCCTTTTTCATTCACCATTGTGATTTCCTGACAGAAAAGGTTATTAAGCATGAAAATGAATCATTGAGGGAGGCCTTGCAACCTCCTCCCCCGGAGGCTTTTAAAAATGAGGGAGATTTTCATCTGTCAAGATAGGTTTAGCCCTTCATGATCCTTTAGTCCTTAGATTCCATAATGACATGCTCATCTTTCCCAGGCTCCCCATGACTGCAAAATCTGACATATGTCCTATCTAACTGTGTCAATCTATTAAAAGTGAAAGAGGAGCTCTGAAAGGCAGACACATTCAGACCACAGCAAAGAGCCCACATTTGCTGCACCCGGTGAAATTTGAAAATCTCTTCTTTCTGCCAGTGCCTCAGAATGGAGACACTCTGCCTCCCCTTTTCCTAAGAGGCAGAGAGAAATTTCATTTTCTGTCATTATCATTACACCCCAGACGAGCAGATGGACAGCTCCAGCTGGGGTCTGTCCTTTTCAGCTGTTTGATTACATTTACAAATGGATCTCCTGGGCAGTTTCAGCTCACCAAGATCTTTTTCTTTTTCCATTTAAAATCACAGTTTAATTTCCTGTGGGATCCCTGCTTGGATGTTCTAGCTAGACTTGTCAAAATAAGCAATCAAGTTGTCCAAAGTTTTAATCATGTAAGATATCCTATTTCTGGAACAGAAGAAAGGTTTTTTCCTGTCCACGTTCTTACTGCTGGTATGGAAATATTCATATCTATCAGTGGTGAGAGAGACTTTTAACAAGAATAAGAAAAGAATACTTAGCATTTATAAAGTGTTTTAAAGTTTGCCAAAATCTTTATATATATGTGAATTCCTTTGGTTCTCACAACTTCTGAGAGGTTGTTGTTCAGTCATTTTCAGTCATGTCTGGCTCTCTTGGCAAAGATACTGGAGTGGTCTGCCATTTCCTTCTCCAGCTCATTTTACAGATGAGAAAACTGAAACAATTAAGTGACTTGTCTCAGGTCACACAACTAGTAACTGTCAGACTGAATTTGAACTCAGAGAGATGAGCCTTTCCCACTTCAGGCACAGTGCTCTATCCACTGCCCTAGGTATTATTATGGTCTTCATTTTACGGCTCACAAGTGGTAGACCTCTGACATTGTTTGAGGTCTGGTTCATCCTTTCTTTTTTTTTCTCAATAGTATTTTATTTTTTCAAATACATTTAAGATAGTTTTCAACATTCATTTTTATAAGTCTTTCTATTCCAATTTTTTTTTCTCCCTCCCTTCAGATCAAGCAATCTGACATAGGTTAAACATGTACAATCTTTTTAAACATATTTCCACATTTGTTATGTTGTGCAAGAAAAATCAGTCCAAAAGAGGAAAAATCATGAGAAGAAAAAAGCAAAGAAAGAAAAAAGATGAAAATACTATTTGGAACACAAAGTTTTGTAAGGGTGAATGTCAAAAACTATCTTTGCATGTAAAAAGATTTTATAAAACATATTTTAGCAGCCTTTTTCTGGCATATGGCAGTGAAAAAACATAGATGGGAGTCATGCACCCTAAGATGGAAAGAAAATAGTATGAAAGCAGCTTTGTTCTGGAGAGAGAAACATATCACTAAGATTATCCAAGGAACTTTAAAAAAGGGAAAGAAGATGTTAAGGAGGAAAAGAAATCTATAGGAAGGAGAAAGAATGGAGTACAATGGAACAAAAAGACAAAGAGACAGAACAAATCCACAAGAGAAAGGAAAAAATGAGCTAAAAGAAATTAAAGAAATGCACACAATAAACAATAAAATGCTAAAAGTAGGTCACGGTCATGGGAGAATATTAAAAATCTGAAAAGCCTGGACAGCTAGGTGGCGCAGTAGATAGAGCACCAGCCCTGAAGTCAGGAGGACCTGAGTTCAAATTTGACCTCAAACACTTAACACTTCCTAGTTGTATGACCCTGGACAAGTCACTTACCCCAAATGCCTCAGCAAAAAAAAAAAAAAAGTGAAAAGTTAAACTCCTGCCTTAAGAGGAAGAGGGAATGAATAAACAGGATAGCAAAAGGAAAAATTGAATTCATGAGGAATCTGTGATGTGGATAATTAAATATTATGAAGCATTAAAATTGTTTGTTGTTGATTCATTCCATAAATATATGTTGAACAATGTCCATGCTACACAAGGCTTTATGCAAGAGCTTGAGATTAGTGCAAAAGAGGATGCCCTCATCCTGGTCCACAAGAAGTTTACAGCCTCACTGGGGAGGTGAGACATATAACATAAGGTATAACACACAGAAGATGCTGTGAGAGCTCAAAGAAGGTACTGCTAATGAGATTAGGAATAGCATTGTGGAGAAGGAAGTATCTAAGACATTCCTTAAAGTTGGGTATTATTGGACCAGTAGAATGAGGGAAAAAAAAAATATTTTGGACTGAGTGATCAGTAAGGATGGCCACAAAGCAGGGAAGCATCATTTGGATGACTTAAGGCCAAATATGAAAGGCTATAAATGTTAAGCTAAGGAATTTAGTCTTTATATGACAGGCAATTGGGAATCATTGGAAGGTGTTTTGAGCGTAGTTTTAATATGTTTATTCTGGCAGTAATGTGGCTGAATTGGTGTGAAAAGAGAAATTGTAGTCAGGGACACTGGTAAAGAGGTTATTGAAGTAGTCCAAGTAAGGAGTAATAATAGAACACAAGAGCTTCATCTTTTAATTAAGCAGTTCAACTCTACACATTCTTCCACCTTTAATTTCTTGTGCACTTGTTCTATTACTCTTATCTTGCCAGATTCCAAATTTATGATAGACTAAATCAGTCAATAAGAATTAAAGTGTTTATTATGTGCCAGGCACTATACCAAATGCCAAGTACTAGGGATGCCAATACAAGAAAAAAAGAAAGGAAGAACCTGCTCTGAGGGAACTGACATTCTGGTGGGGAAAGACAACACATAAAAGGAAAAGGAGGACATGGCACCTAAATCTCAAGAATGAAGGATGGACTTTTCGCCAGAATGGAGCTGCCTGAAGAGAAGACCCACATAGCAAGATTTGCATTTAAGAAAAATTACTTAGGCAACAATGTACAACAATGGTGTCAAAGTCAAATAGAAATAAATTTCTACATTTCTTCCAACTGCATATTGACTTAGAAAACAATAAATTAACATTATCCACATTTTATTGTATTTTTGCTTTATTAGAGATCTCCCAATGACATTTTAATATGGGAGTGTGAGAATTTACAGTTTGAGTCTTCTGGATAGGATAGACTAAAGTTGTTGGAGATTTGAGGCAGGCAAACCAATCAGAAGACTATTTCAATAATCTGGGCAAGAGATGATGAGGACCTGAACTCAAGTAGCAATTATGTGAATACAGAAAAAGGTCCACTGTGAGTGGTGTCAAGGTAGAAACATCAAATGACTGGGGTGAAGGACTGTGAGGAATTCAGGATGTCAAGTTTATGAGCCTAGGATGGAAGGATGGTGGTATATTTGTCAGAAATTAGAACACTTGGAAGAAAGGAAGGCTTTTTCAGTTTTGGAAATGCTGAATTTAAAATGTTTCCATCTGGAAGATCTGTTGGCAATTTGTCATATAGGACTGAGACTCAGGGGAGGAACTGGAGTCTTACATGATGTACATGCATACATATATATGTATATATACATAAACTCTCATCTCTATGCACAGTATATCATTCATGGGGATGACATTAAATCTATGAGATCTGATGAGATTAACAAAAATGGAGAGAGAGAAGAGGTTACAGGGCAGAACCTTGGACAGTACCTAGAATTATGGGCCATATAATATGGATAATGAGCCAGAAAAAGACTGAGAATGATAGATAAGATGGAAAACTAGGAGAGAATAGTGTCCATAAAATGAGGGGATTGTACCAGTTTAACTCTAAGAGAGGCAGAATAGTCAAGTAGAAAGTCTGATGGAATTGAGGCAGAATTTGGAATTTAAATCCTGATTGTTCAAGTTTGTTCAGCAAGTCCCTCTAAAGGCCTCAGTTTCTAATCTATAAAACGAAGGGGTTGTACTCTATAGTCACAACCATCTATTTCAGTTCTAAATCTATGGTCCTAAGTGCACTAGAGAGCTGTACAGGTCTGGTAAGATTTTTTTGAGCTAGTCTGGTAAGAGATTTTGATTAGCTAGTGACTTGAGGGTAGAAGTGGGGAAGGTGAAGATGGCGGGCACATAGTAAGTGCTACATAAATTTTATGTTATTATTTTTATCACCATCATTGAAAAAGTCATGGGAAAGTGAATTCCTAGAGCTGCTTTATAGAAAAGAGGGAATGATTTTGGCAAATTGCAGCATGGAAATGTTTTATGCACACAATAAATAGGGTCTCCTTCTTTCTCTCCCCCCCCCCCCCCCAAAAAAAAAACAAAACAAAACAAACAAAAAAAAAAAAAAACAGTATAGAAGCTTGTGAACTTCTGGAAGGTCAGCAAAGAGAAAGCATGACAAGGAGCTAGGTAGCCAGGATCCAGGAAAACCCTGGTTCCAATCTGGGCCTCAGACATTTACTTGCTCTGTGACTCTGAGAAAGCCATCTAACTTCTGAGTGCCTCAGTTTCCTCATCTATAAAAAATAAGGATAAGAGTAACCACCTCCCAGGGCCCTTTTGAAGACAAAAACAGGATAGTATTTGTAAAGCATCTTGCAAACCTAGAGCTATATAAACACTGGGTACTGTGATTTTACTTTCTTTCACAAGGACCTAAGAAAAACCATTCGGTCATTTTTTTACTGTTCTTGCCTTCCAAGACTGTGTCTTGGATCAACATTTTCCTTGTTTACACCTGACTTCTTTTTTTTCTCTTTGAGAGGGAATGCAAGAATGAAAAAGCATTTATTAGCCACTCACTGTGTGCCAAACAACTGCACTAAGCCCGGAGGATAAAAATGGAAAAGCTGACAATGTTTGTCCTCAAGGACCTCACATTCTAACAGGGCAGACAACACAGAGGAGATTTTCTCTGCAAGTTAGATGGAAAACTTGTCCTTATATATTTATATATATTTATTTATTATAAATATATTATATATATATATATATATATATATATATATATATATATATATATATATATATATATATATATATTTTTAACGTTGATTTGTCTGATAGGGCCAAGAACTTTCTTTTTCTTAGTAGATGTGGCTGTTGAGGAATCAGGGGCTGCAGCTTCAGTGGAAATAATTATCACATAAAATTTCTACAAGATTTGCTTTCCCAGACTGTGACTACAGGAGCCATGACTGAAGTAGGGCTGGTAATCAGGGAAATACGACTGTTTCCAGGGCTCTTAGAACTGGCTGATGACACACATTGGGCTTAGAGTCAAAAGGACTTGAATTTAAATTCAGCTTCAGATCCTTATTAGCTGTATGAGCTTGGGTAAGTCACACAATCTCTATTTCAGTTTCCTCATCTGTAAAACCAACTCCCAGGGTTGTTATGAGTATCAAATGAGACAATATTTGTAAAAAGCATTTAGCACAGTGCCTGATATATACAATTAACGTTATATTATCTTTATATAATAATACTGTTGTTGTTCAATTGTTTTCAGTCATATCTATCTTTTTGAAGACCCATTCAGGGTTTTCTTGGCAAAGATACTGGTTTGCCATTTTCTTCTCCAGCTCATTTTATAGATGAGGAAACAGGGAAAATAGGATTAGGTAACTTACCTAGACATACATACAGCTGGTAAGTGTCTAAGGTCCTATTTGAACTCGGGTCTTCCTGGCTCCAGACCTGCCTACTCCTTCTATTTCAACCTCTCATTGCTAGGTTCCATCTATCATATTTACTCGAGTATAAGCCGAGTTTTTCTGCCCAATTTTTGGGCAGAAAATCCCCTCCTCGGCTTATACTCGAGTCACTAGATAAAACATGTGTAAATATCCCTTTGAATGCCCCCCTGCTGTGTAGTACACAGTGCGAGTGCCGACTGTGATACTATAGGGCAGGTTTGCTACGGTGATGCGGCTGTTCCTGTAGTATCAGTTGGTAACCGGACTGTATACTAATGCTGGCAACCGCTCTACATACGTATACCAGCATCCGCTCTCCTCCTCTGTGGGCACCGGTGTGCTATCTAAACCTACTGATATAAGTTTTCCTAGATTTTTGGGTTAAAATTAGGGGCCTCGGCTTATACTTGAGTATATACGGTAGTTGAATCTGACCTTCTTTTCTCTCTCTTCTCCACATTCAATAGGAGGATCAGGAGGTTAGGGTTGCCTCAAGAAGGCTGTGAATAACATGAAGAGACACCAGCAGCATTCTGCAGCTCACATATGGGCAACACTGTAACCTTCACCCGAAGTCAACAAGAAATGCAGAGGGGTTGACATTAATGGCTACAGAGGCAGCTAGATGGCACAGCAGAGAGGATACCAGCTCTGGAGTCAGGAGGATCTGAATTCAAATTTGGCCTTAGACACTTAATACTTACTGGCTGTGTGACACTGGGAAAGTCACTTAATCCCAATCAATTTGCCAAAAAAAAAAAAAAGCTATTAATAGCCACAAAGCTTTCCTTTTCACAACCTTCAATCTAATAGTATAGAAAATGAATTGGATTTTAGAAAGATCTTGGTTTGAGGCCTTGCTCTACCATTTATTAGTTATGTGACATCGAGCAAACCACTAAACTCCTCTGAGTTGAACAAATTTAAAGCTGTAAAAGACCTTACAAATCATCTAATTTAACTCTCTCATTTTATAGACAAGGTAGCAGGTGCATAGAGAAGAAGTGAAATCACTTCCCAAGCTGCCCAGATAATAAGGGCCATGCTGGGATTTGAATTCAGGCTCACTGACTCCAAATCCAGAGCTCTTTTGGTAATGAAGCTTAAATGATAAATGTTAAGAAGAAATGTCAAACCCTTTCCTGCACTGCCTGAGGAAAACTCCAACACAGACTAAAATTAAATGGGAAATATTTAACAAAATAAATAAATATTTTGTTAATTTTTTTCCTTTTTTTTTCTTTTTGCTGAGGCAATTGGGGTTAAGCGATTTGCCGGGGAGTGAGGGTAGGGGGAGGGGGTAACTGATTTGCCCAGGGTCACCCAGCTAGGAAGTTTTAAGTGAGTGTCTGAGACCAGATTTGAACTCAAATCCTTTGACTTCAGGGCTGGTACTTTATCTACTGTGCCACCTAGCTGCCCCCCTTTTTTTATTTTCTAAGTCAATATGAGTCCATTTCTATTTAAATTAGACACCCATTAATGTAAAGCATTACATGAACAAAAAATATAATTAACTTCTAGTCAAGATGGCTGAAGAGGAGGCAGATTCCTACATATCTACTATAGCAAAAATCTGAAATATATACCAGACAGAATATGGTTCAAGAAATATGAGAAACTACAATAATTCATCTTCCTACTCATTTAACTCCAGCAGTTTTCTATCACTTGTAAGATCAAATATAAAATTCTCTGTTGGCATTTAAAGCACTTCATTATCTAGTCTCCTTCCTACCTTTCTACTCTGCTTATCCCTTACTCTCCTCCACTTTTAGATCCAATGATACTGGCCTCCTGCCTATTCTATGATGAGGTGCAGGCAAATTACTCTGCTAGATTAGCTAAATCAAGACTTTTTATTTAGCTCTAGGCCAATCACATTCAGAATAATGACTTAAATGACATAGTCAACATATCTTCATTGAATATGAAATATAATTAATTTGGCAGGCAGACACTCAATATTCAAGAATGGGTATCCTTCAGTTTGAGAATGAATCTATAGCCTATGGTTCAATCCTAAAGCCTCCAGTATTGACTCTTGGGGAATGACACAGGATTATGAAGACTAGAATTCAAATTCACCCTCAGGTATTTACTAGCTATTACTCTGGGCAAGTCACTTTATCTCTATATGCCTCAGTTTCCCCATCTATAAAAAGGGGTTAGTAATGATATATAGACCTTTGTAAATCTTAAAACTATATATATAAAGACTCGTTATTTATTCTGGGATACTTAGTTCCCAGACACTTGCATGGCTATTTTTTTTTTCTTTGACAATCTAAAGGAATTAAAATGAGTGGTAAGTTTTTTGTTAACTTTCCACAAATATCCACTTTACTGCTTTTCCCTCAGAACAGGTTTGCACAATAGTTTCTATTCAACAACAACATTTTTCAGCTAAAAGCGTCTCTCCATTGGAGTATTTCTATGATTCCTATCACTCATAACACTATAGTATTTCAAAAGCAGAGAGAACTTGTAAAGGGCTGAAACTCTGAGTTGATGCACTGAGGTTGGACAACCAAGCACTTAAGGCTAATTACCGATTGGATAATACTCTATTAGCATATGCTTGGAAAATGGCCCTTCCCACTATTCTGTGCTGGCTCGATCTTTTGGTGTATACAGAGAATTGTGGGAAGGATTAAGGGATGGAGTAAGATAAGCCAGAGTCACTTTGGCGGTAGATGAAGAGAAGGAAGGTCCATCCTGTTCACTTCTACCCCTAAAGACCAAGAATAAAGACCAATCCTGACTTTGGCTGATTCTAAGGCATCCAGGGTGCCAACTCGGTCTTCACAAGAACTTAGTCAGATTTCCAAGTACCACTGATTGTTAAACATTGTATTAAAATAGCCAATATCTTGCAAAATACCTTGCTTCTGTTTGGGCACTGACCTTGGAGGCACTACTGAAAGAACAGAGAGCTAGAGTTTTTCCCTTGACTGCAGTAAAACACGGAGGGGTGATACTAACTTAAGTCTTAGTCATTCTTGAAAAAAACAATCAGTGCTGAACATTTTCAGGATTTCCACAGTAATACAGATCAGTATCTAGAAAAACCTGAATATATAACATCTAAAATGTTTGATGAGATAACCTACTTCTGAATAATCACTAACATTAATATATTAACAAATCCCAGACCTAAATTATTCATTGCCCCCAATATCAAATGTTTTAGCATATATTTTCTAATAACGTGTACCTAAAAATAAAATTTTTAGCAGCAGATGTGAGTAACTATTAGATCTTAGTTACTAAATTACTAATACTCCACTCTGCCCCTTTTCACAAACACACAAAGTTAGCAAAAGACATTTTGATTCATCTAGGGCGATATTAATTTGTATTGCATATTAATATAGTATTGTGTAATTGTGCATATTGTTACCTGCAAGGTTCATAGATATCAACCTTCACTATTCTGTTCCTAGAGTAAGAAGATATACTTTAAAAAATCTTTTGAGTTCATGCAATCCTTTTTTCTTGCAAAATAAGAATGAACCTGAAGTGAAGTCTGAACAGTCTCTTTAAATGTCAAGTAATTTGGATATAAATACATGAGGAATAGCAATCATGCCTTGCTAGTTAAAACATGGTGATTTAAGACCAAATTTTCACTGAATAACAAGCACATACTTAATAATCTTCTTTACTTCCTTTCTCTGAAAGGGACTACATGATTTTAACATTTGGTTTCAGGCCTGGATTTCCTAACACTTCTCACCCACACTCTCTAAAGACCCAAAAAGGTTTTCCAGTACTGGAAATGAATAAATAAATGGGAAAAAAAATTGCTGGTAAGACAGCAGAGTCACTCTTCTTTCTTTTCCTTAATTGGAGGAGGGAAGAAGGTATAAAATATGATTCATTCCTACAATTTCATTGACAGAAGGAAGTTGCAGTAAGAAAACACCCCCCAACAATGCAGACTGGCAAATGATCTGCAACTTATAATCTCAGAGAGTTGCTTAAGGGCACTCTGAGAAGTTTAATGACTTTTGAGAGTCACACAATCATTAGGACTTCCACCCACTCAACTCAAAGACTGTCCCTCCATCAATTAAGTTAACAGTGTCATTTTTTTAAAAAGACATGGGGGAAAATCAAGCATATAGGTAAAAATCCCAATAAAACTTAAGGAAACTATTACATCTTATAATTTTAAAGAAACATTTAAAATTAAAAAGCATACTGAAATTATACTCACATTTGTGATGTATTATCCATTTAGATTTATCTCTGTATCTGGTGCATATAAAATAGAAATATTCTTTAATTTCAATCACATGCTTCCAAATTCTACTTTTTTTGGGTCATGAAACTCTTGCTATAGCATGTTTTTTTTTTTTTTAAATACTAATAACTAGCTGAGAAAGCCAACTAAAATGATAAACAAAATCCACAAATACTCAGAAAAACTAGCTTGTACCAGGAGATCATTATATACTTTAACAACAATACTATATGATGATCAATTCTGATGGATGTGGCCTTCTTCAACAAGGAGATGAAACAAATCAGTTCAATAGAACAGTAATGAATTGAATCAGCTTTTACACCTAGTGAAAGAAGTCAGAGAAATGAGTGTGAACCACTAACATAGAATTCCCAATCCCTCTATTTTTGTCCACCTTCATTTTTGATTTCCTTCATAGGTTAATTGTACACTATTTCAAAGTTCAATTCTTCTTGTGCAGCAAAATAACTGTATGGACATGTATACATATATTGTATTTAACATATACTTTTAACATATTTCTGGGGGAAGGGGTGGGGGGAAGGAGCAGAAAAATTAGAACAAAAGGTTTTGCAACTGTCAGTGCTGAAAAATTACCCATGCATATATCTTGTAAATAAAAAGTTATAATTAAAAAAAAGAAAAAAGAAATAACCTGTAACTGAAAACATTTACATACCGGAGTTAATATTTCAAATTTAAGATTTACTAGTCTTGCTCAATTAAAACTGTGTTCTTGGGATAAGAAAATATATTGAAAAATGCAAGCAATGTAAAACAAGATACAGTTGTTCCTTCCGCATCATAGGAGTTAGGAGTGTGGGACTCGATCTGGAAAATCTAAGTAAAATTTTTTGAGTCTTCCTTTGTGGCAGAGAGAAAAAGTCTGAATCTTTTCTTTTTTGTGGTGTTTATAGTACCTTATTGTAAAATTTGGATTAAGTATTTGATTATAGGCTTTGAATCATCTACTGGCCTTCTTCACTTGTCATCTGTGGCTTCTGAAAAACTCTCCCCAAAATTCCCACTTAATTTCTTAAACCAACCCATAATGTATAAAACCCATATGATGGGGAAAGCCACAATGTGGAAGAGATAACTGTAATTTTTTTATATGTAATTAAAAAAATAAATACAGTATATCTCAATTTCTTTGATTTATGAAAAATAACTATAAATTATATTAAGTAGTGATTTATCCTTTTGATATATCTTTGGATATGTGATGTAATTGTTATGATCACTTAAGAGTCTTTTAAAATTTTAAGTACAAACAATAATACACTGTTGATAAATTATATATTACATGTTTATTAAGGGTGCAACTTTTATGTAAAATTTACATTATATGAAAAAAAATCAGATATTTACAAATTTTTGTAAGATAGATTTGCATTGTTCTAATTACAACCCAAAGTAGTAACAATCCATAAAAACTCAGATTCATTAAGAGTTCTATGTTTACAAATTCTTGGTTAAGACACAGGTACAAAGTATAGCACTGTATATAAGAGCAAGGACCAGCTTGCTAAATACATTTCTCAATGAATATCTACTGGCATTTGGACACCATTCATGGGTTTTTAACAGTGAAAAAGCAACATAAGCTTGTATGGCTTCAAAATTGTAACCTGCACCCAATACAAATTCGTGTGTCAATACATGGGGTGAAGACTGGTAGTTAAAATGTAATGAAACTTAACCATTCCACTAATTTAGAACTTTTAAGCAATACTTGATTAAAACAAACATGGCAAGTAAAATAATGTCTGGATTCCAATAATAAAATGTTAACTGCCCAATAAGCAGTTTTACAGCAAAACAGATTCCAGTAAGAGACCACAATTGGCAATTAAAGTAGCACAAGAGGAGTTAGAAAGCCTATACTATTTATCCTCACCATTTAGCAAAGATTAACATTTTAGCAAATGATGGGTGTGTATTGCTTCAGTCAAATCTATTCCAAAATTTTCTAATAATGAATGAACAAAAAAAAAAAAAAAGCACATATAATATTTAACAGTGAGGTGTTTCATTTTTACTGTATTTAGTGTGTAAAAGAATTTACATTAATGCCTGATAATATAGGTCTTAATTTCTGTAAAGCATAACTGACCAATTAGTGGTTTTATAAAAATTGCACACAATACAATATATTATTGCTTCTACTATGTAAAATGAAGGACCTTGGTTTTCAGCATTATATATAATTTCATTTACATTTACATTTGATCAAGCTTTATTTGTAAAATCTGCTAGGTGTTGTGCTATCAAAGTTAGTAGCTTATTTTAAGAAATGTTAAATAAATGCATCACTCCAAACCCTATTTTTACTGTGTGGCAATTAACAACATACTAATTGAGCATTTTTTCCCACTTGCTTAAAATGAACATAAATGGCAGTATTTTTTCCTCCGCTGCCAGAGATGAGCCTTTCTAAAATGCTATTCCTCACTAACAGTACATTTATGCTCACAAACACATAGCCAATGAACACTTAAATCTCAAATAATGAACAAGAAGTAAAGGGAAATGCTAAGTTTACAGTTTAAAAATCAGTTACATGGTTATTATTTTTATTCCAGAATGTTTTAAAATTCATACATCTTTGTTGAGATTAGAATTAAATAACTGAAGGCAATTTTTTTTCCGTGAGCATATTAAAAATTCTTCATCTTTTACAGTAGTTACATTTATTGCAATTACCCCACAAAGAAGTAATCCAGTATTTTAAAATGCAACTAAAGAGCATACTCCAGTTATCCTAATTTTCCTTCTGTATCCCAAAGGGACTATAAACTGTCTGTATTTTATATGAAGAACTTTAACCATCCAAGTTTCTATATAGAAGATCCAGACTTTAAGAAAGGAAGTGAGGCACATTAATAAACACAAAGTGGACAGGCACAATTCTGTTGTTTTTTTTTTTTTTTAAAGGCACACATTATGTAATTCATATAAAAATAAATTAAATCTACAGCATTAATTCATCAAAACAATCACAACTTCCATAAAGTTAACTAACTGCAGAAGTAAGTCTCTCTGCTGTCCTTTGCAAGCTTATTTTTAAACACATTGCACTTGAGGATTTTTTAAAAATCTTATATAAAACACCATTTACACTTAATTAATATATGTTATATGGGAATCAAATTATCCTTTTTGCATGCTCTAACTCTGAGCCTATTCTCTGATGGCACATAGACACAATGTGAACGAGAGGGTTAAGTTGACATTATCCCAAATTTTGCATTTTTGTTCTGCTTGCATCCAACATCAAACAGATGAACCTGTAAAACTACCTTGGAATTTAAAATTTATGGAGAGCTATAAACAGTTTGTGCTTGCTCTCCTTCAATTTTTAAAAGTTTGATGTTTATGCCATAACTTTTCTTTTTCTAATATAGCAACTGGTTATTTTGACTTTCAGCCTATATAAATTTATTTCACTAAGTATTTGAATAAATGTACTTCCTGAATATTGATCATTTACAGTGTTGAAGATCACTTCAGTGCTATTCCTTTCAAATGACTTACATTAAAAGTGCATTTTTAGGTTTTGTAGTCAGCTCCAAAGTAGGTCAAAGATAAAAATATATCGAATACATGTTAAGATAGTGTTTGGAAGGTAGAGTTAATGCAGAAGAGCAGGTTTGTACTCCTTTGATCCAACAATTTTCACAGGGACATCAACAATCTGCCAGGTATCGTCCTGAAAATACAAACAACCCTTTGCAATTATGATTCCCAAAACAGTGCAGCATTTATACCCCAAATAAGGAAATCTCTATGTTGTTTTAGATACAGAGTTCAAGTTCATAGCTGTTTAAAATACAGACACCAGAAGAAGGTTTAGCCTAAAATGAATATAGTTTGTTAAGCACAAAAACCACTTTCATGTGTGCATTTATCTAACATGTCAGGAACATTTCAACTTTATGCCACTGATTATATATCACTTTACAAATTAAAAAAATTTTCTTTGCCTTCCAATTTCAATTTGTATGAAGGGTCTTCAGAAATGGATAGAAAACATGCAAGTATTTCCTCAGTGAATTAAAAGGTTCAAAATCTCATAACTTACCAGTAGCAAAACGTTTCTTTATTAAGGAAAGCCTATAACCAGTGCCTAGAAGCTCAATGTCAGCACCTGATAAGGTACTTCCCTCACTAATGAACTGTACTGCAAGTGTTGTAGGTTTACTGGGTCCTTCTGAAAGATCAAATTTTGCTCTGAGAGATCCGGAGCCTGTAATGAAACACAGAATGTGAACAATAAACAATGGCTGCACCATTTTCAAAACACAGTCTGTTGAGCCAAAACACATTTGGCTTTAACTTTCATAAAATAACCAAGTAGAGTTAAGTGCTCTTGTGTTAACCTAAGTTCTGGAAGAGTCTCATCTGAACAGCAACTCCAGAAAACAGCTTTCTTACCTGACTTATGTTGAGTATTGAAGGAGGCTGTGTGTGTGTGGGGGGGGGGGGGGAAGGGGGGAAGAGGAGGGGGAAGGGACAAAGGGAAGGAGCGGGGGAAGGGGGGGGAGAGAAGAGAAAAGAGAGGAGAGAGAGAGAGAGAGAGAGAGAGAGAGAGACAGAGAGAGAGAGAGAGAGAGAGAGGAGAGGAGAGGAAGAGGGAAGGAGAGGGAGAAGGAGGGAGAGAGAGATGGGTAAGGAGGGAGAGAGGGAGGGAGAGAGAAGAAGAGAGAAAGAGAAAGAATGAACTGGCAGGAAAAACTTTAAGAGAAGATAGCTAAAGGAAGAACAAAGGAGGAATAATAAGAGGTGAAGTCAAAAGGAAATAATGACTGTTAATGAATTATTAAAAGGGTGGTAAGTGATAAGTTTTTACTAGCAACTTGGAAGTGTTAGGGCAACACTAACCTTCCATTAACTTCTTTCAAATGCAGGGTTTAGTTATTAAAATAAAAGTAGTTCTAATGTTTTATTAACTAGAAATCTCTTACAGGAACTCTTAAGTAGCTGTATATAATTAATATTCATTATATTAAATCTGGAGCATTACAGGATCCTGATATGTCTCCAGAGTTCTATCTATTAGAGAAGAAGGCATAACATTGTGGGCAGAGAGCTAGTCTTAGAATCAAAACAATGAGATTAAGTCCCACATTTGACACATACCAACTGTATGATTATAGAGCAAGAAATTTCACTTGTTAGAGCAACTTCATAAAACCATAAATTAAAGAGCAAGTGTGGATCTGCACTAGTTGACTATGTTTCCCAAAGGGGAGTTCCCAACACCAACAAATCCTAAGTCTAGCCCTCTTGATGCAGAATCACACAAACTGATGCATACTGAATGAAGCAGAGCCAGAAAACAATATACTCAATGACCAAAACAATGTAAAAAGAAGGAACAATAGAATGAAACAGAATGTCGTGCTATGAATTATCATGACTAAGCTTGGTTCTGCTGAAAAATTATACCTCCCTTTCTTCATTGCAGAGAGGGCTCTTTCCATAGGCATGGAATATGTGCAATGGATATGTTGGTTAGCTCTTCTGAACTGTCATTTTTTTACTATAATCTTTACTACACAGGATGGACCACTGTGTTGGAAAAAAAGGGAAGGGATATTTTTTCAGAAAAGAATGTGACACAGAAACAAACTATATTCATAGAAATAGGATGAAATTTTAAAAATAAAAACCAAATTATAATAAATATGATAATTTAGTGTTGATGGAAAAGCCAAGGAAAAAACTTTGTGATTTTGATGAATGTCTTGACAGTGGCAAATTTTTTATTGTTCATTGCCTTTAAATCCCTCCACAATCTAAGTCCCATCTACTTTGCTTCACACATGCTACTTTCCAGCCAATCTAGTTTATGCTAATCTGCCTGAAACATGCTCATTCAGCCCCTCTCAGCTTCTTAGATTTGACTCCAGGTTTCTTTAAAGGTTCAGCTCAGGGACAAAAGTTCTTCAGGTCCCACCAGTTCTCAATGCTTCCTTTCTTCTAAAATGACTTTGTATTTTCTGTGAGCATATAGTTATCTTTTCCCCATCCCTCCAAGATAAACCCATTGAGGGAAAGAACTGTTTCTTTTTTGTCTGTTTTTGTGTCCCAAAAGCCTATTACAGTGTCTTGTACATAATCAGTGCTTAATAAATAAAGTCTGGTACTAGGTATGTCATTCCTTGAGATACAATTTATAACAGACCCACAAGGCTAGAAATCTTGCCCTCTCCCTTACCGGCCCAATCTAGCCCATCTTCCTCAGATAAGAACAAAATCAGCAAGGGGAAAGGAACACTTGATGACAATTCCATTTATGTTTGTCTTTGCAAACATTATCCAGCAGTTCCTTAAAAATTTTTAATACTATTCTGGCTACATCACCCAATTATGTGCAAACATTATGATAGGCAGAGGTCAAGACATGAAGAACTGACATCAAGTTCAAAATTTCTAATCCTCTTAATTAGACACTTGTCTTTTTATAAGAAACATTATATCTAATAGTATATTCTAGTTTTCTATAATCTGGTCTGGAGTTACTTTAAACATTTAACTAAAGCTACTAGTGAATCTTAATGAGGTAGTTTTTCATTTCTTGACATATATCTTCTGATATTTAACTAAAGAAAATTCTGAAGGTCTCTAGGCTAAAGAAAATTCACAAGTATAGATTTTCTTTCCTTTGTAATGGCTACCTACCTAAGAACATATAATAGTTTATTTCAATTATATAGGAACATATTTCCCTCCTACTTGATCATAAGCAATTTAGGGAAGAGAAGGAACACCTAAACAAATCAGCACAGGATCCATGATGTTTTTCACCTAGAAAGCAGGTAATATTTGCTTAGCAAAATTTTATGAATTAGAGATAAAGGGTTAAATTGGTTCCTTCTAGTTTTAAATAAATCTCAGATTTTATCAACATGTACTACATAACAGCTCTCTTTATACACCTCTCTGAGACAAAGAATTGTGACTCTTAGCATCTGGGTATATAAGGCACTTCCCATAACAATGAAGTCAGAGCTCTAGAAAAATGTGAGGAAACTTTGTTCTAGACTTTTATATTATGATAGTATCATATTTAAATTTTCAGGAAAAATTTTAACTATAAAAACTATAACAGCTACCAAAGATACTTAAACATTTTAACAGGATTATTTTAGCAGAAGAAAAAAAGTGAATGTATATGTTAATTTTGTATTCATTAGAAATTCAATTCAATAACAAGTATTTGATGAAATCATGAAGGCTATAAATTCCACTTGGTTAACGTGGCAAAAAAAAAGAGCAGATAGATGTACCCCAAGTTACAAACTAAATTATCTCAGTAAAAAAATAAAAGTTAAAGAAAAATAGGGAAGCTTTAGAAGAGAAACACCCCCAAGTTACAAACTAAATTATCTCAGTAACAAACTAAAAATGAAAGAAAAATAGGGAAGCTTTAGAAGAGAAACATCCAGGAAAGCATTCTCCCTTTCATTCTGGATCCAAAAAGAAGTAAGTTTGGCAAAGGGCAGAGAACCTGTGATACCAAATTGCAATAAAATAAAGTAGCCCCTCAGTAAAGAGATTTGTCCAGGAATTTGTAGAGGTTTATTTAGGCCAAGATTGCTTATTAACACTGGGAAGATTCAATGTGAATTCTCAGTAGTTTGAGAGAACAAAAGTGAATGGAGTTAAATAATGATTAAAACCATTTTAATTTTGGCAATTTAATTGTACTAACTTGTTCTACTTCTTTAACTTTTGTAATAAATAACATTTCTTCCTAATATTGCACAGGTAACTAATATTTTAGAATAATAATACTGATTAAAGATTTACAGAAAAAACACCTCCAAAACCAGAATTATATTGGGGAGAAGTGAGGAGTAGTGGCTAGAAATTAGAAGACCTAGGTTTGAATCTTGGCTTTGCTACTGATTAGCTACAAAAATGTAGGCTAATTACTAAACCTTTGTGAGCTTTCTCATGGCCAATGAGACCCTTGTCCACCTTCTTCGTGGCTGAACAGACATGCTTGGAGGAGAGCCCACACCTCTCTGAAAGTCTGTCACCAATCAAAGTAGAAACCAAATGCATTGTAGGGACTAAGGGACAAAGATTCAGGGAAGGACCTTTAGGGGCCCTTGTAAATATAACTAATCTATTCCAATGACTTCACACTGAAAAATATAGTCATATGTTTACTTACCTCCATTTTCTGATTTTTCTGAAATACCTGACAATTTCCAATAAGCTTTCATTTGTTCTGCATTCCTGTAGTAAGAATATAAGATGACTTTTTTTTTTGGCTCTCAAGGTTTTCACATTTTTTTTAACATTTATTTTTATAAAAGCTTTTTATTTTCAAAATACATGCAAAGATAGTTTTCAACATTCACTCTTGTGTTTCAAATTTTTCTCCTTTTCTTCCCACCCTCCCTTCCCTAGACAGCAAATAATCCAAGTTAAACATGTGCAATTCAAGAAGACTACTTTTTAAAAAATATGTTATATAAAAATATGTAAGTATGTAATTATGATAATAAATTTGCTATTATAAGATGGAAATGGTATATGCTAGTAAAAATTGATAACATATTGTTATTCCAAGGCTAAGAAAAGTATACACAAGCTATTTAATTTATCCTGATCTGATATTGGTTACAAAGAGAAAGGTGTTCAGAAACTAACACAAATCTACCATCAATGAGTGGCTGTGTAGGTGCAAAGCATACTAGACTGTCACCTCAGCTCTTCTAATCATTGTCTGCGTGACCTTGACCACAGTAAACCTCTAGGCTTCATTTATTCACCTGTAAACTAAAAGGACTGAATTGAGCTCCTTTCAGCTCTAAATCTAGGACCCTGGAAGATAACTTAAAAGTTACATTCTTCCAGCAGTAGCATCACTTGGCTTGAAAGGTAGCATATTAGATGCTCATAATTATTCCTTTTACAAATTCTTTTGAGAATCCAAATATCCTAAGAATGGGGAATCCCCTACCCTAAAGAACTCAACTCAAGGAAGATTATTATGTGTTGTTGCCTTCCACCTTCATCACTTCACTAGCTGGGAGTCCTTTGGAGACTAAAGCTTCTGAAAAAGTATACTACATTCTCCATGGTCTCTTTGCTTATCAGAGCCCTGGTTTGACTGAAGACTCAGTGGATGTAGTAGTTATAGGGAGTCCTCCATCTTCTATCTGTACTGATCCCTTGGAGGTACCAGTGCCAATGAAGCATTTTTTCTCCCTATGATAAGCAGGAGTCCATCCAGAATGGAAATAGTCCATCCATGAAGGAAAAGAACTGAACAGAACTGAACTATTAAGAAGGAAAATATGTATTTAGCAATTCCAATTGAGTCTCCAAACACCTGCAGGAACACCCAACCAGGCAACCTACTACATTTTCAGTCACCTTCAATTGTCAGAAAGTTCTTCCATTAGAAACTATAAGCAGTCTCCCTATGATTTTCACTAAATAGAACAGATCTAGTTAAAAAAACTTGTGTGAAACAATTTAGGAACATAAGCAGCCTTTATGCTCACCCCAGAACTTAAGGGATATCTACTCAAGTTACTAGAAAAACGGGAGTCAGGTTCCAAATAGCTTACTTGTAAATGAATTTTTGAAATTCAAGGCCTTTGTAAATTGGGTACTGCCAGTATTACAAATAGAAATTTGGCAAAAAATAAATAGTAAATTTAATTTACCATACTGCAGGGGGAAGTGACTGCATGTTTGTGACACCTCCATCCACTGGTACTACCACCTGTATGTTAGAAAGCACACTTGGTGCAATCATAGCCTCTGGATTGTATTTATAATCCACTCTAACATCTGTAGTGCTGGTATTACATTTCCAGTAAGTAGCAAGATTCAGAGGAGTTGACTGGATACCATTTGATGATACCTATAAAAGAGAAAGAGGTTATAAAAATCAGTAATTACAGAAATTAATAATTAATAATGATAAAAATCAATAAAGTAATTTACTAGAAAATAAAGTGAAATAGATTCATTTTTAGGGATATCACTACGAATATCTTTCTAAATCTAAGAGCCTTCTTTATGAATGCACATAAGGGGGAAAAAAACATTATGAAAGAGTTAAGTCAGGATTGCAACAAAACTCAATGTTATGATTCTTATCTCCTATTCTCAATCTTTTGATTCACTGATCTACAGCAAAATGAATGAATCTGACTCAAAAGTTATCATATTAGAATGTATTGCCATTGTGGCCAATGCTATAATTACTCACTATCAAAGTTAACTGAATTTGATGACTTGATAAAAGGCATTTTAAAAATTCTGGAACTATTTTTTCTTAACAAGTATGTACAGAAGATTTATTTTTAAAAAGCAACAACGTGTACAAGTAAACACAACCCCAGATAGCTGTAAGCAAGAAAAAATACTGAAACATACATGTAAAAGAAGAATAAATGATACACCAATATTTATCATGATGTTTATTCTGCTAGCTAGTTTATTAATGAAGATGACAACTTCTCTCAACTGTCCGTATGTCTTAACATTATTTATCAAAATATTTCAGTCAGTTTAACATGGATGCAAAGTTTTTAAAATTGTTCTGCAAAAGGGTAAAGGAAATAGAGTTACCTGATATTTTAAGACATCCACATTATAATAAGAAGCAGATGGATTTTGCTCAGCTAGCTTTTTGAGGTAGACAGTGACAGCTTGCATGTTCATCCAAAAATCTTTTGCACTGGAATCACACTGTGATGGATCACTATTTGCAATCATTAAGATATAAAGAAAAGAAAGAACTGTTTCATTAGAAGAGAAATTTATTTATCATTTGTATTTTAAATAATAAGCATAAGATTAATCTGTAAGTACAGAGAAAAGGAACCATAAAATGAGATTAAAAAGTTGCACCGAAGGAAAGCATGTGATAATAGTAACAATTTGTCAGGAAGGGGTTACAATAAAGATAATTTTTAAGAGTATGGGAGGGAAGCCTACAGTATCTGGAAAGAATGTCACAGATAAGAGGTCATAAAGCAGAATAAAGGCTAATGACATACAAATGTGTACTATGATATCTACTTAAATATTATAAGGCATTTCACATGTAAGCCAACTATTTCAAAGCCTAAAAGAGTTTACTTGAAAAATAAAGAAATCCCATTTTAAATCTTTTTTTTTTTTTGACAAGTAAAGTATACAAAACCTGAATATGAGTTGTGCATTTGGAAGAATCTGCTCTAGTTTGCTTGTATTTTTAACTCTGAAGCAGAGTACAGCTGGAGAGGGATTGCTAGTGAACACTTTAATAATTCCACTTGGAAATGATACTGTCATGTCACCAGTAATCTTTACAATACACCTGAAAAACAATTTAAGAGAGAATTTTTTTAAAAGGCTGCTCTATCTAAAAGAAAAACCTGCTAACGACTCATACAAAAAAAGTATTTTTCTGATACTTGCGGCTGAATAGCTTGTCAATTTGAATCATAAAAGTGATTCCAAGTGAAAGCTTTATAGTCTATGGGAAATAACCCTGCTCATTCAGCTATCATTTCTTGAGATATGGGTGCAAACATAAATGCAAATAAATAAATAAATGAAATGGGAAATAATATTAATAAGAACCACTTTCACAAAAAATTTCTAAGGAAGATTTAACTCCTTAAAGAAAGAAGACAAAGCTGGCCAAAGAGTCTTTATATTAAGCAAGTACATTGTAACTCTGTTGTAAAGTTTACAGTCTTACTAGCAATAAATCAAAACTTATATTTCCATGTAGTGAGCCAGCCAGGCTGACTCTCCTCCCAAGCTATACTATATCTATAACTCTGACTGCCCTACAAATATGTAATGTTAGGCAAGGGAAGAACTGGCCAAGAGGGTGGATAATTTAACTACTGATTTCACTGGCAATTTTTAGTATGAAATGGTATATTACAATTAAAATGATAAAACGAAAGGCAATGTAATAATAGCAGCCATGAATAAAGGAAACCAAGAGTCTCAAACCTGTCTTTGAGACCATAGGCAAATGATTTAATAACCTCTTAGTATCCCAGGAAAGTCTCCAAGACTATATGTTACAAAAGACTTGTGCTGATCAAGGGAATTCCTCACTGGGAAAGTTCCCCATACCAATGAAATCACTAACTAACAATCTAATTTTTAAAAAGTTAAATAACAACAACAAAAAAATACAAAAAAACCAACCCATATTCATAATACAATTTGCAAAGTAAAGAATTGACTAACTTGGAAGGATCTGCTCCTTTAAAGTAAGCATTCACAGATTCAGTAAGGGCTACTGCAACAGGTAAGGTATCCTGATTTCCAAGACTAACAGGGCTGGGACCACGTGAAACACCTAAAATATACATAAACCACATGTTTAATTCATCTTAGTAAGTTATCACAAATGCTCTTAATGTTAAGTTTCAGTGAAGTCCAAAGCATTAATCTGGAGCATAAAAAAAGACATCAACAAAAACACAAATTGGAAGACAAAAAAGAGTAATCTGACACACTTTTTTTTCTTTTTAATATGAAAGACCAAAAAAGACATAAAAGGGAAAAAAATAATAAATTAGGGTTAAAAAGAGCATTTAAAAAGACATAAAACTTTTTCTTAAAACCAACATAGCTTAAAGAAAACAGAAACTAAATCTTTCTAAATACCAGTAGGCAGAAATTGAACAGGTTAACTTTTCATATTTCAAGGTCTTGTAAATGGGGAATGATGATTCAGATTATAAATACATTCAGTTTAAGAAGTTAGTTAAATTATAAAAGAGTAAAAAAAAAAAATAACAGAGTTCTACTTATCCTGTTTCTACTGGTGTCACATTTTGCCCTTATTTAAAAGAGCAATAAATAACTTCATTTTATCACATACTATTTAGTGGTCACACAAAACCTTTACGATAACAGAAAGATTAGAGAATCTATTACTGCTATGCTACCTCCATAAACCAATTAATATCAATCTTCTAAAAACCCTTTAGCCTTCTATTCTACTATCTTCCTCTTTTCCAGAAGAAAGAAAGATAGCTAATACTGCCTTGTTCACAGAATATATATCTTGTTTTCCTAATCAGATAATAAGATCCTTTTGAATATGAGCAAGGCTTTTTATTGGACATTCAATACATCTTGTCTCTAAAAAATTACTAAATAACATTTTCTTCTTTTAAAGGATTTTTAACATAATGCTTATATTCCAGGTCAAAATGACTACAAATTTAACTCTTATAAGCCATTTTATAAAATAGATAAATTGAACCCTTATATAACCAGAAAGTCATACAGATAAGACTTGTAGAAAGCGTATTCTTTATAAAATAATTCTTGTTAAAAAAAAAAAACTAGATTGATTATTTATATTGCAGGACCAACATTACCTTTGAAAAACCTAGGATGTTAATTTTGGTGACAATATCTTCCATCAGCCTTTTCTGCTGTTTTGTTAAGTGTGAAAAAAGTTAAGTGAAGAAACTTTTCTGCTGTTTTGTTAAGTGTGAAAAAAGTTAAGTGAAGAATGAAATTTTTTACAAAGTGGGGATGGCTAAAATCTGAACAAAAAGTTAACAATAACATCAAGTTCACAGGAAAAAAAAAGAACTCAATGTTTAGAAAATACAAAAACAAGAAGAGCTGCTTAAAATTCTTTTAAATGTAAAAACTAAAAAATTCATAAATACTGCCCTCTTTCAAAATACACAATCATAATGGGAAAAGTTAGAAGGAAATGAAAAATAAAGACAGAAATTAAACTTTAAAATCTTAATTGACATGCTTTGAAAGGGGAGGAAAGTATGCCCTCATCAAATTCTTCACTCTGTGAAAAAACTGCAAAAACTTATGTCTTGTTCTTACTACAATCAAAACATTTGGGGAAGCAAAGTACTGAATATTTTTTGCTTGCTCTAATTTTGGATGGTCAAAAATTAAAGGTGACTGAAAATTTAATATGAAAACAACAAGGCATTAGAGGAACCAATCTCTCTCTTTTTTAAAAATAGCTTTTTATTTACAAATATATGCATAGATAATTTTTCAGCACTGACGATTGCAAATCCTTTTGGGGAACCAATCTCTTAAGAAAAAAGGGAGCAGATCTTTGTGAGCTCATACCTTGCAACTGGTATGAAATGTCCCAGTCAATTCTTGTCCTACCAATCTTGTAATGAGGTAGTAATTAAGGACTGTTCATTTTGAGGGAAACAGGGGAACTACACTACTGCTTCTTACTTCCACACCAAGCATATAATTTATTATTAAGAAGTTGTATGCTAAAAAGCTTTTCTTTAAGTCACCTTCACATATGACAACTTACAGTATAAAGGATAACATTTATTACTGTTTTGACATATCCAGGATCAAAAGAAACTTACAAAATTGTTCTCTTTTCAATAATTTTTGCCTTTTTCTCCCATATTTATAACAGGAAGTATTACCATGATTAATTATGTATTATTTTATTCAAATAGGGCAATAGGGTTGCTAGATGGTATTGTGGATAGCACACTAGCACTGGAGTTGAAAAGATCTGAATTCAAATTCAACCTCAGACACTTGACACTAGCTGTGTCATCCTGGGCAAGTCAACTTAACCCCATATGCTTTGCCAAAAAAAGAGTAAATTAACACCGTAATAAGGTAATTCAGTGAGACATTTATTGCTGACACTGATGTTTCTCCTAAAGATTCTAAATATACCCCTGTAAGTTAGAGCTCCTAAGCCTGAGCCAATTAAGAAAATCCCCTATTATACATCTAAACATCTAGAGATACAAAATTTCTCCTAAGAACAGTTTTGGCTGCATCCTATAAGCTCTAGCATGCTGTCTCGTTATTGCCATTCTCTTGGATGAAATTATCTATTGTTTCCATGACATACCTATTCTTTAGGATTACATTATTTAGTTTCCAATAAGTTTTTGGTCTACTTTTCCATGATCTGAAAAGAATGCACTTAATATTTCTGTCTTTTTGCATTTGACTACAAGGCTTTTATGTCCTCATATATGGTCAATTTTTGTGTATCATAAAGTGCTGAGAAAAAAATATATTTCTTTTTAACCCCATTCAAATTTCTCCAGATTTCTTTCATACCTAACTTTTCTAAAATTCTATTCATTTCCTTAACTTCTTTCTTGTTTATTTTGTGGTTAGATTTATCTAGTTCTGAGAAAGGGAGGTGGAGGATTTCCCACTAATATAGTTTTGCTGTCTATTTCTACCTGCAATTCACTTAACTTCTCCTCTAAAAATTTGGATGCTACAATATTTGGAGCATATATGCTTAGTATTGATATTACTTCATTATCTTTGGTAGTACCCTTTAGCAAGATATAGTTTCCTTTCTTATCTCTTTTAATCAGATCTATTTTTGCTTTTGCTTGGTCTGAGATCAGAGAGATTTCCCTGCTCAGTAGACAGGGCCCACAGCTTCAACATTTTAGGTTCAGTTCTTTGCTTCAATCCATCCCACTGTCTCTAAAAGCTACCCCCTTAGTTCACTACTCTTAGCCTTATACAATCTACATTTTTAGTAGAGCTAGTGAATCTTGATTTGAAAAAAAGTAATAAACATAATATAGGTAAAAATCCCACTACGATAACTATATAACAAAGAAGAGTTGAATACAACCAAGATGTTTCATGCCCAGAGGGAAAAAAAATCTGATCAATTGTCAGACTGTCTCTTGGTTCATTAGCAAATTAACTTGACTGTCTACTGTTTACATTATAAATGTTGCACCTTTTTGTTTCTCTATAAAATAGTAAAAAAACAAAACAAAACATTCAGCCTCTCTCTACTTGAACTTTCAAATAATGTATCAAAATAAAACAATAAATAAAATGTGATCCAAGAGCTTAGATGGTGGGAAAGGTTATCAAAGATACCTGAAAGGTTATCAAATGATACTTCCTCTTCCTCCAATATCTATTTCTTGTTACTTATTATCCGCAAAGGACATTGGAAAGAGGTCATATTTCATCTCTAAGAGGTCCTGTAGTTATTGCATATATTTATTTTTTTCTCCCAGTGTATTCATTTTAATAAATTTCATTACAACAAAGGTGCTGAATTAGAAATTCTGATTAAATTGTTAAAACATAATATTAACAATATGTCAAGTATTCTTCATAATTTTAGGGGGATAAAAGAGCTTACATTTAAGTAATGCACTAAGGTAAAACTTTTTGTAATTTACATGCCAAATTTCAATGGATCCTGGAATATCAACAAAACATTATTAATACAAAATTGAGGTTATTAAATTTCAGAATTATACATTATTTCTATGACACCACACATCGCTGGAAAAGAAATAGGCCACAAAGTGCAAGTATTTTAAGTACACTTTAGGATAATTAGTTAACATGTAATTTTTTTTTCTGGTACAATACCTGATGATGTCTCAGACTGCTTTTCAATTTCAGAGAGAATTCCAATGAAATTATCATCTTCTACCATATTTAAATAAAACAAAATGTTGCAGAAAGCAAAACAATTTCAAGGGCAAAAGGAATCAAAATTTAAAATCTATACAAAAGCAAATATTCAGCAAGAGGTTTAAATATAACAAGAATCCCTGAATGTTTATAAAATGTATATAATATATATAAAACTTTTTAACTTCATCACCATCACCCACCTTCTACTGCTCATCTTTTCCCAAATTATTTACAAAACTGCTTATAAATTTCCACCACATATCTCTATTTTCATGAGAAAAAAAAAACCTAATATTTAATATATAATGGAAAAGAGGTAGTCATTTTTTTCAGCCCATCTGCCTAATTTCTGTTAAAACCCAACCTAAATTTTTACAAATACTAAAATATTAATTCTGTAAAAACTTATTTTTAAAAAAATAAGCTATTTTTAAAATATCATTAAAAATAAAAGGACAGGGGGAGCTAAGTGGTGCAGTGGATAGAGCACCAGCCTTGAAAGTGAGGAGGATCTGAATTCAAATCTGGTCTCAGACACACTTAACACTTCCTAACTGTGTGATCCTGGGCAACTCACTTGAAACCCCAATTGCCTCAGCAAAAATAAATAAATAAATAGAACACTCTATATGTCTATATTAAGATACAAATGTAAAAAATTTGGAAAAAGACCTATGCTTTTATTTATGCCACATTTAGGAAGAATATACACATATTTCCCATAGATATAGTACCACACATACTTTTAAGAAACAATTTTTTTTGTTTCTACTATATTTTCTCAGACTGAATGTGAAATTTCAATATCTTACCTCCACTTACTTTTGAACAATATGAATGTGATTTTTCCCCCCTAAACACTCATATTTAAAGAAAAATCTAGCTAAGCAGTTATATCAGATATGACAATGGATTAACTCTGAAAAGCAATATTTCAGAATAAAAACCTACTTCAAACCACCTGAATTTCAACATATTAAATCTTGGCTATATTTTAAGTACTAAAATTTCAGATCTAGATGAGAAAGTGTTTAAAAAACTTTAAAGTTTATATATATTTTTTAAAATAAGAGAAAATTCAACAAATCACTTGCCTCCCTTTTTGAATTACTTACCTATTGTTGGTGTATTTGCTGCACTAAGAGAAGCAGATGAGGATATGGAGGAGGTGCTTTCTGCCCGTGCTAAAGGAGCAGCAGGAGGTGGACTGGTATTAGAAGTCACTGGTGGGCTAAATGGCCTGGGCTTCAAAACAAAATATTAAATGTCAAAACACTAAAAACTTTATGCTTAAACTTTACAAAATATTAAAGTCACATTAAAGTCTTACTGAACCTACTTAACAATTCTATGGTAAGAAGAGATTTTTTTCTCCTTACTTGTATGTTTAAATATAAAGGAACTCTATTGTAATATGACTTATTAAAGAGATTCAGATGAGTTATGGAACCAACTATGCTCCTTCTGTACAACCATATATGCTGCTAATCTAAAAAGAAGCTTTTCAATTGTCCCAATACAAGCAATTTAGAGATTTTTCAGTTATTTTTATATTTTACTTTCTAGATAATGAAATGGGTCTTTTTCCTATAATATTCCAATAATTTAATGAATCTATGACTTTATAACAGGGAAATATACTTCACATCCCAACAATGTAAATAACAATGCAACTATGTCTTCCCATCCTAGGATGTTTTCATTCACATCATACCATAAATACACCATAATAGTCCATCCAATGTGCTAGCTGTCTTGCTTGTATTCTCTTGGCATTGCATGAATATCAGTGGAATATGCAGGCTGTCCATTGATTGTCTCTCACTCCAAATGACTGATTCTTCTTCCCCTCCCTCCCCCAGTTATCATCTATCATGCATTTCTCCCTTGTCTTTTGGTGGTCCTCCAATTCTTCTATCACTCAAAAACAAATATCAGTGGAAAACCATTGGTGTTTTAAAAGATTAACTTTATTTCAAGGTGAAGTTTGGAGTCAATAAAAGAACTATGTAATTTCCCAAAGACAATTCAGCCTGCTTTCCTCCTATTCGATTCTGGGTCTAGCTAGCTCTCACTGTCCCTTCTTAGTATGTGTCCCATTATATATGTATTGAGGGAAGAATTCTATAGAATATCCATTAGATTGGATATATAAGCATCTGGACAACAAGTTTTAATTTATCCAACAATCCAAGAAACCAAGGCCTATATAGACAATCTTGCCATCTACCCTTCCAGTGCCCTATTTTTCTCCCCATCTAAAACAGCCACCCTTTGGATCTAACTTCCAGAGGCCATGACCTCACTCTCTAGGGAAGTTAATTTACTCATGTATAGATCTCAGCCCTGTCCCAACTGACTGATAACTGCTAATTTACCTAACCTACCACATCTAGCCAGCTTCAGATCATACTTTACATTTTATTTAGGAATCTGCCAGAACATTAAGGGTCTTGCATAGGCATCTTACTGCCTGCCCTAGTATTAGATAAATGTCTTTATTTTCTAATTCTGGCACTGTTGTGATTGAAATTAAGGTAAACTAAAATAATAAAATTCCAAGCATGATCATTTTATCATTTAGGTTAACAGTATCCAATAAAATTGGGTCAATTGTCTTTTTTGATCACCAAAGACCTTGAATGAGGACTAACAGGGTCTTTATGACAATAAGCAGGATGACAGAACAAAATCTTGAGCAACAAATTTGCAAATAAAATAAAAACCAGGAATAATCAATGATGGTGGGGTTATGGAAAGACAGGATCACTAATGAATGCACAGTTGGTGTAACTGAATTAGTACCATTTTGGAAAGCACTTTAAAATTACTCAAATATCCTTTGACTCAGAGAATCTACTGTTAGGCATATATCGCCCTCACACCCAAATAATGAGTTCAATGATTTTTTTTTAAAGGCCCTATGTATAACAAAATACTTATAGAAGCACTTTTTGTGTCAGCAAAAAAGTAGAAACAATGTAATTGCCCATCAAGTGAGGAATTGGGTTAAACAAATCACAGAACATGAATTTAATAAAATAAAATTATGCTGCAAGAAATGGTCACTATAATAAATGCAGAGAAGCATGGAAAGAATTATATATATGGAGGCAAAGTGAAATAAGGAGAGCTAGGAAAATGACAGGAAAATGGCTATTAATATTGTAACAGAGAAATTCGGCAATGTAAAAAAATTCACTGAAAATCTATTTTTTAAATTTATAATTAGTCTCTTTTTTGTGATATTATTTGGTGCTTGCTATATCCTGTACTCCTGATTCTCCTGTCAAGAAAATATTCATATTCTATAGGTCTGAGACTTCAATGTAGTCTTTAAGGCTTTAGCTTCTATCATTCCTAACTCCTGTATCATATTATCCACAATCTTTTCCTATATCCACCTTTCATCAAAGCCAATGAATACCATACTATGTGTTGGCTGAAATTGAAGATTTTCTCAAGTTCTTTGTAAAATCTCTACTGACTACATGGTTTTCCAAGTATATTATCAGTCATCTGCAAATAAGATTACTTTTGTCTCCCATGTGCCAAAGTCCACTTAGTTTTTTTTTTTTTTCTTCATCCTACTGTTAAGAGCGAGTAGTTCTAAGAACAACATTAGCGGAGATAGGACATCTTGCTTACTTTTTAAAATGGAGCAAGTAGCTAGTGTTTATGTTGTTATGTTTTTGAATAGTGCTAGCTTTTGATTTCAAATACATGCTTTTCATTACAATTTTTTTCTTTTTTTAATTTGCTTTTTTTCTCTCATGATTTTTCCTTTTTGTTCTGATTTTTCTTTCACAACAGGACTAATATGGAAATGATTATATTATGTATAATCTATATCAAATTGCTTGCTGTCTTGAGAAGGGAGAAAAAAAATTGGAACTGATAATCTTAAAAAAATGAATGCTAAAAACTACTTTTACATGTAATTGGAAAAAATAAAATATAACTGAATTTTTAAAAATCCATAAATACATGCTTCTGATCATATTAATGAAAGGAGTTTCCATACTAAGCTTTAGAACATGAGAGTTGTATTTTGTGAAAGGATTTTTCTGCATCTACTGAAACATTTTTGCAATCTTTGTTGGGCTTAAGAGCAATTTTTCCTTAATGTCAATGATACCTGCATTCCTGATAAAAATTCAATTTGGTCACATAGTGAATCATTTTCTACATATAGTTTAACTGTTTTGCTTTATTTCTAAATGAACTTGGCATATACTTCTCTTTCTCTAATTTTTCTCTTCTTTGACCATGTCTAACTTATAAAATTGGTCTGTAGAGTAGCTTCTACTTCTATTTTTTCTTGGAACAGTTTTTATACCATGGCTACTATTTGTTCTTTAAATGACTTGTAAATCCACTTGGCGTGAAGTTGTTTCCTTCTTTTTGACAATTTTTTAAGGCTTGTTTTATGTCTTTTTTTGAGATTGAATTATATTTGTCTTGCTAGTTTTTGAATTTTCATAGAATTTCATTTCTTTTTATCAATTTCATTTATCAGTTTTGTGGAAACAGAACGTAGTACTGGAACCCTTATTGAAATCCTCATCTTGTTTTTTTTTTGGTTTTTTTCCTAGTGATTTGATTTTCTTCTTTTTCTAATTTTCCAAACAAATACTCCAAACTATCCTTAGTTTTGTTCATATGTACTAAAAAAGGGTCTTTTATTTTTCAAACTTCTTTCTCCTCTAATTTTTTTAATGTACTTTTTTAGGGTTGCCAACTTGTTTAATTTCTATTCTTTTGAATATATTCAGCTAACTGATTTTCTTTTTCTGTTTTACCTAAGTTTTAATATGTTTCATTGTTATCAGCTCTAGTAACACTAGAAATTTAAAAGATTTAATAAGTCTTTGACCCATTCACTAAGTCAAAGAGGAGATTCTTTGCCTCAATTGCTACCTAGCCTTAATCACTGAATGGATATTGCCTCAATCAAACTGAGACCTATTAAAGATTGCGACTAGAAAGTTCAAAATCTTCCATTTCATCTAGAGTCATCTATAGTTGTTTTGATCTATATCTTGCCACTGGGCCCATATGACTCTGGAGGGAAAAGTGAGGCAGTTGACTTGCACAGCCCTCCTTTATTTAAATCCAATTCACTTGCATGTCATGGCCCTCTTTGAGAATGAAGGACAAAACAACAATTTAAACGCTACCATATATTAAAATTGGACTCAGTGCTTCACATAGTTTAAAAAAAAACTATCAGGAATTTTCATGAGAATATATCATTACAGTTATCTACATTTTGCTACTCAGCTCTAGGTTAGCCCTACACATCCCAACATTCAAAAAATTTTTTTAATAAATATTTTAAACTTTTAATATATTTTTACTTATCTTATACAGTCTTTTGAATAAAGACTTCTTATTGGCCACTCAATTATCACTATAAACATTGCTTATTGTCATATATGGACAACATAACATCTACTGATAGTATCTGACAAAGGACTAACTAGATAGTGATTTTTATTAAATGCTTTCCTTTAACAAGTTCTTGGTGTCAGCATTTATACCTTTTTCACAATGTACATGAAACATGGCTGCTTTTCTGCAACATGAATGAATCAAAAGCCAAGTCTTCTAGCTTTTCAGTTATTATCTTCACAGCTGCCATTAAGGTCTTAGATGAAGCTGACAAATCAAAGATCATTATCTAAGATTTCTGCACTACCAACATAGTAGATTAAAGAGTACCATTCTGTCTGACAGCATTCTTCTATCTTCTTTGCTAATGAAAGGTGAAGATGGAATATTAGCTATCATTAGATATTTATCAATTTCATGTAAAAAGTCAATCATTTAAAATTTTTCTCCCTCCTGCCCATCCCACCTCCTTGAGAAGGCAAGCAATTTGATTTTAATTATGCATGTGAGGTCATGAAAAACATTCCCAAATTAGCCATATTGTAAAAGAAAACTGAAACAAAATAAAACAAAAATGAAAATAGTAAAATAAGTATGCTCCAAATTTGCATTTAAGCAGGGGCAGCTAGATGGCACAATGGATAGAACACCAGCTCTGAAGTCAGGAGGACCTGAGTTCAAATCCAAACTCAGATACTTAATACTTCCTAGCTGTATGACCCTAGGCAAGTCATTTAATCCCAATTGCCTCAGCAAAAAAAAAAAAAAAAAAAAAAAAAAAAAAAAAAAAAAAAGTTTATCAGTGTTCTCTTTGGAGATAACATTTTCCATCATGGGTCTTTGGTATTGTGTTAGATCACTGTATTGATTAGAGTAGCTAAGTCTTTCACAGTTGATCATCCCTACAACATGGCTATCACTGTACAATATTCTCCTGGTTCTACTCACTTCATTTTGCATGAATTTAAAGATTAGCTCACTATCTTAAATATGCTTTGGAATGTAAATTTAACAGAAGTGCACTTCTATTTTATATAATGCCAGACCATATTTCTTTTCCCTTATATTGGAATGTAAATTTAACAGAAGTGCACTTCTATTTTATATAATGCCAGACCATATTTCTTTGCCCTTATATATGTGCTTATTGTCACATATGGACAACATAACATCTACTGATAGTATCTGACAAGATTCCCTTATAATATGGAACTTTGAAAAGAATTTCAGGCATAAGCAAAATTAGGAACTACATTTTTAATATAACAATATTGACAGTTATGTCTATGTCTGTAGGATCTATCAAGTTTATCATTAACTCTTTTGTAACAATACTGACTATTCTGAAAACACCCCAATCCACAGTTTAAATCAGTGATTTAATATAATGGGAAAAGACAATAAAGATATTCTCATATATTTTTATTTTTTCAGAATAAGAATCATAGAATTCTAGCAATATTATAACTTTGCTTTTTAAAAAAAAAATCACACAAAAGGTGCAAAAACTGACAGAACCCATCATAAAAATTCTCATTCCACATATTAACTCATCTGCAAAATGGGGATTATAATATAGCATTATCAACCTGATACTGTAATGCTCTAATATAGGTGAAGTACAAAACAGCTAAGAAATATATCAATAACATTTCTAAGGACCTAAACCATATACAAAAGTTTCATACATGCTTCATAAAGGAACAAAATTTTAGAAGCCTACAAGTGAGGACAAAGAGTATAGATATGTAAAACAGCACAAAAAGGGAGCAAATATTTTTCTTGAAAAATATGTAATCCGAATTTTTGTAAATTAAATCAGTTTCTCATTAACTGACATAAATTTAATCTATAGAGGTTTTATTTTTTGATTGTCATTAGTATTAACTAAACAACTTAGTCAACAAACAAGAATTTAAATGGACTGAATTTATTTTTTAAAAAAACACCAAACTATGATGAATCCTTTCATCATCCAAACCAATATTTCCTCCTTAGTTTCAATTCCAATGGCATTTAGTGTTGATAAGGATTTTTTTTTTAATAGATGAGAAAACTGAGGCCCTAAGAAACCGTTATTTAACTAAGGTTACACATCTAGTTACTGGATGAAAGAACCAAAACTAGAATCCAGAACACTGGATTCTTTGGTTCAAGTACTTCTTCCCTCTATAACACAATGCTCTACAAGTAGTTATTTTTTTTTTTCTAAAACAGGATATATCTATATTGTACAAATCAACAGAATTTATTAAATGCTTACTCTATATTAGACCCTAAGAAGTTCTGGAAATACAAAGTCAGTCAATCAATGAACATCCATTTATTGCTTACCATGTGCCAGGCATGCACTGGGGATACAAATATATACATATATATTTGTATAAACTTCTTGAGGGCAGAGATTGCCTTTATATATATAAAGGCAATCTCTGCCCTCAAGAAGTTTATACTCCAATGGGGGAATACAATACACAAAAGAAAGATGAAAAAAAGAAGACAGAAAGGAAAAAAGTCAAGAATAAAGGAAAGAAAAGCAATCCCTGCCTTCAAAAAGCTTACATTCTAAAGAGATAAACAACATGCAAAGAGCTAAATATGTAAAGGGACATACAGAGTAGGCAGAAGACAAACTAAGACAGGAAGGTCCCAGTAATTGGGAGGATTGATAAAGATCTCTTGCAGATGATGAAATTTAAGCTGAATCTTAGAGGAATTTAAGGATGCTAAGAAGTGAAGGTGAGGAAGCAGAGCATTTCAGGCAGGAGGACAGCAAGTATAAAGAAAACGGGTTAGAAGAATAGCAAAAAAATCAATGTGACTAGAGTATGGAAGAAGGAGAAAATGTAAAAGATTACAAAACTAAGAAGGGGATAAGTTTGGAGCTTTAAATTACCAAAAAGAGAAGTTTATATTTGATCCTGAAAGCAATAGGCAGCTCACTGATCAGAGGAATGTCAGACTTGAGGCTTTCAAAAAATCACCTTGACTGGTGAGTGAAAGATAGATGGCAATAAGAATAGATTTGAAGCAAGGAGATTAGTTAGATGTCTACTCTAATTGTCTAGATAAGAGATGGCGAAGAGCTGAACTAGAGTAGCACCTATACTCTATTCTCTACAGAGAACAAGGCGGGATGTAAATGAGAGATGTTTCAAAATATTAAAGAGAAGATGGGCTGAGTTAGTGTTGAGCATGACACTAAAGTAAAATGATGAGCTCTTATGTCCCTTCCTTTCCATTTCTACAATTCCTTTATCTTCTATATGGTGAGAGATGTGTGGCATTTTCTTGGCCAAAAGTCAGAGAAGCTCAAAGAGCTTCACTGGCACAAATTACAACTCTTTTGTAACTTAGTGTTAGAGCCTGAGGTTTGAAACCTTGAGTGATTTGTCCAAGGTCACACCAATGGAAGGTATCAGAGGTGGGAACTGAATGTTATAGCTTTTTGACTCCAAGGCCAGCAGAACGCCAATGGTATATATAGAGTTGTTTTTTTCATAACACACAGTACATATATGTAAAATCTATACATAGTGCTCAAGTTCTACAAAGTTGACCTTAAAGTCGGAAAGATCAATCAATCTATGTCTATCTGTCTGTCTGTCTATCCATCCATCCATCCATCTATCCATCCATCCATCCATAATACCACAATACTTAGCAAGTGATTATATATAATCTTGTATTGGTTTATGGTTTTTTCATGTCTGTAACAAGACTTAAAAGTCAAGTCTTAGGACAGCTAGATAGTGCAGTGGATAAAGCATCAGCCCTGAAGTCAGGAGGATCTGAGTTCAAATCTGGTCTCAGACACTTACCACTTTCTAGCTGTGTGACCCTGAGCAAGTCATTTAACCCTAATTGCCTCAGCAAAAAAAATAAAAAATAAAAAGTCTTTTATCTTTATACACTTGTACAACTGTTCCCTATCCCTATATTACTTTCTTCAAGATGGATATGGATAATAACCCTTCATAACTGTACTTTTTGTTTTGGTCACTATTTTGGAGCAAAAAATGTCTTTGGATTCATTTTCCTGCCTGGAAAATTTTATATACCAATCAAACAATGTTTCATGGGATGTTGGTTGTTTTGAACTATGGGAAAAAAAAACTTCAATCCTAATAGTAACTTCCCTCAGAAATATTAAATATGTATATTTAATTTCTTGTAATTTGCTCTAAAATTTCTTCAATTCTCTGTTATTTCGGTAGCATTCTATATCCCTTAGTCAATAATAACCAAAGGTATTGTAGCCAAATTAATTTGTGAAATGCTGCTTTATGCTATCTTGAAGGAATCACTTAGTTTGTTAAAATTCCCAATATGAAGCTGTGTTGGTTTTTTTCCCTTTTTTAAATGAAAAATATCTACTTGTATGCCTGGATTAGGAATAGTATTTAAATTATTAGTTGTCAAAGTCTGAACTATATAATCTTTATGTAACATCTTCTATAGAGATCTAAATCTAAAGAAAATTTTTTTCATATTTCTTATTTTTAACAGTTTCATTATCCTTAGACTTCCCAAATTCTTAAAAGGAGAAAACCAAACATTCAAGTTAAATAAGTGGGTACTTCTCAGATGACAGTAATTTAGCTTCCAGAATCACAAGAATATTATACCTGAAAGGGATCTTAACTCATCCTATAATTCAATCTTTTTCAAGTTGTATGAAATGATTTGGCTAAAGTGGCAGAAGAAGGAAACTTGTTTCCACAGTTGCCATCATTGAGCTTTTCACTTCAACTATATCATCACTAATTCAGATAATTTGTCTACTTATAGTATACAGTTTATTTACAGTTGTTTAGCTGTACATATTTCATGTGTACAAAGAAAAATCACGTCAAATCAAAACTGTGATCAAATTTTAAAAACTTAAATACATACTATTTCATTAATTCCACTAAGCTTGCTTGAAGTAAGCTTTGGTCTTGAAGTAGGTCTTGGAGGTGGGACAATGGTGCCTGCAGAAAGAGGAGTTGTAGGCCTGGCTAGTGAAAAAAAAAAGAGAATTTGAAGGAAATAATTAGTAATTAGAAAAATCTGAGCTTCTCCCATCATAATCAGAAAGTAAAAAAATAAAATTAAGTAATAACTGCTTTTATGAGCTCTATTTTCAAAATAAAGAGTAAATTTAAATTTTGATTATCAATTATGATTCAAAAATCTATCAGATATGGTTTTAAAAACACCATTAATATTACTGAGGAAATTAATACCCTCCTCCATAACATGATTAAAATGTTATTTCCATTATCATTATTATTACCATTACTATTAGCATTAAATCTATGAAATTGAAGAAAAATAAATATAATACTCAAAAATTAGCCTTCAATTTCTCCCCTCTGCATTTGCTTTATATGGAGTTATTATAGGATTAAAAAAAAAACCTTTTAGGGTTTAAATCCAATAACTTGGACCTAGTAACTTTAACTACAAATACAATATAAAAAATACTTACCTGAACCAAACAGTAACTTAACTCACAATTCAAATACTTGCGTATGCAGTTAAAAATCATTAAAACTCTGTACTGGGTTACTAAAAAATCTCCTAAATTAATACAAGTTAAAAAATTTAAAAATAATATATTTTAAAATTCAAATAGAAACAATAAAAATTCACTTTTTTTCCAGAACTACTTGTTGACTCCTAAATGTTTAGGTTTTTCTTCTAATTAAAAATATAGGCCTGAATATTTTCTGCTAAACTATATTAAGTTATTTTCATTTGAAACATGAATTGATTTTTTCCCACAGAAGGAAATTACTGATCAGATACACTATAATGAAGAAGCCACAAATGAACTAGTATAAAAGTTATTGAGAGAATCAAATATGGGAGCAGAAATGCACAAAATCATTATTTCAGCAAAGGAATTATTTGATAACTTAAAAGCTTTCTCTCATGGGCCTAAGGTCCTAAGACTTAAGGAACATCCTATATTTTTTCACTTTTTTTTAAAAGAGTGGTCTTTGCTTCTCTTTCTCCCTCCTATGTCTCTTCACCTCCCCTTGATATATATTTCTATATCTACAAGGATATATCTAGAGAGATGGTAGATATATATGTAAAGATATAAGTGTAGAAATAGTCTTTAAAAGGGAAGTATATTCAGCATATTTATATCTAAAAAAGTCAAAAAAAATATTAGGCATAAGGAAAGGGCCTAGAATAGGCAACCACAAAAAGACATATGGCTGGGATAGGAGGCATGTGTCAGCCAGGAAAAAGAGTACTGGTTAGTGAACTGGAAGAAAGATACCAGGAACTAAAGATTAATTGGGTAAATATCTATATTTTTTAAATATTAAGATTAAACTTGATGGGTAAAGAGAACAAAGGTAGAAAAGAAGGGAGCTTCAGTAGAGACAGGAAATAGGAAATAAGGGTATTATTTTTGTTGATGTCATTTTTAAACCAGACTTGTCATTTCACTGGGTAGAGATTTCTTGGTGAGGAACTTCCTCTACCAATTCAACCCATAATTACCTAGAGTTGCCTAACTAATAGGCTAAGTGACTTCTCTAGACTCATAAAATATGTACAAAGGCAGGAACTGAATCCAGGGTCTTCCTGACTCTTGAGGATAGTTCTCTGTCCGTTACAATACAATGCCCCTCTCTCATTCCACATAATCAGCAATGTGTAAATTCAGAAAATGGAATCTGCTATGACTAAGACAGCTGGAGAAGATCACATAAAAAAACGTAAAAGAAAATGAGGGGATGGGAGTGGGGCTCAATAAAAAAGATGTGCAGGAAGAGATGATTTTCAGATGAGAGATTAAATTGCATCAAAGAAAAAATAAAAGGAAAAAGAATGAGAAGACATATGATCTTGGGAGATATTGCCTAAACTAGTCCAAATTCTATTATGTGCTTTTCATTATACCCAAAATTCTTTTGTTGTCATTTGTAACTTGTGCATTTTAAGCTACAAGTAAAAAGATAAGAGAGTACAAGTTGAGAGCTATACCTAAAGAACTACATAAAACCAGGTCTTGGTTAGTGCTGTAATAGGAAAAAGCAGTCATATTATTCAAATTCTCACTGCATACTTTCTTTGGACTGGAATCAATTGCCCTATTTGCATATAATTATAATTTTGAATAGGGTAAATTCAAATAATATAACCACTTCAAAAGCTTATTTGTTCTCATTAATCAGGAGTGACTTAATTGTGAATGTAACATAATCATTTTTAAAGCTTTAATATTTCCAAACCACCACTAGCTCTGTAAAGCTTTTGGTTATTTTAAACTTGAAAGACAATTCAGAAGAATACAGTCATATATCTGAAGTCAGTGACTACCTCTTTCTTTAATATAATTCTAATTTATGAAGGAGACTATGGGCTAACTCAGAATAGTAATTACAATTTCTGCTCCCATAAGCTCCCACATTTCATTATCTGGGAGGAGAGGAAGGGATTGTTTATATGTCAAGAAAATTAGTATATATCTTGAATGCCATGTAGCCACTGCTTCTAAAAGGAGCTCATTGGAATAAAGGGTTTCTTAAACAGATTATTACAATGAACAACCTGCATTAGTCCCCATAGGATAGCCCTGATTTACTATTTTTTAAAATGTTGATTAGTTGAGGGACAAAGGAGGTTCCACAGAAGTGAGTATTAATTAAAAGTGATCAGTAATAAACAACAATAGGAAATATAGTAATGTGAACCTAAACCACTCTTCTGACATTAGCTATTAGCTAAGAGCAATGTACAATGCATGCTTGCCATACCATAATATATCTGAGCAAAAGTAGAAACTATACTAGAGTCCAGAGGTATTGAAGATGATGTGGAAGACTTTTCAGCAGCACTCTCAGTCTCTTCAGTCAGTATTATTTCAGGACATATAACATTATAGCCACGGTTACTTTGATCCTCAGAGGTATGGTTGTTGGAAGATCTCCCAGGAAAAGTATCAGGGAACTCGAAGACATTTTCAGTTTTACAATGCAATCTTTGGAATGCTTTCTGGTCTGCATTTGCATGTTTAATTATAACAAGTTCATCAGTAAAGGAAATCCACTGATTTTGTGACCATGACGCAAAAGATAATACATCTGTGCTTTCTGATGAAGCTGCTACATCAGGGTGACACAGTGAGTTAATAGAAAAGTCTGGTGAGGGGCTCCTGGCCCCAAAATCTGACTCACTTCCAAGTAAAGGTTCAGTTATTATACACCCAGGCAAACCAATGGGAAAGGAAGAGGAGTTCCTATTCTGCTCTTTAAGGATAGCTGAAGGAGAAGAAAAAGATTGAAAACTAAAAGCAACAGGAAAATTCTAAAACTTGTATTTTAAATGTACATAATAAAAAGCTATACTGTTTTTAATACTTTTACATGACTTGAAACTGCCAACCAATATACATTGTATTATAAACACTTGGCTAAAAACATATTAAGTTTGAAAAATAAAGAATATGTAAATATATTTTAAATTTTATACATATATAAAGAGGATTTTCTTAAGAAATATAACAGCCTATAGTATTAGTTTTTTTCCCCCAAGCTCAATACAACAACTACCACAGAGCAGACCAAATTCAACAAAGTCAGAAAATAGTACTGGGTTTATCTGATCTGTAAAAACAAAACAAAACTTATTCTTTTGAGTTTTAAACATACCTCACTGAAAATTAAAACAAAGGAAAAAAAATGACCAAATTTTCTAGAAGATGGATTATAGTGGCTTTCTATGGCACCTGGGCAGTTCTCCTTACGCAGGGCAGGTAAAGTGAAGAGGACTTTGCCCAGAAATGTCTTCCCCACCCAGACTAGGGCAAATCATTTCCATCTCTAAAGGACTTCAATTTTCTGATCTGTAAAATGAGGGGATTAAACTAAATGGCCTCTAAGGTCCCTCCTAGCTCTGATATCCAAACCTATGACTTCATGACAATGTACACCATCATGCCATAAGATATTTAAATATTCTTTTGAGATTTTAGGAAAATTAATAGTCATAAGCAGTTTAGGATGATTTTTATTTTCTGACAGCTAAGGTCAGACCACAAGAGGACTTTGACAGACAGAGGAGATAATCGTAAGGTATAGAACACTGCTAAGAGGGAAGATCTGGGTGGAATACCAGTAGGGAGAATGAGGTGCTAAGTTTGAGGGAGAGAATAAATACAGAGTTAAAAAAGGAAGTAGAAAGAAACAAAACAAATTGTGCCCAATTTTTTTTAAGTTTCAACATAGGAGCCATTCAATATAGTTTAGGATAATGTAATAAAAATTGGCAAATGATTTATTTTGAATTCAAAAGCAGATTCAAATGACAGTTTTACAGACTAGGATAACTTGTCAAGTCATCAATTTTTTTTTTTTTTTTTTTTAGCAAAATGTGTTCTAATGCTACTACACAAACAATACTGAAAGATTGTTTTTTTCATGTATAATGAAGAACTCTGAACAAATTAGAAAAAAGTTTAAATAATGGCTTTGATAAATATTTCAAATAAGAAATGGTTATCAAATGGATTATTACATGAAAAAGTTTTACCTGAGGAAAAAGTAAAACATTCTTTAGATGGAAGGCAAGAGCAAGATAATACTTTGAAGTAGGGAAAAAATGCACACATTATATTAAAAAGAAAGCATGAAACAAAAGATTGACTTTAAAAACATTTTTTTCTGGCATACTAATTTAAAATTTTTCTTTTGTGATTAACAGTGAATTGTTGATTTTTAAAGATACCACTAGCCACACTGGGGGAAAAAAGAACTCTATTCATTAAAAAAAAAAAAAAATCTAACTAATTTAAAAACAAACTAAACCAAAACAACTTAAAACAAAACAAAAAAAACAAGAATTTGATAATAAATATTTGTTGCTCTTGCATTTTTTTCCCCAACATATTTTGTCCAATCACATCAAAAGGTAATCTAATTGGGGCAGCTAGGTAGCTCAGTGAATAGAGCACCAGTCCTGAAGTTAGGAAGACGTGAATTCAAATCTCAGACCTATAACACTTCCTAGCTTTCTGACCCTGGGCAAGTCACTTAACCCCAATTGCCTCAGGGGGAAAAAAAAAGACAATGCAATTTATATATTCAACTAGGTTGGTTAACAGTATCATAGTACTTGAAGTAGTCAACATGTATAGAAAAAATACTTTTCAGTAACCAAACTAATTCAAATATTAAAAAGTAAATTTATAAACTTGTAATGATCTAATGTATTTTAATAGTGTATAATTTTTCCAAATTATCTCCAAAATTGTTAGGCCTGAGGTTGCTTAAAAATCTTCTCCAAGGGGCAGCTAGTTAGTGCAATGGATAGAACACCAACCCTGAAGTCAGGAAGCCCCGAGTTCAAATCTGGCCTCAGACACTTAATACTTCTTAGCTGTATGACCCTGGGCAAGTCACTTAATCCCAAATGCCTCCGCAAAAAATATATCAAAATAAATAAAATTTTTCTTAAAAAAATCTTTTTCGACCTTAAATCATTTTGTGGAGCTAAAGGTACCATTAGAGATCATCTAGTCCAATGCTTTCCTTTTACAGTTAAGGAAATGAAGCTTAGCAGGATTAAAAAATTTTCCTCTGGCCACGTAGCCTGTTATGAATAAAATTCAGACTAGAACCTACATCTAAATCTTGTACTATATTACACCGCATTAAAAAAAAAAATTAGGGAATGACAATGATTGAAGTAGAAATTCTGAAATTCAGGAAAACATGCTAAGACATGTTTTGGCCTTTTTGTTTTGTAATCCCAAATACTATATCCTCATTCTGGAATCCTTATCAGTAAATGAGTGGAAATTTTGCAATCAATCCAAATTAAGATGTTCTAAACAGGCTGTGAACAACTTATATCTGTCTTTGGTAACTAGTACAACAGTACTTTTAAGAAAAACATGAAGATCATTCTATTTTATTATCATCAAAATTAAAACTAAAAAGCAGTTACAATTTTGGGCAAGCTTTAAATTTCATGAGTGATTTCTTTTCATCTTGATTGAAGAGTGATTAAAATTAATTTTCTTTCAAAACTGCTTCCTATCTAAAACTACTTTGCCAATGAAATGAAACATTTCCCCAAATAATTCCATGGTTTTTGTTAACAAAAAATACATACCTAAGAAATACAGAAATTAGTTTTTTAAATTGTGAAAGAGAGGATCTGACAATATATAAATTTATAAATTTCCTTCTCAAAAAGAATGATACATATTCAAAATATAGATTATAAAACAAATATCTACAGCTAAGTTACATAAATGTATTTCATATTTTAATTTCTATTATGAAGAGTAGCAGCAATAGCTCAAATGATTGCAAATTATACTATACTATCATGTAATCATATGAGAAGAATTTTCCCCCTAGCATAATTCCTCTAAATTTCTTTAAATAATATTCTTCAATGCTTTGATGCTTTGCTCAAAATTCCTTTTTGTCCATGAAATATTCCCAAATAGCTATAATTCTTCATCAGCATTCCCTTCTCTCAGTGACAGCATTTACTGACAATAACACTTATTTGGCAATTAATCATATATCACCTTAGGATAACTTTTGTTTATTTTCTCCTACCCAATATTAATAAAATTAGTGTATTAACTGATTAAATCAAATAACCTTTAGTTATTAAAGTCATAGGATTACTGGTAATAAATACTAATGCCATTTAAAAAATGAATAATTTCTCTTTGCCAAAAATTTAGACTTTTTTGCAACCAAAAAAATGACTCATATATACTTTTTTAACACACAACACACTACTTCACAGTAGCTAAGTATCAGTAACATCCTTATTACTAAACTTAAATGAAATAGTAAATAGCACATAAAAACTTATAAATGCTATTTTTAATGCAAAAAATAGCTAGTTAATACAATTTTTTCAGAAAAAAATTCTGGTTTTTACCTGATGTCAATTGCGTTGAGTTAGATGTATCAAGAGATGGTCCAAACAATGGGTCCCATACAAGTAAGTCATTGTTCCCCTTTCTAACAAAACATTCCAAAAACAAAAACAATTAGACACCAAATTTCTTTTAACAACATAAAAGACCAAATAATTTGTCTTTGATTTATATTAAGATTCATAAATGATCAAAGATATCTAATTAAAACAAAATCTTATGTTTCATAAATGTTAAGTTTAAAATAGGTTTCCATTTTTAAACTATACTATAAACTTTCCAATGTCCTAAAAACAAATGGCCTAAATAACATTTGAATGTAGAAATGTAGAAATTTTCATTCCGAAAAAAAAATTTTTGTGTCCACATAGTCTGCTTCCCTTGTATCAAATGAAAATTTTACTTTGCAAAGTTAATTTTCTTTTAGAATTAAGGATCAGATACAGAAGAAAACTAGTGATATCTTCTCTCAAGGAAAGTGATTTCAAAGTAAAAATGTTTATTTCTGGACAGATTCAAAACAACATCTTCAAAATACAACTCACTAAAAGGGCTTGCACAATTTCATTAAGCAAACAAAGTTAAAATTAATGTTTGTATGCCTGCCTCACCTATGTAGTGATACTATTCCAAAATCAAACTAGAATTTTCAGCATGCAGAAAGATTAATATTCTAAAACAATTCCAACAGAAAAATGTACTATTGTATTCCAAAGATTGAACTCCCCATAGCCTGAACAAGAGAAAGAGCTAAGGATTTGACATTGGGAAGGCAAATTTTAAAAAAATCAAAACACATTTTAAATTTATATATCCATGTATTTTAAGTACCATTTACCTTCCTGAAAGAGCTAATTTGTTATCTCATTTATCTTTATAATGCTCTTGTAAAGGTAGTAGGTTAGGCTAAGTAAAATAAGCCTAGTTCCAAGATGAACAAGAAGAAAATTGTCAAGGCAGTCATCACCATGGAGATGCTTCCTGTGGTCACTGTAAGCATTGTAGAATACATGTAACCCCACAAAGAGGATGGTTCAAAACTATCTTGACTTAGCACATCAGTAATGAGCTTGAGATGCTTTAATAAAAATTATTACACATCGAAGGAGAGGTCTTTATCAAGCACTGCAAAGAGGATGCAAATTGGCAGGATGATGAAGGCATGAAACAACTAGACGTTCAATGGCATAAAGACTCATTGCTAAGTTATGTGGGTCATTGACTATGCCCAGATGTTTCTGATTCCTGTAAAGCAGAAAGGTCTCACCTGATAGAGAGCAAAGTGAATAACAAAAATATGGCTACTGGACAGGGTCCAGGAAAAGCCGAAACAGCAGATGTATGTATCCACTGTCTATGGGCAGAATAAAATGACTGATGTCAATACAGTGACCAAGGACAAGAATTACAAAGAAATCACCAACTGCTGGCAGGCAAAGAAACTGTCCCATAAAATCTACCAAGGCCTGCACAAAGTGATCTGTATTGGAGTTTAGCATCCTGTTCATGTGGCACTCTCTGTTGTCCAGGGTGGTCAAAAGGGCAACTGCATTGAGATCAACAAAAACAATCTACAAAATGGGACAAGGCTATCAAATCAAGAATGATAAGCTGATCAAAAATAATGCATCTACTGGTTATGAATGACTTTTTTGATAAGAACATTAATCTCTAGGAGGATTTTGCCCACTATGGTGAAGTAACCAATGACTTATCATAATAAAATTGGAAGCAAGAAATATGTCCTCACTCTACGAAAGTTCTTGCTGGTACAGACTAAATGATATACTTAGGAGATTAACTTGACATGTGTCAAGACTCCCTCCAAATCTGGCCATAGCCAAATTGTTAAGGAAAAGAAATCTTTCATGATACCACTCAAAAAGGATGCTGCCAAAGAAAAGGATACTTAACAACTGCAAATAATCTGGGAGCTGGTGGATTCTCAACAAAACTAAAATTAAAAAAAAAAAAAATTTAAGTGATATCAAAATATGGGGAATTTTTAAGAGATTACACTTGCTCACAAACTTGAAGTTATAAGACAGAGAGTGAAGCTTGCTGAAGTATAATTTAATTATAAAGTTTTCTATTTTGAATATATTAAAATTTTGTAAATAATTCTTGAAAATAAATCTTTATTTTGAAACAATGAATATTTTATATTTAAAATATAATAGGAAATTAATATCATGATGTACAGTTTCTAACTCTAAGGATACTATTAAAAATATCAATCTATTGGGGGCAGCTAGGTGGTGCAGTAAATAGAGCACCAGCCCTGAAGTCAGGGCTTCAAACCTGGTCTCAGACACTTAACACTTCCTAGCAGTGTGACCCTGGGCAAGTCATACCCCAATTGCCTGAGCAAACAAAAACAAAAACAAATTATGTATACATATACTGTATTTAACACATACTTTAACATATTTAACATGTATTGGTCTACCAGCCATATGGGAGAGGGAATGGGGGGAAGGAGGGGAAAAATTGGAACAGAAGGTTTTGCAAGGGTCAATGCTGAAAAATTACCCATGCATATATCTTGTAAACAAAAAGTTATAATAAAAAAAAGAAAAAATATTACTCTATTAATGTTACTAAAATTTATCTTTGTAAATGGAAAAAATACAAGCAAAAAAATACATTTAGTAATATATAAAACAAAGAGTTCAAGACAAAATTTGTAATTATGGCTTAAGTAATAAATAGCAATGATTTTCAATATACATGTTGATCAAACTTTTCTGCTAAGTTGAAATTCACACCATGCCTCCATCTTCTTTTCCTAACTTTGCAAGAACAGAAAGTCGTAACAACTGATGGATCACATAGTCCACTGATAAAAGAAATAAACTTTTTTGAATGAAGTCAATTGAAATGAAGACATTTGTGGTCTTCTGAAACTTCAGCTGAGCTGAAATAATCATTTTGTGTTTCCTTAAAATGTGAAATAATTTTAAATATCCAGAAACAATAATAAAACCATAGCAATGAAAAAAACCTCACGTCAGATTTTTTTCTTTAAAATTAAGAGGAAAAGGATGATTGATAGCTAACAATTAGAAATAAAAGCACAACTGGATAGTCAAAGGTAATTATTTTCAAAAGTAACTTTCTACTTAAAAAAAATGAATATAATGTTAAAAAAAAGTGATACAACATGTAAAATACAACTTTAAATAATGACTTACTCATTTGATGGAGCAGAAAGCTTTGATTTTGTTAACTCTTCACCTAATTAAAAAATTAAAATATTATGACAAGAATCATGTAATTTGAGTAACAAAATCAGTCAATGCCATGAGAACAAAAATACAAAATACACACACGCAGATAAAAATGACATCGCATGCACACAAAAACCTGAAAATGCAAGGAGCAAATATGAAAAATTATGAAACAAAAGAAAAATTAAGATTTTCTACAAAGTCTAGGAATTAATGAAATCTTAGCTGAGTAAAAATGAATGTGTGTCAAATAACCTTTCAATAACCTTTACTAGGACATTTTTTTGCTTCCACTCAGCTACTACATTTACTTATTTCTTTAATAATAGAAAATTTGGCTTGGGGTTAGGAGATGATGGTGAGGGAAAATAGCAGAGAAGAAGAAATTTCAAGTGAAATATGTTTCACTAATTTTAGTTTTTAATTAGCAAGAAAGCAAAGCCTTGCATAAACTTCATTGCCTAACAATGCTGCCACTGAGAAAAGCTAGTTTCATTCATGTAGTTATATATAAACTAAAAACCTTACTGAATAGAATACTAATAAAGTGTAATATGTATGTATAAGTACATATTTAGATTTTCATTTAAGTAGCCTTTAAGTTATTTTTCAATGTTACAAGCATTTTTCAGGTTAAAAGGTACTAGAATTATTTGGGGTCACAAAGGATTAAAGAAAGAAGAGACTTAAGATTCTAGTTTTGAGCCATGTTTCTAGTTCTAGACTTAAGAACTTCTTGTTATACCACTAAGGATGTCAAATTTCCTCAGAAAGGTGCTTTCTGGTTATAAAATTTCATGGGCCCAAATGAATTAATTAACTACTGAATCAAATAATCAATTTTACTAAAGCAAAATTTAGCTATGATTTTTATGAAATCTAAAATAAATTAAGATGACATTTCAATTCCAAACTTTTAAAAAATTATTTCTGAATTCTCAAAAGTTTAGGGTTGGGAGGGAAGGAGTGGGGATAGGTTATATTGGCATTAAGAAAAAAAATGTAAAAATATGTATTCTCAAACTCTATTAACTTTATTTAATAATAGTATCTGGTCAATTTTGGGAAAAGTAGAAGGAATCTCAGCTGAATGGTCTCAGTACTGTTATCTTGAACTTGCTTGAACTTACCATCAGAGTAACAGGTACTCAAAAAGAATATGAGATCACAGAGTTTTCCTGTGCCCTCTAGTGGAATCCTCCAAACATATAATGCTGTTAAAAGCCAATAACTAAATTGAATACTGCCTTATTTAAATAAAATTCACTCCTTAAGTTTGTAAAGAAATACAAAAACATAAATTTGCTTGTTACTATCTATGAAATTTAACAAAAAAAGAATAAAATAAACTTTCTTCCTAATCAGAGACTGTTATATTCTTTATATCCTGTCCCTTAAATATTTACTGAGTTTTAGAAAGGAGAAATAATTCTACTATAAATGCCGATTTATACAAATGTTTATAATAGTGACTTAGAAAATATTTATGGTATATCATATCACTTGAAGATAAAATTTATCAAGCTAAAAATATGCTGAATATATTTGACATATCTTGAAGCCACATAGGACACTAATGTCTTTTATCTCTACCATGAATAATATAAAGTTGTACTAGCTAAAAAAAAAAGTTACATGTACTCAATTTCTGCTAGTTGTGAGGAGTTGAAAAATTAAACAATATTATAGGATATGACAGGAGAAAGATCACCAAGACTTCAAAGGGACCCAAACAAGTCTTAAACAGAACTGTTGGGTTTTTTTTTGCATTACATTACATTTTATATTACATTACATTTTTATACATTACATTACACCTTTTCATTTCTGGTCCTCCCACATCCAACTCAGAACAACCTCATGTCCTTTTTCTGCCACACCTGACTAAAGGAGTGGGGAGGGGCAGGGAACATTAATACCACGGTGCTAGTCATGTATAACATTGTAATGCTTTATCCCCCTCTTCCACGTAGCTCTGCATGTTGAAAGAGCTAAACTCAGATTAAAGGAATGAATTTCAGGGGCTGTCACACCTGGGTAAAGAGTTATTTTGGTGATAGAAGACCTTCCCAACGATTCAGATAAGTGTAAAAGACAAACAAAACCACTGTAAAATATTAGCAACTATGTGAAAGATTATTAAAAAGTTGAAATGAAAATTAAAATAATTGTGGGGAGTCCTTTGGGATTACAGGTATAGTTAATGTATTGTTGGAGCTGTGATTTGGACCAATCATTCTGAAAGTAACTGAAAGTTACTAAAAGTACTGGAAAGTAATTGAATTACTCAAGAAAAATTACTAAATTGTTCATATCCTTATAATCATCAATCCCATTCTGAACTTCTCCAAAGAGGAAAAAAGATAGAAAATTTTATGTGTATATTAGAATAATAATCAGTATTTTTTTTAAATAGGTAGAGAGAGATTTGAAAAAAGTAAATACCAAATGGGTGGCTGAATAATATGAAGATAGTAGAATATTATTACACCATAATAAACTACAAATATGAGGACTTTAGAAAAATTATAACATAAATATAGCTAACAGATTTTGGAATGTAATTCCTTCTAAATTACACATACCCTGCTCCCCCCCCCCCCATCTACATATTTGAGATTTATTTAAAAAGACCTTGGAGAAAATCTATCTGATTTGGGAAAATACCGTATATGACTGGTAATATAAATGAAAATTTAAAATGGCAATTGTAATCCCAAGGAATCACTGATGTACCTTATTCATCCCCCCTTTCAGTACAGGAGGAGTCAGATAACTGCTCTCTTGGCTGATTTTGCTTAACTCTGTTCTTATGAATACAAGGGGTGATTCAAGGATGGAGTAAAAAAGTAGGAAAGTAAGAAATGACAATGATATGCAAATTTTAAAATAACAACACTTTAACCCATGACAAAATTCCAAGTCTGACATTCTCCATCATTTTGTCTACTTGTAAAAAAATTTTTTCGGAAAGAAATGTTTGGATAGTGCTGAACTTTTTTTTCCCCTTTGTTATCAGGGATGGCTTTCTGATTAAGGTGGTACAGAGGATATATTAGGGAGAAAAGACATTAATAAAAATATTCTTTATAAAGAAATGTTTGGTCCAATTGTGACTTCCCCGTAGTATTAAACAAATAACTATAACATCCTTTCAAATATCAAATAGGCTAAGAATTCCTTATACAAACTATTACTGTAATATTCCTATTCAAGAAACTCTTTTCAAAACAAATTTTATATAATAAAAAAATGTATGTAAAGATGACCTAATAGCCTTAATTGATATAAGTTGTACCTAGCAATGCTTAATCTGCTGAGAAATTGTGAAAATAACAATTCATGTCTTGAAAACCTGTTTTTACTAAAGGAATTCATTTGGCAAAGATTTTCATATGTATTATCAAAAGGTTCCAAAATTATCATATGTACTTTTCTTAAATATACCAATATTCGTAATTCTTTAATAACTAAAACATATTGTTTTTAGATAACTTAAAAATGTGATTCCTCCTTCATTCATGTTTTACAGAACTACTGAAATAAGAGAAGGAGGTTGATTTTGGTTGGAAATTGATTTTTTTTAGGAAAAAAAATCTATGAGTTGTGATAAAAGAAATGGAGAACTACCCATCTCCTTAGACCACAGGGAAATAAACACTTGTCTCTCATTCACACATACTCACTCCACCCCCAACACACACACACAAACACACACACACTTTTCTTCCCCCCACAATCCAGTGTTGTTACATTCCTTGACTTTATGAAAAATCAGTTCAGAGATTTCAGTAGTAAAAAAATTTTCATTTTTGCTGTCTTCTCATCTAGTCAATTCAGAAACTGTGGACATGTGGTACATTATCTTTTTAGAATGCACGTGATATGGGAATATTTATAAGTATATATAACACAGAAACAATCTTATCAGATGGGCTTTAGAACAACAAAGATTTTTCATTAGATAACTGATCACACAATCATGCTTATCTTTAAAAGAAATGAGATTGAGGAATTAGAAGCTATGCAATTTTATAAAGTGATCCAGCTAGGGAATATTTCATATACTAGAAGAGATTAAACATGTTTAATGTTTCTACTGACTTCTTCCTTTTTCTTAATAAAAATTTTTATTAAACTATTGAAGGCTCACTGGGTTTGGAGCAAAAAATATGCATTAAAAATGTATGTGATGCAGAAGGTATCAATAACAATACTGTCTTTAAAAAAAAGAATTTCGATGCTAAAAACAATACAAAACAAAATGAATTTTTAAAAATTTAGAATAGTTGTTTTTCTAATTAAAAGATTGTGAATTTTAGCTTCTAACATTAATATAAGAACAAGGGAACATCAATCTCAAATTTTTTAAATAAATATGTTCCAACTACATTTCTTTATTCTAATCTTCTGACAAGGCTCTTTAAATTTAGTACATATAAGTATCAGTTTTTTCTTTGCAAAGTTTTTGGTCCAAGGTAGAAATAAACAAATGAATTACAATGACTGCATACATTTGCAGCCACAGGTAATCATATCTTTTCTCTATCTATCTTTGTGTTTTGAACCTTTTCTCTCTTATTTTGTTACTAATGGAACAAGGTAATAATTCTGGTAAGATTATTCTATTATCTAAAATCATTCCGACATTTATTAAAGTATTTTCACCTTCTAACTGTACAGTACATCTTTTCTATATTACTACAAGAGAAATAGAATTCAGTGATAACAAATTTGGTATGGAACACTTTATTTAAAGTTCCTTCTCATAACACAGAAATAGGATTATAGGGAAATACGTCAGCTGAAGTATTTACTATAAAAGCACAGTACTTTAAAAAATGGTAAGCACTTAAAGATATCTTTTTGAATGGATTTTTAAAAAATATATGAAGGGTATCATTTTAACTTCATAAGAAAATAAGATTTGACTATGTAGTAAAATTTAGGCTCAAACTATGAAAATTAAAATTTTATAGTTTTCCTATTTTATAGCTAATAAGCAATCTATAAAAATTTCATTTTTACTCACTTGCTATTTAAAAACTTTTCTTTGTCCTTGTTGTCTCAGCAGAAGCTGAAAATTCTGATAGTTTATAAGAAATGAGAATAGCCCTCTGTTCTGCCCTCAAGTCAGATGATGAGGAAAGTCCTTTTGTTACTACTGCTGCACAGGATTGAAGTAATTAAACAATTTGCATAATAAAATGTAGTAGCAGACACAAAATATCCTTCAATTAAAATTTTACACTTACTAGATGAATTCCTGTTCATTTGTACCTGAAATAGAAATGCAAAATTAATTGAGAACCGTAACAAATTGTTTCATTTTCAAATTGTTCAATTTCTGTTTAAATTATATATGGAAAAAAAACTACAAATATTATATTGATACTCAGGGTCAAAGTATTTAATTACATTAAAATATATTAAATTGTCAGGTACTTTTGCATACTGAAAGTAGAGGTCCTTAAATATGTGAATGAAAAACAAATTTAAAATCATTTGTTTTGACTGCAACCAGGACTAAATAAACAAATGTTTATTCCAGTACGTTAAAATGATTAATGAAAATCTCTAGTTTGCTGTTCTATATGCTTCAGGTAAACCCTGTTATTTTTGACTCTTTCTTGTTCTTCTTCTTCATATCTAATAAGGCTCTTTTTAGTTTTCTTTCTTCCTTCACTTTTTTTTGGGGGGAGAGGGGAGAGGGGAGGTTCAGGCCTGTGGTTTCTATGGTATAGTGATCCTTCAGTGAATTAACATCTTAGAGTAATGAATAATAATTCTTTTGCAATTTAAACATCTCAGAAAGATATGTTTCCCCAAAGTACAATAGCAAATGTGTGTCAGAGATAACACTGAATCTGGGTATTTCTGATTTAAAAGATCCTCTTTCTGCCACAATGCCATGCTGCTTTTTGCCATCCAATCAGTTATTCAATATCATTGATCCTACTTCTGCTATACCTTTTGTTATCTGTACTCTCCTCTCTAGCTCCATTGCCCATGATCTAGTATGGATGATGCTCCTTACCACCCCCTGAGAGAACGAAGAGATTCCTTCTGGCCTTTTCTTTTTATCTATGTTCTTTCTGCCCTCCTTCAAATCATCACCCACATTCCTCTCTAGATTTATCTTTATCATGTACTGATATGTATTACTCATCTGCTCAACATGCTTCAAAACTTTCCCTAATGTCTACTGAATAAAGTCCAAAATCCTTTCTTTGGTATTTAAGGGCTCCTACAATCAATACCACTCTGCCTTTTCAGAGACTAAACTATAAAGTCCAAAATGACAGTAATCATATTTTCTCTGTAATTTTGTATCTCCATTAGCACTTAAGACAGTACTTTAGATATATTAAGCACAATAAGTATTTACTTAATTGAGTTGATATCAACCTAACATAAAATAATATTTAATGATTAGTATCAATAGCTTAGGTTTAAAAAATTGTACTTACTGGACTGTGTCTCTAATATCACATGGAAGAAAAAATAAAAAAGAAAGAGGTGTATATTAGGTTTAAAATTTTGAAAATATTTTTCTGTTGACCTTTTTGTTTACATGGATATGAGGGGATTCCAATATTTCATAAGACAGAGATCAGCTCTCATGACTTAATATTATTATGTGTCACAGAATCACAATCATCACAGAAATTAAACTGACTTGACAGTTTCTATATATCAGAAGCAGGAACTGAAATTAGATTCAAGTGACTCTAAGCTCAGTGCTCTACCCCTTATTTGAGCCTTTCTACATTCTTTTTCTTTCTGGTCAATCTTAAAACATTCCTTAAATTTCTGTTTAAATTATATATGAAAATAATCCTTTATGACCTTGATAATTTGTTAGTGAAAGTCTAGAATGTTAGAGTAAGAAAAGATCTCAGAGGCTTTTTTTTTTTTTAGTTCAACTTGTAATTGATCAAGAAACTTCTTTATAACATTCTCATGTTCAATCTTTGCTTGAAGATAACATGATAGAATAACCCAACAGATATATTAGGACGCCCTACTATACTACTGGACAGCTCTGATTATTTGGGAATTTTAGGAAAATATCAAAGCCTGAGACACTTTTTCATAGCAGCTATCCACTGTTTATACTTTTGCTTTCTGAATCTTAACAAGAGTAACTGTAACTTGAAATTTAAAAATTAAGTTTAGACCAAAAAAAGCCTATTACAGCAATGAAAAATTTAAGTTTAATACAAGATATTTAAAACTGTATCTACAATTAGAAATGATCTATGTCAAACAGTTCCAGTTAAACAGACCTTACTAAATTTTAAGAGAAGAAATTAAGCCCTGAAACCACAAATATTGTCAAGCTAATAAATATATCAGCTGAGCATTAAAAATGAAAATAGGGTCAGTGTTTTATATAAATATGACAGAGTACTCAAAAGACAGAATTAAATAACATAACAACATGGTATTAAATATTTCTTTATGATCAAGCCCGGTTTTTAAAGTTACTTTGCTTTTAACTACTTTGTATAATTAGCATTGTTTACTTTATATTTATGCTGTACATATATTTACAGATACTTAATGTCTCTAATTAGAATGAGATTCTATTATTCTTTGAACTTGTGTCCATAGAACCTAGCACAATGTTGGCTTGGGATATGCTGTAGTTAATTAATTTTCTTAATTAAATTAAGTTAACCAGTAATAGCTGGTTAATAAAACCTTGTTAAATGATTGAAAATGTGTCTTTGCATCTATATGTACACAAGTACACATACACACATTTTTTTATGCACATGTATAACTTCTAATGAAAGGCAATTGTGGATAGGGGGCCAGTCTTATGTTAAGTACTACTTCTGACACATACTAGCTATGTGACCATGAGCAAGTCATAACTTCTCAATACCTAATACAGTTCTTTAAGACTTAAGTTAGAGATGAGTAGTCAATCTGCATTAATAGTAACCCATATTGGGAATTCCTAGACCACTGAAATCATAAATTGAGCTCAACAAACAAACTCTTTATTAAAAAAAAAGAAAAGTAAGGAAAATCTCCCATCTTCTTTATTCAAGTATACATGAACGAAGTGGATTTATAAATCAGCTATCCTATCTGCTAGTCAACCATGTGACCATAGACAAATCATTTAACTAATGAGTACTTCTACAATGGAAATAATATTAATTATACTAACACATATATCATACAGTAGTTGTTAGGTGCTTTGTTAACTCTAAAATATTAAAGTAACATGAGTTTGTTATTACTAAATACAGCTTTGGTATATAGTTCTAGTCAGAAAATTTCTATTCAATAAGCCTTATTATATATCAACTATGTCATCAAATAAAAGGTAGGATAAAGATTCCCTGGTCAGAAGAGTAAACAGATGTAAATATTACTTTCTCCATAATGACCCCTTCTTCCCTTATTGTCCCAGTCAATCCTGATCTTTCCCCACTCTGAACTTCGATGAAATTTTGCTTTCTCTATTCTTTGTAACATGTATTATTTTGCATTATGGTTATTTGTACATCTTCAGGATACTATCTGAGAGGGTAAGCTCTCTGGGCAAGGAGCTCCAAATGAGGAAATGCAAGATATTTCCCTGCAAGTAGTCAAGCAGGCAGAGTAAGGCACATCAGTAACTATTTTGTGACTTAATATAATATGACATTTATTCCTTGGGTTACTAAAAGGAATTTGCCCAACATCACACATCCAAAATGTCAGGTGCAAAGGTTGTACCAAGATCTTGTGAATGGGCAGCCTAGCTCCCTCTCCATCATCACATTCTGACTATATAGGAATTATCATGTATTGATTACCATGAAAGCAAGAACATCAATTACAGAATAGGAAAGTGATGATTTTTTTTAAGTATCTGACATAGAGTAATCAGCCATAAAATCCGTAAGCCATAACTAAAGGATATGAAATGATATAAGATGGTATTTGACTACTTTTTTAATGGTTTGCAAAAATCTTTTTAGCTTGAATATGATGAAATACCAAATTTATATCAATAGCTTAATTATTCCCATTAGATTTACACGCAAAAACAAATCTCTAAAGTTTGCAAAGATTAGATAAATCAATTATGATTAATAAATGTTTATAAACATGAATTTAATGTTTTGTTCTCCTCATCCCCACCATATAACATTTGTAAATTAAGCATTATCTTAGAGAGTTACAGAAAATCTGGACCATCATCTTGGCTCCCAAGCTCAAAGTCCTGCTCCTTCACTTGTCTGTGTGATCTGGAACAAGTTACTTCACCTTTCTCGGATTTAATTTCTTTTAGTTAAAAATTCTAGGAGTTGAACTAAAGAGTATCTAAGATTCCTTCTAGCTTCAAAACTGGGATCCTATGATCTTTGTGTGAATATCAGAGGCACCAAATTGTCTAGTTATAATCTTTTATTTTTTAGGTAATAGGAAAAGTGTACATTTAAAACCCCAGAATCTACTCAACTTATTTGTAACAATATGATGCCATATTTTGTTATTCCTGACAACATTAAATGTCATTCATATTCATATATCTTATTACACAAAATGATAAATTAAATCATCTCATATTACTTACTGATATTGCTGGTGAAAGGCTTATATTTCCAATAGATACTTTCAATTCATCCAAAGAAGCCATTGTATGATGAGAGTTGTTGGGATGCACAGGCTTGATTTCTATGCGATACTTCTTTGGTTCTTCATCTTCAGAGTCAGAATCACTGGATGAGTAGAAATGGTTTTCTTTGGTATGTTTGGGTCATTGAGGAAAAGTATTTTATTTTTAATTTTTTTTAAGTACGCTTGACCAGACACCATCAGTTCTTTCTCTAGGTATAGATATAATTTTCTATCATAATTCCTTCAGAGTTTTCTCAGATCATTGTATTGCTAAGAATAGCCAAGTCATTCACAGCTGATCATTTTACAATATTCTTGTTACTTTGTACATAGTATATTTCACCTTATGCAGCTCATGAAAAGACTTTCCAGGTTTTTCTGAAAACATCCTACTCATCATTTCATATAGTACAATAGTATTCCATCATAACTACATACCACAATACATTCAACTATTCCCCACAATTTCCAATTTTTTACTCTCAGAAAAGAGCTGCTATAAATATTTTTGTCCTTTTTTTTCTTAATGTTATCAATAAAACCTACTTTTACCCAGAGAAATTAGTGGCGCCTAGATATAATATTTTAGCTTCATGAAGGCAAGTTTTAACAAGATGAAAGGCAAAACCTATGACTGAATGAAAACAAAAACCAAGAGGAAATAATCATTTTTAACCAATACTTGTTGATTCTGAGATAATCTTCAATAAAATGAAATGGAAACACACTCCAGTTTTATTATTGAAAACTTGTCAAGTAAGAAATAGCAAGCTGAGAAATAAACATAAGGATTTTGACAAGAAGGTCAAGTGATTAGTCATAATCAACAAATCAAAGCAACACCAAAATAAAGTCAAGAAGCACTACCAAAAAGCAAAAAAGGAAAAAAAAAAAAAAAGGGAAAGAAATCTTTTTCTGAAGAAAAACCTCATAAAAGAGCTAATAGAGAATCTGAAAAAAATGAGTAAGTAAAAAAGAACCCAATTCAATTTAATGGCAATCTATTAAATACCTACTATATAAAACAGGAGAAAGGCTGCTTGACATAGCACATACAAAACTGGGTGCCTCTAGGAAAATTACTCTTAGTGCCCCAGGTAACTCTGTAAGACAGGAATGGGAAATCTCACAGGAAATTATTTGCATAACTGACTACAGATGATGATGAATTGAAAGTGAAGTACAACTACCTCCCATAACTTGAGTTCTCTATTAAGTTGATAATTTTGAACGGCTCAAGAATGATCCGATAAATAACCAATGGCAGAAAATATCCATGGCAGAAAAAGGTTCCTTATCCCTTCTGCAAAACAATACATTGCAGAACTGCTGTCCATCAATATAGTAGAGATCTTTCCAAAAGGGGAATTCCCTAAACTAATGAAATCATAAGCCTAGGCAAAACTAATTTTTAAAAATGTCAAGTGCTCTGTACTAGGCACTAGTAATTTCAAAAGAGCAAAATTTGGGTCACCTGACCCCAAGGTGTTTAAAATTCTACTTATAATGATTAAGATAGATTAAAATAAAGTAAGGTGAAATTCTTCAGAAAGAACCATCCGCTTTTTCCCCTTAGCCCCTCAATCCTGGGAAAAAAATACAGATGCATTCACTGAAGAAATGGACCTTAAGAACATCACTGCCAAATTCTGAAACCCCTCAATCAAAGAAAAAAATTTATGAGCAACAAGAAAAAAATTCAAATAAGGCAGAACCACAATTAGAATCATACAAGACCTAAAAGCAACTCCATTAAAAGACCATAGGTCAAAATTTTAAAAAGAAAGAAAGAAAACACAGGTCTTGAAACACTATATATCAAAAAAGCAAAATAAAATAAAATAGGACTATGGGAAAATACCATCCCAGCAAAGTTAAGCATAATTTCAAATTTAAAAAAAAAAAAAAGGACATTTGGTAAACAGCCAGACTTTCAGGATTTTGTTACCAAAAAAACCTGAACTTAATATTTGACATGTAATATCCAAGAGAAATATAAGGTAAACATCAAAGACTAATTTCAAGGAACTAATTTCAAGGAACTCAATAAGGACAAACTTTTTATGTTTTATATGGAAATGTAAACCCTATATATAAGATTGTCATTAGTAATTAAGTGGTGTGAAAGAAACATTGGGGTAGAGCTAAGTATATGATTCTAAAGGACAAAACTGTGTAAGAAAATGTGAAAAGAGTATGTTATATGAAAGAGGTATGAGAACAAGAACTGACACACAGGAATTAGATGGAGGAGAAAGACTGATAGTTCTGAAATCCTACTCTCACATTGGGAATGGGCTGAAGAAGGAATAATATCTACAAAGGTATAAAAGTCCTCTAAATGTATAAAGAAATAAGGGGGGAAGGAAATAGATGAGGGGGAGTGTTATAGAAGGGTATTTAAGTTAATAGGAATGGGATAAAGTGTGAAGATTATTTCGAACAGGACAAAAAGGGAGAGAAAAGATAGAGGTTTTGAAAGGATAAGTGAAGGATCCTTGGAGTGGGGGATTAAGGAGAGGTTAAATAATAGCAAGGCAAAGTAGCAAGTAGAAGTAAAGCTTTTAGTGATAGGTGTTGGAATCTTTACAAACTATTAAGTCATTAGCATTGATAGAGACAATAATTATCTAATTTAGCATGGTTCAGTATGATTGATCTACTCCTATAAAGAGATGTTATGGGCCAGAAGAAACAAGGTACTAAGTAGAACTAATTGATACAATGCTTGTGTTCACACCAGTACTCATTGGAGTTCACAAGTATGGGAGATTCACAAAGCAAACTTTGTAACTTTGTGAATTCACACCTCCCTTAGATGTGCCTCCAGAAGGAGGAGTCAACCTTTGGGAAATCATATATAAAGAGGCTCTTAGCTTCGGGTGAGTTAGTTACTTCAGGTAAGAGAGTTCAGCTAAATTTAGATTGGAAAGGAACACGCTAGGACAGACGCAGAGCACTCTGGGAGATTGAGAGCCAGAAGCCCTCTCTCCAAGGCAAGAGAGATCCATTCCATTTTCTACCTTTGTGCTGGGTGGGCTGAAGGACAAACCTTTGGATTTGGAGACCTTTGGAGGGACCTCTTAGAACTAAGCAGAGAGATAGGCCTCAACTAACAGAGCTATTGTGGAAGGTGAAAATAAACATTTGCATTTTATCACCTGGCTGCCTTTTGAGGTGATTATTACTTTCAACTGCAACTAAGGCTGCCTCCAGAACACCTCCCCGAGAAACCTGCTTGCTCCAAGAGAAAACCATTCTTATATTATTTTTAAAGAAAAAGAACACCAGCATTTGCTTTGTGAATCTCCCATACTTGTGAACTCCAATGAGTACTGGTGTGAACACAAGCATTGATTGTATCAATTAGTTCTACTTAGTACCTTGTTTCTTCTGGCCCATAACATCTCCTTATAGAAGTAGATCAATCATACTGAACCATGCTAAATTAGATAATTATTGTCTCTATCAACTCTAATGACTTAACAATTTGTAAAGATTCCAACAGATAGGAAATAAAGGCGACACACAAATAATAACAAAGATCAGCTGTAGAACTTACTAGGAAAAAAAAAGCAGGGCACTATCACAGATCTGAGAGTTAAAGCTAGAAAGTTTTTGACTAGAATAGATATAGTAAAAAAAAAAAAATAAGGAAACTATACTATATGCCAATCATATTAATCAGATTGTTTTCGACTATTTAAAATAACTAGATAGTATAAAGTTTAAATATTGCTGGGGCACAGAAAATGATTTGTTGGATTTAGAAAAATATGGAAAGATTTGGATTTATGGATGATGTTATATAGTTGCATTAAAATTGAGGACAAATATAGTATAATTTTAAATAGATCTATATGATGTACATTGTATATGTGTATGATTATATGTATCTATATATATGTGTGTATCTATCTATCTCTCTATCTGTGCACACTTAATTGTAGCCTTCTTCAGGGAGACAACAGGGAAGAAAAGGGGGGGGGGAAACAAAATAAAAAGTACATAGCAAAAAATAAAAGGAAGCAAAGATGGGACAACTCTGAACACAATGTGCATAGTTATTATTCAGATTTTCTTGAAATAGAAATTATTGTCTCACATTTTGTATGCTTCCTTATGGTCTACTGTGCATATAGCAATAGTTTTTCTTTTTTTCTTTTCTTGATCTATTTTGTTTGTTTTTCTATTTTGAAATTTTAAAAAAAAAGACAAAAAAAAAGTGGATCTTAAAAAATCTTCTGGGGGGAGAGGGGGAAGGAGAACTCATTAAGAGGAATAAGGGAAACTTGCTATCTACAAAAAAAGAATATAACAACAATGAAAGAAAAAGACAAAATTCAACAGTTTGGAATATCTGATAGAAAATCTTAATAAAGAAATGTTTTCTCAGAGGTAAACAAGAGCAGCCAGATTTTGGGGGGAGGTGTGAGGGAGGGAGGGCCAGGGGGAGAGGGAAGGAATGTAAATATGGGAAACCTTCCCCATACACACCTAGTCTCTAACAGAACAACTGGAAGAAGTCTTAAGATATCTACAATTCAAAAACAACAAAACTAGCTTGTTAGATCTCTGAAAAATAAGCAATTAAATACACTAATCTCCAGGCAATCATAAAATAAAATCTGAAAAGAAGGCAAAGCACAAGCCAAGAAAATTTGTAGAAATGCTCCCCAAATTTAATTCACTCAGAAATACAGAAAAACTCCAGAGCAGTAGTATCAAAAAGAGACTCTTATAGGGGGAAAAAAAAAAAAAAAAAAAAAAAAAAGAAACACATCAAACATCAAAATCATAATAGAACATATTGGCACAAGAAATGAAAGAGGGTGAAATGCAATACACTAACAAAGGGAAATAGATTGTTCAATAAAACTAAGTATGACCCTTCATGAGAAGTAAAGTTGAGCAAAGCTTTTTACCAACAAATCCATTATAAAGTACAGCCTTAACAAAGCAAAGGAGCTTTTAAAGCAGACATTTTTAACCTTGTGTGTGCCATGGACTTTTTGGCCACCTGGTAGAACTTATGGACCTCTCCTGAAAATAATGTTTTTAAATAAAAAAATAAAATACACAGAATTTTAAAAAAAAAGGCAATTAGATTAAGTTATCAAAATATTTTTATAAACAGCTTCATGGATCCTAAGTTCTTAACTTAAACTAAAATAAGAATTGATGATGTTATCAAGATTAATAAGGAAATTACTATCCACAAAATGTTAGAAAGATAATTAAGAATTTACTAAGTGCCTACTATGATAGATTATGAAAAATACCGAATAAGAACCTTGGAGATTCTCAACTAGCTCTTTTATAATAACTGATTATGCTATAGGACAAAAAGAACTCAAATGCAGAAAGACTGAAATCTTACCTATTCTCTACAGATTTTGGGAGGTGGGTAGGAGAAAAGAGAGAGAAAAAAAAAAGGAAGGAAAGAGAATGAGACTTGCTATTTCACTAGAATATAAAGGGTACTTCATTTAAGTGCTCCAATAACAGAACAACACCAACTCAGCAATTTAGAGACTTTCAAGCTTGATTGGGGCATTGAGAGATTAGTTAATTAACATGGCCAGGAACACAGTCTGTATACACCACAGGTGGAAGTTTAAAGATCTTCCCGATTCTTGAAGCCAATATTCTATTAAACCAAGATGCCTCTTTTTTTAAGAACACAACACAATAAAGAATAGTTAATTAAAAATGCTATAAACAAAAGCTGCAAACTTAATGGAGACACCTAAAAAATTATACCCCAAATAATGACTGGATCATTAACTCAACCATTGAAATAGTGTTTATTTATCTATTTACTTAAAAAAATACATATAAATAATAAATTTGACAAATATGTAGATGAAAGGATATCATTCTGATTTGCTTCTGGTTTGATACTATAACCTTCCTCATCTACATCAGGAATGTTCTGAAAGAAAAAGAAAAATTTTATTACAAAGACACCTATAATTCAGCAATTTAGTTTTATTTAAAAATATAATATATGACCAGTCATTTGTCAAATTCTATCATCAGATTAAATGTGTATTAATTATCTCCACTTCTAGGTAATTTTAAATTATAACATATGCTTCAGAAGCCTAACAAATTAACAAAGAATGAAAATGACAACTATATTATTTCAGAGAAAAGGGAATAAATGACAAGACAATATATGTGTATACACACACACATATTATTTTTCAATGACAAATCTAGCTACAGATAGCTATTACTCAGTAATTGAAATTTCATATTGAAATCAAGTCCAAAAAGCAAATTTACAATATTTTGAAAACCACCAATATGCTGAATAATAAATTTATCTACAACCACAATGCTGGAAATAGGAAGAATGTAAAATAAAGACCACATATCAACAGAGTTTACAAAATAGATAAAAGAAAAGCAATCAATATGACATTATTTTGTGTATAACCTCATGCTGACATAAGAGACAAAAACTGGACCTGTGATTTCAACCAAAGTAAATCAGCTATGTGTGTGTATGTGTGTGTGTGTGTGTGTGTGTGTTACTTTTTGTATAATTTGTAGTCTTAGATAATTGCCCATTGCCCAGGACAGAGGTATCTAACATGGAGCCCCATCCCCAACATTCCTGAGTAATGAAATGGAAATGTAATTGGGAAATATTTAGTAAACTAAAAATAGAACATAGGTAATATTAAAATGTGGTTTTCTAAGGCAATATGAGGCCCAAATGGATCTGTATGTATGTTTAATGGCCCCTTTTCTATTTAGTTTGACATCTCTGGTCTAGAGCAAAGATTCTTAAACTGTGGGTTCCAACCCCATATAGGGTTGGGTAACTGGATGGGGATTTCATGAAAAATTTGGCAATAGTAAAAAATATCAAGCATTCTGCCAAGATTAAATTCTTTATGTAAAAATAAACAAGCATCTCATTTGTATACAAATTTGCTTTTGTTTTTAATAAATAGTAAAATAATATGTATACAAAAGAATTGTTTTAACATAAATTTCTTTATGTTTTATTATCATTAAATGATTGATTTGCATACCTACTTTACACACCTAAATACCCAAAGTAGCATAAAAATTTCATGGGTGAAAAGGAGTCATGAATGGAAAAAGTTTAAGAAGCCCTGGCCTAGAACACTGTAAGATGGATCAGATGTCCAAGGTCAAATAGCTAAAAAAAAATAGCTAACAAGTATCAGTGGGAATAACTCTGACCTAGATCTTCTTGCCTTAGAGGTCAGTCTTAATGAAACAGGTTGGGGTCCCTTTAAGAAACTATTTCCTATTGATCTTGTGATTCCTTTCAGATTCCACATTGGAACTTGAGGGAGGGGGAGCTCATCTAAACCCCCAAATCTTGCTGGGAGAGCAAGACCTGAAGGAGATGGCCTCTCCCACCAACCTCCACTCCCTCCAGGGAGTAACAGTCAAGGATAGAGAGATGTTCTTCAAGCTTGCTCCAATTCAGTGATCTTTCTCCTCATGGTTATAGCCTGATCATTAAAGACCATAGTGTATGTAACAATGGAGTGGGGAGAAGGACTTAAGCATGGCTTCTCTTAAGTTTTTCTGTTTATCTCCCCAAGATAGATCAAAGAGAGTGCTGGCCTAAAACCCTCCCTTCCCCCCCCCCCCCCCCCCCCCGGTCTCCAAAACGGTGTCTCCTTGGTCTGGGAGGGGGGGAGGGGGTGTTAAAGAAACACTTTCTCTCACCTCTTAGAGTTCCTGCCTGAGGGCAGGGCTTTCTGGTGAGAGAAAAAGATATTCAGGAGTGCCTTTCCTGAACTGAAGGTCCTTTTGTCTCTGGAAGGGCTGAACAGAGAGAGTTTCCTCAAACCAAGTATCTCTGCTCAAGGAAGAATTTTTAGAGGCAGAGGTGTTCCTAGGCTGTGGACAGGTAAAAGCTTTTAGTTTTCCCAAATTCTTGCAGCATCTTGTGCAGGAGTGTAGAGCTCTAACAACAACCCAAGCCTGACCCAGGTGGCTTGGGTGTCCACTATAGAATAGGGAAAGAAAAAAGGTCTTTTATCTTGTCCAGAGTTCTGGGATTTCCTGGTCCCACTATCTCTAAAAATAGAGAGTGACAAAAAGGAGGCTTTTTGCCAAAAAATGCAGATACTCTCCCTGGGAGAATACTGCCCATAGCCCAGACCCTGTCTGGGTGCCCACTATCTTTAGAGATAGAGTGAGACAAAAGAAGGAAAATGCAGATATTCTCCCTGGGAGAATACTGCTCTAACAGTTCAAAACCCAACTTGGCTCTGAGTGTCCAGATATTCAGGATTCCCGATCAGGGAACCATAAATATGATGCTGTTTGAGTGGTCTAGATTCCTGTTGGTTTAGAGGTTAGTGAGTATAAATAAGAGAGTTATTAAGAATCCCCATTAAATCAGCCACAGGTTTTAGGAATGAAAGAATTCACTCATTCCCAAATATTAGTTGCAAAATGAAAGTTTATTGTTAGATAGAAATCAGTTTACCAAGAGACTGACTTCTATAGTGGCAGATCTATGGAAAATGGAGTTTTGCACTGAGAATGCAGTTCTCAGTGGACCTTAGAAGGTTCTGGCAATAAAGGGAGCTGCCAAGGTCCACCTGCAAAGACTAGTTGATGGAAGCTTATTACATTGGGTGTCTTGATAGGGGTTGGGACAACCCAAGCAGATCAGAACCCAGTTGGGGCTGGGAGAGCCCAAGTTGGCTCAGACCCATTGGGGGTAGGGACAAGCCCAGATTTCCTACTGGAATTCAAAGGGATGCTTTTTGACCAGGATTTGTAATTGAATCAAAGGCTCTGGCATCCTGGAAAGACAACTTATCTGCGGAGGATATGCCTCAGCCAGAAAGGGTTGGGAATCTGAAAGGAATCACAGATCAATAAGAAATACAGTTTCTTAAAGGGACCCCAACCTGCTTCACTAATAGCCTCTTCATACTAATAAGTAGTATGTGATGGTAGGGGTAAGTACCACAGAGAAGGGGGAAAGTTGTGCTGGCTAGAGGACCATGCACAAAAGATGTCAAGGAGGAGGGTAAGACTTCACGTGGGCTCTCAAGTCTGGGAAATGCCTATAGAAGTGAAAGTTAGGTAGAAATGGCTTTCTGGGGAAGAACAATAAGAACCAAGATAGAATAATCATGGTGTGGTTGTTGGGGTCAATGAAAAGAATGACCTGACTAAAACAAACAACGACTGTGGCAAATAAGAGAAAATAAGGTTATACTCATATAGGGTGGGAATATCACAGAAGGCCTTGAAAACCAGTTATGAGAATTAAAACTAAATGCTATAGAAAGTAGGCTACCATTTTATTTTTAAGGAAATGAGGGTATAATATGATGAAACTGATGTTTAAGGGTGGCTAATTTGCCTTGTGAAAAATAGATTATTGAATATGACACTAAATTAAAATTGTTGTAGGTGACACAAATCTGGGCACAGAGAGTAGAAATAAGGAGTAAATAGCTTATAGTTACATACAAGGATTCAGGAAGGAAATAAAGACCTAAGCCAGGATGTCAAAGGTGAAAAAGGAAAAAAAAAAATCCAAATTGTTTGATCAGACAATGGGAATAAAGGAGAAGGAGGAGTGAAGGATTAATAGTTGACTGGGAAAATGATAACAAATAAATGGAAACAGGGAAGTGTGATTACGTAAAAGTCTAAAATTTAGATATGAAAAGGGATTCAAGCTGGAAAGAAGAAAGAAAAGGAGAAAAGCCATTTCCACAAGGATGGCTTGAAGAAAACTAGTACTGAGGTACTAGCAAACATGAAATGGGAAACAAAACACTGGTTCAAATTAAGGAAAGAAAGAACAGACAGAAATCAGGAGTTTGCCAGAAAGTTAACAAGAAATGAACAAAATAAAAAGATCATCGGGTTATGGCAAAGGTCAGGTGAAGATGAACAAAATTAATACAACATCCCAAGTCTTTAGGCTGATTCTTTCATCAGTTCTACACAACAGAAAAAAGTAAAAACAGATGCAGAGTTTCAAACTGACAAGAAAAGAAAACAAAAAGTCAACGCTCTCAAGATAGGCACACAAATCTAGAACTGAAGAAGCTAAGAGGGTATATAGTTCAATCCTTTTTTTAATAGATGAAAAATCTAGATCATAGTTTGCTCAAAAGTTTTTCCGAAGGTTGCACAGGTATTAAGTAACAAAGTCAGCATCTGAACCCAGCTTTCTTTTACCATTCTTTCCAAGCATAATAAAGAGGTAGTGATATCACTGTTTACAGATAAGGAAAGTCAGGCTGAGTGAAGTAACTGTTAGCTCACTGTCAAAGTCAAAATTTGAACCCCGGTCTCCTAAAATCTATAGATGACTATGAAGTTCAAGACAGCAAATATGGTAGAGCAACAACAACAACAACAACAACAACAACAACAACAAAACCTAAATAACTGCATGATATTGAAATACTGAATAGCTGGAGACAAGATAAAAAGAAAGTTATGCAGATATGTGACTAATTCCAGATAAAATTGTTGAGGGCTGATAAGAGTATTGAGCATGAACTTTTTTATCTTTATCTGATATACTCTTGTTTTTAATTTGCATCACTAGTTAATTTCTTTCTGTTAAGTGCAGAGACTCAAGCATTTATGTAGTCATAATATATTTTATTTATGTATTTATTTATGTGGTCAGTCAAAAGCTAAAGAATTAAATTAATCCAGCCAATTCCCACTTTCCACTATTTTGTATCACAAGGTTCTACTAACTCAATATGATCTTTGCACAAGAATTCTACATCAATGAGATTAGGCAATGACCACAGTGGATTTTTGGTTTTTTAACCCTAGAGGTTCATATCCTCACAAATTAATTCACAAATACTCCCCACTAAGTGAAGAGAAAGTAAAGAGTGTATACTGGCTCTTCATTTCTTCTTCAAAACACTCACCACAGAATGAGACTTTTTTTTTTAAACACTTTTTCTTTCCCTTCACTGTTATGTTTAATATCAATTTTCTTGATTTGTTTGGAATTAGCTGAGGAGTAGGAATGGAACAACAAAAATCAGCAAAGGAAAAGCTCAGATTCAAAAAACAAACCTCACAACAAAAGTCTTTATGGGGCCTTCAAACATTTCTTTTGGATTGCCATTACTACTGCTGCTTTTGCTACTAGGAATTTTATGGCACTTTGAGATTTGCAATGTACTTTACAAACATTACTGCATTTGATCTTCATGACTACTATAAAGATAAGTGGTATTAACATCACTTTTACAGATTTTTCAAAGAATGTGCCTGATTTTAAATTTACTCCAAAATCAGTGTCATGATCTTGATTACCTCTGCTAACTTAGAGAAATTTATAAAGGGAAAAAGAAGCCTTGAATGCAAACTTTCTTGCACAATTTTTTTTTCAAAAAAAGTAATCATCCAATAAAGATATTCTAGGCTAAAGAAAATAAATTTATCAGTATTTGTTACGGTCAATATGTTGTTATACAATGCACATAAATATAATAATTGCTCCTTGAGAGAAGAGTGACCATCTTTTAACCTTTCTTTATAATCCCAGCATTTAGCACAGTGCCTGGCAAATAGTAGTGTTATTTTAATATATGGTTTCTGACTGACATTTGTTTATCTACTTAATTTTAACTTTTTCATGAGAAATTTATCACCCAATAAGTTAGGTAGTCTTTTCTTTTGAAAAAATATGCTATAGTATCTAGAAATACATTACAGTGAAAACTGAAGTCTACTTATACTAAAATAATACCATTCTTATAAATCTTTTGATAAGCATGACAATTCCATTATCTCCTAACTACTCAGAAGCTGATATGACCATTAGAGGAGATAAGGAAAATTTGCTCTGAAAAAAACTTTTGTATAAATTAATAGTATTTAGTTTCTATTTTTCCTTTAGATGTAAACAGACAATAAAAGCAATAATGAAATAGCTTACCATTGGGCAGCTAGGTGATATAGTGTATAGAGTACCAGCTCTGAAGTCAGGAGGACCTGAATTCAAATCTGATCTCAGACACTTAACACTTCCTAGCAAGTTACTTAACCCTAGTTGCCTCAGCCAAAAAAAAAGGAAAGAAAAAAAGAAATAGCCAACCATCATCTTTCAAAAATATATATCTAAAGAGGATTTATCATCTTTATCATATCTAAAATAATAAGGGTTGAAAGCATTAAACTAAATAAATTATTCAGGATATGCATTTCTTACTGAGAAGAGCTACTAAAGTAGAGAATACTAGAAAATTTTTTTAATGACTTCTTGTCAGGCAACACATATATTCTTACTAATAAAATAGCAAAGGGAAAAAAAAAAGTAGAAGTGTGTTCACATGAAAAGCTCCAATCTACAAATCTTTTTAGGTTAAAGGAAGTTGGGGAGGGAGAGGGAAAGGAAAAAACAGAGAATAAAAACAAAAACCTAAAGTCTATGCTTAAAATAATAAAACAAATCAAGTAAAATAAATATTAAATTCATACAACTGATATCACTATAGGAGTCAGTAAGTTAAGTTTAATAAAAAAAAAAAAAAAACTATAGAATTTATTCCTGTTTAGCAAATACAATGAAAACCTAAAACATCCTTTAAAACACATTCAAAAGAGTCTGTGATTCAATTTCAAAATATAGAGTCTATATATTAAACAAAGATCCTGGTAAAATCTGAAATAAACATATAACTCAATACACTGCAGATAAATCAGATTTTTAGTTTGATGCTACCTGTAACTTAAATAGGTTTCCATACAATTGTATGAAAAGTGGTATGTGAAAATGACAGCTATGAGAAAAATTATCTTCCACTTCCCAAAGTATTGTTATAAACACTTTAAGACTTATAAATATATATTATTTCATTTGATTTGGTTCTGAAAACAACTCCTTTAGGTAAGTGCTATTATTATTCCAATCCTTTTTTTGATGAGTAAATTGGAGCTAAGAGGTATTTAATTGACCTGCCCAGGTTCACACAGCTAGTAAATGTCAGAAGCAGGATTTAAGTTTTCCTGACTCTAAAAGTCTAGCATTCCAATCCTTTAGCCAAGGCCTCAAAACCAAGAAGCTCCAGGTTCAAGGCCTGCCTCTGACACTGTGTGAATCCGACACTACTACCTGTATAATGCTAAGCCAATCACAGCTGTAAATGCTCTCGACCAATGTTTCTTCAAACTTTTTTCTCTCAGAACTCCTTTTCGCTCAAGAAATTTTTATGTGACTCTGGCTATTCAAATATATAAAGTAAGTATACAAGTCAAATATTTACTAATAATAAACTATAATTTCATGACTCCCACATTCAGTTATGTGACCCTATGTGGGGATGCAACCGACAATTTGAGAAGCTTTGCTCTCGACAACTCTCCAAAACAGTAGATGCAGAAAAGGTTCCAAATTGCATTGGTAGAGGGAGTTTCCTTATTTGGGAATTCTCTCTACCAATTAAATAATAAGCCTTGCCCCTCTAGCCATCTAATATCCACAAGTAATTCTTATTTATAGGACAACCATTAATTAATGGATTCTGTCTGTATGTACTGGAAGAGTTGCATGTGCATAAAAAACTTATTAAGAAACCAGAAAATTTACCATCTGGTAGGTGGTTAGCACAAAAACTGAACTACCAGAGGTTTCATCAAATCAGAAAGTATAATGTATAAAAAAGTATTATTCCAGAAACATGACAAACATAATAAAAGCATATCCCAAAATGACTTAGAAAAATACTGAATGACCTCAAACACACTCATCATTTTTCTAGAAATCATTAAACATTTCCACAAAAAATTAAGCCACTATAAGCAGCAGTTGGTTAAATTTAATCTTCAGTAAAGTTATATTGGTTATACTGGGGTGTATTGATCCATACTAAAAAGGTATAAATGATATAATGTGTAAAAATTCAGACTATTCAAAAAAAAAGCACAATTATTTGATAAAAATTATAAAAATTCTATTTTATAAAATAGTCTCTGCATTTTTATTTATTGGAAAGTTTGAGAACTACAATATTTAAAAGAAATGTCGGTAACATTTAGATAAATACCTACTTAATTAGGGGAATGAGTACTAAATAAATCATTAGTTAATATTGTTAGTTAAAACTAATTATAATTCAGTCTAGAAATTTTTAATCTTAACAGTTGTCACAAACCATTTTTCTATTAAAAGTTATTACAAGGATTCTGTCTCTCACCGCTCTCCACACTTCTCCTCCCCAACCTATTCCTGGTTGAATTTATCACCCAAATAATCTTTTGTTCTTTCACTAACATGGAAAAAGTAGAGGAACAAAAATAACAGTTGCGATTCAATTAGATAAGCTTTAGATGCAAAATGAAATAAAAATCTATTAAAATTTTATTTTTAAACATTAACATTAGGTTTACTATAAAAGTCTAGAAAGACAAGTGAAAACCTAAAAAATAAGTAACAAATGTTGATAAGAAGCAAAAAAATAAAAAATAAAAAATAAAATAAGGAGTGAGGGCTTTTATTCTTACTAGCATCACTTACACTTAAGGTGATTTTAAAATGTTTCTATAGATTATTTGGTAAACTTGTTCTCTCACTGTAGACATGGAGAGTTTCATTTGAAGTTTCTGAATTAAATAAAAGAGGCTTAAAAAAAAAAAAAACTTCAGGTATCATTAAATCAGAAAAGTAGCGACCATGGTTTGTTTGTTTTTTAAAATTATAGTCTCTAGAAGTTGATTTATAATACAAATAGAAAAGTATCATCTGATGAGAGATCTGAAAACAAGGAAATCTCATGTTCTTCAAGGGGGAAAAAAGGCAATATAATAGCACCTCCCAATTGTTCAAAACATCTCACCATACTTTCTACTTAATGAGAATGAACTGACAGGACTTTTGTGTTCATCAAAATAACTATTACAAAATCATTACATATGACATCCAGCCAATATTAAAATTAAAGAGTTAGTAATTTTGTCTTTCTCATGAAAACAAATAATTTATATCATCTGTACTATGAAGAAATCTACTTACAACTGAATCTGCATCTGGACATTCCCTATTTAAAAAGAAAAAGGAAAAAATCTTCTTAGGCATTTTCATATACCAGAATTAATTACTAATTATGTTTCAGCTTCTTCTTTAAAAGCAGTTTAAATGTAATCTTTTTTATTTAACTCAATTATTTGAAGTAATTGACATATTAAGTACAAACATTTTAATGTGTTAATGGGAAACATTAGAGATTAAAAAGAATTGAATCTTCAGAAAATACTCATTCAGACATGATTTAATTAGTTAAAAATTCTCTAATATAAAATCAAAGTAAATGAAATAAGTAACAGTGCTCATGTAGCACTTTTAGTATAAAAGCATTTTATATACATTTGTTCATTTGAGCGATAAATCTATTAGTAATTTATAAACAAAATTTGTCCTCACTGACCAAAATAAAATTTTGATATCATTATAAATTATTTTTTTCCCATGAATATGTTCTCATAGAATGTACTGTTAAAGAAATTAAGTCTTAGGATAACTGTTAAATAAATTTTAATCAAGCCTATTCATTTAATATACCTTCTGTACCTAAAAACATTACAAATGAAAAACATTTTCCCAAAGATATTATTTGCACCCATAAGTGTAAAAACATTATTACAAAAACTAAACTTAAAAAAAAAATTTCTGTCTTTAAAAAGTTTGCTTTCTACTGTGGAATACATACAAAAGTAAATACAAGACAAGAACTAGAAGTCTACAAAGAGGAAGTGACTGAACTGGCCATGTGCCCCTCTCCTACAGTTTGAAGGAAGTGGAGACTGCTGGCTGTAGCATTTCAAACACAATAGCTTCCACACATGCCCTTTACCCAGAATGTGTACAGACATTATATTTCAACAATAACCAATACTGGTGGCACTTTCACTTATTACATGTGTTTGTCACTCACTGGTGAAGGCTGGGGAGTGGAACATTCTCCTTGCTTCTCAATGTTAACTTTCTTCACTACCACTATTACTTAGTAATCTTGTCTTCCTTTGAGGTTCATTTAATTTATATTCATCATCCAATTAAGATTCTAGTGGTTGTTGTCCTTTATTTGGCATGTAAAGTTTTTTATAACCAGGCCTCTTCCTACCTTTTCTACCCTTCCTGGATTCTTTAATCGCATAATACTGGGTTCCTTGCTTTTCCTCATATAGGGCATCTCTCCATTTTTCACTGACTGTTCTCCATGCCAAGAATTTACTTCCTCTACATCTCTACCCCCTGCTTCCATTTTCTATAAGAAGACATTACTGATCCTCCCTAGTACCTTCCTTCTCAGCGTATCCCCAATCTATCCTGTGCATGACATGTTTGTAACCTGACTGTACTATCACTACAATGTTAGCTCTTTGAAGCAGGATTATTTTTTGCCTTTCTTTGTAAACCCAGTGCTTTACCAAATGTCTGAAACACAGTATGCTTGATGACTTTGAAGCATTTGAAATCTCCTCCTAAACATTCTCTCCTCTCTAAGTTTCATGATACTGACCATTCCCTGAAGGTTCTCCCTCAAAGTTAGATCCTAGATCCTCCTCTCTTTTCCCTTTATACTATTTCACTTGTGACCTTATCAGCTCCCATAAGTTCAACTGCCACAGGTACCTCAATCTCAAATATGTCCAAAAGAAAACTCTACCTCATTCTGACATTCTTTGTTATTGTTAAGGACAATATGATACCATTAATAATTTGGGTTCCAACCTCCATGTCTTACTTAAGTCTTCACTCTCTACATATATACAATCTATATGTTCCAAATTTTGGAGCCTATACATATTTTCACTATGTCTTTCATAGATTTTTTTCTCTCTATTCACAGAGCTATCACTATAGGTGAGGCTCTCTCACCTTACACCTATACTACTATAATAGCTTTTTAATTATTTTCCCCATATACCCTACCCTTCAGCTGCCAAAATGATTATCTACAAGCACAGGATTTCCCATGTGCCTTCTCTTTCTTGCCCTTCCAATTCCATTCTTCCTTTCACCTCTCCAAACGATTCCTGTTACCTCTATGATCAAATATAAATTTCTCTGCTTGGCCATTTAAAACCCTTCACATTTATAAAGTGTGTAAGCAAAGATATATTGTTTACATGTCTCTTCCACTAAAATCTGAGTTCCTCAAAGGCACGAACTTTTATTTTCTTAGTGCTTACACAGTACCTAGTACACAGTGTACACAAAGGGTTTTAAACTAATTACAATCCATAAAGGACTGTTAAGTAATAGTACACCTTTAAATCTAACACTACTTCATTAAATCTAACTACAAATAATAATCTCTTTTCTAAAAGAAAATATATTAGTTCCAACCCAAGGCACCAGAAAAACAGAAATAAGGAGGAGTCTCCTAGTTCTAGCAGCAACTTCGAGAGAAAGCTAAATTCCATGGCATCTGGAGTTTGAAGGCACCAGTAAAATTTTCACAGTATGAATAATAGGGCACCTCCATTAGCTGGGAAAAATTAAATATAGATTTCAATGCTATAACATTTAATGCTATGTAACAATGCTATTAACATCAAGTGTTATGAACTACGGAAGAAAAAAATGGACATTTGGTCAAATATGAGAGGAGCATTAAAAAAAGAAGAAATTATTTAATATACTTACACTGACTCTGCATCCTTTTCCTTCTTAATTATTCCTGACAAAGCGAAAGTCTTTCTTTTTCTTGGCTTTATCCCTTTAAAGTGAATTTTTATTGTTAACAGAAAATGAAGAATCATTCACTGTTTGCAATATCAGAGACATTATTTGAGTATCTTGTAAATCTCAGCACATACTTTGTTTAGAGCTTTTAATACTGATATGAAAACAGAACATTTTTCTAAGACTATCATTTTTCTAAGAACATCATTTTATTGACCATTACAAGGTCAAATCATGTTCTCGTGTACACAATAATTACATAATATTCTTCACAACACAGATCAAAAATCAGTAGGCTAGGCATTCTGTAGTTGCAGTTTTTTGTTTATCCATCTTACACTCTTTCTGCCCTCTTCTGTTGTGTCTATATGCAGTCAATGGCACAAAGCAATGTTTTATGACCCACGTGCAGAATGAATACATTATAATGATTAGAGCATTGTACTTTAATAGGTTGTATGTAATTATATAGCACAGAAAAGATAATACTGGTATTACCCTTGTTTTTTCACTATCATTGCCATAAACTGCAACACAGCAATAAATGTCAACATATTTTTCTTAATAAATTGGGTCATCTTTATTATTATATATCGAAATGAATGTTCCTTAGAATCTATTATATCAACTTAAACTAGGATCTAGAACTTAAGGTCTTTAGGAGAAAAAGGTCTTGTTATACATAATGTTGTAATGACCACGTGTTTAAAGTCAGCCGGAGTCAGGAATTCAGGTTAAGGGAAAAATCTTCAATATTTATTGAAGTGAAGAGGTGAATAAAGATTGCTATAGCAAATATAAGCAAGAAAGATTGCGATAGCAAATATAGGCAGTTGCGACAGGAAGCGAGCTAAGAGAGAGCGACGCGAGCTGAGCCAACAGTGGAGCCAACTGTGGAGGCAGTCGTGGCAATGGCCGTCCCAAAGGTCTCTCCTCCCCTTCCTTTTCCACTCCCCTGCCTCCACCCACCAAAATCGTCATTTCCTATACAACACATCAGGACTTGCACAAAGAGTGGGTGGGGGCCATTCTTTCTCCAAGCTTACGTATTAATAGAGTATGGTCCAATTACTATTTAGCCTCATGTGCTTGGGACCTCAGTACATCAACTCAAGCCTCAGCCCATTACATCTCCCGCTTTCTTTTGTTTTAGAACACAGGTGATCATGCCATCCCTGACTCTTCAGGGAGGTCAGAGCCCCCAAGGGGAGGTGATCACACCCTCCCTGATTTCTCAGGAAAGGAGGTGAAAGCACCGAAAAGGAAGTGATCACGACCCATCAACCTATCAGTTACAGCCATTATATGATATTTTAAGGGGAGACAGTGCTTTAAATTCACCACGCCAGCTTACAAAAGAAGCTCAAGAGGCTTTGAGAGAAGTTGAACTGGCTTTATCCAATGTGGTTGAGAGAGTCACTCAAAAACCCTTGGAAATAACAGTTTTTGCCACACAAGAGGCACCCACAGCAGTCCTTCATCAAGGAGACAGTGTGATAGAGTGGGTGAACCTCCCGGCACAACCAGAACAAAGCCTTACTCCTTACCCAGTGCTTGTGGCTAGAATTTTGTTAAAGGCCAGCCCGGCTAGCTCAGTCGGTAGAGCATGAGACTCTTAATCTCAGGGTCGTGGGTTCGAGCCCCACGTTGGGCGCCAAATGTAATGACCACGTGTTTAAAGTCAGCCGGAGTCAGGAATTCAGATTAAGGGAAAAATCTTCAATATTTATTGAAGTGAAGAGGTGAATAAAGATTGCTATAGCAAATATAAGCAAGAAAGATTGCGATAGCAAATATAGGCAGTTGCGACAGGAAGCGAGCTAAGAGAGAGCGACGCGAGCTGAGCCAACAGTGGAGCCAACTGTGGAGGCAGTCGTGGCAATGGCCGTCCCAAAGGTCTCTCCTCCCCTTCCTTTTCCACTCCCCTGCCTCCACCCACCAAAATCGTCATTTCCTATACAACACATCAGGACTTGCACAAAGAGTGGGTGGGGGCCATTCTTTCTCCAAGCTTACGTATTAATAGAGTATGGTCCAATTACTATTTAGCCTCATGTGCTTGGGACCTCAGTACATCAACTCAAGCCTCAGCCCATTACATAATGTTACCTAAACAACATCTTAAAAGTAGAGACTTTATATTAATAACTTAATTTTCAAAGTCTTTTCACATGCTTATCATTTTATCTTTATCATACCCCTCAGAGATAAATAAAATCTAGGAATATTTATTATTCTCATTTTGCTAATAAGAAAATGGGGAGATGAGAGCTTAAGTGACTTGCTAACAATGAAAGCTTTTAAAAATGAAATAAATTGTTTTAGAAAGTACACTCTCTGAAAATCTTTAAATAAAATCTGAAGGATCTCTCATTGGAAAAATTATAGAACACAAACATGATTCAAGTGGGAATTGGTCTGAACAATTTTCCCATTCTATGATCTATAAATTTGGGCTAACATCTAAGTCTCCTGAATGCTACCAGTGTTTCCTCAACCTTCACAGTTCTGTATTACTAAAACATAAATCAATAAACATCTTATATTATTACATACCTATGTACTAGTTATTTTATAACTTCAATATGCATATAATTCTAAACTATTACTTTTGCTGCAATGAAGAGAAGGAAAATATAGTGAATGTTTAGAAATAGTATTAATTCCTGTCACTCATATAGCAATGAAGGATTTGCAAAATTTTCTGACTCCAAATTCAGCATTCTATGTAAATACAACACATCTTCTATAAAATATACTATATTTGGACAACAAGTTAATACTTTCTTTTGATGACCCAAAGATCTACTTATAAGTAAATAAAGATAAGGTGCTGCTAATTTTCATGATATCTTAACATGTTATAAGGGTGAAATATTCTTTTCCTGTAAGTACGTCCCTTGAAATGTTTGTAATTGTTTGTTATTACTTTTTTTGATGTTCTAATGCTCCCTAATGTTTATTTGTTCAAAACAACCTATCAGGTTACTAATATTTAGGGGATGTTAACTAGTTAAATCTCAATGTTATAATTCATAAATTGTAACTTACCTTCAACTACGCTAGCAGCATCACATTCCTCAAATTCAATAAGGCCTGGAGGGGAGAGGAGGAAGAGAAAATTTAGTAGCTCAGTGAAAGATAATCAAATTATAGCAAATCAAAATACTATCTTTAAAGATTTTAATAATTTTCTAATGCTAATTAGTTGATATTTAAAAATATGAAATTATATTAACATTGTTTTATTAAGTACCTTCTACATATAAAACACTATTCTGAAGTTTATATTTAAAATATAAACTAAAGTTTATATTTTAAACTACTTAAGGTCAGTGATCTTTTCTTATTTTTTAATCATTCCCAGAGTCCAATATGTTGTGCTTTGTCCTAATAGTTGCTTAATACATGTTAGTTTTCTAAAAGAACTATTAGAAAACCTAGTATCTTCCTTCAAGGAGCTTATAACAGCTAGAGAGAAGGATAAATGTACTAAAAGGAAGATAAACATAGTCGAATATGGTAATGATAAACAAATTACAGGTGTTTCAGAACATCAGAGAGGATTGTGCTTTACTGAAGGTTGAGGGACTTCTTTAAGGAAAGGATGTTAGCTAGACAATGAATAAATAAAAGCATCAGAGAAAAGAGAGAGGAATTCTAGTTTAAGAGTAAAACTACAAGTAACTTGTGCAAAAAGGAAAGCATATAGCTTGCTTGCAGATAATAAGGTCAGTTTGGCTAAAGAAGATAAGTAGTTATGTAAAAGAATTGAGAGAAGATGAGAGAAATATTGATGTATAACAAGATATAAATTTATACTACAATTTTATTTTAAAAAATCAAATGTTATCAAGGACTTTTAAAGCAGAGGAATTAACACCTGTAAAGGAGTATAAGAACAGTTAAAAGAAAGAAACTGGAGTGAGGGAAATGGTTAAAGAAACATTTGCAATAATCTAAAAAGGAAATGATAAGCACCTAGATTGGTCATCATATATAAAAGATACACAGAACAAAGTACAGTTTATTTTTCAACTAAATATCAAATACTATAGCTATCTGGGAAGGAAAAAAAACAAGATCATTAACTGTCTTGTTTATATGGCAGTTTCCAAAGTTTATAGACTATAAAGTCAAATTTGGTAAGGAAGAGGGTCCCACTGATAAGCAGTTTGGTAAAATAACAATAATAATAAGTTTTGACAGCATATTATATCACACACCACAACATCATTTCACATGGGGACTTGATTTAAATATAAAAAGTCTCATCATATAAGCAAATGGGGGGAAATTAATGGAGATTTCTTCCCATAGTTATTGCTAGAAGAGGAATTTTTAACCATTAACCAAATAAGAGAGAAGAAGTCATAAGAGAGAAAATAGAAAATTTTAATTATATTAAAAGCTTTTGCCAAAATCAATGCTTCTAGGATGAGTGAGAGGAATGGAATCTTTGTACCAAATATCTCTAATAAAAATCTGACATCTAAGATATATGAGACCAAGAGTCATTCCCTAAAGGATATGAACAAAATTATCAAAAAAATTCCAAAATATCAAAAACTATAAGAAAGACTGCTTCAAATCAGTATTATAAAGAGGAATAAAAATTTACACAACTCTGAAGTTTTGCCTCAAATGTAGTCAGTTGTTAGATTAATTGCAAATGTTTCTTTAACAAAGAACTTATTTTCATATTTATGCTGCAATTCCCATTATTAAAAATTATTACACAATTGGGGCAATGATTAAATTCTTTATATCAGATATGCCTAGATGATGCCTTTTAGGTTAGGAAGCTATATCTGTAAGTGGCATTTATATGTTGACAAATTCATTAAGTCACCTTGTTATAAAAGAATTAAAAGTTAAATGTATTCAATGAAAAACTTTTTACTTGTATAATTTGCTTGGTCCAGATCTAGAAGAGATCTATCTTTAAAAAAAGGTCTAAGATCATCTCCAGAAGAAGAGTATACGGGACAGAATGTGCATCACTGGAGCAGATCACCCACTGAAATGCTACTGCTCTGGGGTTATTCATGTAAGTGAATTTTGCCCATCTTAGCTACATCCTACCTACTTCATAGTACCACTTTTCCATTTACTGATATAATTAATATTAAAACCTATTTTGTCAAATGAACTTAAATGAAATACAGACCATCACAACTGTTATCAATCAAAAGCTCTCCCTATATCTGATACAAGAACACATGTGTGAATGAGTCCAGAAATTTTATTCTGAAGGATTGAAAAAGTATGGACTCAATTTAAGAGCAAAAAACAACTACAATGCTGTACTGGCACTTGGTCCTTAACAACAAGATATAAAATTAATCTACATGTGTGATGACCGCGTATTTAAAATCAGCCGGAGTCAGGAATTCAGGTTAAGGGAAAAACCTTCAATCTTTATTCTCAGTAGAGGTGAAGAAGGATTGCGATAGCAATATGGGCAGCTGTGACAGGAAGCCAGCTAGCAGTCTCTCTTTCCGCTTCCCTCTCTACTCCCCTGCCTCCACCTACCAAAATCGTCATTTCTTATACAATACATCAGGACTTGCACAAAGAGTGTGTGGGGGCCATTCTTTCTCCAAGCATATATATTAATAGAGTTTCATCCAATTACTATTTAGCCTCACGTGCTTGGGACCTCAGTGCATCAACTCGAGCCTCAGCCCATTACATACATGATTTTAGTACACACCCAAAAGTTGTTTTTCTACCATTTCCTAATGACAATAATTGTCATATTATACAGAAATAATTCTGACAAAACTGAATATAGCCATGAAATAAAGCCTTTAATCAATAATTAAGAGTGGATTCTACAACCTCTCCTAATAAGCTGGGATATTTCTTAGCCCAATTGGTAAGAAATTCTTCCATTAATTTAAATAAACTTTCCAAATACATTTTAAGTTCATTTTCTCTTGCTCATTCTTTTCTGGATTAATGCTTATATGTATTTTAAACACTTTTAAAAATCATTCCATCCTTAGTCTTGTTAGTGAATCTTTAATCTTTCCTTCTAAAACTCATTTGCCAGTCTCATCATTTTGGTTACTTTATTTTGCAAGTTTAGCACATTTTTAAAGCTTTCTATATAAAAAAAATATATAGTTAAACATATAAAATGATTTTTTCAAAATAAGGACTATTTTTAAAACAAATTTTGTAAAAGCTTGTCCATCAACACAACTGACTATGAAGGGAAAAACCTAATATGTGAATAAAATTTTTAAACTGAATATATTTATTATCTATACTTATAAAGATTTTTGTTCAGGGTACAAATAATTATAGGTGGTTCTGGTTTCTGATTTTGAAAGTTAAAAAATACTCATTTTGACATTAAACTGTGTGTAAAAGTATTTTTGAAAATGTATATGTTTGACATGCTGCTTCAAGGGGTGAAGTTGGCGTGCTTGGCTCAGAGCCAGTCAGCAGCTCAGCTGGACATCAGTGCACATTATGACCTCCCTTACAGTGTGTCACTTCTGAATTGTTTCTGAAGTAGAAAGTTTATTCAACCTCTCTCTCAAAATCAGTGGACCGACTATCATTCTGCTATTTAATCAAAGAAGGACAGGTTATTTTTCTGACAGTACTAAAGCCAGAAAGCAATTCCTAATGAATAGTTTGATAAAAGTGGAATTTCAACTGATTTAGCCTCAGTTAATCCTTCTGTCAAAATAAATGCTCTAAAAGCTTAGATGTTAGACTGACTCACAAAGATCAATTTAACATATAAACAAGAAAACAAGTTTTGTTCCTAACATCTAATTAGTTTATTTCAAGCTTATTTCCTAAAGAAAAATATGTCAATTTTTAAAGAATTAATCTGTGGAAGAATAAACCTAAGAAAAGCAATCTCCCACAACATAATGCTTTGATTCCCAATCCAAAAAACAAAAACATAACACAACATCAATATCCTTTCCCAAAAAACAAAACAGGAAGAAAGCTTTTTTTTTTTTTAAGTTTTGGTCAAAAAATGAATAGTAAAGAAAGAATAAAGGGCTATTTCGTTAAAACTACCATCACTGAATCAAATTCCCTAAGCACATGGCACAAGAAGGCAAACCATCCATTATTTAAGACAAAGTCAAGGAGGATAGTGGGAAGATGGCAGGGTAGATCAGAAAACTCTAAGAACTCCAGATTTCCCTCACAAACAAAATAAAACTATGCCTCAAGAGAAATGTAAACTGGTAAAAACAAGTAAGACTTGGGATGGAACAGGAGTTCACCCAGAAAAGCACCAAGCAAAGACCAAGGAATAGAGGATTAATTAGTGTGAAGTGTAAATACCTCCAGACTAACTCCTCTAAAACAAGTGGGGAGTCCTGGGGGAAGCTGGGTTGGGATCCTCAGCCCAAACCACAGGAACTTTCACTCCCCAACAGCTTGGGAAGTCAGGGTTCTGAGCTCAGGAAGATGGAAAGAACCTCTTGTCATAAGGAATGCCAGATCCTGTTGTGCTGCTGAAAATAGATGCTGAAAGGTGAGAAGGAATCAGCATACCTGCGCAATGCAGAAGCTGTGGAGAAGAGTAGCTACTGGCTGCAGGCACTTACAAGAGGGTCTGAGGTTCCAGGCCAGAGAGAAGAACTGAAGTGAGGATAGGTGATCACACTTTTAAGTTCTCATTAAAAAAAAAAAAAAGAGCAAGGAAAAAAGAAAGAATAAAACCACATATAAAGTTACTTTGGGAATAAGGAAGACCAGGATTCATCCTTACAGGAGTATATTTGAAGTAAAATTAAAAATCTCTCCAGTCCAAAGAGTAATATTAAATGGCTACTTGCCGAATAAAAAAATTTATAGGATACCTTAACTAAGACTTTAAAAATCAAGTGAGAGATTGAGGAAAAACCTAAAAAAAAAAAAAAAAAAAGAACAATCCAAGAAAAACAAGAAGATTATGAAAAGAAAATCAACCAACTAGAAAAGGAGAAATCTGAATTTTAAAGCAGAAAATGATTCTGAAAATCAGAACTGGGAAATAGGAAGCCAGCTATGTTTAAAAAAGACCAAGAAATAATAAAACAAAAATAGAAAGGATAAAAAAATTGAAGCGAATATTAAACATCTTTAATATCTACAGACTTGGAAAACTGATCATGAAAAGAAAACATAAGAATAATTGGATTACCTAAAAGCTATAACCAAAAAAAAAAAAGAACCTTGACACAATAAGTCAAGAAATAATTAGAGAAAATTATTCTGAAATCATAGAACAAGAGGGGAAAGCATTAATAGGAAAAAAAGATCTACCAATTACCACTTCAACAATTTTCCCATAAGTTTTTATCAAATAGTGAATTCTTATCCCAAAAGCTGGGATTTTGGGATTTGTCAAACACTAGATTACTTTAGTCATTGACTATTTTGTCCTGTGAACCTAACCCTATTCCACTGATTGAGTACTCTATTTCTTAGCCACCAAATAATTTTGATGACTGCTGCTTTATAATATAGTTTTAGATCTGGTACAGCTAGGCCACCTTCATTTGCATTTTTTACATTAATTCCCTTGAAATTCTTGACCTTTTGTTCTTCCAGATTAATTTTTTTGTTATTTTTTTCTAGGTCTGTAAAATAGTTTCTTGGGAGTTTGATTGGTATAATACTATATAAACAGATTAATTTAGGTAGTATTATCATTTTTGTTATATTTGCTTGACCTATCCAAGAGCATTTGATATTTTTCCATTTGTTTGGATTTGACTTTGTGTGGAAAGTGTTTTGTAGTTCCCGACTTTCCCTTGGCAGATAGATTCCCAAATATTTTATACTATCAACAGTTATTTTTAAATGGGATTTCTCTTTGTATCTCTTGCTATTGGACTTGGTTGGTGATATATAAAAATACTGATGAATTATGTGGATTTATTTTGTATCCTGCAACTTTGCTAAAGTTGTGGATTATTTCTAATAGTTTTTTAGTTGATTCTCTAGGGGTCTCTATGTACACCATCCTATCATCTACAAAGAGTGATAATTTGGTTTCCTCATTATCTACTTATTCTTTTAATCTCTTTTTCTTCTCTTATTGCCAAACCTAGCATTTCTAATACCCTATTGAATAGTAATGGTGATGGTGAGCAACCTTGTTTCACCCCTGAACTTATTGGGAATGGTTCTAGTTTATCCTCATTACATATGATGCTTGCTGATTTACCACCTCAATAAGATCTTACAAAGAAAACACATGGAAATATCACTGCTAGTTTTTGAAACTCCCAAATCAAAGAGGAAATTCTACAAGCAACAACAACACTTTCAAATATGATGAAGCTACAATAAGAATTACACAGGATTTATCAGCTGCCTGGTCCTGTAATGCTATATATCAACAATCAAAATAACTAGGGTAGCAAATGAAAACAATACTCCAGCAAAATTAAGCATAATATTGAATGAAAAAAAAAATAGACATTCAACAAATTCTTAGATTTTCAGGATTTCGTCTCAAACCTGAATTCAACAGAAAATTCAACATATAAGAGCAATATCAAAAAATAATTCAAGGGACTTAATAAGAACAAACTGTTCATGTTTTATATGTGAAACTGTAAACCACATGTCAAAGACTGACATTAGTAATTGAGTAGTCCAAAAAAAAGATTGGGGTAGAGGTGAATATGATATGTGCAACACAGAAGAATTAGATGGGGGAAGGCTGGAAGTTCTGAAAACCTACTCACCTTGGGATTGGGTTAAAGAGGAAACAATGCGTACATACGCACACATACACATACACTAAGAAGAGTACAGTACCTTCCAAAATCTATAAAGAAATAAGGGGGAGGGAATAGCATATTCATACGCACACATACACATACACTAAGAAGAGTACAGTACCTTCCAAAATCTATAAAGAAATAAGGGGGAGGGAATAGCATATTGTGATGTAAATCAACCAGAGTTTGATAAGATATGTAGATTAAGAGGAATAGAATAAAGAGGGAGGGAAAGTTGGGGGGGAGAGGGAGAGAAGATAAGTAAATTATGTAATAGCAAGGCAAGTCAGCCAGTAGAAGTAAAGCAAAAGAGTTAGTCAGAATAGGAAGTAGAATTAGGAGAATCAGGAATAGAATATATTAGGGGGGAAAAAAAGTAGAGATAGTAATCATTGGTCTTAGACAAAGTCAAACAAAAAATATTAAATCAAGAGAGAAATCTACATTACATATCAATCATATTAATACTGCATTAGATGTTTGTATATTTATGTGTATATGCATATGTACATAAGTGTATCTATGTAGATAGACATATGTGTATATATATATATATGTACATGTATGTATAAGGTTGTATGTGGATATACACACAAATATATCTGTGTTTAACTGCAGGTTGCTTCACGGGGGAGATTAAGAGGAAAGAAAGTAAAAAGTACACAGCTGAGAATGGAAGTAAAGAAAAGATGTACAGTAATAAATACAATGTCATCTATTATTATATATACGTTCTTGGAATGGAAATTTATCGTTACATATTTTGAATCTTAGCCAATCTTCTGCTAGTCATATAACAATTTCTTTGGTTCTTTTTGTTTTTTCTGTCTTTCTTTTTACTATTTTCTTTTCTATGTACTTTGCATTAAAGTCTAAAATAAACACATAAAAAAATTAAATTAAATCCCAAAATTAAAAAAAAAAAAACTACAAAGGCTAAACATTAAAAATCTGAAGACTATGGATTAGGGGGAGAGACTATGTTAATACCCCAATATTTGATCTAAACCATAAAAAAAATATTCTTCATCCTCATGTACTGATATTTGACTAATGAACCTTTAATTCTAAGGGAACAAAAAGGATGATGATAAATTATAAGAGCTCATTCTAAGAGTTGTCAATAGATGTGATTTCATTTTTAAGTCTGATGATCAACTTGTGGAATCTATTCTATGATCCTAAGACTGCAGGGGAAGAATGGCTTACATCTTTAAAAACAATAAAAATATCAATGGCTTCAGCTTTCCTACCACTCATAAAATCAATTGAAGGGCCTGAGAGGCATCTATATTAATAAATGATCATCTGCAAAGGTAGCAGATTAATCTCTAAAGCAAAGTCAGAATTGAATCCACATGCTAAAAACTAATAGTAGAAAAAAATTTTAGATCTATAATCTACTTTTGCCACCAATGTCATCCACTCAGAAAATTTCAAATGTGATGAGGAAGAGAGGAAATTAAAGTGCATTCAAGCCTCAATCATAAGAAAAGGAACAACCTCATGAATAATTAAATGAAATTTTGTCACCCGGAATATGGTCTATTCATTAGCTAAGAGAAATATTTTTAAGTTAATGGATATGCAATTGAGAGCCCTATACTGTTTAAATGGTAAAATTATGAAGTAGATTAATTATGAAGTTCATAGTCTCCTTTTTTGGTATTCTATTCCTCTCTTGGGTAATCATCCCTAGTCATTGTCTTAGTACTACTCTAAACTCTGAAATGCAGTAGCCAAATTTCGACTGTCTTTAGCGAAGATGATATATTCATAATTTAACCCTTCTCTGAGACCCTCTCCCATCAAAATATACCTGTCCCAGGTCCCAACTTATTGATACTAATATGTTAATGAATATTGAAAACAATATTATTCCAGAAGTTTGAGGAAATCATTTCAATTCTCTGGGCCTTGGTTTCATCTGTAAAATGATGGGTATGGGATTGGTGAAGACAATCCAGGTAGACAGGATATCACATCCAAATGATCACCTAAAGCTGCAATAAGGAATCTTGGCTAGGAAACTAGGAAATAAAAAAGTCAGGTACTCAGAAGATCTAGATAATAATAATTTAAGAAACCAAAGAAACCAAATTAAGTAGTTGGGATCTAAGCAACATATTTTAGTAGTAAGATTATATACCATTCAGCAACCATAAGTACAAAATGTACAAAATATTATGCCAGTGCTGGGAATATAAGGACAAAAATAGAAGATTCAAGAAGAGCATATTTATACTAATCCAATCATTTTTTGAGCAGATTCTATCCTTGTTTCCCAGAACAAGAATAGACTAGCAATGAGAACAGAAGTCATCTAGAAAGTTATTTATCACCTGAGGGCAACAGGTAAACTTGGTTCAAGTAACAAAGCATGAAGATGAAGAACCAAGAAAATCCAGATAGTTTCATAAACTATAAATCTTCAGTAGGATTCCATTCCTTTTACAATGTAATCTGTTCAAATATTTCAATGATTAAGCAGCAAGTTTTGATGATGTAGGACAATTTTCCTAATCAAAAGCTGAAACCACAATAGTAAACTACAAAATACAGCAATATGTTCTTCAACTACAGCTTGAAGAAAACATTTTGTCTTAAAGACAGCAAATTTACTACTGAAGATTCTACACAGGACATTGATAACAAAGAATACAGTGAGCAAAAGGAAAAGCCAGGAAACATTCACTGTGTTCTTAAAAGTATACTGACATATAACTCACTCAAAGGCCTAATTCTAAAGATAATTATGAAAGAACTGACAACTGTTCATCTAATCAAAAGGATCCTTGTGGAATTGTAAGGATAAGCATGTCCTCAGAAAATGTCTGTCATGTGGTGTCTATTGCTACATGAATAATTTGTATTTATCTGGGAATGGGAAACTATTAAGAGCTTGAAAGACTCAAAAACTGTAATGAGTTGTAGGTAGTTTGATAATCTGGCACCCACTCATTAGACTGGAATTTCCAGTTAAGCAATGAACTATATGCCCAGTTATTTATTAGCCATCTGCCAAGAGGTAGCATGGGGCAATGGAAAGAGTACTGGCACTGCAAGCTGAGTACCCAAATTCAAATCATGTGCTTTCATGCTTAATACCTGTGTGGCCTTGGGCAAATTATGTAATCTCTTTGGGCCATAGTTTCCATATTTGTAAAATGAGAAAGGAAATAAGTTGATTTCTGGGGTCCTTATAATCTTATGATTCTATGAACTAAAGAGCTCTGGACTGTACTCTCACTATATCTGAGGGATTTTCTTGCAAACTTTATGATTCCAAGTACAATGATCCTTTAGTTATAACTGATCAACATAGACTAATCACAATTGCAAAGGATTCATAATGAAACATGCTATCTACCTTCAGAAAAAGAACTGATAAATTTAAGGTACCGGCTAAAGCATTTCTTTTTCTTTTTTTCTGAGGGGCATGTGGCTAATGTGAAAATTTGTTTAGTATGTCTAAACATTCTTAATGGTTTTGGTTTTTGTTGCCTTCTTAATTGATGGAGAAGGGAGAAGATAATTGGGAACTGAAAATTAAATTAAATTAAATTAATTTTTAAAAAAGCAATGTGGGTTAGCAATCTATGATTCACTTCTGACTGATCAATAACTATATGAAATTGAAATCTCTAACCAGAGTTAATGATGACACATTCTACTTTAAAAATAAAAGTTAGAAATTATTAAACTTCTACCCTTGCAAGTCATTTTTCCATGTATTCCAAAAGAAAAAAACCTTACTTCCATATTTCTAAAATACATTTTGCAATGGTGTAGTTAATACTAACATAAATTTAGAAGGCAACTTTCTTAAGGTCTTAGTTTTTATTAATTACTGTGACTAAAAAATCAAAAAATTGAAAGGTCAGCCTTTCAATAATAATTCTTGTTCTGTTTAGGTGAGTCCTCAAATGACATAGCTCAACAGAGCCTAACAAATCTTTTCCACCTCGATACAACCTGTAAGAAACTAACTTTCTTTTCTTTTTTTTTTCTTTTTTCTTTTCTTTTTTTTCTTTCTTTTCTCTCTCCCTTCCTCCCCTCCTTCCCTCCCCCTTTCTTTTCTTTCTCTCTAAATTTTAAACTTAAATACAAAAAGAAAAAAGGGGGAGGAGGCATTTCTGTGTACACAGAAAAGGATTCGATATAAAACAAATTTCCAGCTCATGAAAACCTATGTAATAAATCCTACTCATTGTTTTCAGAGCAATCAAGCTTTTTGTGTTTTCCTGTACAGGTTTTCTTTTATTTTCTACTTTTTTTTTTGTTCCCTCCTCTGTCCCACTCCCCAGAGAAGGCTATAATTAAATGTAAATGTACAGACATACACACATATCTATAAAGATGCACATTATTTATACACACATAATGCTATTATGGGTGTATAATTTCTATTTCTATTAGTCATCTTTCTCTGAAAGTAGATAGCCATCTACCTTCATAAATCCAAGTTCTTTCATGTTTTTCTAAATCAACCAGTTCATCATTTGTTTTATCACAGCAGTATTCTATAACAATCATATACCACAACTTGTTTAACAATTCCCCAATTGAAAACCATTATTTTAGTCAATCCAATAGCAGTAAGGTAACTTAGTTAATTTACATTTCTCTGAGCAATGATTTAGAGCATTATTTCATATGATTAAATATAACTTTCATTTCTTTATCAAAAACTTCCTGTTCATATCCTCCATTCGTTAACTGTGATATGATTTATTTTATATTGTCTAGTAATTTTAGATGGTCTAAAGCAACACTGAATAGTAGGTGACATAGTTTCCCTATTATTTTCTTTCAATTAAATGTATTTTAGCTTTAACTTTGTCTAAGATCATCAATTACCATCCCTGATTTTTTAACATAATAAATTCTGAAACTGAGTGGATGCCCATCAATTGGAGAATGGCTGAATAAATTGTGATATATGAATATTATGAAATATTATTGTTCAGTAAGAAATGACCAACAGGATGATTTCAGAAAGGCCTGGAGAGACTTACATGAACTGATGCTAAGTGAAATGAGCAGGACCAGGAGATCATTGTATACTTCGACAACAATATTATATGATGATCAATTCTGATGGACATGGCCATCTTCAGCAATGAGATGAACCAAATCAGTTCCAATAGAGCAGTAATGAATTGAACCAACTACACTCAGCGAAAGAACTCTGGGAGATGATGATGAACCACTACATATAATTCCCAATCCCTTTATTTTTGTCCGCCAGCATTTTTTATTTCCTTCACAGGCTAATTGTACACTATTTCAAAGTCAGATTCTTTTTGTATAGCAAAATAACTGTATGGACATGTATACATATATTGTATTTAACTTATACTTTAACATATTTAACATATATTGGTCAACCTGCCATCTGGGGGGGAGGGGAGAAAGAGGGGAAAAGTTGGAACAAAAGGTTTTGCAACTGTCAGTGCTGAAAAATTGCCCATGCCTATATCTTGTCAATAAAAAGCTATTAAAAAAACATAATAAATTCTGTTCCAGTCCTTTATTTTATTCCTGTATGTTCTCTCATTTTTACTGATTCCTAAAAGTAACACATTATTAAGTTTGGATTTTTATTCCATTCCACTATCTGTTTGCATTTTATGGATAAAATTCATCTCACATTTTTAGATATATATATTTCCCTCCATCCTAGTTGTGCTTTCTTACTCTATTGATCCAATTGCTCCTTACTAGTCGAATTTACTTTTCTACAGGCTACCTTGTCCTCCTATTCCTTAATCTACCTATCCTTCAAAGAGCCTCTTCCTTATCATCTCCCCATCCCATCCTCCAGCAAAGAACTATCAAAGAATTTCTCCCTTATCCCTCCCCCCATTCTTAATTTATACACCTTCTAAAAATCCTTCCCTAGCAACAAACTGGGAAAACATTTGCACAGTTAAAGGTTCTGATATGGGCCTCATTTCCAAAATATATAGAGAACTGGCTCTAATTTATAAGAAATCAAGCCATTCTCAATTGACAAATGGTCAAAGGATATGAACAGATAATTTTCAGATGATGAAATTGAAACTATTTCCACTCATATTCACTATTGATCAGAGAAATACAAATTAAGACAACTCTGAGATATCACTACACACCTGTCAGATTGGCTAAGATGACAGGAAAAAATAATGATGAATGTTGGAGGGGATGCAGGAAAACTGGGACACTGATACATTGTTGGTGAAGTTGGTGGAGCATTCTGGAGACCAATCTGGAATTATGCCCCAAAAGTTATCAAATTGTGCATACCCTTTGATCCAGCAATGTTACTACTGGACTTACATCCCAAAGAGATACTAAAGAAGGGAAAGGGACCTGTATGTGCCAAAATATTTGTGGCAACCCAGTTTGTAGTGGCTAGAAACTGGAAAATGAATGAATGCCCATCAATTGGAGAATGGTTGAATAAGTTATGGTATATGAATGTTATGGAATATTATTGTTCTGTAAGAAATAACCAGCAGGATGAATACAGAGAAGCTTGGAGAGACTTACATGAACTGATGCTAAGTGAAATGAGCAGAACCAGGAGATCATTATATACTTCAACACCGATACTATTTGAGGATGTATTCTGACAGAAGTGGATTTCTTCAACAAAGAGAAGATCTAACTCAGTTTCAATTGATCAATGATGGACAGAAGCAGCTACACCCAAAGAAAGAACACTGGGGAATGAATGTAAACTGTTTATATTTTTGTTTTTCCTCCTGGGTTATTTTTACCTTCTGAATCCAATTCTTCCTATGCAACAACAGAACTGTTCTGCACACATATATTGTATCTAGGATATACTGTGACATATTTAAGTATAGGACTGCTTGCCATTTGAGGGAGGGGGTGGAAGGAGGGAGGGAAAAAGTTGGAACAGAAGTAAGTGCAAGGGATAATGTTGTAAAGAAATTTTTTTCAAAAGAAAAAAGTAAAAAAAAAAAAAAAAAAAAAAGAAAGAAAGAAAAAATCCTTCCCTTATCCTATTCCTCAAACTATTTATAATGAGAGTAAAGTGCTAGCACTACCAAAACTCTGCTCCTATTCCCTCTTTCTCTATCAATTCTTTCTTTTAAGCCTTACTTGTAAGAGATAACTTATTTTTATCTCTCCCTACAAAGTTTTATTTTTTAGACTCACTCCATCATACACATCTTAGCCCAAGCTTTCCAAACTACCTAGATAATAATGGCAGAGTACTGATAAAATTTTCACATATAAGTTAATAGTTAGACCTTATTGAGTCTCTTAAAACTGACCTTTAATGTTCAGAGTATATTTCTCCTGGATCTGATATGCGAAAATTTCTATTAAGTTCTGCTCTTTTTGTCACAAATATCTGAAATGCTTTCAATTCACTAAATGTCCTCTTCTCTCCCCCTCCCTCCCATTACCTTGGTTGTAATTCTTTTGCTCTATGAAATATAGTACTTTAAAAACTATGGTCCTTCCTAGTAAAAGCTGGTAGGTTTTGTGCAATCCTGATTGTAGCTCTATGGTATTTAAATTGTTTGTTTTTTTTTCCTTGTTGCTTGCGATATTTTCTTAGTCTGGGATCTCTAATAGTTGGCTATCCTATTCCTTTACGGCTTTTCTTGGGATCTCTTTCAGTGGATTTTTTTTTTCTATTTCTGCTTTGCCTTCTTTTTCTAAAATTTCAGGGCAATTTTCCTTAATGATTAATGATTTCTAATAATATTGTATCAAGTTTTTTTTTTTAAACTTATATCTTTCAGATAATCCAACAAAATCTTGTATTGTCTCTCCTCAATATGTTCTCCAAATTGTTTTTCTGATGAGATGTTTCACATTATGTTCTATTTTTTCATTCTTTTGATTTTGTTTATTTTTTGGTGTCTTAAAATATCCTTAGTTTCCCCTTGCCAAATTCTAGTTTTCAAGGAATTATTTTCTTCCTAAAATTTTTGGTTCTCTTTTTCTACTTGGTTGATTTTTTTAAAAAATAATTTTCTTGATTTTCTTGGATTGCTCTTATTTTTTTTCCTATTTGTTCAAGTATCAGGTATGTGTCATGGTGTTGCCTTTGAAAGAATTCTGGTTCAGATAGTCTCCAACACAAGCAAAGGAAATTTCACAAGATTGACATATCTAGTGGGTGGGCTAAATTCTATGAAGGAGTCAGAAGCCCAGCAAATTAAGACAAAGATATATAGGTTTTGAGGCTATGGGGAGGAATGTGCTAAAATAGGGAGGTCCTAAAATCTTAGTGGAATTGCAGTTGTGGTTAGCCAGAATGCAGAATACCCCATTCAGGGGTAGTATGTGGTAGTGATAGTAAAACTAGGTTCATCCAAAATCAGAAAAGATTTAGTGGTTTATTGAAGACCGTAGTCTAATGTCCTGTTCTGCATACTGTTGGTGCTACTTTCTTATTGGCTGCTTTCTGAGTTATGTTTTGTAGTAACTGCTATGTAGTAACCTAATGATATAGTTATAGAACATACTGATCTGCTCACTGTTCTAGTGTAGTGAGACCCATGATTAATGATTTCTGTGGGTTTAGGACTGGGAACATATTTGTGATGAGAGTATCAATCAGAATTCCCTTACTAATTTTTCCTCAATTCCTCTTATTCAATTTTTAAAGTCCTTTTTAATTTCTTCCAAGAACTCTCTTTGGCCAAGAACTCATTTGACATTTCTCACTGAAAAAGAAATAGCTTTTTAGCTCCACTATCTTTCTCTGAATATAAATCCATATCTTTCTATCTCCATAGTTCTTATCTATGGTTGGATTCTTTCTCCTTTGTTTTCTCATTTTTGTTTTATTTTCTTTTTAGCAGCTTATTTTTATAATGATTCTAATCCCAAAGTGTGAGGAATGATGCCCCAAGCCTCAGATATTTCTTATTTTTATTTTCTGAGCTTTGTCCCAGAGCCAAACAACTGTCCTACAAATGTTCTTGCTCCCTAAAGTTCCTTTATTCTCTTCTTTGCCCTGGAACTGAAACTAGGGAATCGGCTCTCCTACAAATGTCCACAGCTGGAAGGGTCCTTGTCTCTCTGCTTCTGTACTCACCCAGATCGGATGCATGCTAATTCTTTCTCCTCTGAAGTCATAGGCCTGCCAGTAACACATCTGGTCAGCATAGCTGTGCTTGGAGTACCTTAATAGCAAAAGGTCATTCAGTCTTCTCCTACTTAGTTCACAACCCCCCAACAATGTGGTAAAAGTTCTTGAAGTGGGGCAGCTAGATGCGCAGTGGATAGAGAACCAGCACTGAAGTCAGGAGGTCCTGAGTTCAAATTTGATCTCAGACACTTATCACTTTCTAGCTGTGTGATCCTAGGCAAGGTCTACACCAAACACCTAAATGAACTACTGGATATAAGTATCTCACTGAACACTTAATTAAAGAATAGACTACTCTGACAAATTCTATTATTTCAACACTCTCATTTGTATTGTGAGAGCTCTGGAGCTCTCAGATCCATCATACTATCCTCTTGCTATCTTCTGGCCTAACATGTGGATAAAGATGTGTCTATGTGTGTGTACGCATTTATACATATGTAGAGTTAGTGAAGGCATACATACCTGTGCATAAATACAACTTATGTACATAAGAATAAGAGAAAGCTAGTCTCTACAGATACGTCAATGGATGTATGGCTATGTGTTTGTGTGTATATATATGTATGCATATATACATGCATAGAAATTATTTATAAAAGACTATTTAAACAAAAAAGACAACGTGAATGTCAGCTATAATTATTATACAAAATCTTTTTTCTCTCAAAAAATATCAGTGAGCCCTTTTCTGGCAAAATGTAATGATTTCAATTTTCCAACTGCATCTAATATCATTAAACTTCTAATTCCTCTCTTAGAATTCTCCTGGATTTCTGCACATTTATGCATTCTTTGTTCTCCTACAATTTTTATTCCTTTGTTAAGATTCTTTTCTTCCCCAAGCCTTTTAATTTGGCCAACTACCACTCCCTGCTTCCTTTCTTACTCTCCAGTAAAGTTTAATCTTTGGTTTCTATTATCCCTTTCTATTAATTCTATTAAGGAGTTATTTTTAAATACCATCTATAAGATTCCAAAATTGACATTCTCTCCGATCTATACTTCATACCTTAAAAGTTTTTCAAAAATATCTCCTCCTTCAAAATGGTACTTTTCCATTACTGCCCAAAATATTTTCATTATTTTTGAAGTATCCCAGGCTCAAAACTTTAAGATGTGATTTACTCTTCTATTTTGTCTCCAACATTCTATCCATCACAAAGACCTATCAATTCTTTCTCTATAATGTCTCTCATATATTCCATGTTTCACTGTAATAACTCCAGTCCAGGATCTCAATGTCACACTTAGCTTACCACAATATCCTACCTGATTGCTTATGTTTCTGGTCTTTCTTAATTCTAGTTGGCCTACATGTAGCTACCAAAATAAATTTTTATTTCAAACTGCCTACTTCCCTTTCTTCCCCTTCCCTCACTCCAATTCTCCTTAATTTCCCATAGTGAGTAAAAATTGGGCAGCTAGGTGGTACAGTGGATAAAGTCCTGTGTCTTGGAATCAGGAAGAATCATCTTCCTGAGTTCAAATTCAGTCTCAAACACTTACAAGCTGTGTGACCCAGGGTAAGTCATTTAACACTAGTTACTCCAGTTTCTTCTTCTATAAAAATGAGCCAGAGAAGGAAATGGCAAACCATTCCAGTATCTCCTACAAGAAAATCTCAAAAAGTTGGATACAACTGAAAAATGAATGAATAAAAACAATCCAGCATTACGGAGAAGAATTATCATTCTTGGCTACAACATATTTCTTGGTGAGTTTAACCTTTACATAATAAAATATTTAATACATTTTTTATAAAAATGTTTCCTCCTTATAAAAACATGCTTAAAATAAATAAAATGGTGTGGGACAATTTATTTACTGGGTATCAAACTGAATAGGAGTTCTGGAACTTGCAGAAAAAACTTCTGTCCAAAGGATTATAAGTCTTTACCACTAAGTCTGTACTTTAGAGATCAAAGAAAAGGGAAAGGACCTTTCTGTACAAAACTATTTATGATAGCTTGTGTGTGTGTGTGTGTGTGTGTGTGTGTGTGTGTGTGTAGTGCAAAAAAACTGAAAATTGAGTGAATGCCCATCAGTTGGGGAATGAATGAACAAGCCACATATAACACATGGTACATATATGATATATATGGAACATATGATAGTGAGGTGAAACACTACCGTACCATAAGAAATAATGAGCAAGATGGCTTCAGAAAAATCTGGGAAGATTTATACAGAAGATTTATACTTTACAAAGTGAAGTGAGCAGAATCAGTAGAACATTGTCCAAAGTAACAAAAATATTCTAATGATGATCAACTGTGAAAGATTTTGCTCAATACAATGATCCAAGACCATTCTAAAGAATTCATGATAAAAAATGTTTGCCACCTCCAGACAGAGAATTGCTAATTTCTGGGTACAAAATGAAAGCTTTTTTCCTCCACTTTCTTATTTTTCTTGCTTTTTTTGCAACATGGCTACTAATATGGAAATGTTTTATATAAATTCATATGTATATATAATTGATATTATATTGTCTACATTCTCAAAAGTCAGGGGCTGGAGAAATTTGGATCACAAAGGAAAACAAAATAATGATAAAAGAAAAAAGTTAAGCTCTATTCTGCTGCTTATAAACTACTCTACTAGCTATCACATATGTAACAAGTCCAATTTACTATATCATAACTTACCCTTCATCCCTTACCATATTGTATGCCACATCTTTTACAAGGAAAATAGATAAAGAGCTGACAGTCATTCACCCATTCCAATTATAGGCAAAGTATGTGTATTCTATTTCCACATCCTCTGTGGTCTATACCCAGAAATCTACTCTATTATTTGTCTCTTTCTCACTGGCCTCCCTTCCCTCATTTTAAGACTCTATTACTTAGTACCCATCTACTCTCTTTCCTTTTCTCTCCACCTTGTTTTCCCTTGTCTCTTTTTATCCATCTTTATTCTCATGGTTCTCAAATTTCCTACAAGAAAACTTGCCCTTTTTAAACATTCTCTGCTATGATCAGTAGTTCTATATATTTGGTAAAATGGAGGTTATCCTCATTTAATAGCTGAGGAAATTGAGGTCAATGAAGGTCAAGTGACTTGGCCAAGATCACAAGGGTTTAAGTATCTGAGTCACATTTGAATTCAGGTCCTCCGGCCTCCAGCCCTCTACCCAGTAGGGTTCTGGTAGCTATGCTTCCAATTTCCTCTTAGATTGTAGGTTCTCTTCCAAAGGCAGCCAAGGACAGAGGACTCCCCTTGAGAACACCAGCAACTAGTACCCAAGGGTTCTTGAATAATTTCATAATGATAACAGATGTTTCACAAGAATTATAAAAATATCAGGAAGAAATGAAACAAAAGGAAAATTAAATAAAAGCTCCACATGAAAGAATGAAAAGGATAAAAAGTAACTTAGAGCAGCAATTACCAAAAACATTTGGTACTGGCTAAGAAATAGATTAGTTGATCAATGGAATAGATTAGGTTCAAAGGACAAAACAGTCAAATAACTTTAATACTCTAGTGTTTGAAAAACCCCAGCTTTTGGGATAAAAACTCACTGTCTGACAAAAATTCCTGGGAAAATTGGAAACTAGTATGACAGAAACTAGGTATTGACCCACAATTACTACTGTACAACAAGATAAGGTTAAAATGGGTTCATGACCTAAGCGTAAAGAATGAGATTATAAATAAATTAGAGGAACACAGGATAGTTTACTTCTCAGACCTGTGGAAGAAGAAGGAATTTATGACCAAAGAAGAACTAGAGGTCACTTTTGACTAAAAAATAAAAAATTTTGATTATATCAAGTTGAAAAGTTTTTGTACAAACAAAACTAATGCAGACAAGATTAGAAGGGACACAATAAACTGGGAAAACATTTTTACAGTCAAAGGTTCTGATAAAGGCCTCATTTCCAAAATATATAGAGAATTGACTCTATAAGAAATCAAGCCATTCTCCAATTGATAAATGGTCAAAGGGGATGAATAGACAATTCTCAGATGAAGGAATTGAAACTATTTCTAGCCATATGAAAAGATGCTCCAAGTCATTATTAATCAGAGAAATGCAAATTAAGGCAACTCTGAGATACCACTACACACCTGTCAGATTGGCTAGAATCACAGGGAAAGATAATGCGGAATGTTGGAGAGAATGTGGGAAAACAGGGACACTAATACATTGTTGGTGGAATTGTGAACACATCCAGCCATTCTGGAGAGCAGTTTGGAACTATGCTCAAAAAGTTATCAAACTGTACATACCCTTTGATCCAGTAGTGTTATTACTGGGCTTATATCCCAAAGAGATCTTCAAGAAGGGAAAGAGACCTGTATGTGCAAGAATGTTTGTGGCAGCCCTCTTTGTAGTGGCCAGAAACTGGAAAATGAATGGATGCCCATCGACTGGAAAATGGCTGAATAAATTGTGGTATATGAATGTTAAGGAATATTACTGTTCTGTAAGAAATGACCAACAGGATGATTTCAGAAAGGCCTGGAGAGACTTACACGAACTGATGCTGAGTGAAATGAGCAGGACCAGGAGATCATGCAATAATACTATATGATGACCAATTCTGGTAGACCTGGCCATCTTCAGCAATAAGCTGAACCAAATCAGTTCCAATGGAGCAGTAATGAACTGAACCAGCTACATCCAGCAAAAGAAATCTGGGAGATGACTAAGAACCATTACATTGAATTCCCAATCCCTATATTTTTGCCTGCCTGCATTTTTGATTTCCTTCACAGGCTAATTGTACAATATTTCAGAGTCCGATTCTTTTTGTATAGCAAAATAATGGTTTGGACACATATACTTATTTTGTATTTAATTTATACTTTAATATATTTAACATGTATTGGGTCATCCTGACATCTAGGGGAGGGGACAAGGGGAAAGAGGGGAAAAATTGGAACAAAAGGTTTGGCGATTGTCAATGCTGTAAAATCCATGCATATAACTTGTAAATAAAAAGCTATTAAAAATTTTTTTTAAAAAGTAACTTAGAAAAGTATTAAATCCTATCCAAAATATGGACTCCTTGATACAGGATAAACTAAATAGAAAAACAACTTTGAAAGACTTAAGAATTCTGATCAGTGTAATGACCCACCATGTCACTAGAGAATCTATGATAAAGCACATCTTGACAGAGAGATGATGGGCACAAGGTACAGAAACACATTCATTTTTAAAAAACTGTCACTAAATTAATTCTTTTTTACTTAACTATATTGCTACAAAGCTCCTTCTCTTTATTTTTCTTAGTTTTATTCAGTAGGGAGTCAAGAAAAAAGAAATATTAGTAGTAATGATGACCTCAAAATAAGGTCACTATAACATTTTTAAAATGCACACAAGAAAATGAAATGAAACTCAGAAGGAAGAAAAACTGAGACAATTTTGAAAAAAAATGTAAAACTTCTGTTCCTTCTTTAAAACAGTAAATGGATTACACATTAAATCTTTTGGAGTTTCACTATATGTATGTAAACGGTTTTTTTAATACTTAAATTCAAAATGAAAAATGTTTAAATAAAAACAAGATCTATCATGATCAAAAACATGAGTTTTTCAAAATCATGTCAGAACTATAATGCATCTAGTTTAGTAATAACAGAATTTCTTAACAAATGAGCTCTATTTTAGAATTTGTGTTACAAACAATTAAGATAATATTTTACTTTAAAATTTACTACAAAAAGAACATAAACATATTTTGAGACAGAAAAAATAAACTTCCAATATTCCCCAACTGTTTTACAATGAGTATTTTACATATTAAAGAGTAATTTTCTTTTTTAAAACTGAGTAGCTATATTTCAAAACAAAGAGAGACAGGTTAAATGTTAAACCTATACAAATTCAGATTTCATATTTTCTATTCCCCAAACCTATATATTGACAGATTACATTAAAATTCTTTAGGGGAAAGGGTATCCACTAGAGGGCACTCTTGTAAAACAGACAGGGCTCAAAAAATAGTTTATGATCACAATAAACTCAGTAAAATACTTCCCATAAAAGAATATGATATTAATTCTGTGCCCCACCCTTCCCCACACCACCCTTAAATACAATTATCTGCAAAAAATAAAAAGGTAAGAGGGAAGAGAAGAAGGGGGAAAGGATAGGAATTACATGGTAAATAACACTCAGTAACAATCATAAATTAAGGCTGCCAAAGCTGAGCAAAAAACAGAACAGTAATTGTTAGCTCTTAATTCCAAGCATATGACCAAAACATGGTGAAATATTCTTATAATCCTCAAAAAAATATGACTCTTTAGATAATGATGAATCTTTAGGGAAAGTGTATTCTAATATATAATAGCAAAATAAATGAATACAACCTAAATTTATAGGACCTAATTTGATATTTTTGTTAAAGCCACCTATCTCCTTTCTATTATTTACTCTGTTAAATCTTTCAAGGAAACTATATGATTCTCAATAGGTTTGGCCAAATATATTAGCACAGGTAAAACATTAATAAGAACTGGGAGTAGACAGTGTCCTTTTTTAAGTTCCTGAAAGGTAGTTGCAAAGTTTAGAGTTGGTAAAATATTTGCTAACCTATATTTTTTTAAAATGCATCAAGCTGTTACTAATATTCCTTTTGCCTAAATCATTGCATTAGCTTGTTTGCCATGTACTTAAAATATAATTAGATATATTGCTAAATCATAAATGATTTCAGACTTACTTTCATATTTGTTTATATCTTTGTTTTTCTAAATTTTCAGGAGAAACAATGAGATGAGGTACAAAAAGAACAATTATTTCTGAGTATGTATTAATCAGCTACTGATATGTGATTAAGCTAAAAAACAAATATACAATTGCTCCACCCTCAATTTATTCAATCTTAAATATTCTAATAGGTCTAAATAATATCTTCAGTCTATTAACCTTAAAGCTAAGGCAGGAAAAAGAAGGAAGGAGGTGGAGATAACACTTAGGGCAGTGGAATGAGAGAAAAGAAAGAATACATAGGGTGTGACAGGATAAAGGGACACCAAACACTCCTGCCACAGACTGCCTTATCCCTGAGCAAGGCCTCAAATGAAATGAAATACAAGCTTAATTCAGAGACTAATCTATGTGCCAGTTTTGTTCTGGTTCAATAATTCAGGAAAAACTTAAGTGCTATTCTAGTTCAAATTGCTTTATTAAGGTTTTTGTTAATTCTATTTAAAAAAAAAAAACTGGACTTAAGATTAGAATTTAACAAAATAAAGATATTTGAGATCAGTTCAGTTTAGAGTTCAGCAAACTATTAAGTTGTTTCTATTTTCTATTTAATAGGTCAATTCAAGTCCCTGGCTCTAAGGCATCATTCAGACTCATATAATAGCTCTTTTTACTTTACTCTACCAGTTGAATAAAGAAAAAAAATTATTCAACACCTACTGTGTACAAGGCATTCTGCTAGAACAGAAATAAAACCGTCCCTTTCCTTAAAGATATGCCATTTTCCTGGATGGGAAAAGTATGCTGATAAATAAAATATAAAGTAATTAAACCAAGAGAACATGAGCAACTGAAGTATAAGAGGGTAAGATTAGAAAATATTTCTTAGGGTAATGGCACTTTAACTGACCTAATAGTCAAACTATGAACTCTCACTATGAAAAATAATTCTCAAATGTTTTGCTCAGATCCATCTTCCTCCAACCTCCTTGGTTCTTTATAAGTTACAAGGGAGCTATGACATTCTGTATTTGATAAAGAACTCTCCACTCATTCTCCCTCTATTTTTCTATCTTGTTTTTCCTGATTCAATTCTCCCCATTTCTTTTGCCAGCATTATCTTCCCAGTCATCCAGCCTCCCAATCCAAGAGTCATCTATAATTCTTTACTCTCTACTTCTATAACCAATCAATCTCATCAATCTTCCTTCCACAACATCCTTAGAATTCAGCATTTTCTTTCCACTTACACAGCCTTAGTTCAGACTCATCAGCTCTCAAAAGGGAACATTACACAACTCCTCTCTCAATTTCTCTACCATATAGCTGCTAAACACATTCCTAAAACTAAGATATGACCATTTCACCCCTCCACAGAAATCTTAAATGGCTCTCAATTTTCCCTAGGATACAATCCAAACTCTTCAGCTTACTTTTAACAATCTTCACAATCTAGATTCCATGTACCTTTCTAATATCAATTCATATTATTCTCTTCCACATTCTCCATTTCTGGCAAATTGTCCTGCTCTACACACATTCCATTTTCCACTCTATATCTTACACATAAGGTCTTCTACATCAGGAAAGCACTCCCCTCTCATCTTTACAGTATAACAGACCTCAGATAGCTTTCCTGATGCCCTCCCTCTGAATATTTGCAAAACTGACTTGAACATATCAGCATTTAGTAAAATGGTATTCTCTTCTTTCATGTAAATGCTCACTGGGAACTTTCCCAACTGCCATTCTATTCTTTCCCAATCCTCATTAATAACTACTCTTCTTAATCAATAACTGTGGAGAAATATTACTGAGAATATTCATTTCCTTTCATCTTGGTCAGATCACATTTACAATACTTCCTGGATTTTTCAACTGTGGAATCACCTAGATGTCTTCTACCTAAAACACAGGCAGTAAAGTCCTTAAGACTCCTCCTTTATTGTTCATCATACTCTTAATCATGGAAAGAAATTGCCTTAGTTAATATAAAAATAGCACTTTTTATAGAAATAAGTCACCTACAAAAAAAAAAAAAACACTCAATTACAAGAAAAGAGTTTCACTACAACTCAATACTTTACTGCTTGAAATGTTCTTTCATTCTTTAATTCATTAAAAAAAGCCTTCTGTTGCTATGGTAGCCATCTCATCATAACTAAAATGCACCTACTGCCAAGTTATTCTGTTGTAATATTCTTAGGGTAGTGGCACTTTGTATCAAATTCTTAGCCTATCCCCCCAAAAAGGATCTTAGCTTAAAAGCTTAGATATTTTATAGCTATATTATATAGCTTACAGATATTTTGTAATATTACAAACATTATTTAGATTAAGTTTATCACATTGTAGCTATAATCAAGAGCAGCTAAGAGAATTTAAAAGTTAGCTAAGTCTATATAGGACTAAATGTATTTTTTAGAAAATTTTTTAGAAAATGTTCTTCTGAATAGTTTTTAATCTTACCAGGTCTTTCCTTCCCAGTGCCTTTTGACTCAGCAAATTTCTGTATCAAACCTTCAACTGTGGTGTTTGCCATGTTGTTTATAAATTCTTCATGTATCTAAAAAAAAGTACAATTAAAGACTATTTTCTTTTTTTTTTAATTTCTACTCTAATTAAGAAGCAAATGCCATTAAAAAAAAAAGTTAGCACCAACATGGGATTTTTCCATCGATTTAAGACTGACTTAAAAAGAGCTTTGAAAAAAATATATAATCTATATATTCTGAAAATTAACTTAAGTGCCTAAATCTGGACAATGCTCTTGTGTCTCTAGTCTTGCAGTCTTACCTCATAGGAGAAAAAAGCTTTTTTCCAACTTTTTCACATTTTATCAATTATTCCAGGGTAGACAATACCCACAACAAATATTATGGGATGTTATGAAATCAGTTGGAATTTTTTAAAACAAAAATGACTTATTTTTTCACAATGTAATCCAAAGCTAGAAATTGACCATCAATGCATCTGTTTCTTGTCCCCCCCATAAATGGAAAGGATCAAGAGACTCTTGAAGTCTATGAAATTTCAAAACAAGATGGTTAAAATTTGCTAGTGCAGATGGCTGTTTCCATAGCAATCAAAAACTAACTTCAGTTATTTAACATATATGATAGCTAAACATATTCACTGTGAAAAATACATCTGAATCTTCTTTACTGGTAATTTTCTCAACAAACTTATGAATTGTATATTTAAACATGTGCCTATATACATCTGTTTTTTCTAATCTAATGTGAATATGTAATATGAAAGCAGCATGGCACAATAGAAAGAACAATGGCTCTAGTCAGAAGACTTCAGTTCAAAACCTCCTCTGAGACTCAGTGACATGGAACAAAACACTTAATCTTCAGGTCTTTAGTTTCTTCCTCTGCAAAAAGTGGGGATTGTTCTAGGTGATCATTTTTTTCTATCTATAATCCTTATAAGCAGACATTCTGTGCCAGTTCTCACAGATTCTAGAAATTAATGATAATGGGAGTGTTATTTATTATAGTATCAAAAATGAATCTACTAGATTTTTTCTTTAATTAGTTCTGATTATGTTCTGCAGCCAAATCAATATTGCCTGGATTTTTTTTTTTTATCGCATTCACTTCTGATACAAAACAATTTTTGTCTGGAGTAGCCAACTCTCCCCAGCTGTTAAAGCACAAGTTTAACGTAGAGATAAGAAGATAATTGTTTATTGTATATTAGTCATATATACTAGTCATTGAGATCCAAGAACATACTACTCTGATTATATATTGTGACTGCTTGCCCATATTTAAACTAAATGATGATGATCTGCAAAATATCTTTAGTCAGCATAATTCTTTGACTAGATCACTGTCCAGTCATTTTAATGGGAAATTATATTTGCTAAATTAATTAGCAATATCAAGAAAAGTACTCTTTTCTAAACAAAGGTAGAGAAATATAGGGAACAGAATAGTGTTACTATGGCCAATGTCTATATGCCCATATTGGTGTAATTTAATATATACCATAGTTTATTAGCAGTGAATGAGAATGACCTCAAAGCATTAATTCTATTAAAAAGTTTGACAGTAAGAGCTAATGAAACAGTTGAATAATACAGTTCATCTATGGTATATACCAGTTTCAATCACAGAAGAGAATATTGTATACTCTGGAACATAACAAAAATAAAGTTAAACACATTATCTTAAAAAAAAAAAGTTTAATATAAAATAAACTTACCTGGCCTATTTGTAAATGAATTTCCTGAATAGCCTTTGACAAAGATTCTATAATCTCTTTTATATGAATGAGGTGAGTTTCTTCAATATCTTGAAATTTCTATGCAGCAAATATAAAAAATTACAGTCTTGTCAGTAATAAATTTTCAAAACTACTTCAATGAAACTTTAACTGAACCTATCTACTTCGTAAATATTTAATAACCAATAACTGAAAAATATTCTAAATTACTGCCAAGATGCTTATAAGCAAATAGATTTTACAAAAGGTAGATACTTAATAAATCCTTGGTGGTTGGTTATAAGATAAATGCTTATATGTGGTCTAAAACATAATATGAAAATATTTTTAAAAAATTACTCTGGAGGACAGATATAATTTTATGAAGGTAGGCTAACCTTCATCATAACAAAATAACAAACCAGGTAATATTGCCAAGAGTTCCTAGATTTATACCTGTGTTCAAAGTCATCTACCCAACTTTTTCATTAAAAATATTTTTTCTATCTTTATGAAACCGCATCATGAGTTCAAATCTCCAAGCCAAGATGAATTACAAGTCACTAAAGACAGAGAATAGATGTGATCACACATTTATTGTCAGCAATCTTTATGAAATTAGGGCAGTACCAGACAACTGGACATAGGAAAATATTCCTTTTCATTTTCAGAAACTACCACCTGGCAAATTTGATACCAATTCCCCAGCAAAATCCAAGGATTATTAAATAGATCACTTACAAAGACCTTCAAAAGAAAACAGTAACCATTAGGAACAAGTGTGAGTTCACTTAGAATTAGATCACAGAGAAGATACTAAGGTGATTAGGCAGGGTGATAAAGAGAATGCTTCTGATATGGAATATTTTAAGCACAGATTTGGCTATTTTTCACTCCCATGCAGAGAAATCAAATCTTGAGTAATTCTTTGTTGTCTGTGCTGGTTAAAATTCAAATTCATCTGTTCTAAACTAGTTAGGCTTTCCACATTTTGGTATCTACTTATCTTTCCAGTCTTATTTCATACTATTTTCTTCCATTTACTCTAATCAAATAAACTACTCTGTTTTCTGAATATGCCCCATGCTTTCCATGCTATGATGGCTCATGATGTTACTTAAAGTTGGAATGTCCTCTCCTCCCATCTTCATCTTCTGGGTAAGTATTGATTTTGTTAAAATGTTACCTTCTACATAAATACCTCCCTGATTGACACCCCTCATCAATAATAACTATTCTCCCTGGGCTTTGCATGTCATTAGTAGTAACATTCTATATTACATTTTGTATTTGTATTTTATTTCCTACAAACATTTATGTTCTATGAAATCAGAAACAACATCTTATCTAAACTTTGTATCTCTCCCAGCAACCAAGATATTGCAGTTTTGTACACTGTGGAAACTTTAAAAACATATGAATCTTAATCTGTCAAGAAGATAACGACAAAATCTCTCATGACATCTTTATGGACAATATAAAGAAATGATGGCTAAATTACAGTAAATTAAGTAGCTTCAAAAATAACTGAACACTTGTACACCAACAGTGCTAATTAAAAGTTAGAAATTAATCTGAGTGACGATCAAAGTTGTATTAAAGTTTGTCCTATTTTTTAAAACGTGATCTATATAAAAACAATAATAGGTAGCTTTACTAAATATGAAGAAGACATAAATCTAGGAAGCAGGACTAAATACTTTGGGTAACAATCAAAATTCAAAATTATATCGATGGGCTACAACAATTGACTAAGTGGAAATTTAGCATAGTCAAGCATATGTAGATTTTTTAAAAAATTAAATGCACAAAACATAAACTTATTTAATAAAAAAGATCTATGCTGACTTGCATGAGATATATAAATTTTTTAAATATGCTGGTAAGAATTTCACTGAGAGTTACTTAGAAACTGGCAATGTTTAAACTAGCTAAACTAGACAAGTAGGCAAAAATGTAGGCTAGTATTAGGGGACACAGAGAGCAGTGATTATAATATTATATAAAATACAGCACTGACTGCATGAAATCCATGAGGAAGCACTTGTTCATTTGCTTAAGAAACTATACTGAGTTCAAATATATATGTAGAGAATACTTTTCATCTAGTTAATTATCTATCATATCAGACTGTTAAGAGGACACGCATTTCCCTTGAATATTCTTTGAAAACTTCTTATTCTTTTACAAAAATGACTTTCAAAAGTCTTCAGCAATAAAAATTTACAACAAAGCAGCTCAAATACCCTGTTAAAGAAATCTGAGCTCAAAAAGTAATTGGGCAACTGATTATTTTCAAAGCTGTACCAAATATATCTTTAGAAAAATAGGCAAGTGGTTCAGTGATCCCTAGCAATTCCAATAGACTTTGGACAGAAAATGCCATTTTTGTCCAGAAAAAGAACTATGGAGGTTGAAATCAAAACATGCTATGTTCACTTCTTTTTTGTTTTGTTTTTTCTCTCCCATTATTTTTCCCTTTTGCTCTGATTTTTCTCTCCCAAAATGATTCATAAAACAATGTGTATTAAAAATAAATTTTTAAAAAAGGAAAATTAGGCAAACTAATTTTTATTTCTTATTGCATAAAAAAGTGTCAAATTCATTGATTACAAAACATTAAGAATAATAAAGGGGTGTGTGTGTGTGTGTGTGTGTGTGTGTGATATTTTTATCTTTATAGTTTAAAGGATAAAGAGCTGACCTCCAAGTCAGAAATCCTGGATTCCAGTCCTTCCTCTGGTATATACTGGCTTGCTGATAGAACAAGTTATTTAATCCCTCATTATCCTGGAAGGCAGTTGGCCTAAAGGCACCTGGGCAGTACAGTGAATAGAGTACTGGACAAATAGTCAGGAAGACCTAAGCTCAAATGTGATCTCTAAACATCTCTTTCTCTGGATGACAGTGAGAACTGGTTTAGAAGCAGCAACAATGATCTAATGGTTCTGGCTACCTTAAGAATCTTGTGTTTATTTATCTGTTGGCAGCAGTTGATTACAAGTTATTATGTGACCTTTGGCAAATCATTTACCCTCTGTTTGTCTCAATCTCTTCAACTGTAAAATGGGGATAATAAGAGCACCTACCTCCCAGGGTTGTTGTGAGGATCAAATAAAATAAAATTTTTCAAGTGCTAGCATAGTTCTTGGCATATTGTAGGTGCTTAATAAATGCTAGCTTCTAGGTACCTCTTTAAGACTGTTCAGTTATTAGTTACTAGTAAAGAGAGTTTCATCCCTGCACTTCACTACACCAACTAAATCTGTACCTGACAAACAAAGGCACTTAATAAATGCTTTTTTTCTTTCTCTCTTCCTCCTCCAGAACCTCTTTAAGATTTTAAATTAGAAAGCAGGTGCCAATCTATACTGGTAGAGGATGTTTCTTTATTGAAAGCTCACTAAAGCAATTAAATCTGAGCTGAGAAACCTATGTTGAACAAAAAAAAGAATTTTTATATTGGATTTTTTTAATAATAAGAACAAGTATAATCCCACAACTATAAAAACACAATCTTAACTTCATATAACAATAACTCAATTTCTTTTCCTATCAATTTTATGTTTAACAGAACTGGCCCTAATTTTTTTCAAGTGAAATATACCCTCATTCCATGACCACCAACCTGTGCCGTTTCTGTCATTTTCTGTTCAAAATCAGATTTGGCTGTTGCATATTTTTCCACATAGAGCTTATAGGTATCTGTAGCTTTCTTAGATTTAATAGCTGCCTGTAACAACAACAACAACAACAATTTATTATTCATTTCATATGTAGTTATATGAAATAAAACAATTCAAGGAGCTTTTTGAAGAGATAATATGGTATTTAATAGTAGCCAATATCATACATGGTAAATTTAAATACTGTAGCATTTTTATCAAAACTGCTTTAAGACATTTATTTTCTTCTTCCTTTTATGAACATCAATTATTCAAAAGTTTTATCTTTGAATTTAAAGCATTATCTTTGAATTAGTTGAGTCTACTCATTCTTCCATTTTTAGAGTATATACAACACCTTGAAAATTAAATGTAGTATCTAATTTTTCTGAGTAGTTACTCATGGCATCATTTTATGAAAAAATAAGCAGTGCTGTCTAAGATTATGGCAGTCCACCGCAGGTTATTTAAATTCTCTACTACCATATGATACACATAGGGAAATCATTAAAAAGTCAGAGATCATCACCATCCCCCCTTTAAAATTTTATATTTAAAACATGAACTCAAAACGAAAAGATCCAAAGACCTAAAATTTTTATAGTGGACCATCCCATATGTTAAAGCCATGTCTTTATTTCACATTCTTTAATTTAGAAAATCTCTCTCAAACATCACTTTTGTCTTCCTCTATTGCCTACTTCATAAATGCCAGGAAATTTTCCTTCCTTTTGAAGATGATAACCTTCTTGAAGGCAGATACTATACCACACTCCTTTTAATCCCCACAGTTCTTACTACAGTAATAAGTATTTACTATCTAATGAACTAATTCCATATTTGTTGAACCTCTATCATCCAAATGCAGTTACAAAAGAAATCAAAGAAGGAAATAAATTCCACAAACAACAATGAAAAAAAAAGACTGAATTATCCATTTTTTTCTTTTGTGCCTTCTACTACATTCAGTAGGCACTGACCTCTTTATTAATTTTTACAATATCATAAGCTTTATGAAAGCATTAAAGCAATATGTGATAATGATAAGCTTTCCAATATTCAAAAATTATCTTTAATGTCATATTCCCTCAAATGTCATACATTCCATAAGTTTTATATTTCCATGGTGTTTTATTTTTTTGTTATCTTTACTACAAATCTCCATTCTGGCAAAAGATTGAGAACTCTTAAGAAAATTGAAACCATCAGCAAGAAGTAAACCTTTTGTCTTACCCATACCTCAAAAACCTTCTATGTTACCTCCATTTTCCTCTTTTTCTCACCTGTGAGGGTAACCCTTAAGTAGAGGTGATCATAAAAAATAATAATCAATTCTATTCACAAAATTAAAAAACTTTTGCACAAGCAAAACCAGTAAATAAAATAATAAAAAAGATCTAATGGGAATAAATATCTTCATTGTAAATATCCCTAATAAAAATGCCTGACCATAAAAAGCTTTATATATATAAAATATATAAAAAACTGGTGAAGGAATGAACAAATGAAGCATTTATGAGTGCTTACTATAGGCAAAGCACTCTGCTAAAATCTGGGACACAAACAAAACAGCTCCTGCCATCAAGGAACAAGGCTCTATTGGGGGAAACAACACATATGGAAGGTTCTAGCTGTAAGTCAGATACAAAGGTCCCTTGATCCTTAAGAGTGCACAACCAGAGGAGAAGTTGATATCTTTTCATTAATGTCATATCCACTGATAAAATTTTGTCAGTTTCTAATGATGAGCTTTATGAAGTGCCAAGGACTTTTATGATGAGAACATTCCTTCCAGGGTCTTCAGGAGTCAGGGGTAGAGCACCTGCAGGAACAATCTCCAGGTGGCATCTCTCCAGGTATGATGCTTCTTCTAAAGCTGGTTGCTACAGGAGTATCATTTCCAAGGCATTTTCGGGGCTTTACCATCTGGGCTCTGTCCATTGGAATGAAGGGGAGGTGGTAGCCAAGGTAATAGAATAGGGAGGCCTGATTTTTCTGGCACAAACTGCTGCCTGACTCTCTCCCCAAGTACTTTCCCACTTCAACTAAGCTAGTATGAGTAGCTGGAGTTTGATACAGCTTTTCCACAGGATCTTCTCCAGATAAAGAGAGAGAATACTGGTCTAGAAGTAGGGTGATTTGACTTGCCCAATCCATGCTGCCTCCTGAAACTTTCTTAGGGGACTTTACTACTTTAACCAGATTGGATTGCCCTGTAGTGGTAGTTGGCTGGAAGTTAGTAGAAATGGTTCCTTCTTCACAGGAACCACTTCCCTAAATGATGACTGTTAAAAGATGATACAAGAACAAGACAATTTCTAAAGAGTGAATGAATTGAAAAAAGCATTTATTATATAATAGAGGTAATATGCTGTGCAGTGATGCAACAACAAAAGTGAGAAAATGCTGACCATAAAAAGCTTACATTCTAATTGGGGTACAATATAATACTCATGAGCAATGATATCCAGGGTGGTATCCCTGTGAATTTACAGGCAAGGTGAGTGGATCTACAAGATACTTATGTGACTTGCCCTTTCTAGAAATAAGGAAAATAACTGATTTTATTTCTACTCCCAGAATAAGAAAAAGGGGGAGGGAAGGAGAATACAAACTACAGTATAATATGAAGCTGATGAAGGAAGTTTCTGTGGCTAAATAAATGTACTAAAGAGGTTCAGTTGAGAAGATATAGTGGCATGAGAAGTAGGTCTGAGTCCATTCTAGGAAGGAGGTGAGGTGGCAAGATAACAAATAAACACACACACACACACACACACGGAGCTCTCACCAATTATCAGAAAAGTAGATAAAATATGTGAACCACAAGCAGAAATCAAAGGAAAAAATGGATTTTTCAACAACTACATGACTCCCTAGAAGAAAAAAGCAAGAGTTAAAAAAAAATTTTTTAATTATACAGGCAAGAACTGAAAGAATAATTTAAAATAGAAGTTACACTTTAACCAAATAAAAGACTGCCTGAAAACTAGAACAGACCAACTATGAAGCAATGACTCACTGAAACAGAGGCATTAGGGGAAAAAAAATTTTTTTTAATACAAGAAAACATAAGACATCTGCTATCAAATAACCAATTTGGAAAATGGTCAAAAAAAGGTAATTTAAAAGGCAATGAAAAAAAATTTTTTTAAATCCTGGATACTGTATTTCAAGTTCTCTTCCTCTCTCTCCCTCTTCTTCTCTCCCTTTTTTCCTCCCCCTCTCCATATTAAGGGTCCACCAATGACCGTTTGGTTTGAGAAAGGAAGAATATCGAGGAAGTCAGTGGTCAAAATGGAGAACTCTCATGTCAAAAGAAAAAAATGCTACAAATATCCAGAAAGAAGCAGTCAAATACCAATGACAAGGAGTCAGGATCATACAATCCTGGCTATTCTTATGATAAATGAAGAGAGAAGTTGTGATTCAATACACCCAAAGGCAAAGGGGTTTTACATCTAAGAGTAAGTTAATCTAGCAAAGCTGAATGTAATTCTACTGGGGAGAGGGGAATGGATTTTTAATGGAAGAGAGTATTTTTCAGCACTACTGAAATAGAAACAAGAGGCAAGAATAACTTAGAATTATGTGAGCAATCAGAAGCGGCTGTATGATGTTAATATTCTAACAAGGGTGAAGAAATAGGTATAACTTCAAAACATATTAAAGGAGTTAAATAAGAAAAAAAGAAGACGTGGTAGAGTTTAAAAGAAGGGTAATAAAAAGATTACTCCATTCCTTTCTAGGAAGAAGAGGGAGTTATTTCTCATAACTGAGGTAAGATGAAGAATATACAAAAACAGAATGGTGGGGGAGCTGAACAACAGACAATGTTGTTATTTTCTGAACCAGACAAAGAAGCAAACACATACATACACTTCAAATGTGTAGAAATACATCAAACAAAGGGGAAACAAGATGGAATAGAGAGAAAGGAGTTGGATTAAGAGGAAGGATGATACCAGACAAAAGGTCAAAAGCAAAACAAAACTTCCTTATCTTGAAGGGCAATAAGATATCATCATCAACTGTGCAATGAATAAATGATGAAATATAATGGAATATTATTGTGATAAGAAATTATTAAAGATGTGATTTCAAAGAATCCTGGATAATATAAACTAACATAAAATAAAATAAGAAGAACTGGGAGAACAATTCATGCAAAGACAAAACTGTAAAGAAACAACAACTTTTAAAAATATACAAATTCTGATCAAAACAATGACCAATCACATTTCTAAGACCTTGTGATGAACCATGTTTCTCCTTTTAGAGGGGGCATATATTCAAAGTGCAGACATAAAGAAAAACACACGTTTTAATGGGAATTCATAGTTTCATATAAAATCTTTTTGTACTCTATTGTGTATGTGAAGTTGCTCTTTTGTCATTTAAACTCAAAATTTAAAAAATATATGTTTTAAAAGGAAATCCATTTCTGGATATGGCAACTGATGGATTTATTTTGTTTCACCATTTTTTTTGTTACGTGTTCCTTTTTTTCCTAGTTTCCAATGAGGGTAGAGCAGAAAAGAGTTAGCAATAGTATGTCATAAAAAAGAAGGAGGGGTGGTTTACAATCATTTCAAATAATATATAGAAGAGAGCAGAAGGAAGTTGAGGAAGTACAGTAAAAACAGTTGTTTAAACTCTTAGTGCTTATTTTTTTAAAAAAGCAATTAAAATGGAGATAAATATTTTCATATAAAATCTTCTTTTTCCTATGGTTTTTTTAATGGCAATTGTCCTACTACTAGGGTGTCTAAGTTCAGAATAAAACAAAAATTTTTTAAGTTTTTAAAAACAATCAATATAGTCATACTTAAGAAGGTCTACAATAAAGTGGTGGCATTTATTTTCAACCAGGACCTCACTGCTTCATTAAACTCCTACAATTCTTAAATTATTCTATTTCATTATCTTCAACCATTGTTCCAAATGCTTTTTTCTATCCCCAAATTCCCATTGTGGGGGGAAAAGATCCCTCAACAGCACTTTATGACATGAATATATTGGTAATTTTTTTTAAATTAGGAGATGCCTAGCAGGGAAAGCAACAAATAACAGAAAAAGAATGAAAGACATTACATTTTTAAAGATAGGAAAGGATTTGTTAATGAAGTGGACTTCTCCCCAATTCAGCTTTCACACCAGTAAGATCAAATTGTCAGAGTGAATATAGAATTAATAAAAGACAAAATTAATTATAATAATTAAGAAAATGTATGGCATACAACTGAAATGAATTAATTTTAAAATATCAGAACAAGTAATTGAAAATCAAAAATAGGAAATGGACAATAGAAATGACATCAATAAATTCTCTAACAATTTTATTCAGAAGTTTAATCAATATGAATTAACTATCACAATAAGAGAATTTTAGTCAACAAATACCTGACTTAGCAGTCAAATGAAAAAAGAAAGCTGACATTACTGAGTTAGATTATAACTAGTTTGTAAAATTTTATAAAGAAATGATAATGAGTAATACTGTTTCAAAGGATAAAGAAAAGCAATGAAAGCTAAAATTAGTTTTAAAAAAGGTTAGAAAGATATTCAACTAATCAAAATTATTCCAATGGCATTCAAGAATAAAAATGGAAAGACTATAAATGAAGAAAAATGAGGAAAAAATTGCAAAAACCATTTTGACAAACTTTTCACTATCAAAAAAGGAGTGATTATCATACAGGTATCCTACCATCACAGTTCCAGATGTTCTTAAAAAGGGCATTAAGAAAAGCAATGAGACTGGACAAAGTACTCAAAAAAGACATCTATGCTGAAGGTGATACAATTATGAAGGGATTAAACAAAACCAGTATACTAGTAAAACCAAGGGATGATATCAAAAGATCAAGAAAAAATTTCAGACTTTGCAAATATTCCCCCTAACTCCCAACCCTGGGGAGAAAAACATCAATAATTGTTCACCTTTATGTCTACTTTCCAATCTATAAGAAATCTTTATGAGAATCATCTATACTCAAATCAAAGGCATTTTCAATAAAGTTTTAGTAGGGAACAAGCATGTTTTACTAGTGATAGTTAACAATGGACCATATCTTCACCATCTGACAACTGAGAGGAAATAAAATCCCACAGGGTTGATTACAAAAATTATTTGTACCATCTTAAACACTCTTTGATACAATGATCTATCATTTATATACCAGTCTTTCAAAATTCCTTGAAAGATAAAAAAGCAGAAATAGCCCTATTAAGTCTTGTGTTTTTCATGTCCAGGCCTAAAAAGAAGAAAAGGGTATGCTTACAGAAATTGCTTGCTATTGTGACACATGAAATCCAAACACAGTCTAAGCAGAAGAGAACTTCTGTGGATGGCAAAGCCCTCCAGATAATCCTGTTTATGAATGACATCATGCTGACATATCAGGGTTCAGAACTTAACATAGTCTCCTGTAAAGAGATCTATAATCACTCAAAGTAATTTTGCCTGTCCATTCATGAAGAAAAATCAAGTAGATGTCTATTATCCAGGTTTTAACCATGATGCATTTAGGTGTATGCCTTATAAAAACTGTTTAGTACACGCATTTCTGGGACAAACCCAAGAATCAAGGGAAACATAAAAAAGGCAAATGAAATAATTTTATGATGCATTTTATTTGGGGGAAAGAAATAAGAAATGTTCCCTCAGAATCCTAAGGTCATCTGGGAACAAAATTAACAAAGGGCCTGGCCTGAAAATAATTTTGTTGTTTTGATGATCTCTAAGTACTAAAGAAATCGAGGGCAAAAAGATACAGAAGGAAAAAAAGGTTAAGGGGGAATTTGCTATTCAGTCATTTCAGTCATGTCTAACTCTTCATAGTCTCCAACTAAGATTTTCTTGGCAAAGATATTGGAGTGATTTCCCATTTCCTTTTCCAGCTCATTTTACAGATAAGGAAACTAAGGAGGATTTAAGTGCCTTACCCAAGGTCACCCGGCTAGAAAGTGTTAAAAGACAGATTTGAACTCAAAAGACCAGTCTTCCTAATTCCAGAAAACAGCACCTATTCAAATGCCACCTACCTGACCTGAGGGAAGTTACTGTCTCATATAATTAGGTTGGGCACATAGAAATCAGTATAAACAAGAAAGAAGTAGAGCATATGAGCACCACTTACAAATGAATTGGTCAAAAAAGAGCACAACACTACACACTACACAAACACACTGTTTTGTATGAAATATTTTTAACTCAATAAGAAACAAGAAAGAAGAGGAAGAGCAGACATGGGGGAAGAAAACAACAGATTCAAGGAAAGTTTAGTTATGTGCAAAGCAAATTCTAAGCTTATAGTGGAAATTTGGAAGAAAAGTTTAAAAGGAAAGAAAGAATATGAAGTTGTGATTAAATTCTGAGCAAGGAAAAGAAAAATGGCAGCAAAATACACTAAGAAAGCATAGTGCTCTAGTACTAAATACTACTCTCAGCAAGAGGAAAACAAAGAAGAAAAAGTAGAGAATAAAATGAAGGTAAACCATTATAACTGTGAATGTGAATAGGATAAACTCACCAGAAGAAGAATCAAACAGAAGAACAGATTAGAAAGCATAATGCATAAAACAAAAACAAAATAAAACAAAGCCCAAATTAAGTTAAAAAAATAAAAGACTCATCCAGAATTAAAATATGGGACAAAACTAAATCTCTTCTTCAAACAACTTCAAATCAATAGGCACATTTTTCCAAATGATAAATGGTCAAAGGTATGAACAATTTTCAGATGAAATTTAAACTATTTCTAATCATCTGAAAAAAAATGCTCTAAATCACTATTGATCAGTGTTGGAATCTTTACAAACTGCTAACTCATTAGAGTTGATGTTTTGGGCCAGAACCTGAAACAAGGTACTAAGTAGAACTAATTAATACAATGATTGTGTTTACACCTTTACTCATTGGAATTCACAAGTATGGGAGATTCACAAAGTAAACTTTGTAACTTTGTGAATTCACACCTTCCTTGAAGCTCTTAGGGCCAGAGAGCACTATGGGAGAAAACCCATAATCCCTCTCTCAGAGGCCCAGTGGGGAGAATTCAGCCAAATTACATGGAGAGGGGAGCATCAAGTCTGAAGAAGCCCCGAGTTGGAATTGAGCTAGAGCCAGGAGAGAATTACTTCGGAAGGCAAGAGAGACAGATTCAACTTTGTGCTGGCTGGAGGCTGAAGGGAGCAGAGGCAAAGGACAAAGCTGTAGGAGCTCTCAGAATGGAACAGAAAGATAGGCCTCTAAGAATCTAGATATCCGGGCCTAAGGAAAGAGACAAGACTTGGAAGGAGAAATAAACATTTGTATTTTTACCAACTGGCTGCATTTGGGGTATTATTGATCTGAACTGATACTAAGGCTGCCTCCAGAAAATCTCGAGAAATCTACTCTCTCCCAGAGAGAACCTTCTCATATTATATTTTAAAGAAGAAAAAGATCACCATAGATCAGAGATAAAAATTAAAACAACTCTGGGGTACCAATACACACCTCTCAGATTGGCTAAATGTTGGAGGGAGCGTGGGAAAACTGGGCCACTGATGCATTGTTGGTGGCATTCTGAACTGATCCAACCATTCTAGAGAGCAATTTGAAACTATGTCCAAAGGACTTTAAAACTGTGCATACCTTTTGATCCAGCAGTGTCTCTAATGCGTTTATATCCCAAAGAACTCTTAAAGGAGGGAAAGGCATCCACATGTGCAAAAAATGTTTGTAGCAGCTCGTTTTTGTAGTGACAAAACTACAAACTGGAAACTGAGTGGATGCCCATCAGCTGGGGAATGGCTGAATAAGCTATGGTATATGAATGTTATAGAATTTTATTGTTCTGTAAGAAATGATCAGCAGGATGATTTTAAAGAGGCCTGGAGAGATTTAAATGAACTGATGCTAAGTGAAGTAAACAGAACCAAGAGAACATTGTACATGGCATCATGTGCAGAATTGATCAATTCTGGCACATAGCTCTTTTCAACAATTACATGACTCAGGCCAATTCCAATAAACTTGTGATAGAGAACCAACTGGATACAAAGAGAAGACTATGGGACTGAATATAGATCACAACACAGTATTTTCACTTTTTTTTGTTTTCTTTCTCATTTTTTCTTGTTTTTCTTGATTGCTTGCCTTCTAAGAGAGAGGAGGAGGGGAAGCGAAGGAGAAGAAAATTTGGAATGCAAGGTTCTACATCCAGCCATTCTGGAGAGCAATTTGGAACTATGTTCAAAAAGTTATCAAACTGTGCATACTCTTTGATCCAGCAGTGTTTCTACTGGGCTTATATCCCAAAGAGATACTAAAGAAGGGAAAGGAACCTGTATATGCCAAAATGTTTGTGGCAGCCCTGTTTGTAGTGGCTAGAAGCTGGAAAATGAAAGGATGCCCATCAATTGGAGAATGGTTGAGTAAATTGTGGTATATGAATGTTATGGAATATTATTGTTCTGTAAGGAATGACCAGCAGGATGAATACAGAGAGGACTGGCGAGACTTACATGAACTGATGCTGAGTGAAATGAGCAGAACCAGGAGATCATTATATACCTCAATAACAATACTGTTTGAGGATGTATTCTGATGGAAATGGATCTCTTCAATAAAGAGAGCTTTAATTGATCAAAGATGGACAGAAGCAGCTACACCCAAAGAAAGAACACTGGGAAATGAATATAAACTGCTTGCATTTTTGTTTTTCCTCCTGGATTATTTATACCTTCTGAATCCAATTCTCCCTGTGCAACAAGAAAACTGTTCGGTTCTGCACACATATATTGTATCTAGGATATACTGTAACCTATTTAACATGTAAAGGACAGCTTGCCATCTGGGGGAGGGGGTGGAAGGAGGGAGGGGAAAAATCGGAACAGAAGTGAGTGCAAGGGATAATGCTGTAAAAAATTACCCTGGCATGGGTTAAAAATAAAAATAAAAAATATATATTTCTTCTGGATCTCATATCAAAAAAAAAAAAAAAAAGATAAGTCGCTCGAGCAAATATAATAAAGATGACAATACTGCCTAAAAAAAAATACTATATGACGATCAATTCTGATGGACATGGCCATCTCCAACAATGAGATGAACCAAATCAGTTCCAATAGAGCAATAATGAACTAAACCAGCTACACCCAGCAAAAGAACTCTGGGAGATGACTATAACCACTATATAGAATTCCCAATCCATCTATTTTTGTCTGCCTGCATTTTTTATTTCCTTCACAGGCTAATTGTACAATATTTCAAAGTCCGATTCTTTTTGTATAGCAAAATAACTGTTTGGACATGTATACAAATATTGTATCTAATCTATACTCTAAAATATTTAACATTTACTGGTCATCCTGCCATCTAGGAGATGGGGTGGGGGTAAGGAGGGGAAAAATTGAAACAAAAGATTTGGCAATTGTCAATGCTATAAAATTATCCATGCATATAACTTGTAAATAAAAAGCTATTAAAAAAAAATAGATCAACAGAACAGACTAAACAATGAAGAATCTGAAAGAATAGAACTCACTGATCTGATATTCAATAAAAAAGAAAACATAAATAATCTATTTGATTACAAATCTATTTGATTATATACGCAATATAGCAGTAATTAGACTTAAATATACCTTCTCCCATAATCTACAACAAGATTTCTTACACCTTTTTTTTTACTTACAACCTCTTTTTACCCAAGAAATTTTTACAGAATCCCAGTATATATATATATAAAACAGGCATACAAATCAAACATTTACTGATAATAAATAAAAAATTGTGACCCTCACATTAAGTTATACAACTCCATGTGGGATCACGACAGTTTAAGAGGCTTTGAGCCACAATACACTATAAATGAATTGATACTGTTGTTCAGTCATTTCAGTCACATCCAACTCTTTGTGAGCCCATCTGGGTTTTCTTGGCAAAGATATTGAATTATTTGCCATTTCTTTCTCCAGGTCATTTTCCCATACGAGGAAACTGAGGCAAAAAGAGTTAAGGGTCTTGCCCAGGATTTCACAACTAGTAAGTGTCTGAGACCAGATAAGAATTCAGGAAGATGAGTCTTCCTGACACCCAGCCTAACATCCTATCTAGTGTATCACAAAGCTATCCCTTTTATAAAGATCCATGATATTAATATTAAAGAACAAAAATTTAAAAATTAGCATAAGGTAAATGACAAACCTTTAACAGTTATGGATAGGAAATGTATTTTTTAAAATGTTCTCTTAACAGTTTTTTATTTTTTCAAATACATACAAGGATAATTTTTAACATTCACCTTTGCAAAGCCTTGTGTTCCAAATTTTTCTCCGCTCCCCTCCCCTCCCTGGCACCTAGACAGCAAGCAATCCAATATAGGCTAAACATGCACAATTCTTCTAAACATACAGGAAATGTATTCTTAATCAAACAAGGAAGAGAAGAGATAAAATAGAAGAGAAATTTCAGTTTCACAAGAAACTGAAAAGCTTCTGACAAACAAAATTAATGCACCTAGAAAAAAGGGAAGTAGTCTAATGGGAAAAAAATTTTCAACAAAATTTCTTTGATAAAGCTTTAATATCTACGATAAATGTAACATCTAGCCATAGCTATATCTATGTGCATAGATATCAATATGACCAAAAACCACTGCCCAATATTGAAGTGGCCAAAGAATATCAACAATATTTTATTACAAGAAGGTCCATATGAATGTTCCACAGCACTAAAAAGAAATGAAAATCAAAACAACATCGTAGTTTTACTTCATACCAAGAAAATTGGTAAGAATGATCAAAAACAAACAAAAAAATAAAGCCATGTTGGTAGGGTTGTAGAATAAGCACACTAGTTCAATATTGGTGGAGTTATTAATAAGAATAACCAATTTGGATGAAAATTTGGAATTATAAAAATTAAATGAGTGAAATATTCATACCTTTTGATTTAGAGATTCTATTACTGGATTTATATCTCAAGGAGGCCACTGATAAGAAGGTTCCCATAAACATCAAAATATTTATAATAAAACTTCTTATCATAACCAAAAATTGGAAACAAAGTGTTCATCAATTAAGGATGCCTAAACAATTACTATAGTGTGTGAATGTGATGAAATATTACTGTACTATAAAAAGTGATTTATGTGATGAACACAGAGAATCATGGAAAGATCTACATGAACCAAGACAGAGGAAAGCAAAAAAAGTAAAGAAAACAACACACTATAGACAATGACTACAACAATGTAAGTGGAAAGAAAAAAATTACAAAGCAAATGTTGCAAAATTATAAAGAGCTCAAAAGAAGAAATAAGAAAATTCCCCTATCCCACCTCATTTATGAGATGTATTACAGATAGTTCACATTGAATATATTTTCAGGCCTTTTTTTGAAGCTATATATCAATTGATGAATTTTTCCTTTTTTTTTTTCCTTTAAAAAAATACTATGTGGCAAGAAAATAGAAACTGAGTGGATGCCCACCAATTGGGGAATGGCTGAATAAGTTATGGTATATGAATGTTATGGAATATTATTATTCTATAAGAAACAATAAGCAAGATGATTTCAGAGAGGCTTGGGGAGATTTACATGAACTGATGGCAATTGAAATGAGCACAACCAGGAGATTATTGTACATGGCAACAACAAAATTATATATACAATGATCAATTCTGATGGACATGGCTCTTTTCAACAATGAGAGGATTCAGACCAGTTCCAATGATCTTGTGATAAAGAGAGCCATCTACACCCAGGAAGAGGACTGTGGGAACTGAGTGTGGATCACAATATAGCCTTATCATTCTTTGTCATTGTTTGTTTGCATTTTATGTTCTTTCTCAATTTTTTTCCTTTTTGATTTGATTTTTCTTGTGCAGCAAGACAATTATATAAATATGTATGCATATATTGGATTTAATATATATTTTACCATGTTTAACATATAGGGGTTGGAACACAAAGTTTTGCAAGTGTCGATGTTGAAAAATTATCCATGCATGTCATTTGAAAATTGAAAAATTTTAGTTAAAAAAAAAAAAAGAAAAAATACTATGTTACATATGATAGTTTTCCTCAATATTCCTTCTTTCTCCCAAACATGTTGTAAAAAAAAAAAAAAGCCATAAAAACTTTTTTAAAAAAACACATGACGACAACAACTACGTATCTAAAAACACACACAAATCAAAAGTAAATGTTGTAAAATTACAAAGAACAAGCACGGCTAGAGAAAAGGTTAAAAAAAAAAAAATCCCCCATGTCATGCCATTGCAAAGAGTAGAAGGCCAAATACTGTCCAATGCACATATTTTCAGACATTAATGATATGACTAACTATGCTGATTTTCTTCCTCTTCTTTTTTTTTTTTAGTTTTTTAAAAATCTCTAAAAAACAATATATGTTACATGAAATAGTTCTTGGAAGACTATTGGGGGAAATTTTGGTGATGTAAGAAAAAGACATCAATTAAAAACTTCTTTTTAAAAAAAAGCAAATACAAATTATTCACAGAGAACAAAATTAGAATACATCAAATGGGCAACTTAAAAGAAAATCTATACTTCATACTAAAAGTATAACACATTTTTAAAAAACTCATAATTTCTTTTATTTAAATTTTCATCAGTAACCAGTTATTAATTGGGCATCTATGTTCATGGCACTGTATAACAATGTAAAGAGAAAAGATAGCAGCAAATCACTAGCTTTTTTTGGTTAACAAAAAATCTTTTAGTTAGTGTAGATGTCCAATGGAAACAGAATATTTGCATAAGTGATTCGGAAACCTGCACTCAGTTGCTTAGTGAATTGTGGTTACAATTCATATTAACAGTATTATGTGGCTTACTTTCTAAATAAGTGTACAACATCACACAAGTGAATGGTTGGGTAAACTTTCTTTTAAAAATATTTTTCCAATTGAAATTTGGGGGAGTTTGAGGTTTACCACAAAACCATAGTGCATAAATAGCAAATAAAAGTGGCACTCAACCAATCATTAGTGCTTATTTTCAAATATATGTGCTTTCATATATACCACAATTTTACTTTAAAAGAAAATAAAAACAGCCCATTACTACACCTTGAACTCAATAGAACCCAGGTCAAATGTTTTACTACAGAAATCCCAATAAACATTTTTGATTAGTAAAAGAAACATTATTTTAAATATATTTGAATGCAGTGCTCAAAATGACCATAATAATCAATATAAACATAATAAACAACAATAACAATAAAAAACTGCTATGTCATTATAATGACCAAACTTGATGACAAAATCTCCTTCCCTCTGCAGAAGAGTATAAGTTTTGAATACTGAACATAATGTTATAATTGATTGATATGTTGTTTAATTTTAATAAAAAATTTTTCCACTTTGTTTTTTAATCTCTATTATTTGGGTTGACTCTTTGGTGAGACAGGTATATATTTGGAAATAAAGATAATGCAACAACAAAAGCTACTGACCTTTTAAAAAGAGAACAATGAGTAAATGTATAGATTTAAACAAATCTCAAACTTAAGCTTACAGAGGTAGCTAGGTAGCACAGTGAATAGAACACCAGCCCTGAAATCAAGAGCACCTGACTTTAAATCTGGTCTCAGACACTTAACACTTCCTAGCTGTGTGACTCTGGGCAAGTCACTTAACCCCAATTGCCTCAACAAAAACAAAAAAACAACTACAAGCTTATATACAAAAAGCATTGTAAAAGACATCTGAGTCTGACTGGAAAAGAAGATGAACTGATTAAAAGATAGCATGAATGCTATACTACCACCAATAAAAATAGGGTAAACAGCAGAGGAAAATCTCTAAACTCTGGGGAGATCCTCTGTGAGAAAATAATATGAAAAGATATGGTCAAAGACTAATGGCAAAGAATGTTTCCTGACCCTTGACAAAGAAGTGATAGAATGCAGAATGAGATACTTTTTTCAGCCTTGACCAACATGTTGGTCAATTTTGCTTGATTATATTTATTTGTTACAGGAAAAGGCTTTTATTCAGAGAAGGGGAAAATGGGGGAAAGAACTGGTAAACAGAGATATTGATGCAAAAAAAAAAAAAGATAAGAGCATTAATGAAACATTGTTAAAAAATATATACTGAGAAATCAGTTCAAAAGAGGACACAAAAAAGGACAGTTTAAGGATTAATTTTTATTATCATGTTAGATTTAAGAGCTGTGCATCATTCTCCCACTCTAATAGCCAGAGAAACAAGGTCCAAAATTTCTCTCTTCTTTTCCCACATTTCTCCTCCCCCTCCTCAACATAGAAAAACAGTTTACATGCCCAACATCCTGGCATTTATTTTTTGAAAGTTACTTTGTGGAATGGGAATAGATTTGATTCTATGATTCCTATTAAGTTGACAACATAAATAGATACAGAGCTTATGACATATCCCCAAAAAAAATCTGAACAGGATCCCAGATGAAATAACAATAAAGAATTCCTCATCAGCCCTTCTCAAAAAACAAAAACAAAACAGAAAAGTCTCCATTCACTCCAGAAAAAAAACCAGCAAGAAAGCTAGCAATGCCTAAGAGAAAGGTTGCACCAGGAAGCTAACCCAAATCCTAATAAAGGAACTTAATGGAGCTGCAGGCTTGGGATTGCACTGGAGAAAAGACTGGTAAACATTTAATAAATGGACACAGCAAAGAAATACTATGGATTAATGGAAGTTCAACAGATAAATCCATAGAAGGCTGCATATAGTGGGGGAACTCTGGGTAAGGTATAAGACCCTTCAGCCCAGAGGGAACCTGCTGACATTGTCTGGTTTGGCTCCCCATCTTCCCTAAGGGTTCTCAGCCTTGCTGAGAAGTCAAGGAAGGCGTGACCACCTGTGTTCTACTTGAAGCAAGAAATACTTACAATAAAGAGATTGTAAAAGTGATGTCGGTTGTCTAATTCAGCATGGTACTTAACAAGTCCAAGAGATTCACAAGTTCAGTGAAGGAGATTCACAAGTCATAGCTCCCAACAATCCCACTTTTGGAGGAGGAGTCAATCTTTGAGTTCACACCTTTAAGAGATCATATCTAAGGAGCTCCCACAAGCCAACTGGGAGATTCAGAGCCAGGATTCAGAGAGAGCTGGAGGATAAAGCTGGAAGAGACAAAAGACTAGTGGCAAGAGCTCTCAGAACCAAGGAAAGCTAACTGGGTTATTTTGGAAGAGACAATAAAGGACAAATAAAGGATTTTAACTCCTGGCTGCATATGAGGTGATTATTACTCTGAACTGAAACTAAGGCTGCCTCCAGAAGCCCCCAAGAAATCTGCTCCCAGAGAACGATTATACTTTAGAGAAGAGAACACTACAAAGAGAGGCATTTACATATCAATAGCAGAATGTTTATAGTTAGCACTTGCACAGTGTGATATGATGTAATGGTTCTCTAGTTGGCATATACTTAGTGTGCTGTAATGATGTAATTATACCAAGGTATTTAAGGGTTGAGAGGACTTGAAATAAGGATTCCATCTTTGGCCATCTTCATGTTCTCCTGCCTTTTTTACTCCTCTACTAAGACCAAGGATTCAGGTTGGTCCTGAGATTCTCCAGAGAGCTAGTCCAAATGGTATATTTTGGCACCCCAATTTGGGGGCTCTAGAAAGCACACTACATTTTGGTACCTCAACAGGGACCTTCAGAAAGACACTACATTTTGGCGCCCAATGTGGGGCTCTAGACACGAGGTCCTATTCACAAACAGCTCTTGGGCACTGCTGCTTCTTTATTTCTTATGTCTGTGTTCCTGTTCAGGTGCCATATGCTATGATGCAGGAACTATCTGCCAGTGGTTGTTAAAGGTCTAACTCAAACCTGTAGAATGGAACTCTTCATGTGAGAGGATGATGATGATACAAGTAGACTGAGAGGCAGATGCATTGTTTGACCGCTCTCCTCTTTCCTCTGCCTCCAATTTATTTCATTCACAATCCACAAGGAACATCTCCATTAGTAAAGGCTGCTTTGTAGCTGCTTCAAGTATTATGATTCACAGCTGTGGAGGCTCTCAGAGAATTGAACTTCACCAAGGCATGGTCCTTACCATAAATCCGGACAAAAAGAGTAAATACAAACAAAAGTGGGGGGAGGGAAAAGGAGAGGGCTAGGACCATAAGAATGACTCAGAAAAATGAAGAAGGCTACAAAAAAATAAATAAAATTGGAATTGGAATAAAAACTCTGGAAAAAAAAGGTTAGACAATCATTTAGAACAGAAGGCAGAAAATGTTGCCTAAGTAATGGGTATAGAAAAATCAGATCTCAATGAGTTCATGAGACAACAAGAAATATTCAAAATCAAATGGGGGGCTGTGGATGGATTCAACCTCTCTAGAAAGCAATTTGGAATGATATCCAAAATATCACTAAACTTGACATAACTATGATCCAATGATAGCCCCACTAGGCTTAAACCTCAAAGAGATAAAAGAGAAAAAGTAGTTACAGGCACAAAAATATTTAAATCAGCACTTTGGGATACAGAATTTCAATGAGAAGTATGCTGAGTTATCCCCAACTCCTACTCCAAACAAATGTAAAAAATTCTAGGCCTAATCCTAATTGAGAAAACCAAGAAAATTAATCATAGTAAAATATCTTTCCAGCCCAGAGTGACATAGGAAGGGAAAGAGAGGTCTCTGTGGATGTTAGGTATGGGGTCTGGCCAAAAAAGGACTTGATTTAGGGCATTCCAGTGCAGATAGAAGCCATTCACCAGGGAAAAAAGAAGTTCCAGATTCTGATCTTATGCAGGGTAGCAATTGGTGCTAACAGAGTATTTATTCATTCCCTCAATTCTGGGTCAAAGATCCAAGACAGAATGAGGAAGGAACTTCTGTCAAGAGGCGGGGGAGTGAGAGGTTGAGAGCAAGGCAGTAAGGAATGGTCCTGGGCTCTGATATACAGGGCAAGGAGCAAGTTCAAAGGCAGCTGTGTGGCACAGAGCTCATAAAGAGAAGGAGGTTTTGCTTCCAATCTCTTTATCAGTTTAAAGCACAGATAAGTATTACTAGAACAGGAATCCCAAAGGCACTCCCACAGTTCTGTCCTTCTTAAATAACATAAGCTCCTCTGTGGACTGACAGTGACCAAGTTCATCAGCACTCATTGTTGCTGGGACTCAAACCCAGATTAGAAACTTGCAGAGTTTAGACGGGTGCAACTATGATCACACTTTGCTCTAGATCAAATATCTTTGAAAGACCTGAAAATTTGCAGCTTCTCAACCATAATGCCTGAGAGGCCTTTGAATAATATGATATTCAGAACCCCAAGAAAAATGGCAAAAGGATCAGCCTACATATTCCTCCAGAAGTAAGCAAAACCTAGGCCTAACACAAAGTCTGAAATCAAGAAACAAGCTGGAAGAATAAACAAACAAAAATGAACCCCACCATAAAAAACTATTACCATGACAGGAAAAGTCCAAGGCACAAATCTAGATATAAACAGGAAATTTTCAGAAGAAATCAAAGCTATCAATAATCACATGAAAAAATTTCTCAAAATCACTACTGATCAGAGAAATGCAAATTAAAACAACTTTGAAACACCACTCACACCTATCAGATTGGCTAACATGACAGAAAAGGAAAAAGACAAATGCTAGAGGAGAAATGGAAAAATTAGCAGAGTTGTGGAGTAGTCCAATCCTTCTAGAAAACAATTTGGAACTACGCCCAAAAGGCTATAAAAATTGTGTATACCCTATTTAATCCAGCAATACCACTATTAGGTTTCTATTCTCAAAAGATCAAAGAAAAGGGAAAAGGATCTATTTGTTCAAAAATATTTATAGCAATTCTTTTTGTGGTGGCAAAGAAGTGAAAATTGAGGCAATGTCCATTAAACAGAATGGTTGAACAAACTGTGATGTATATAATTGGAATGGAATACTACTGTGTTTTGAGAAATGACAAGGAGGATAGTTTCAGAAAAACCTGGGAAGACTTATTTATGTAAAGTGATGCAAAGCAAGGTAAGCAAAACCAGGAGAATAATACACATAATAACAGCAACATTGTAATAAGGATGATCAAATAGGAAAGATTTAGCTACTCTAATCAAAGCAATGATTCAAAACAATTCCAAAAGACTCATGATGCAAAATGTTAACCAACTTCCCAGAGAGAACTATGAATGCAGACTGACGGATATTTTTAAAATTTTCTTTGTTTTTCTTGTTTTATTTTGTTTCCTTTTGCAACATGAATCAATATGGAAATGTTTTGTATGACCTAACCTGAATAATCAAAATCAAACTGCTTGCATTCTCAAAGAAGGGAGAGGAGCAAAGGGAGAATACATTTGGAACTCAGTATTTTTAAAAACAATCATTTTGTTTTCTGGAGGATCTCACACTTGACACTTACTAGCTATGGGACCCTGAACAAGTCACTTAACCCCAAATGACTCCCCCCCCAAAAAATTGTTAGAAAAATGTTTACATGTAATTGGGAAAGTTTAATGAAATAAATGAAAATAATTTTTAAAAAAGGCATAAATCTAGAAGAAAGAATTAAAGAATGTTTTTTATAAAGGAAATGAGAAGCCTGGAGGGAAAACTGGAAAAGAAATAAGAAAAAGAAATTAAGAGAACATGGAACAACTAGAGGTACAAATCTTTGCCCATACAACAAAATCCTTGAAAATCAGAATAGAACAAAGAGAAAACAGACTAAGGAGAAAAAATTTAAGGCATTGGCCCCTTAACTGCTCTCCTCATAAGTACCCCCCCCCAAAAGCTCTCTCAGTCATAATTTTAGAAAGATGAATACTGAAAATTACCTTTTACATGTAAATGGAAAAAAATAAGACACTATTAAGTAAAAAAAACAAAAATAAAAATAAAAAAACCACATACCCTCTCATAACAAATAAAAATGATCAAGCACTGACAGTGTCTGAAAATGAAGACCTTTTTATTCACCTCTCTATCAAGAAACATAATTGATCATTAGTCCTCTAGAGTTATTTTTGATTATCACATCTATCACAGTTCTCAGTTATCTCATGATTTTTTTCATTTAGGGCATAGTCATAATATAAATTGCTCTCTTGCTTCTAATAACCTTACTCTCCATTAATTCATATAAGTCCTCCCTAGTTTCTTTGAATCTTTGTCCCAGTTTTTTATGGCATAATATATAAGGGATGTTAACAGTGAAACAAACAAAAAGACATATCTCTAAGTGATAGTGACACCATCCTCTTCCACCCAAAAAAAACTCAAAGAAGAGAAATTCAAAAGGGACAAAGATAAATAAACAGGGCAGAATTGAAACTATCATAATAAATGTAATTTACATAATGTTTATATTTTAATATTTTGCATAATAGAAATTAAATAGTGATACAAACAATGCTCTGTTCCCAATTACATGAGGAAATACTCATATTTATTGATGATAGGTTTATATTTAATTTATATTTAACATGTATGTTTATAAAAGAAGTTCAAAATTTTAGATATAATCTTTTTTATATTGTTTATTGAAATGTTGAATTTAGTTAAGTTTATAATAAAAATATAAAAGAAAGATATATATAAGAATCACATAAAAAGGAAAGGAAGAGATTATGAGACACAATGATGAGCTCGTGGATCCACTGAAATATCAAAGAAACAAAATATATTTTAATTACCTTTTCTATTTCTCTCTGTGTAGCTCCTTCTTTTTTCAAACGTTCTTGTTCTAGACACTTGGCATTGTAATTTTCCTTGGATTTCTGGAGGGCCTGAGTTATACTCTGAATATTTTGTACAGCTTCAAGAGTTCCTGCAACTTCTTCCTTAGTCTTTTAAACAAGAAGCAATACATCAAAATGATATAGCAATAGGAAAACAATACTTAACAATATATTCTTTGGTAAGACAAAACAAAGACCTTTTTGTGAGATTTTACTTGCTCTTCTCCATATTTCTGTACTTCCTTTATTAATTCTTGTAGCTTTCGAACAAGCTCCAAGTGGCAGCTTGCTAATTTTTCTGTTGATGACTTAAATACATCCCATACAGGTGCAAATGTTCTAGAAAAAAATCACAAGTAATCACTGGTATAGTTAGGTCTAAACTTATATCTTAATTCTTTATTACTTTTTTCTCAATTTTAGCAAATATGAATAAGCAGGAAGACATTCTAATAATTAAGTCAAGTTACCTGATCATTACCTATTTTCTTCTCTCCCAGATTCATTCCCAACTCCAGACTTTTCCTTCTCTACCTAACTTGCCTTCTTACCCTAGAGAAGCTTCCATCCCTGTAGCCCTATATTCCAAATGGTCAGTTCCTTCTGTCCACAATCTACAAATGAGCAAGTGCTTATGCTCATTTATCTCTTAGCTCTGATCTTTCCTCTCCATTTTCATATCCTCTCCTCTTCCACCCCTCCTCACTTCTATCCCAAAAGGGGCAGAAATGATTCTCACGATCTCAGATGTCTACATATCAATTCCCAAAATCCAGATCATAAACAAAGCAAGGTAAAGATCCCCCAAACAAACTATAATTGCAGCCTTATCAGTATCTCTAAAACGTGCTATATGATATGAAATTACAGTGAACAGAACACTGGATTTGAAATCAGCGAGTACTTAGTACCTTTGTGATCATGAGCAAGTTCCTTAACCTCCCTAAGGTCAAGTTCCCTCATTTTTAAAATGAAAGGACTGTTAAGAGGACCTCTAAGGTCCCTTCTAACTCTAAAGCTATGATCATATAATTCATGACAGCAATTGAAAGAATAAAATTTTATGTAAAAAAGAAGAGATTAAATAGGAGAAGCAGAGCAGCAACATAAAGATTCACAGGTAGAAAACCACAAATCTGAAAAAGAAGAGCACTGCAAAAAACATCTGAGACCAAATGTAGAGGGCTGAAACTATTGAGTCGATGCACTGAGGTCAGGATTGCTGAGCACTTGAGGCTATCGAGTGGACAATACTCTATGGACATATGCTTGAAAAATGGTCCTTCCTATTGTCCTCTGCTGGCTCAATGATTGGTGTATACAGAGGATTGTAGGAGGGACTAGGGGGTGGAGTAAGACTAGCCAGAGTCACACTTGGGTGGTAGATGAGAGAGAAGGCAGTCACAGAGATTCTGCTTCCATCCTGTTCAATTCTGCGTCTAAGGACCAAGAACAAAGACTAAGGACACTTTTGCTTATCCTGACTTCGGCAGATTCTGGGGTGTCCTGGATGCTAGCGCGGTTGTTACACCAAAGAAGGAAAGAAAGTCATTTTGTAGTCAAAATATATGTCAAATTGCAGAGCAACTTGAAGAAATGAATGAAAAAGTTAAATACAGTAAGTGTAAAATCCTACACAGGTTTTTAAAAAAACCAACTATATAAATTTAGGATGAGGCAAGACTTAACCAAAATACATGTAATGGGAAAAAGAAATAGAAGTTCTGTAGAACACAAATGTAATATGAGTTAATCATATCTGTAACTTTATATTATCAAAAAAAAAAATCTAATGCCCTCTTAGGCTATATTAAAAGAAAGAGAAAAATTGTTCAAAGTAAAGAGAGACAGACAGAGAGAGAGAGAGAGAGAGAGAGAGAAGGGGGGGGTACTCTATCTAAATAAAGGTCATCTACAATAATTTGTTCTACATGCCCTATTTTTGAAGGGACAACATGGTACAATAGAAAGAATACATGTAAAATGGGCATAGTATGGCCTGTCTTCTCAATGGGGTAAGAGGAAAATAATTTTTTTTTAAAGAATGCTTAATTTTAGCCAAACTAAAGACAAAACAAGTTTTGTTTCAATTGATTATGCCAGAACAATTGAAGTCTATTTAGGGATACCCAAAGATAATTCCAATTTTTTTGTATATACCCATAATAACATAATTTTTAAATTGTGTTTTGTGTACAAATTGTCTAATAAAAGGAAATATCAAGTGTCTGGTTCATTTCAAATCTATTATTTGATTTTTAAATAAATTTTCTACTTAAACTGCATAATCTTCCAAAATAAAAACCTTTGGACATATATAGCTCTCTTGTTGAATAAAACAAAGACTTCTGGCTTGTATAAAAACACATGGACAGCTTATTATCATATATTCAGGATGATAAACACTAAGAAAAAAGGTCTTTCCTGTAGCAACAGAAACAGCAATAACAGTCTGCCACAACTTGCTGAAGGATCCTATGCCAGACATCCAATAATGGTGCTATAAGGTAAAAGAAGCAAATGCCCCTACCTTGTGTTCTCCCAGTGATAGTCTGCATCATTCCAACTATTCACTTAAAACAAGGTAAACTTTTTTTGTGTTATGGATCACTCTGACAGTTTGCAAATGCTAATGACCATTCTCAGCACTATTCTGAAAATATTCCCTCTCTATTTGCCTTAGGCAAGAAAGAACTGCTATGTGTGAGTTATAAAGAGGGAATTCTTAGGATGTAGTCTCCCTAAAAGGCATGTTTTGTTCTGTGGTTTAGTATGTGTTTACAGAGAAGATGGCAGAATTCAGTATCAATGAAAAGTAATAAAGGAGGAAGGGAGGGATAACAAACCCCACAGATTACTAGGGTTTCCAAACTGCAAAAGATTCAGGTAGTGCCTTGGGTACAGACTGAGAAGTTGTGGAAAGATCCATTTGTATTAGTCTTCTCTTTGGCCAAAAAAGAGGCCATGAGAAAAGCAATTTCTCATGCTTGTTTGCTATTCAGAATTTCCCTACTTTCTTAGATCTTTTCTAACTTGCTATAATGCAAAATTTTTGTGCTTTATTTGCTTTTAGAAAAGAAAAATTGCATACTTCTAAGCAGACTATGTTTTTATCATACTAATTTTTCATTGTATACCTACTTTTTTCCCTCTTTAAATGAGAGCTCATAGAGACAGATGCATGGCTATCCATATACTGACACAAATGAGGTATTTTACACAAAGACACCTAAAATCATGCAAAAAGATAAACAAATTACATTAACTTACCCAAGTTGAGTATAATTGCTTGCTGATTTTGCTAGTTTTGTCATGGACCGTGAATATGCCTCTTCTATCGTAGCCCTGTTTAAAAAGAAACAAAGTTTCCATAACAATACCTATAGTTCAGTACTCAAAAAAACTATCAAGTTAAAAGTCCTACATAAATACCAGATACACTTCAAATTACAATATTTTTAAATGGGCATATTTTTTATCATTTATTTTCCATACTAATATTTTTACAAAGAGATCAAAGTATAGGGAGCTAATTAACATTTATATCTATTTTAAAGAAATTCAAAGAACTTATAGTTAACCACAAGATAGATAGTTACCTCTTCCTTCTTCTATTTAGTACTCAGTGATTACAACAGGAGTGATGCTTATATTCTTTACCATGCTAAATCTCTTGGTATAACACTTAATTCTGCAACATGTATTACATACTTTTACTAGTACTCACTAGTACTCTGATATAGGGCATTATTATACTCATTTTACAGCTCAGGAAACTGAATCCTAGTGACCTGCTCCAAATTAAATAATGAATTATCAGCTCCTGAATTCCAATTCTTTTAAAATTATATCTACTAGCTTCACAAACCAAAACTGTGGTTTATATACTTATTATTTAATTTAAACCTCTGGGTTGCTGCAAGATAAAAAGGGAGCATCAAGGAATGATACAAAGGTATAAAATAGTCCTTTCTACAAAATCGAAGGTCACAGCACACAAATTTCTGGAAATGAGCTAGAAACACCATTTACCCCCAACAACACTTAGGAACAAGGACTGAATGTAATATGCCATCTACAAGCTTTTTTCCCTTTCAAAGCTTATACTTTTAAACCACAATAAAGTAGGCATCGCCACTTAAAGCTACAGTAATATGACAAAATACTGTAGTCATGATAGAAAAATTAAAAGTAGAAAGATAACTCAAGGATCGAAAAAATAAAAAGAAAGAAAATTTTTATCATCTATACCTTCAAAGATTGATGCAACAAAAATTAGTGTGTAATTTCTGAAGACATTTTGACTATAACTTCCTTCTAGTTATCTTTTATTGCCTTGGTTTTCTGTGGCACCATCCCATCCCAGGGACTCCTATAAATCTTTTTCTCAATCTCCCTCCCCCTCATCCCAAATTACAGAAGACTTTCTAAAAAGATCAACTTCTAGGTCCCATTTTCTTTTTCTTTATATATTTTCCCTTTAGAAAGACCATCCATCCATTATTCTAGCCATCTTCTAAGATAATAACAGCATTACAAATTGAAGAACTGAAAAGATATATATATCAGAGTAACTTTGAGGAAAACAGAGAAGTTTAGAAGATGAAAAAATTTAGGAGGAAAAGCAATGATTTCAGTTTCATTCACATTGAGTTTAAGATATCTCTGGGACACAGAGTTTGAAATGTCCAATAGGCAACTGATGATGCAGAACTGAAGCTCAGAGGAGAGATTAGGCTGTAATCATCTTCAAAGATGCCAGTTAAATTCACAGAATTTAACACAGTTCCAAAAGAAAGAGGGAATCCTAGAAGAATGGAAGAAAACTCAGGAAAGAACTGTGGAGAAGACCCACAGTTTAGGGAGCATGAGAAACATGATGAACCAGCAAAAGAGATTAAAGAGTTTGTGAACCAGGAGAAAAGCTAGGGAAAAAAGACAGTATCTAGGAGAACTGGTCAATAGTATTAAATAGGTTTAGAAGGTTTAGGACTGAAAAAGGCCATCAAATTTAGCAATAAATAGATCACTATTCAATTCTATAGGATAAATCATGGGTCCTCAAACTTTTTAAACAGGAGCCAGTTCATTGTCCCTCAGACTGTTGAAGGGCCAGACTATAGTAAAAACAAAAACTTTATTTTGTGGGCCTTTAAATAAAGAAACTTCATAGTCCTGGGTGAGGGGGATAATCGTCCTCAGCTGCCGCATCTAGCCCGTAGCCGTAGTTTAGTATCCTTAACTTTTTTTTTTATATCATGGGAATCTTTGGCAGTCTGGTGAAGTCTACAGATCCTCTCTAGAAATAATGATTTTAAATAATTAAAGAAAATTCAAAATTTCAGGGAAATATAAAGTTGTAATTTTTTTTCTTCCTCACACATATTCAAAGGGCCTGTGGGCGCCAGATTAAGAATTCATGTCAAATATAATCTGATTTCCTATTATTTATTCAGCTAAGTAACAGTGGAGAAAGACAAAAGCTCTGCATCTGGTAGTCAGAAATACTGGACCTTAGACATTTACTGGTTTTGTGACTTTGTGTTAAGTTGTTTAATCTTTGTCTTCCTGTTTCCTTAACTGTAAAATGGAGATAATAATAGAATCTACTTCACAAAGTTGTGAAGATTAAATGATATATTTGTAAAGCACAGTGATTGGCACATAGTAGGCTCTTAATAAATGTTTGTTTCCTTCCATTTCCTCCATAATATTTGCATTATAATATGCATTAGCAATAAGGGTAATAGAAAGATACTTGGTAAGAGAGAACCAACCATATTTCACCTTTGATACTTCTGATATATTATGTGATTGTAAGAATTACTTAAATCTCTCAGTGTTCCAAGAAATTCTAAATTATGAGCTTAAAAGCTGTTGCTGAAATACATTAGTGACAGGAAATTCTTCACCTGAAATTTTTGCTGATTTTAATGATATCACAAGTCTAGACTATTTTTGATATTTTGAAAACTATTTCAACATTATTTCTTTTATAATCCTAGGTATTTTATACATTTAAAAGTATTATTCTGAAAAAGGAACTATAGATTTTTACCAAACTCCCCAAAAGACCCCATGACTCAAAAAAGGTTAAGAACTCCAAACATCATCATCAAAATACTTATATAGCACTACATGCCAGGCACTATGCCAAGCACTTTACAATTATTATCTTATTCAATCCTTACAACTTCGAGCTTCAGGTATTAATATAAATGAGAAAAGCTGAGATGAACAGTTAAGTGATTTGCCCAGGATCACACAGCTATTAAGTGTCTGAGGTCACAGTTCAAATGTGCCTTGGTTTTCTGTGGCACCATCTCATCCCAGTGATTCCTATAAATCTTTTTCTTGATCTCCCTCCCCCTCATCCCAAATTACAGAAGACTTTCTAAAAAGATCAACTTCTAGGCCCCATTTTCTTTTTCTTTATATACTTTCCCCTTAGAAAGAACATCCATCCATTACTCTAACCATCTTCTAAGATAATAATAGCAATCCTCATTCAAGGCTCAATGCTCTATCTACTGTACCACCTAGCTGCTTGTATATAAGAATTATCAACTCTAATCAGATGTTTTGCCACTGTCTAAAATGACTTATCCCTATCCCTTTTCCTGAATTTATGTATACTGTTCTAGGATACCTGGATTGTCTTTCTCTCCATATATTCAAATTCTACTCTTCATTCCTAAAGTAGCTCAAGTCCCATTTCTTCTCTAACAAATCCAGTCAATATATCTTTTCCTCATTCTTCAGTATTTGTCTAGGTCAAATATTTGAGTGCCTAATCTATATTTATGTGAGCTATTTTTAGCTTACCAATTATTTGGATATTATGAGAACTTGACTGAATCAAGAAGCCTTAACTATATCACTTACTAGCTATTGTGATCAAAGGCAAGGCAACTGCTAAGCTTCAATTTTTTCATCCCTTAAATGCACTATAAAATCACAAAAATCACAAATACCTCAGTGTGTTGAGGAAAGAACTTTGTAAAACAAATAAGGAAGTATATAAATGTGAGTAGTTGTTGCCATTTTTGTAAGAATCATTATTAGTATTTTCCTATTTAAATAAAATTCCTAGAGGGGGTAAATTCGAGAGCAGAGTATCTTTATCTCAGGTATATGATCTTGTTTTTAAAATATTCTGGTAAATGTATTTAAATGTAATTTGTTTCCTTTGTAATCCGATGTATTTTATGAGTTTAAAAACAATAGTTCAAGAATGTGCCTATTAGCTTCATTAATCTGTTAAAGAGGTCTTCATGAAACATAAAGTTAAGAACCTCTCTTCTAGACTTCCTTGAAAATAGGGAAATACATAACAAAGATGAAGATAGAAGAAGTGAACTAAGAAATGGAGTGTCTAGTGAAAGACATCCTCTTTCTTTTATTTCTCCTTTCTTATCTAAAGCAACCTGCCCTCCTCCAGCAAATATACAATGTTTGGCCATCCTTCTTCCTCCTATCCTTCGATCATTTCACTAGACATTTCAGCTAGGTACTAATCTTACTGAAGCATCAATACCTGATTGGCTCCAGCCAGATAAAGATAAGCGTCAGTTGTATGGAAAATTAATTTATGATGAATAGTTCGTTCTCTAATGATAAATTCTATTTAATGAAAGCAATGCACAACTACTGAGAATGGGGAAGAGCGCAAATAAGTAAGATTACTGGTAGGTGTTTCTAATCACAAACTGACTTGCAAACAGTGCTACAAAAGTTGAATTCCATTAATAACTAAAATCTATTAATTTGAATAGCTCTGAAATTTAATAGTACTAATCTAAAAGAAGCCCTGTAATTCTTGTAAATATATCAAGATGGAATTTCTAAAGTAATATTTATCAGCTAAACAGCTGGTGATTTACACAATTTCAGATAATTTACTATTTGCTCATCATAGAATTACAGCAATTCTTTTTGGCTAAAGAAACGGCATTTCTTCCTTGTAGTCTACAAAAAAATTCTTTCATATAAAATGTTTACTATATCACCTTACTCTCTATCCTATACTATAAAAAATATAAGATGACGCTTTAAAATTATTGTACATTTTCAAAGTATGTCTGATTACTTCTACATACCTTTTAAAAATGCCAATGTCACTTTAACTGTTTTCTTCTTTAAAAGTTAAAAATGAAATATTTATATTTAAAACACATACCTTTCTCTTACAAAATCTGCAAGTTCTTTTGTTGATATCTGTCCATGTTTCATGTTATGGTAGAGTACATCAAAGCCACTATTTCTTTCCCCCTAAAGGTTAGAAAGAGTTTTAGTTAAACAAAAAAATAAATCAACATATCTTTACAACACTGCAATAAACATTAACACTCAAAGTGATAATTAATTAATTTGCCTTCCTTTCCTCTACATATTAACAACTCTGTTCAAAATGTTTTAAACTGTTTTCATAACATTTCAAGTTACAAACTCATCATTCCAGATAAAATCACTCTCGTTAACTTATAGCTTTTAAAACATCAATCTAGACTTCACTTAAAAAAGAGAGAAATTTAAGATATCGTAGCTGTTCAATATCCGTGAGGTAAATTTTTAATTTTTAAACAATATTACTAGATCTCAGAAAGGTTTTTTTTTTTTTTTAACAGATGTTAAATGGTTCCACTATCTTTAACTCAGGGTGTAATCAAAAATGGTTATCATAATACACTTTAGATTCTAATCCATGATCTATTTTTATGTTTTGGTGAATTTGAGAAAGGAAAAACATAAGAATAACAGGTTTCAATAAAGGAAAGTAGTATCTAATTTGTTTAAAATTGGTCTTGATAAGAAATCTTAGCTTAATCACCAGAAAGGGCAAATAATACTCTCTGGCATACTATACATCTTAGTGCTGTATAATCATGAACAAAATTAAAACTCTATGAATGACAAAGTTGATTAAGATTCAAAAAGCAAAACACCAGCAAATCAAAGTGAAAAGAAATATGATTTTAAATGTGTACTTTATAAAATATACAAATGACTCATAATATACTTAATATACCAGAATTCATTTAAACATCAATGCTCAATTTTTAAATTAGCTTTATTTCTTAATATGAAAGCCCATTATTAGTAGCAAAAAAAAAAAAAAAAAAAGTAAAATCTAAATAGTCCTTAAAAGCTAATTAAATATTTTAAGAATTGACAAATTAGATTTGGCAGTTTCCTTTTTTCAACTATTCAGTTACATGACAAATATGGAAATATGTTTAAAAGAAGTTCACATATTTAACCTATATCAGATTACTTGATGTTTTGGGGAAAGAGGAGGCAAGATAGGGAGGGAGAAACATTTGGAATACAAAATCTTACAAAAATGTATGTTGACGTGCAAAATGTTAGTAGCAGTCCTTTCTGCAGTGGCAAGGAACTGGAAACTGAGTGGATGCCCATCAGCTGGGGAATGGCTGAATCAGTAATGGTATACAAATGTAATGAAATACTGTTCTATAAGAAATGATCAGTAGGCTTATTTTAGAAAGGCCTGAAAAGATTTATATGAACTGATGCTGAGTGAAGTGAACAAAACCAATGTACACAGTAACAAAATTATATCATGTTAAACTGTGATGGATTTTGTCTTATCATCTATGAGATGATTCAAGGCAATTCCAATAGACTTGTGATGGAAAGTACCATCTACAGCCAGAAAAAATTGTGAAGACGAATGTGGTTTAGCATAGTATTTTCACTTTTTTGCTGTTTGTTTGTTTTTGTCTTTCTCATTTTTTTCTTTTGATATGATTTTTCTTTTGCAACATGATAAATGTGAAAATGTTTAGAAGAATTGCATATGTTTAGCCTATATTGGATTACTTGCCATCTGGACGGGGGGGAGGGGGGAAAGGGGGGAAAGATGAAAAGAAAGAAAAAAATTTGAAACACAAGGTTTTGCAAGGGTGAATATTGAAAATTATCTTTGCATATATTTTGGAAAATAAAAAATTGTTATAAAAAAGGAAAAATGAATATTGAAACTTATTTTTACATGTATTTGAAAAAATAAATATTACTGAAAATTTTAAAAAACATACAGTTAAGCCATCCAATTTGATTTCTCTGTAATAGAAGGAAAAAAACCTAATGCTAAAGTATATTTGTTGTAAATGAAAACAATCCTGTAAGCAAATATTATGCAATCTGAAACCAGCTTTTTCCACAACTCAAAGAAAACAGGAAACAGATTATAGGAACTTCCAGTTATGCTGAAGAGTCCCTAATAAGCTCATCAAATTGTATGGCAAATGTGTATTTTGTTACATAAGATACATTTCAGCCCTATAATCATTCTTTAGAATGTTGAGCATTTCTTCCCAAACATTTAAAAAAAAAAAACAAAAGCCTAACTAAGGTCTTTTCTGAACAAATATTTCAACTGAAAAAAATTTCAATTAAATGTTTGGATTTTTTAATTTCAAGTTAAAAGATAGGAACATATTTAGCAACTAACTTTGGCCTTCTGAATTATTTTGTGCCATCCAAATAATAGAGAGGCAACCTTCCATAGTAGATACATCATTGGTCTCCAAATCAGGAAAACTTGGGCTCCAATTCAATCTCTAATCCTTACTAGCTATGTGATCCTGGGCCAGTTACTTAACTTCTAGAGCTCTAGGAAGCTCTTAGATATATCTATAAGGTGGGGAGACAGTGTCAACCTGCCTTGGAAAAAAAAGTTCCTCACCAAGAGCTACCTGTATTAATGATATTAGAAGGTTCTGTCACTCTCTGCTCCAAAGATCATTTTTTCCCAATAGAAGAACCTAAAATTACCATTAGTAATTTAGGTCAAGGTTGGTTGTATAAACTTATGGACTACAACAAGCAGTCATGAATCTGGCTCTCTTCTGATTCTATTACTCATATACAGGCCTGTGATACCAAATCTATTCAAAATTCAGCTATTCTAAATATTGTCAAATAGATTCCAATAAAGCTACATTTTTTTTAACCAAACCTGTGATTTTGTTGGTATAATGAACTTTAGTGAAGAATTTCCTATATCAATGTCATAAAAGTAATAATGATAATAGTATAATAATAATAGCTATTATTTATACAAAGCTTTAAGGTTTGCAAAGCACTTTACAAGTATTATTTCATTTGATTTTCACAGTAACACTGGAAAATAGGTGCTATTATTTCCATCTTATGAAGAAATTGCGACAGTTAAATGACTTGCTCAAGTTCACACAGCTATTAGGTGTCTGAGTTTGGAACTGAACTCAGGTCTTCCTAACCCCTTGTCCAAAGCTGCATCCACTGTGCCTCCTGGCTACCTCTAGGTGTACTGCCTCTGTCCTTAGTTCAATGCTTTGCATAAAGGAGGTAGACACTTAATAATATGTGTTGTCAGGACTGCAACAAAGTTGCCAATGGGCCTGAGGTTAAATGAAAGATTAATCCTAGAGAAAAGAAAAAACACAAAGCCAAATTTTCCTGATTTTAAGGCCTGCTCTCAATATCCCACATAAACAACCATGCTTTGATACTACCAAACTTGAGGCAACTAAAGCTGGTGCATTTTGCTTATAACAGAACCATTTAAGTTCCTCATTCAAATTCCATTTACTCTGATTTTTTTATACTTGTCCATCACACACCTTATCTCCAAATCCCCAAGAGACTGGCAGCAACAAATTAGAGGGCAGGAAGAGAAAGCAAATAGCTAGTTTTGTAAGAGTTACAAAGTACATCAAGATATTATCTCTTGATCTTCACATTCCTATGACATAGATCTTATTATCTCTATTTTACAGTAAGGAAACTGAGGCTAAGAGAGATTAAGTGACTTGCCCAGGTCACATAATATTGTCTCACTTACAATTCAAACTCCAGTCTTCCTGCCTCCAAGTCTTATGCTCTTATCCACTGTACACTATTGGCTGACATCCAAAAGTGCTCAGATTGACAACGTCCACACTTTTATGTTTAAAGGCCATAGTTCCACAACTAAGCAATAAGAATGTGAGTAAGATGGCAGAAATGATAAGATAGTTGAAGTAAGCAGGGGGTAAGAGACTTTGCAACTCAAGAGAATCATGAATTCACAGGCCATTTGCTTCCTTTCTCATAAACTATTGCAGCTCTCAATTCTATATTTTGCATTATTTTCTCCAAAATAAATACTTTTGAGGAGGAAACCACAGAAAATAGGGTATACAAAAATTTTGGCAGTTTTACTTACAACAACAAAAAATAAAATATAATCGATTAAGAACCATGCCTAAGTGTAAAAGGGCAGGTCGATTCTTTGAAAACTCCCATATCTATGAATCATAACATTTGAAGTAATTGCAAATCAGCCTTCACTGAGGCAGATGATGCTTGTGAATTGGAAATGAAAAATTAGAGGCAGGAGGAGAAAGGTTAGAGAATGCAACTGCCTCTCAATCTCCTTATATCATTATTATCCTCTCATGCAAAGGGATTTATTTTACTGGATAGAATTAGATTCCCAGCAGCCATTATCAGGTAGCTCCTGTATCAAATGGTGCCCAACATGTAGCACAAGAAACAGAAGCAGCAGAACCTCGAGAGCTGTTCATGAGTAGGATTCTCTCAGGAGAGTTCCTTCAGTAACTCACGGGGAAGGAAAGGGAGAAGAGACCCTGGTAAGACTTTTTCAGTCGGGGTAATTAAAATGGGCTAACACACCAAAGAGCTGAGCCAGGAGACTGATGAGGAACATATGAAAAGTGCCTGCTCTGACTACAATCCAACTTCTCCATTGGTCAGAAAGTTTGCCTCCACAATGGACTATTATGATGTTAGATGATGTCAGTAAATTATATCTCATAAGATTCAACACCTGCTATAGCATCTCACCCAGCAACCATCCAGAGGAATAGTGCTGTTTGCATTCCTCAATATTCAGACTCAGATAACAGCTCCTTCACAATATTGGACAAACTTACTCTTGGGGGAAAAATAATCGTATTCCCATAGAACAAAAAATGGGGAATTGTTAAAGGTCACATCTAAGTGTGAAAGAACAGGTCAGTTCTCCAGAAAGCCCCCACAACTATGAATCATAACACACTTTAAGGAATTGCAAATCAGCTTTTACTGATGTAGATGTTGCTTATGAATCAGGAATAAAATAAATTGCAGGAAAGAGGAAAGAAGTCAGAGAATACATCTGCCTCTCACAGTCTCCTTATCATCTTCTCACAGGAAAGGATCTATTCTGCTGGACAGAATTAGATCCCCAGCAGCCACTAGCAGGCCCATAGCAATAATCTACATGTCTAGTAATTGAGGAAAAATTGAGCAAACTGGTAGATTCTACATTCCTCATGTTTTTTCATTATAATGAGTAAAGAAATATAAAGTGTGAAGAAAGTAAAATTAACATTATATACTCAACATTGCTAATTAAATGAAAAGAAAAACATTTGGGGGTCTACCATTACTATTTCTTCAGTGTTTACGATCAAAGTTCTCTACTCACCCTAAATTACAAAATTTAAATTAAAAGGGACTTTTGACTTCACAGAATTTAATATGTACAAAATAGATAAGATAACACATATTGAAGACATACAATATTTCATTAAAGCCTTAGCAAATTATAAAATAAGGCTGTTATGGAAGGGTAGATTAGAAATAGATAATATTTGATTTTTGGTTTAAAGGATGAGTAGGAATTTGACAGAAGACAAGAAGAGAATTATACCTGATATAGGTAATAATATGAGAATCAGGGGCAGACGTAGTCTAATATGGCCATGTCATATAATACATGGAAAAGGAGTAAGGAAAGCTAGACCTCAAATTGTGGAGGGCACTGAATACCTTCAAAGAGCTTACATCTTCCAAGAGGAAAACATCTACTATTCAAATGAAAATACAGTATACATATAAATATATAGTGACAGGGAAACAGGATAAAAGGCATTGCCTTATTGGGAGCTGAAACGGAAATATCTCTCGCAGAAGACTCAACTGAGCACTAAAGGGAGTCACGAGTTCCAGAAGCAGAAGTAAAACATAATAGAATGCCTGTGCAAAAAGCAGCAAACAGAATAGAACATAAACATATACAGGAACAAGTTGAGCTTGAAAATGGAATAATTTGAAAACGGACTTGGAAAAACAAGCTAAAGCCAAGTTATGAAAAGATTAAAATACTAGAAGAATTTGTGTTTTTTCTAAAGGCAATGAGTAAGCACTGAAAAATCTTAAGGGAAGTGATATCATTCAACCTATGCATTAGCTGTGTGGAAGATGGTCCAAAAATGCAAGGATAAAAATATAAGTTCATTTGCAATAGTCCCAGGCAAAAGATAATGAAAACTTTATCTAACTCAAAATTGGTTTGAGTTAAGAGTAGAAAGAAGGGAACAAATCTGAATAAGGATGGTAAGATGGTGACAAAACCATTTGTCTTATAGAACCTTTAACACAAATAGGGAAGTCAGAGTAAAAGATAAACCCCAAAGTTATGGCCATGGGGAAATGGATGACACCAAATGTTGACACAATAAACAGAAATAGTGAGGTCAGTAAGGTTACAAAGAAGAATGAAGGGAAAACATAATGAATTCTTCTTGGCACATAAAAACAGATAGTAGTTATATAGTGTTTATAGGTTACAAAGAGTTTCATAAACATTTTCTCACTCAAACCTTACAACAACCCAATGAAATAGACAAATATATTATTGTCTTCATTTTACTGATTAAGAAACTGAGAGTCAGAGACATTAATAATTCCCCCAAACTCAAAAAGCTATTCAGTAATAGGGCTACAAACTGAACACAACTCTTTCTATTTCAAATCCCAATGTTTCCCTTTCCACTTTATCAATAAGTTTTAGTTATATTGTCTTATATGGAGCTGAGGATGTGGATCTTGAGTTCAAAAGTGAGAGGCCTAAATACATGCTTGATATCTTCATAGTTTCAAAACTTTGAGCATGTCTAAGTCTACCAGATTCTTGGAACACCTACATTAGATGAGCAAAGAGAGGGTGCAGGAACAAGGAAACGAATCAGAGGAGTGATTGAAGAGTAAGGAAAACCAGAAAATTCTGGTGTGTATGAAACTGCTAGAGGAAAAAAGTACACTTAGAAGGGGATGATTAACATTGTCAAAAACAGCAAAAAGATCAAGAAGGATAAAGACTGAAAAAAGACCACTGGATTCCTTTGTTAGGTTGCCAGGTGACCTGACAAAACAATTTCCTTTCTGACCTTTTTAGACAATTTATTTTACTCTCCCTTCATGAACGCGTAGTCTCAAGAAAATTGTTTGACTAGCTGTTCCTCAACCTCGACACTCCTCCTACCTACATGCTTTGAATATACGGAGAATGGCTTCCTCCATCTTGCCTCTCAAAATCTTTAGCTTTCCTCAAGGCTCAGAGAGAAATGCTATTGTTTTCTTGAAGAAACCTTTCCTGATGCCTGAAGTTATTAGTCTCTCTTGTCAAATTACCGTGTATTACTTGCCTATACACATATTTTCTCTCCAGTATAATGTAAGGTACTCATAGGAGGGAACTGTTTTCATTCTTGTCTTTTCATCCCTTGTGTTCTAACAAGATCCCTTACAAATAGTAAGCACTTTATAAATGTTGGCTGAATGAATTCCCCAACACTTATGGATAAATAGGACATGTTTATATTTGAATATATAATGGACAATGATTCTAGATGCATGATAAAGTCCTGGCATAATCTGCTCTTTTGCACCAACACATGAAACAACTTATTATAACTAGGCTTTTTTCCAAATGAAAATGACTTTCTAGAGAGATAAGAGGTCAGGACTGACAATCTATCTTGTGGATCATGTAGCCCTACAAAAAAGATTTACTACTCAAAAAAGACTTCTAACAATCCACAAGAGAAAAAACAAACAGATGAAGAAAATTCTATCTACAACAGGAGTTCTTAACTCCTGGGGGCCATGGACAAGGAGTCTGTGAGTTTGAATGGGGAAAAAAAAAGAATTGCATCTTTCTTTTTCATTAACCTCAAATTAAAATTTAGCAATTCTTTCAATTATTTAAAACCATTACTTTGAGAAGAGGTCCAGTGACTTCACCAATTACCAAAGGGAGTCTATGACTGTAACAAGGTTAAGAATCCATGAATTGGACAGGTTATTAATTGTCAGTCTATAATTTGAACAAATAGCAAAAAGACAATAAACTAAAAGTTTAGAATTGAATAGGAAGTAAGGAAGAAAGCTGAGTTGCATTTCAGAAACTGTTAAGTAATTTCAATGATCCCAAGCACCTCACAGACATAAAACTTCATTTACTTATTTTTAAAACCAACACTTTCTCTGAGATGCTAAATGGGTGAAAATCAATTGAAGAAGCAATAAGTATGAGTCTGCCAGCCAGAAATATTTGTTTCAGGACTTATTATGTAACAAAACTTTGTGAATACAAAAAGGAAGATAGTACCTGCCCTCAAAAAATTGCATTCTAATTTGAGAAGAGAAGGCAAAAGGAAGCTTGGGTTGCAGGGAATGGAACATAACTGAAAAACTCCATAGTGTCCCCTGCAAAGGAATGAAACGTGGCCACCCTGAGTGTACTCCTTAAATAGAAGTTCTAGGAGGAACCATCTAATCAGAGGAAAAGCCTACAGGAATCAGACAATACTTCCATTGCATGAAATTCCAGGGTTGGAGTGATTTTTCAGGATGAATAATTGGTTTCTCAAGATGAATACAGCCTGGAGATTAGAAGGGAAACAATAAACTGGGAAAACATTTTTACAGTCAAAGGTTCTGATAAAGGCCTCATTTCCAAAATACATAGAGAATTGACTCTAATTTATAAGAAATCAAGCTATTCTCCAATTGATAAATGGTCAAAGGATATGAACAATTTTCAGATGAAGAAATTGAAACTATTTCTAGCCATATGAAAAGATGCTCCAACTCATTATTAATCAGAGAAATGCAAATTAAGACAACTCTGGGATACCACTACCACCTCTCAAATTGGCTAAGATGACAGGAAAAGATAATGCTGAATGTTGGAGGGGATGTGGGAAAACTGGGAAACTGATACATTGTTGGTGGAATTGTGAATACATCCAGCCATTCTGGAGAGCAGTTTGGAACTATGTTCAAAAAGTTATCAAACTGTGCATACCTTTTGATCCAGCAGTGTTTCTACTGGGCATATATCCAAAAAATATCTTAAAGAAAGGAAAGAGACCTGTATGTGCAAAAATTTTGTGACAGCCCTCTTTGTAGTGGTAGAAATTGGAAACTGAGTGGATGCCCATCAATTGGAGAATGGCTGAATAAATTGTGACATATGAATGTTATGGAATATTATTGTTCTGTAATAGAAATGACCAGCAGGAAGATTTCAGAAAGGCCTGGAGAGACTTACATGAACTGATGCTGAGTGAAATGAGCAGGACCAGGAGATCATTATATATTTCAACAACAATACTATATGGTGATCAATTCTGATGGACATGGCTCTCTTCAACAATGAGATGGACCAAATCAGTTCCATTTGTTCAGGAATGAATACCAACTACACCCAATAAAAGAACTCTGAAAAATGAGTGTGAATTTCCAATCCCTCTGTTTTTGTCTGCTTGCATTTTTGATTTCCTTCACAGGCTAACTGTACATTATTTCAAAGTACAATTCTTCTTATGCAACAAAATAACTATACGGATATGTATATAAATATTGTATTTAACATATACTTTAACATATTTAACATGTATTAGTCTGGGGGAGAAAGTGAGGGGAAGGAGGAGAAAAACTGGAACAAAAGGTTTTGCAAGTGTCAATGCTGAAAAATTACCCATGCATATATCTTGTAAATAAAAAGCTATAATAATAATAATAAAAAAGATGAATACAGTCTGGAGACAACAAAGTGACAGGGAGGCAACAGAGAGATGTATGGAAGACATAAATAGGCTGTAGTATATCAAAAATAACTTAGATATCCAGGAAATACGAATTTGAAAGGTGAATCTTCATGCAGACAGAATAGTAATAAGTAATAAATATACAATTGTAATATGGCTTTGGTACCCATAGAATGCTAAAAGATCTAGAGGAAGCATTTCAGATGTCTTCGGAAGGATTTATGGGAAAATATAAGAGAGGAACTATACAAGATGAGAAAGTGTTGTGGACAGGATCCATACCACTGGAGGGAATATTCACATTAATAAGCTTGTGAATATATTGAAGTACACATCTCATCCTCCATCTATCCCAATTAGATTATATTGCACTTAATAAATGTTTGTCAAATGAAAGTTGGTTGAATGAATGAAAAAGTATTTACCATATGTGTCAGACACTAAGCTAAATCCTAAGGATCTAAGGACACAAACACTTACACCCATACATTAGAGAGAGAGACACACACACACAGAGACAGAGAGAGACAAAGAGACAGATTGAGACAGAAAGAAAGAGAGAGAAAGATATTTCCTGCATTCAAGAAAGCTTACGTGTTAATAGAAGGAAATAATATGTATAGGATAACCAGGGAAGAGTTTTCTGATCTGGGGAGTCACAGAGATTCAGAGTAGAATCATAGAGCAATTAAGTAGCACACTTTCCAAAAGTAATGGGTACGCTGATTTGATTAGTTTCCAAAGAAAAAAATTAGTGGGAGGTAGGGATGGATGATAGATGAAGATAAAGAAGTCTAGTCCATAGCAAGTGTTTAGAGATAAATTAAATATTTAATAAATAATAAATATTTAAATATTACATCTAATTGGCATATTAGTTGATTAGAATTATAATTAAGAAAAGCATGGTTTAACTTAAAACTTAAAAAAAAAAAAATCATCTTTCCTTATATCACAGAATCTTAGAGCTAAAAAGTGTCATGGAGTCCAATCTACCAAAACAAACACTAGAAATAAAAATTTAATCAAAAACTCAGGAGTCAGTATTTAAAAAGATCAAATGCACCAGAAAATTTAGAAGATAGCGTGTGGCATAAGACAAGCTCTAAATTTGGAGTTAAACAGGGATTACAACCATTCTGGAGAGCAATTTGGAACTATGCTCAAAAAGTTATCAAACTGTGCATACCCTTTGATCCAGCAGTGTTTCTACTGGGCTTATACCCCAAAGAGATACTAAAGGGAAAGGGACCTGTATGTGTCAAAATGTTTGTGGCAGCCCTGTTTGTAGTGGTTAGAAGCTGGAAAATGAATGGATGCCCATCAATTGGAGAATGATTGAGTAAATTGTGGTATATGAATGTTATGGAATATTATTGTTCTGTAAGAAATGACCAGCAGGATGAATAGAGAGAACTGGCGAGACTTACATGAACTGATGTTAAGTGAAATGAGCAGAATCAGGAGACCATTCTATGCCTCAACAACGATACTATATGAAGATGTATTCTGATGGAAGTGGATTTCTTCGGCAAAGAGATCTAACTCAGTTTCAATTGATCAAAGATGGACAGAAGCAGTTACACCCAAAGAAAGGACACTGGGAAATGAATATAAATTGCTTGCATTTTTGTTTTTCTTCCCGGGTTATTTCTATCTTCTGAATCCAATTCTCCCTGTGCAACAAGAGAACTGTTCGGTTCTGCACACATATATTGTATCTAGGATATACTGTAACCTATTTAACATGTATAGGATTGCTTGCCATCTGGGAGAGGGGGTGGAGGGTGGGAAGGGAAAAACTGGAACAGAAGAGAGCGAAAGGGATAATGTTGTAAAAAATTACCCTGGCATGGGTTCTGTCAAGAAAAAGTTATTTTAAAAAATAAAAAATAATAATAAAAAAATAAACAGGAATTAAATCCCAGATTTTCTACATAATATCTATATGTCCTTTATACCTCCACATCCAACCTTTTCCCTCCACTCAGACTGCTATCAATCTAGTTTTAAGATCATTAGCTCCTCTCACCTGAACTATTCCACAATCTTCCTAAATTAGTATCCCTATCTCAAATATCCATTTTATCTATCCTTCACACAATTATCAGATGCACTTTAGGAAAATTACTTTGATAATTTTCCTAAATTATCCCTAAGTGCCTAAATTTTTGGCATTTGCAGATAGCAAATGCACAGGAAAGGTACAATTTCTTAACCTGATTAATTATAGAAAAGTCCCTCCCCACTCCTAAATTTCTATGTCTCTAGTTTAACATTGGGCTAAGCCCATAAAACTCTCAGCCCAGTTTCTTTATCCAGAAAATAAGGGATTAAATTTGAGGATTCTTAAGGTTTCTTTAGCTAAAAGAAAGATTAATATTAAATGTTCCACTCATATTGTCCTCTGCTCCACACCTGGCAAAGAGATAAGGCTTACGGAGTTGATTTCTGAACCCTGTTGACATATCTATAATTTTATCACAATTCTTAAATTTACCTACTGTTTTTCAACAACTTTTTTGTCTCATTTGAAGACAAGAACCCCTAGCTGGGGTTCTGCAACGTTCACATTACATTTATCTTTATTTTTAAGCATTATGTTTTTAATCTTACGCATTCTTTTTTACACTATACCTAAATTTAAGAAGTATTTGTCAAAAAGATAAATAGAAAAATTTTGAGAAATATTAACTCCATATTAATTTCTAACAAAATAAATCTTGAGAAACTATATTTCTGTTACAGTAAGCTTCATGAACAAGACATTCTGATGTCAGGCATTTCTCTGGCTGTTTCCTATACCTGGAGCATTCTCCCTTCTCCTTTTTGACTACTGAAAACTTTTAAGTCCCAACAAATCTGACCTTCTACAGGAAACCTTCCCCAATTCCTCTTAATCCCAGTGACTTCTCTGTTAATTATTTCTGACTTATTCTTTATAGAACTTTTAAGTAAAAATATTAATATAAAATAACTAAATACATTAATATAAATATATGATTTTAAATTAACTAAAAATTTCAGATCTTCATGGAAGGCAAGCAGGCAGGGAAAAAAAAGCATTTATTAAATAACTATTATGTGCTAAGCATTTTTACAAATATTATCTTATTTGAGCCTCACAACAACCCTTGTGAGGTAGGTGCTATTACATTTTAGAATTGGGGAAACTGTGGCAGATAGCGGTTAAATGATTTGCCAGGATCACAGCTAGTATCCCAGGCTCAATTTGGATACAGGTCTTTCTGACTCCGTGTTCAGTGCTCTATCCACTGGAATATTTGCTTCTGCAAGAATAGTGAATTTCAAAACACTTCTTACTGATAAATCTGTATTACATTTTTATAATGGAAACTTACCAGGGTAAAAAGTAGAAGAGTTATTTCTCTCAAAAAGGTATTTTTCCCTCAGGGAGGATAGCTATTTATATTACTATGCATCACCTTGAAAATAGTTATAATCATAAGGTTTGTTAAAATGCTTTTGGAATGCTATAATTGTCAACATAAAACCTTGCTCACTAGTTGGAAGTCTTTAAGTCTGGAATTAAATGACATTCTTACCCAATTGTGGCAAGCTTATTTACAGCTGGATTATTCATTAGTTTAATTGATACTTAAGTCAGGCAAATAACATTTTTGTGCACTTACTCTCCTGGGTTTCTGCAGTATTTAACAAGCTTCTATTGCCTGAAGCAGTTTTGGTTAGAAGAGTACAACATATTCTCCTGGATCTATTCTTTTAGAGAAACATTTCTTAATTGACAAAAACATATATTAAAATACTACTGGTAAACAGAAAAGCAAAAATACAGAAAGCCAATAATTTTAGTATCTACTGTCACTGGATAACATGTGTGCTCACGTCAAAGTACTTTACAGAATTCTGGATTTTCCAATGAAGAAGTGCCAGGACAAGAGTCAGAAAGTCCAAGTTCTATCTGACCTTGGAAAAGTCACTTTACTTCTGCTTGCCTCAGGTTCAACTGTAAAATGGGGGAAAACACTACAATCTCCAGGGGTTGTTATTTGGCTCAAATGAAATAATCTTTATAAAAGTGTTGAGCACAGTGCCTGGAGCATCATAGGAACTATATAAATGTTTTATTACTAAATTCTACATTCTATATTTTACTACAATTAAAAAGTTAAAAATTTTCACAAATATCATATATATTATAAATCATTACAAAGTCTTTCCCTCCTAAAGAGGCTCAAGTGACTGGTCTGAAGTCAACAAGGTTTCTTTAGGGAACACAAGCCTTCCAGCATCTAAAGCCTCCTCTAGCAACAACAATAATGAATAATTAGCATATATATATCTATATATTAATTTTTTAAGATTACAAGCTATATTATTATATTTGATTATCATGATCACTTTGGGAAATTCTATTCAAGTTCTATTCTATTCAAATTATCATTCTGTCAAATTCATTGGAATTTACTAGGAAATTAAATTATAAATTAAAGCCTAAAGTCACAAAGACTGTCTAGATTTTTATCTTATCCAAAAAAAAAAAAAAAAAACTGGGAAAACTAGAATCTTCTTAAAGTTTCTAATGGAATAAATCTTAAGTCCATAATTAAGGATGACTGAAAAAAATTCAAAGGTATTTTCTCAAAACTTTTCAGTATAATTATAAATTCAAAAGTATTAAACTAGCACTACTGTATTTCCATTTTGGTAGAAAAAATATATAATTGGACATTAGTGACAATGATAATGAATATATACCAACTATGGCAATGTTGCCTATTTCAAGTGTCAAGGATCATATGATGGAATATAAGGACAGAGCATGTGGCAGAGGAAAAATAATATGAAATCCACAAACTTTATTTAGCAATGGTTTTGCCCTTTTTATACATTAAATCTCTCAAAGCTCTCAACAAAATAATATGATTTACTGATTAAGATTCATCTTAAATGACTGACAAATGATTTAGATGTCCAAGTTGCAAGAACAGGGAAATAATCCACAAATAGTATAATAATAATTAAGAATTGATTATACATTGTTCCCTCATCTTTTCTTTTACTTTCTCTAATAAATAAGGGAGATAATGTCTCTTTCAGCCTCCATCTCTTTTCCCAATCACTCCAAAAGAAGATATTATTCTATCTCCACATTTTCTATTACTTTCATTATTATCCCTTTGTATTCTTTTACATCTATCTATTTTATTCCCTTACCTTTTCCAACAGGGCTCATATAACACATAAAATATTGTATGTTTCAAACAGTAATTCCAAAATCTTTTCTTTTAATATTATAATATCTATTAGCACCAAACATAAATTTGATAATGATAGACCATTGCTGCCATTTTTTATTTTGAAATCCACTAGAAAGTGCAGAAGTACCTGGCAAATTTTTTTTTCCCTAAATTATTAAGAACTACAAAACTGCTGAATTCAATTACAACTGTTAAAGTTATGAAATGTTTTTTTCATCTGCAACTTGCAGAAAATTAGAATCACTCTCTTATCAGCAATTTGTACATTTGATATCTTTAGATTAAAGTACTTAATTTAACGTGTGAACAGACTGAACCAGATGGCATCTAAGGTTCCTTTAAGTTCCAAATAAATGATTCTATCAATATCAAAATTCTACTAACAAAGTCAATGACAAAGTTTGCCTAGAATAGACTAAAATGTCCATCTTTTTATAGATGCGCGGTCTAATCCAGTAACTACAGGACTAGGTTTATAACATGAGGAAGTTATAGACAAGAATAACAAAAATATTTATAGCACTACTATTTAGAACAACTAAGACAAACTATGTGCCCAGCAATTAGAGAATGACTGTACAAATTGTGGTATATGACTTTTTTGGAATATCATGGTGCCATAACAT